>NC_081407.1:679794001-680994001 GCF_030272615.1 Cryptomeria japonica | reverse complement strand
AAACTATGGTCTCTCTCAATCAACGATCTGTTTAAGTTTCAACCCACTAATTGCCTCAAGCACAAGCTCTAGGATTGGTGGTCTACCTGCAAACCTTTGTTTGCCTCATGTTTAGTGATTTGAACAAGTCCACAAGTTGCCTCAATTTCCTCTCCAACCAACCGGTGCACAAACAACACTTTGTCCAACAATAGGTTCATAAACCAGCTCTAATACCATTTGACATAGTCGAGGCAGGGAGATCCAACGAAGGACAGACCAACCTTGCATCTTAACAAATAAACCATGCAAAACATGTTGGTTAACTAGTAACATAATAGCAACAAGAACAACCAGTAACAACACATAACACATAATTGGTAAATAACTTGAATAAATCTTATTATAGTCTGAAGGATTACACATGCTCTAATGTAGTCCAAGATATAAATAATTCTTACAACACAATTACAAGATCAGATGATCATCCTCATATCATATCGGCTTCCGGAAATAGTCTTCCAGTTCTACCCTAATCTGGACCTCAACATTACAACCTCAGTCCAACCGGATCAGAATCCTGTCAGATCTACATCTTCACTCAATCTCATAACTTTGTCTTCTATCTTCTTTCTTCTATCTCCTCAAATGACTCACCAGCTTCCATATATACCATCAACAAATAATTATAACTCATTCAAGTCGGCCCAAAGACCAACCAGTTCATGAAACGTGCAATGGTAACATGTCAACTCAAATTACTAAGAACAAACAAAAAAATAAAACACTGCATGGACCTTTGGGAATACCAGCCAAGGCCCAAAGCAACATCTCCACCAATCCGCAAGTCATGGAGATCAACCGCAACCTGATCCAACTTCACTCAACACATTGTAAGACTAACCGGTAAGAACACATCAACATTGGGCCAATACCAGAATCGATATCTCACCGGAAGAAAATCCAAATGCTATGAAACTCGAACACAATAAAGACAATGAACTCAATGGAATAAACCCAAAATGACAACGCTAAACACTGAAACATGAAGAAATGCCATGATCTCAAGCAACTCCACTAAAAAACTGCTCAACCGGTAAGAACTAGACCAGTGCTCTTGCATCAACTTGATGATGATGTTTGAGTTGTAATGAGTTAATTGATGACTTGTATTGTGCTGTCATTGATGGAAACCATATTTTTTCAATCATCTGAGTCATTTAGTCCAACTAGTAAAGCCTAACCGATAGTGGATTCAGTTAAACAATGAACTGGTAAACATGACAGCAAACCGGTGCCCTAAGATAGTGCTATGATCAAGCGTACCGGAAGATCGGTGAACAGTTAGATATTGCGGTTTGGAATGTTTGTTCATTACTTTGCAAGAGTCTATGACTGGAACCACATTAGGATATTCGATGATATGAGCAAGTTTTGATGTATTGAGCAGTCAATCAAGAAGAATAGTTAATTGGTAGAGAAGAGACACTTAGATCAATAAATTGGTAGACTTAATGTTTTATTTTTGTTTGCGGCCAACATAAGTAAAGTGTGTTGAGTAAGATTGACCAGATACATTGAACCTAGGAAATTTTTCCAAGATTGTTTTTCGACTTAGCAGAGTTGTTTATAAAAGGATGAATATTGTGTGATGATTTATCAGATGAAGGATCTAGATTGAACATTTGATTGTGCAGTGGAAGGTGAAGCTCTGTATTTATGCCTAGTCGGTGTTAGTTGTATAACTGAACCAAATCTAATCCGGAACATAAGTGCTATATGGAGATCAACTACTTGTTGTTTCCTAATAGTTGCAATAGTCTAAATCCCTTAACTAGGTAGGTCCTAATAGGCCTGAATGTGTAAATCTGTTAACTGTGTAGCTCATTAATTTGGGTTTAAATCCTCCAGTGCGGTTACTCGTAGCAAGGTAAAGCTTCTAACAGGGCTGAGTTGTAAAATCCCATCACCAGGTGGCTCCTAACAAGGTCTTCTCTTAACCGAGCATTGTTGTAAATCTCCTAACTGGGCTAGCCCCTTAATGGGGCGCATTCCAAAAGAGAACATTATTTTGTGGGTACCAATTCCCACCATGGTTTTTCCCATTTGGGTTTCCACGTAAAAAATATTGTGTTATGAGGTGCATGTTTTATTGGGTGTTAGCTTATGTGGTTATTTTCCTTGCATGCTTGTTAAGTTTCAATTTGATTAAAGTGGTGATTAGATTTGTGTTGTTGTTTTTGCTTGCACTGATTCACCCCCCCTCTTACTGCCTTATAAGGTTATCATATATATATATATATATATATATATATATATATATATATATATATATATATCTGTGTGTGTGTGTGTGTGTGTGTAAATTTATGTATGTATATGTATGTTTACTAGAATAAATTATATACCCTTTATAATTTAACACTATCTTTAGTACTTGTTTTGGAGGTTGTGTTTTATTTGGTGGAAATAGGTTCAAGTTAGGTTCAAATTGACAACATTGGTCTCATCCCCAAGTGTCTTAACCTTTGTATGGACTAATTAATCTGACCAGGGCACTGAATTCCCCTATCCTCCCAATTTGGATCTAAAATTTAATATTTTATTATTATATCGATATTATCCACCATTGTTGGATGCCTCGAAGGTTGTTGAGAACATCCATAGAATAGAAAATAAATTCAAAAACTATTATTTCAATAGTAATTCATCAAATCATTGGTGTTATTTCCAAAACATTTAAGAAGAAAAATATCTCTCTTTATTGCACAGTATAGGCTAGACAATTTCATCACTAGAGAAAGTGGTTCACAAACCATCAAATTGAAAATAAATTTTCTCATTTATCGTAGAGCATAGAGACAATGGGTCCCATTGTCTCTCAAGGGGAGAAAATTATCCTATATCAATCTACGAGAACTCATGTGGCATCTGCATAGCCAAAAGATGTTCAAAATTTTAAAATCTATTTTTTTTATATTTTTAATGTTTTTTATAAATTAAATTTTTAAAGGCCTTTAGAGTAGAATCAACCCTGATAAATTTTACTGGTTGCTTAGAATTGGTGTCGTAAGCTTCTTTTCAAGAAACTCAATCTAATTCTCCTGGAGATCTTTGCAATGATTCCAAGAAGTTGAAAGTTTTACCAATATATTAAGACTTATGACCCCACCAAGTTGGGGTACCAAAATTAAATATTTTTTTTTGTAATTTTCAATTTTGTATTTAATTTGTCATCATCCAACTATCTATTTCAACTTCCAAGTATGACACAATTGTGGTGACCTTTCAACTTCTTGACATTGTATAAATGACTCATGTCAAAGCTATCAAATATAGCTTTTGGAGGTATTCCTCTCTATCAATTGCCGATTTGTACCTTTATTTTGTATTGATTGTTGCGTTAGATATAGTACTATCAATTACTCGCTGGGTATTATCTCTTAAATTCTCATATAAAATAAAATCACTTCTATGTTACCAAATTTTGGATAAGTAACATATTTAATATATTTGATTTTCACAACATTTATTAATCCCAATTCATTATCGTTGGATAAATTTGTTAATCATTGTGATTTACTTAACTATCTTAGGATAATTTAAATAAAATGTGTGATTTTACATCTATAAATAACTCTATATTTTCGTGGAAGAGAATCATAGGGCCAAGGTGAATATGTGGGTGGGAAGTAAGTTATAGTTTGTGAGACTTAAATTGTATCAATTTATTGCTAAGTCGAGGATGGTGTGGTTTATTTTTCTCGAGAGGGGGTGTATTGTGGCATCCCACCCACCCAGGTCACTTTCCATTGAGCTTTGGGAGATTCTATTGACTTGGAATTATAGTTGATACGACACAATTTTAAATCAACCCACCGACCCCTAACTATAACCGACCTGTTCACTCTTATAATAAATATCATAAACAATTTAATTTTATAAAATTATAATTCAATTAAAATCAAAAGATTACATAAAGTCAATGACCTTGAGACTATTGTTGAAATTAATGACTTACATATAGATTACAAAAAAAAAATCTTACTAACACAAAAAATCCAAACTCCAAAAAAATCAAAACCAAAATCAAAAGATATTTTATATATTAAAAAAATATAAAATATTTAATATACACAAAATAAAACACAACATCCACATAAATAAAATATAATATAAAAAATGCACGAAGAGATAAATATCTCAGAGATATTAGTAGACAGGGAATGGATGAGAAGATATTTGGAGTCTATGATTGACAAACTCGTATGCAATGACAATTCAAAGAAAAAGAGCAGCCAACAAAAGAAAAGTTCTTACACTATACTTGTATAAATGCTAACAAAATGTCATACGGCAATACACAGGCTTATTACCTGAGAATAGTATCCATTCCCATCATGTAGCTTTCAGTGAGAGGTTCACAGCTTCCTACCAAGCCTGACTTCACGTAGCTAAACGTCAGAACTCACGGACAAATCTCTTCTGTGGGACCTCAGAGTGACAAAGAATGGATGTGAAATGGGCTTTCCTGACATGCTCTGCAGCCGGCATTGATGAGTTTTGTAACAAAAACGATCAGCTTTTTTAGTTTATTTTTTATGGGAGTAAGATGAGTACAGTTGAGGGAAAAACGACAGCTCCAAGAATGGCGTTACAATAATTGTGAAGAAAATGTAGGTTAAACCTTAAAAGTATGTATTTTGTTGATTAGTGCATGTGAAGCTATAATCAATCAACAGTGACTACCCAACTGCTTTCATTCACAGGCACATGAAATTAATCCATTTCAATAAGATAGAGTCCATAGATATTTTGCTTATGTTTTCCAAAACTTTGTGGCGAAATGATCAGTTTGGTTTTGCTTGGCTCCGTCGTCTTTATATAAGCTAAGCTCTACGTAGTGATATTTCAGAAAATTACGATGTATGGTATAACACATATGGTTTATAGGTTCTTAAATATTTATAAAGTTATGTGATTTGATGATAAAATATTTGTAATTATGATGTCATATATTTAGGGTTCAAAAGACGATAAACAATACTATGGTTGGGTAAGTAAACTAAGCATCGACTTTGTTTTGCAAAGGACCACCTTTTCTCTTCTTCGCCGCCCTAGGTGTTTTGCAAAGGACTACATTTTCTCTTCTCCGCCGCCCCCACTATTTCTGACATTAGCGTCACAATGTGCCTACCATGTGTGCAATGGGTTTCATATATACAAGAAAGTCGTTCCAACTCTATAAATAGACCTCCGAAAGAAAGAAAGGAACGAAAGACGGGGTGAGTTTATAGGGAAGAGAAGAGAAGAGAATGCATAGATGGAGGGGATGTTCAATTGCGAATCTGAATATGGGTTTCAATTTGTTGAGGGTTCCAGCTGTGAAGATCTGGAGCTGGTCAAGCGCCTAGGCCAGGGCAACATGAGCACGGTTTTCTTGGGAGTCCATCGTGGCACCAACAAAGCTTTTGCAGTCAAAGTGATGAGTAAGCAGATTCTTCAACAGAGAAACGCCCAGAAAATGGCAGCTACGGAGAAGGAGATTCTGTCTTGTTTGGATCATCCATTTCTGCCGTCTCTGCTTACCCACTTTGAGTCAGAGACACATACATTTCTGGCCATGGAGTATTGTTCTGGAGGAGATATTAACGTCTTGAGGCACAGGCAACCCAGTAAAACCTTTTCAGAGTCCACCATAAGGTGAATATTTATGTCTTCTTCTATATTTCTAACTTGCCTTTGGTGGATGTCTGCGTCCTGCTTTATTCTGATTTAGTTGTGGAAATGACCCAAACAACGCGTTTACCGAAAATTTCAATATCAATCTAATTATATTTGTTATGTTTTTGCAGTCGGTATCCGGGGATCCTGGTGCATAAACTTCTCCTCTATAATTGGAGACTTTTTGAGAGAATAAACTAATTGAAAACTTTGTAGGATTATCTTTGTTACTATTTTATCGTTCAGACATTTTTGTCTGTATATATAATAGTTAGATTCCTCGAGCAGAACAGGTTACGTCTGGTAATGGAAGTCATTTTTTTTAGGTGACGTGTTTTCATCCATGTGCAGGTTTTACGCGGCAGAGGTGATTGTAGCGTTGGAGTATTTGCACGAGAAAGGAATCGTACATCGAGATCTGAAGCCAGAGAACATATTGGTGCAAGATAGTGGACACATAATGCTCACTGATTTCGATCTGTCCCTGCGTCTCATATCTGATCATGGCGAATATAACGAATGGAAATCTCGTTCGTTTGTGGGTACAGAGGAGTACATCGCACCGGAGGTCCTGTGGGGCAAATTCCATTCATACCCAGTCGACTGGTGGTCTTTCGGCGTCATTCTGTACGAAATGAGTCACGGGCAGACACCTTTTAGGGGGTTTAGTCGAAAGGACACCTTTGTGAATATTATGAGCAAGGACCCCTTTTTCTCATCCTCGTCTTCTCTGGATGATCTTATTCAGAAGCTCCTTGCGAAAGAGCCGACAGAGAGGCTAAATAGAAAGCAAATAAAAAGCCACCCATTCTTTTGGGGCATGAGATGGGATCAACTGCAGTTTGTTTCTAGGCCTCCTTTTGTGCCGCCGCTCTCTCCTGAACCTCTTCTCACATTTCACAAAGAAAATGAAGAAGAAACAGAAGACATGAGCATTAAATCCGATGACTATGGCTCTATGGAATGTGACTTCAAAGAAGACAACACGAGCAAATTTATATTTGGGGAGTTTTGAGACGATATGCTGTCCTCACTCCAGCTGATCAGATCGCACTGTCCATAATATATGATGTTAGGTTGCTCATGACAACAAAAGTCTAAATTTGACGGTCCATCCTGCTTGTCAAATAGATCTTGTGACGGCATACTGTATTTGGAAACTATGTATAGATTAAAAGAATAATGTGGTATATCAAAAAACCTAGCATTGTATTTACTGAATTTTAATGGTGAAGATGAAATTAGGATGGTATTAGAAATTGCGTGGCGACAGTAATATAGAATCATTTTTTTTCCAATAGTCGTGTATGCGGCAGACACACGTATATAGTCCATGGACTACAGCAAAGAAAAAATAATAATTGATTCATAAAATTTCTTGTATAGCTGCATTGTTCTCACAATTCTCCTCATCAAATTTAAGGTGAACAATTATGCAGCGAATTGTTTCTGTTGTAATAATTTGGAATCATATGACTCAGGGTCGTCACCTAGATGAAGTGGATACACCAATAACATATAAGAAATGCTTAGAGCAAAAAAAAGAAAGATAATGATGATTAATTTAAAAAAGTTTCTCTGTGGCTGTAGTGTTTCATACCTTTATTTTGATATTTACAAATACTAGAAAAGATAGTGTAGGTTCCACACGGCTATGTAAAGTCTTCTAAACAGTGTTCGGCGAAATCACGTGGGAAGACTAGAGAGCTATAAAAGTTAGAAACGAACGTCTGAGTGAATTAATGAGACGTACAGATTTACTTCAGTCAGAATTACATCCACGCGTTTACATTGGATTACGTAAACATTGACTGGAAACTTAGATTTCGTTTAGAATCAATTCTAAAGGTGAAAATTATCGGGTGAAAGTATGAAGCTATGTTCTATTTAACAAATCACTGTTTTTAATGGGATGAATAAATCTTTGCTAAATCTTTTATGTGGTGTGGGACACAACAATGATAAATGCTATTTTTCGTATAATATGTATTAATGCCTATTTCTTATACAAAATATGTATGGGAATAGGTCTTAGAAAAAATATTAAGTACATGTTCTAAGCATAAATTTAATAGGAAAATATGAAACATGTTAGTTAATATATTCAATATCAATTCAAAATGTATTACAAATTATTATTAAATATTTTAGTCAATAATCTTTTATTAATGAACAGTATCATAGATAAAATAATTTTATTTGTTATTTGTTAAAAGAAAAAAATCATTTGCATGAATACAAAATTCAAATTAATTAGATATAAGGTATTTAAGAGAATAAACTATAAGTTAGTCTATTCTTAATATTTTAGTTGTTGTAATATCATAGTAGTACCAAAACTATGTAACTATCTAACAACATAATGTGATAATAGAAAATCTATGTTAAAATTCCTTCTTCTTACATTGTCCCTGCAAACGTACCCATGAAACAATTGAATTTCTCATTTCTAAGAGACTTGGTGAGTATATCAGTTATATGAGAGTTTATTGGGCAATATTGGAGCTAGATGTGGTGGTTGAAGACCTATTCTCAAATGTAATGGCATTCTATCTTAATATGCTTTGTTCATTCATAGAAAACTAAATACTTCACAATCTTCAATACATCCTGATTGTCACAATAAAGAATAGATGGCTTTTCATTAAGAATGTTTATGTTAGCCAAAATGCAATATAACTAAATCACTTGATGAATAGTTCCTTGTGTGGCATGATATTCAAGCTCGATGGATGAGAGGGAAACAACAATTTGCATCTTACTAATCTATGAGATAGGTCTTTACTTCTTTAGGAATAAAAGATATTACTTCCTTCTTTGTTATTTTCTAAATCTAGAACTCTTGTAGAATCAATGGAGGGATAATACTAATTAATAAATATACTCAATTTCATGATAATATCCATTGAAATCACATATTTTTGTCATATACCATTTATCAATTTTTAGATTTCTGATTGTAGTGAAATAGAACAACATTTAAACTACCATACCTCTCATATCCCTTTGTCAAAATAATTCTTTTAATATTTGTTGGTGTAAATAATTGTTCATCTTAGATATTATTACACTATACTTAAATGTACTTAGGAAATGCATTCCACAGTAGTTTGGGTATGAGACACTTGGGTGTTTGTGCCACATTGGGATAGTGTGTGTAGGAGAATTTTCACCTTTTATGGTGTTATCTTGTTGTTACACTCCACATTCAGTGGGTGATCCACCTCATGTGGAATATTATATTGTTTCTCCTACCTACCCACACCTATTTCCTACCTACCATTGTTTCTTATTAAGCCACATGTCATGTTTGTGTGCTCACATATCCATAAGCCTTGCCTATATAAGAAGGCTCATCTACATTGTTTGTACGGACAATCAATCAACATCTTGTAATGATCCAGTTGATCATATTTTGCATCTTGATAGAATATAGTTTATTTCTATCATCTATTTTGCTCTATATTATTTTTGTTTCCCATTGCCTCTTGATCTTGGCAAAATCTCACATGGTATCAGAGCCATTAGAGTGTCATTGGTTTACCAATTGAGAGAAATTTGGGGTTTCCATTTTGGATCTTTCTATTGTAGGTTATTATTGGAGTTTGATGGGTCAAATCTGAGGTCACCATTGGATTGAGGAGGTCCAAGAAAGTCAATTTTTCCTTTTGTTTCATCCAAATCGGTCTTCAGAGGCCAAATCTAGAGGCATTTGAAGTTTGAAGCTGCGATGGAAATTTTTGAGAAATTATAATTTTCCAGGCAATTTTCAAATAGTAACATCTCACTCATCTGGATTCCTTTTTTCGAGCAATGTTTTTCATTTTGGGGTAGAATTTCATGATTTGTACAATGGGGTAGGAGTTTTCTGATTTTCGGATACAGGTTTTTTCGGAAATCCTGAAATCCCGATTTTTACAACTTTGGAGGCTTCATTTGGGCTCATATGGACTCCTTTTCAGGTGCTATTTTTTTTGAAAGTGCATAATTTTTTGTCTACTTTCATAATCTGTGATTTGTTTGCAGTGATTCTAAGTAGAAATTGTACTTTCAGTATTTGGCCATTCTTGGCATATTTGGTAGTTGTATTTTGCTTGGATCTCAATTTAGATCACTAGCAGTATTTGTTGAAGTCTCTTAGATCTCATTTTGAGAATTTGTAAAATTGAAATTAGAAGTCCACTTTGCCATTATTAGCAAGTCCCAACATGATCTTTTTATGGGGGGTCAGTTGTTCATTTATATATCTTGGTGAAATTCCATTCAAAGGCATCTTCATCTATAGTATTCTACAGGACTTCTTTGTTGGTGGCATCATTCTCATGTTTCCACATTTGAATATTCTATCATGACGTATGCTCTTGCTTAAGCAATGTTGTACTCGCACTATCATAAAGTGCCACACTTCTTTGTATCTTGTCATTGTTGACATAATTGATGTAATCCTCTTGTACACATAGATTAGGAATATCTTGTGAGACTTGGTGCATGGCTTCAGTTGAGACTTAGATTGTACACATTTGTGCATAGCTCCTATGAGACTTCGATTGTACCAGTATTTCTGCTATTTCTGAGTATCTAGGTGATGCTCACAATAGGTTGTCTCCATGCTTGATCTTCTTTTTGTTGCAATGAGTGATTCATCGTCATCAACTTGGTACCTGGTTTTGTCACACTTTGATATTATTGGTGCAATATTGGCTCTCTTTCTTCCTTATGGGGAGGAATTTTGGTCATCATCATTGGACCATCTTTGCAGGAGATTCGACATTGAGGGGGGGCTTCATGGTCTCTTCTTCTCTCTTATGGAGGGGACATAGTTTTGTTCTTCTCATTCATCATTGAGAGCATTCTGTGCTTTCATCATCGCTCTTTTGGGGGAGGGTTTTTTTCCCATTGGGTTTTTTTCTCTTTCCCTGCTTTGTGAGATATTTCATTGCATTGGTTTGCATGCATTTGCATTTGTACATGGGTACCTAACATGGCCTCATAGTCGGGACCCATCTTGCATTTCTTAGTTGCATTGTAGACTTTAGTGCATTCCCCTAAGTTGCACATAAGGGGGGGTGTTGGTGTAAATAATTATTCATCTTAGATATTATTACACTATACTTAAGTTTACTTAGGAAATGCATTCCATAGTAGTTTGGGTATGAGACACTTGGGTATTTGTGCCACATTCAGCTAGTGTGTGTAGGAGAATTTCCACCTTTTATAGTGTTATCTTGTTGTTACACTCCACATTCAATGGGTGATCCACCTCATGTGGAATATTATATTGTTTCTCCTACCTACCCACACATATTTCCTACCTACCCTTGTTTCTTATTAAGCCACATGTCATGTTTGTGTGCTCACATATCCATAAGCCTTGCCTATATAAGAAGGCTCATCTACATTGTTTGTACGGACAATTAATCAACATCTTGTAATGATCCAGTTGATCATATTTTGCATCTTGATAGAATACAGTTTATTTCTATCATCTATTTTGCTCTCTCTTATTTGTGCTTTCCATTGCCTCTTGATCTTGGCAAAATCTCACAATATTATATAGAAAGGGGAAATAACAAAGAATAAACTTGTAAATTAATTTGCAAGAATTCTAAACATGCATGAGTATTTTTCTTTGCAAGTTAGTTTACTAGAACTTCTTCATAACAATTTCTAACAAAAGACTTGACCTAATTTGTCACCAACCAAATCTAAAAAGAAATGAGATTGATGATAAAGATGAAAGTATTTGACTTTTTCTTATGTTTAATTAGGTAATTCTACCTTGTAAATGTAATTGTTTAAATATTGTCTATCCTCCTTAGAAACTATATACACATAATAATACAATCCAATACCCACAAAATAAAATATAACATCCCCATCAATGTGTAGATACTTGATTCACAAACAAATAAATAACTCAAAGAAATAGACAAGCAAACATGACATGAGAAGATATCAAGAATCTAAGATTAGTAAACTCGCATAAAATGATAGCTCAACTAAAAAGAACAATGAACCAAAGAATGAATAATATCTTTCTTAATATCATGATTTGATACAGAATTATTCAATTATATTTCATGGAATTATACCTACTTCCATCCATAAAATGGAATGATAGATTTTAGTGAAGTTTATAAAATCAAATAATTTATAAATGGAGAACCTGTAATTTTAAGATATTTTCAAATTCTTTCTAATATTTTCGATTATAAATCTTGATCTCTATATCATTCTTTGTTTACAATCAAATTGTTTTGACACTAAATAGGAATATCCTCATAAGCTGTAATCTGTAATCATGCAGCTTTCGATGGAAGGATCATAACTTTCTCTCAAGACCGACTTCCCTCGACTCAGGCCAGGATTCAAGGAGGGACCTGATGCCACATGAAGGGAGAATGAGAAGGGCATTAATGAGTTTCGTGACAAAAAGATGAGAATTTTCAAACATTGTTTACTTACCTAGACGATGACGTGCAAAAGTAGTTTTGACTGGACAACGCTTTCCCATAACCTTATACTTTGGTAGACAAACGTAAGATCATCATTTTGGTTGAGTCTATCTTATCCATAATTTCGTAATGTTTTATATTTAATAGATTAAGATGTAATTGTATCATGGCGAAGTAGTAGATATTATATATATATATATATGATTGTAGTTGTTAGTTAATCATTAGAAAATTTATAATGGTATTGGAAAAGGGAATTAAGTACATTATGTTGTAATCATAATAATAGATTTATTGAACAGAATTATTATTATATCTAATCATCAAAGTTTTTTAAAATGAGTTTGTATGAATTGTAGAATGAATTTATATACAAAAATAGATTACATATATATTGAATGCTTTGACACAATTTCATAAATAAATTTCATAAAATTAATTCTTTTCTTCTTCTATTTTTTTATATTTGTATCATACAAGTTTGAGTCGATTACAACCTTCGCTATACATATATATATTAAGTAGTGAGAATGGTAACATTGTATACAACAAGATATAATTTTTTGAATATTAAGTCGAATGATTAAATTTATAATTCATTCAATATTCAATATTTAATTATTTTATATTCATTAAAATATTGACAGAAATTTGACTTTCATAAATGCTAAACACTCACTACTTAAGATCATAATATCATATACTCCACTATCCCTTATCTTCATACACAAAACTGCATTTTTAGAGTTTTGAGATATGTGTGGTTGCTTATTATGTCGTATGCACTTTTGAAAAAGACAATAAATAATTTTATTGATAGATTGTTATCAACACAAAAAATTTCAATAAATTTTAAGATTTTACTCTTTCTTGATTATTTTAATTATGGGAATTGAAAAATTATATAACTATAGGGAAGGGTACCAATCGTTGTTATAGCTAGCTTCATGCATCATAAAATTATAAATAGTACATCAAACAAATTTTCGTTGTTCTCATTTTTCTATGTGACTTAAGAGCCTAAAGCTATTGTTTTGGCTTCTAGCTAGCTAAGAAGCATGCAGAAGATTCATTATATGCACAAAGGTCAAAAGTGGTTATTAAGAGGTGACATCTGATACCCACTTATAAATGCCCCAATAACCATGCACTACAACCACCTAAAAAAAATTGTACATTTAACCCAATACATATTCCTCTACTTACCAATACAATTTCCTCTGATAATTGTTTTGACCAATACTTATGCACAAATGCATTAGTAACCATGCACTATGGGTACTAATAAAGATGCACAACCCCTCCAATTAAAAATTAGGATTTTAACTACTAGGGTACAAGTGAGTGGCTATTTGTACATGTGAAATATTTTAGTGGGCTTTTAATTATCTTTTTTTTTGTTCCTTTTTAAGTTAGTAATTGAGAGGCTGGGTGAGCAAGGAACAAATGCTAATTTGAATATTAGTATATTTATTTTAGATATGCTAATGATGTTTGTAGTTATAAGATATAAACAACATTTTTTTAATAGATTAATTATAGTAATAATTATATAATAACATCAAATAATAAATAAGTAATCAATATTCTTTTAATTAATTAAAATAAACATTTCTTTTCATATAATTCAAGTAATTGAAAACATTATTCACAAAATATTAAATTCATTTTGTTTTACCTTGCTAAAATTTAAATATAAAAACTAGATTAGAAGAATGACAACCACATGAATAAAAAATTTATATAGAAAAGATCAAAAGAGTGAGGTCCATATAGATCAAAATGTACAAAAATTGAGGTGTAATAGACAACACTTCTGCGAATTGCAATTCTAATTTGTCATGACACTTTGATTATGTTATGTTTCTTTTGAAATGTAATTCAGTATGCCTATGATTTGATGACTATTATAGGATCTATTCCATAAGTGTGTGGAGAAACTATTAGCAATTGACACTCATCCGGTGGATATCGATGCTTGATTAATGGTCTAGGGTTGTCATTGATGGAAACTCTCCTTGGAAATCCTATCTAGTAATTACAGATTTTGATATCTGAAAGTTATTGTGGTCTGGTAACAGGTAATCTAGCTTTGGTATTTCAGGTTGAGTAGTGTAGTTCTCATTCGGAAGCTTTCCGGTGATTGTGGTGGTGAGATTCATGTATGGGGTGATAGGGATGACTTGTGGAAGTCTTTTTGACATAATTTGATGGATCCACATATGTTTTGATGATCCAGTTCAAGCCAACTCATGTTTACACGTTACACTATAGGCCCACACTTGATAAATGTTTTGTTTGTGGGTGCATATATATAAGACCGGTATTGAAGATCTTTTTGGCATATGGTATGATGTTGTATGAGAGAGTTCTAATCAAGAAATCCTTTTGGCACAGTTTCACGTGTGCATTCTTGATCTAGTAGTTGACTGAGACAAAAAATAAAGCAGAGTGGAAGAGGTGGTATAGTCAGACATTATGCACTTAACCATAACTCATCCAGACATTGTTTGATGCTATTTTAGAGTTCAATAATTTTAATTCATCATTGTAAGTGATTTGTAAGGCAGTGATCCTTCCAGATTATTGTAATTGAGTTGTAAGATCTAGGCAGTGTGCCTGAATGCAAAGTCCATTCCCCTTTTGTAATATTGTTTTTCTACTTGCCATAGTGGAATAATATTGTGGGTTCAAATCCCACTGTGGTTTTTCCGATTTGGGTTTCCACATAAAAATCATGGTGTTATGATTTTGTGGTTGATTATCTTATGTTTCTACACTTTACTTTCTTGCATATGCTTCAGGATAAGTGAAAAAAATTATTTGTTGCTAGATCACTAATTCACCCCCCCTTCTCAGTGATCATTCATTCCAACAATTGGTATCAAAGCCTAGTTCCTTTGAGGAAGCCTAACCACTTGAGGAAGATCTGGGAGATTGAATCAAAGGATTCTAGATTTCAGAGACAACTTTGTGTGGCACTTGAGGATCTTGATGGAGCAAGAAATGAGACAAGCTCCTTAAAGAGAAACCTAAATGCACCCATAGAATTCATTAATGATTTGAAAGATCAAGTCAACACTTCAAGAGACAAGAGGAAAGAGTTGATGGACAAGTCAAAGGAGAAACAAGATCAAATCATGGAAAATTAGGACAAAGCTGATGAGTGTGAAAAGCTTGCTAGAGAGAATATTGTATTGAAGAATGAAACGCAATTCATTGTGATGAAGCTGACTAAGGAGATTGAAGAACAAAATAAGAATGAAGAAAGTTTGACTCAATCATTGAAGGACAGAGAAAATGAATGCTTCAAGATTACCTATGAAAATGATCAGTTGAAGCTTGATTTGACACAATCAAGGAATAATGGTGAAGAACTTGAGAGACAAATTGTTGACCTAAGAGATGAACTTGCAATTATAAATGAATACAAAGACAAATTCAATGCTAGCTCAACAAGGCTTGATGAGATGCTGGAAAGTCATAGACATGGAAAGGACATGTGAGGACTTGGATTTGAGAAAGGAGAATCCTCCGGATCTAGACAAGGCAATCATAAGAAGAGAAAAAATCCTCCGGTAAGACAACCTAATGCTCATAAGTTCAATGGTAGATGTTTTACTTGCAATACATTTGGTCATATGGTGAATCAATGCAGAAGTAGGATGAATAATGGAATAAATAATATGAACAATGGTCCTAACTTTATCGGTCAATGTTTCATATGCAATAATTTTGGTCACAAGTCAAACATGTGCAGAGTAGTAATGAACAATTTTTAGAATAAGAGAAATTATTCTTCTGGGATGTTTGGACATATCTCTAACCAATGCAGGATGAGACCAAATTAGATGAATTTCAAACCTATGCAAAGAAATGTTGTTTGTCAAACATGCAACAAAACTGGTCACATTGCAATGCATTGTAGAAGCAAAAATAATGCTCCAGTAAATAAAGGCAAATCAGATGAGAAAGGCAAAGCGAAGGTAGAAGAGATCAGAGACCAGCATGAGAAGATGTGGGTTAAAAAATATGAATCCAAGATGGACAGTTCATCCGGTAACTAAGGCTTTTGGCCTTATGGGGTGGCATTTTCATACAAAATCTTGCAAAACCCCTTGGAGAGATCTCTGATTGAACATGCTTGATTACAAATGATTATACATAACTCTTCATGCCAATATTTGAATGTGGTTGGATCGATTATGTTGAATAGGCCATCAGGTTGAACCAGTTCCTTCCAAAGAAAATCCTAAAGAGACCAAGTCTACCCCTACTTGGGTAAAGCCTTCTACAACACAAAGCTCATCTAGAAAAGGTGTGTTGAAGAAGAAAGAGAAAATAAAGAGGATCTATGTAGTTGTATCCCATGTTACCTCTGAGACTAAGTCTGATGTGGAAGCAAAGAAAGCAAAGAAGAAAGGTTAATTTGTTAGAGTAATTAGGAAACCTCAGTTTGATGGAGCTTAGCAGAGTAAGGAGACAAGATTTGAACCCTATCTAACTAGTAGGCCTAAGAGAGGAAGGAGGCTAAGAACAAAATTTGATAAGGACCTTGAATCTAGCAAGGTAGAGGGTAAATGTACCTTTATTCCTTAGTTAACTGTAAAAGAATTAACTGATGAAATTTTTAAGGATGGTAATCTTAAGAATATTAGTGTATACTATGATGATTTTTATGAAAATAAGCAAAGATAAGTTGGGGAAGTTGATGTGTTGCATCTGCATAACTTGAGCAAGTCATTAATTGAGCTAGAACAAAGTATTCCCAAAGCTTTGTATAATATTCTTGATGCTAGGAGGCCAACTGCAAGCAAATTAGATAAAGAAATGAAAGAGCGAGAATTGATAAAAATAAGTGCTTGCATATCTCAAGAAGAGGTTGACAAACTTATGGAGTTGACCAATCAGGAGGAATTCAGAAGCAAAAACAGAGTGAACAGGCCTATGGTTGGCAGGGTTGAATATGTGAGAAAAGAAACATAAGAGATATGGAGAAAGTTTCTAAAGATCAATCAGGTCCCAATAAATGAAGATGAATCTCGGAAGGATGACACCTCTCATCCGATAGACCAAACCCATTCAATTCTTGATGCTACATGTAGCCAAAATCCTCCGGACATAGTGGAGATGAAAGGTGAAGAGGCTCAAGAGATTCCTAAGGATGTTACTGCACCACTTGGAAATATTGGTGCACATATAAAGGATAAAGAAGAAGTTCCTACTGAGAAACAATCAGTTGTAGGAAAAGAAGAGGCAGACAAGGATAAGGTACAAGAGAAGGGAGAGTGGATAACTGTCAATGTCCTGGTAGTCATGATAATTGACACTCCTGAGGACAAAGGGAAAAGAATTATTTTGCAGATCTCTATTAATTTTGATAAACCTATTGATATCAGATAGATGTCCTCGGCAGAAAGGCTAATGGTAGCAAAAGCAATCCAAGCTCAAGCTAGTCAGGACTTAGTAGATTTAGAGAATTTGGACAAGAAGTTAATTGAGATGTCTGTAGGTATTTTGTAGAAGGTAGTACCAGACTTGTAGCTATATTCCAATGCTAAACCCTCCGGTAAATTATTGCAGTTGATTAATAATGCAAATAATAATTTTGAATCATTGGAGAAGTCTACTACTAAGTGGGTATTAGATAGATTTAAGGAGGTTCGTATGCAGACATTCCAGAAGTTTATAGAGGATGACATAGTAAGATTAAAGAAGGGTCTGCAAACAATCTTGGAAGCATTGACTGAAGGTGGTAAGATATATAAGTCTTGTCTTATTTTGCCCAAATTCACAATCCATATAGACAAGTAGATTGGTATTTGTCAGGGTAAGCTAGCTAGAATTTCTCAGTCATTTGATTCAAATTTATCCCTAACCAAAAACATAGAAGGGCAAGTAATTGCTCTAAACAATCGAATCTCAAGCGTTAATGCAGATAAAGACGGGATTTTGAGGAGAGTTGGTGAACTTTGGAATCTGATTGCCCCCCGGATGGACACCATGTTAATTAATAAAGTAGATTGTATGAAGGCTATGGCACAACTTGTTCTGAATGAATTGAAGGATGTGGAGATTCATACCTATGTTTATAGCACATTCATCATAGTTTTCGACAACTTGAAGAATGGGTGGGATACTCACCTAGGATTTTTGAAGACCATTTTTGCAGATATCTTCAAGTATGTATAGTATATTCGGTATACACTCTTCTACATAAATTTTTGAGGAACACCCCATCTTTGGCATTTCTCTCAAAGGGGGAGAGTAGAGTTAAAAATGTACAAAAGGATGCAATTTTTTGGGTTGATAGGTTGCTACAGGTTTTTAAGTTTTTGATCCAAGGGGGAGACTTAGAAATTTTGATCTGGTGTACAGGTTTCAACACTTAGTCATTTTTCACAAGTGTTGCCATCAATGCCAAACGGGGAGATTGTTGGTAATTGACACTCATCCGATGGATTTTGATGCTTGATTAATGGTCTAGGATTGTCATTGATGGCAAATCTCCTTGGAAATCCTATCCGGTAATCACAAATCTTGATATCTGAAATTTATTGTGCTCTGATAATCGATAATCTGGCTCAGGTATTGCATGTTGAGCAGTTTAGTTTTCGTTTGGAAGCTTTCTGGTGATTAGGGTGATAGGGCCAACTTGTGGAAGTCATTTTGAAATCATTTGACAAATGTAAGAGTATCACTTTGGTTGAATGATAGGTTTCTTGTTTCTATCTTATCGACAATTTCTTAATGTTTTATATTTAATAGATTAAGATGTATAGTAGATATATGTAATTGTCTCATGGAAAAGTAGTAGATAATGATAAATATTATATTGTTTTTTTAAAATTATATATATATAATGATTGTATTTTTCAATTAATCATTAGAAACTTTAGAATGGTATTGGAAAAGGGAATTAAGCATATTATGTTGTATATACAATCATAATAATAGACTTATCGAATAAAATTATTATTATATCTAATCATCAAAGTTTTATCTTTGTATGAATTGTAGAATGAATTTATATACAAAAATAGATTTACATATATATTGAATGCTTTGACACAATTTCATATATAGATTTCATAGAAAAATTTCTTTTATTCTTCTAATTTTTTATATTTGTATCATACAAGTTTGAGTCCATCACGACCTTCGCTACACATATATATATTAAGTAGTGAGAATGGTAGCATTGTGTAAAACAAGATATAATTTTTTTAATATTAAGTCAAATGATTAAATTTATAATTCATTCAATATACAATATTTAATTATCTTATATTCATTAAAATATTGAGAGAAATTTGACTTTCATAAAAGTTACACATTCACTATTTAAGATCATAATATCCTATACTCCACTATCCTATATCTTCATACACAAAACTGTATTTTTAGAGCTTTGAGATATGTGTGATTGCTTATTATGTTGTAAGATTTTTTGTAAAAAACATTAAATAATTTGATTGATAGATTGTTATCAACACAAAAAATTTAAACAAATTTTAAGATTTTACTCTTTCTTGATTATTTTAATTATGGGAATTGAAAATTTATATAATTATCAGGAAGTGTACCAATCATTGTTATAGCTAGCTTCATGCATCTTAAAAGTATAAATAGTACATCAAACATTTTTTTGTTGTTCTCATTTTTGTATGTGACTTAAGAGACCAAAGTTATTGTTTTAGCTTCTAGGTAGCCATGAAGCATGCAAAATATTCATTATGTGCACAAAGGTTAAAAGTGGTCATTAAGAGGTGACAACTAATACCCACTTATAAATGCCCCAATAACCATGCATTACAACCACCTAAAAAATATTGCACATTTAACCCAATACATATTCCTCTACTTACCAATATAATTTCCTCTAATAATTGTTTTGACCAATACTTATGCACAAGTGCCCTAGAGTAACCATGCACTATGGATACTAATAAAGTTGTACAACCCCTCCAATTAAATATTAAGATTTTAACTACTAGGGTACAAGTGAGTGGCTATTTGTACGTGAAATATTTTCATGGGCTTTTAATTATCATTTTTTTGTTCCTTTTTAAGTTAGTAATTGAGGGGTTGGGTGAGCAAGGAACAAATGCTAATTGGAATATTAATATATTTATTTTAAAAATGTTAATGATATTTGTAGTTATAAGATATAAACAACATATTTTTAATAGATTAATTAAAGTAATAATTATATAATAACATCAAATAATAAATAACTAATCAATATTTATTTAATTAATTAAAATAAAAATTTGTTTTCATATAATTCAAATAATTGAAAACATTTTAAAAAAGTAAAAATTATTTTTATATTCACAAAATATTAAATTCATTTTGTTTTACCTTGCTAAAATTTAAATATAAAAAATAGATTAGAAGAATGACAACTACATGAATAAAAAATTTATATAGAAAAGATCAAAAGAGTGAGGTCCATATAGATCAAAGTGGACTAAAAATGAGGTGTAATAGAGTAAACTTCTGTGAATTGCAATTCTAACATGTCATGACGCTTTGACTATGTTATGTTTCTTTTGAAATGTAATTGAGTATGATTATGATTTGATGACTATTATAGGATCTATTCCATAAGTGTGTGGAGAAACATCTGATGTTCTTTTAGGTTGGAGAAAGAGTAACACGAAGGAAAAGGTTCTAACCAATGGAAGTAACCTATCATGATGGAATTAACACACACATAGCCCCATTACATTAGGTTGCATGTTAAATTTTTAAGATGTCTTGTTTATTGTTCATGTAACATCTGCTCCATAAGATCACTAAACAAAATAAGATGGTTAATGAGTAAGTAAACCTTATCTAGAGTCAAGAAGTCAAATACTTGATCGAATTTCTTTTTAATTGCATATAACATTACTTGTAAACTATAACCATTAAAACTATTCTTTTGAAATACTTTGGCATAACTACAAAACTCAAATCATTATATGTTATGATGTCTGTACACATATTGAAACCAACTTGACATATACAATGAATCTAATTATAGTAGTCATACTCTTTAACAAATAATAAAAAATTAAGCTAATAAGTAAGAGTCATCAACTCATCCCAATCAATAAGCCACAAGATAAATAATATATTAATCACCTGTACTACAAAACTTCTACTATTTTCATTTTTGTATCTTGTAGAAAGAGAAAGACATAGAGGGGGGGTGGGGAGAGAATCATCACTCACCCTCTAAGCCATTATCTCCTCCTAGATAACCTCACAATTTATTTTACCCTCCTAATTCAATTTAATCACTTGATCATGATTCTCTTTATTTTACATTATCTCTTCTATAGTGCCTCTCCCCGAGCCATCTAGCTCTTTTGTACAACAATAGATCTCTTTGTTATAGCTTAGTTTACTTAATGTTGATTTCATGGTATTTTATGATATACTAATCCTAATTAATCATGTGAGATCGATTACGATATTGTTTGATTTTTTACGAGTGTCTTTTACTATCTTGGTGATAGGGACAATGTCACATCATTCATTGCGAGCGGGATGTGCCATTGCGATTCTCTGTCACTTGCCTACATTATATATTGTATATGTCATATTGTGGCTTTTGGGATGCAGGATTTTTAGGTACCAAACATCGACTCCACCTGGCTTCACAGGTCTGAGCATGTCTTATCTCAATGGCAAGTTGATCGAAGATGACATGAAAACCCGTTCTACACTCTAGGTTTAAGATTGATTACCCTTTTCAATCTTTGTGTTAGTTATTGTTCAATGTCAAGTGATTTATTGAGTTTCCCTTTTTTATCTTGTGTGGCATATTGTGTTTATTGTTTGATTTAATTATTATTAATTAATTAATTGAGTTATATAGTTTAATACTGTTAAATTAAATTAATAGACTTATATAGTTAATAATAAAATAAATGTATATAGTTGGTAATAATAAGATAAATAATTAATTGAGAAGGAGTAATATTGGATAAATGATTTTATATCATATTATTTAATTATTGATCTAGAATTAATATTATCATTTAGTAAGAAAAGGCTTTATTATTAATTAGAATATTTATTTATATAAATAGCCTTTGATTTATTATTGTGGATTTAATTTATTATAGCCTTGGTTTATTTATTGGGGTTTATATTTAATAGGTGATTTTATATTATTGATTAAGTATTTATGGATTTATGATCATTGGATAAATATTATCTATTAATTTGGGTACTTGTTTATACACCCTTGGCTATTTTGTTGATGGGTTTTTATAGTTAATTGTGCCCATGAGTATTATTATTATTTCTCTTTTTACACTTTGGGATAATTAATATATTCTTTCTACTCACCCTCTTATTTTGTTGGCTGAATTATTGGGTAAGTTAATTAAATAATATCTTATAATTTTTACCTTGGTTTTTGAGGTGGGTTGATTACATATTATTCTACCTACCCTTTCATGTGATTGGTTGAGTTATTGGGTAAGTAAATTAACTATTATTTTATACATATACCTACCTTGGGTTTTGTTATGGGTTGGTAAGAAATATTATTTTGTCTATTATTTTGATTGGCTGACATATTCTATGGTTTTGTCCCGGTTTTCTATTTATTTGCTTTCCTTTGTTTTCACGGGGGTTGGATTTTCAAACACATTATTGATGGAGTTGGATTTTGGATCTTGGAAGGATTTTGGATTGCTTGGCTTGTGGATTTTTATTCATCAATTCTCAGTTCTGCATATTACCAGGTTGGAGGATCTTACTTTAGCATTTTTCTAGTTTTGAAAAGACTGTCTTCTCTGTGTTTTTCTGGGTGTTTTGGGGAAAAATATTTCATATGGTTTCATATAGTTTTAAATTTTGATTTTTAATATATGCATTATATACTATAGTTGAAACTATAAAGATTGAGCAAAATATTTGTATTGTGGTTGTGTGCAGCCATGAATGGTCGGTACTGTTGATATTATCTGTGTATTATTGCCCTGTAATCTTGGCTTCTTGTGAGTTATGTTTTGTTAAGGATTTGAGATCTGGTCTCTATTTTATCCTTGTTGCCGCTTGGATCAGTCAAGAATTTGTTTGTTTACTGTAGTTTTATTGTGTTTCTGGTTCAATGCCGAGTCAATTTTCTTTGAGGGAACTTTAACTATGTTTCATGGTTTGGTATTTCATTTATATCATTTGATTCCTATGTTCTAGGTGGTCTTTTGAGCCTCTCCTTGAGAATTTTTTATACTTGTATGATTTTATTTTATTTCCACAAGTTTTGTGTTTTCGTTAGTTTTCCGAGCAAATGCGCTAAAAGAGCATATACGCTATTTCATTTAGTATATGTGCTATCTTTCATGTCAAATGCATTGTTTTGTTTCTAATATGCATTGTAGAATTATTCAAATGCGCTAAAAATTATACATGCGCTGAAGGATTAGATAAATGCACCACAATGTAAGATATAAGCGTTGTAGGAATTGATAGATGCATTGTCCAATTAAGTATGTGGGCTACCCTGGGAAAAAAATGAGCAAATTTGGTTATTTTTACCTTTTGAGTCAGTTTTCCGAACCTTTGAGTTTTCAGTTTGGATTTTTCAGGTTCTCAGTTTGTCTTGGGTAATTGTCCAGAGGTCGTGATATGTTTTTTGAGTACTCTTGGATATCCGGAGTAATATTTTGATGATTTATTTGATCATTTGTATTGTTTCAATAGGAGTAGTACCTTGCTATTTTAATGGTTTCTTTCTCTATGGTGTTGTGTGGTCTACGTGACCTATGTGGTATATGTTATTGGCTCTTGTGCATTTATGATGTTCTATCTTGGTTAGCCGGATTGTGTTTTGAGAGATTTCTTTAACTTGAGTAGGGGGAATGGGCTTCCATGAGTCTGTTGAGGTCATGAGGAATAAACTACTAGGATTCTTGAGTAAGAGAGTCGAGGTCTAGACTGCCTGGATAGCTCATTGGAGGTTTTCCTTTAAATAATAAGAAATAACATAATAACTAATCTTAGGTAATAGTAACTCATCTAAGCAAGACAATAAAGGTATTTTTTAATGGCTATCTCATGGATCAAATACTAGAGTGAGGTAGAAGAACTAGTAATCAGATAAACCATACTACCTTGATTTCCTCAAAGGTTGAGATGGTTCTGCATGTGTATCCTATGTGATAGAATGTGATGACACTCTTTCCCTAAATGTTGGTCCTAGTTCCTTATGCCTTGTTGATAAGTCACCTCTAGAGGTTTCTTGGTTGTTTAGTATGATTTCCTTAGGTCGTGTTAGAGTTGTTTCCTCTTTGGTTGATAGGTATCAACTTAGATCTAGAGTGTGTGTGGGATATTGTGTCATCTCATAGCATGGGGGGTGGTTCCTTTGGTTCCACATGGTTGGGTGGTTGGTGCCTTTCTTCCATTGGGATGTTCTTCAATGGGTTCTTTCCTTGGATGCCTTGCATGGTTGTGGATCTCTTATCTCTTCAGTTCATGGATGGATATTCATAGCAAATTATTGTACATGATTCATTTGACATGTATATGTAATTGTATTTGAGGACTATTTTCATTGTTGTAAAAGACATTGTATTCATGTGCCTAGTAGATGTTATTAGGGAAATGATGTATCATATTTATTTTGAGAATGATTAATATTGAGAATAATGGATATTGGTCTATGGATGCCTAATTAGCATTATGCTTGTAATGATGTAATTAGTTCATATTGCTATGGATAATAATGTGGTAATTTGTATTTAGATGTTTATTTTATGTTAAAAGAAATGAATGATTAGGATTTGTTAAGTGTTTAGTTTAAGTAATGGTGTTGATTTACCCTAGGGAAGATAGATGTTATTGATATATTGTATTTCATTTCCGCTTGAGTATCTCATTGTTGTTCATGTTCATATTGATTTAATTCTACTAAGATAATGAATGTTATTGCATATAAGAAGTTATTGTATTGGATGCATGTATAGATGTTTAAAAAAAAAATTGTTATCTCTATTTTGCATGTTAGTTAGTGTAATTATCTAGGGCATTTTGGCAGGCATTACATCTTCAGATTTATAACTTATCACCTTAAAATAGCTCATTGTATCACCCTATTCCTATCTCTTTCTAATCTATCCTTCCCTCATGCATAGTCTAACATATTTACCAATAGGGCATAAAATAGTCCTACCATATAAAATATAGTATAAAGTAGTCCTACCATATTTCATTTATATTGATAGAGCATAATGTAGTCCTAACAACAATATATGACCAAATAACATCAATCTCATTTACAAACTTAAGAAGAATTATAATTTTCCTTTGTATTATCTAAAATATTTTTTATCTAAATTATTTTTGGTATTAATTTTTATTGTCCTACTTATTTTTAAGCTAAGAAGGTCTACTTAAATAAATACCACAATCAGGACATGGCTACTTATGTCCTATTTGTCATTTCTCTATATTTGTTAAATAATGCTATCAATGATATCTCAAAGATCATAATCATTGACATTGTAGAGCCTAAAGAATAAAAGGATTTTCCCTATAACATTACTTGGCCCAAGGTTTTCCTCACCTTGTTTGTGAACCCTATCTCTTTTTTACAATAACTTGTCTCCCTTTCCCTAGTTTTGAGCAATAGTTTGAGTCAAGAATTTAAATCCTTGGCAACTAAAAAACTTATCTATAAAACCTTTTTTATGTGTTTTATATTTGCATCATTCAAATTTTTCTATCAATGGTTCTCTTATGGGTGTGTTTTTATTTAGAATGTTGCCTAGTTCTCATTTTGTGAATGTAGGTTATTTAATGCTCATATGCATCTTTGTGGTTGTTTAATGTGATCTTGTGGTAGTGTGTTAGTGATTTTCATTATGTATTAGATTTTTGTGTGTTGGTGGTTTCATGTTTTATCATAGTATGGGTGGACTAATCTCCTTGTTGTATTCATCATCCTAGTTTTTATTTCGACTAGTTTGTTGGTTTGGTGGGTTTGGTTGAACTATTCACTAGTTTTATTTGGAAGGATTTTTTATACATTTATCTTGTGTTCTATATATTGGTGCTAGGGGATTATTTTGATTTGTATTATTTATTTTTCCTATATTACATAATCTTAAGAATTTTTGTAATGCTCGCCAAAATACCGTAGAGAAATATAACTAACTATCCAACAAATAGAGATAATTATTATTTTTTAAATATCATTATTTAATGCAACATAATCAACTAAAATACTCAAATGCATTAAACACTCATATCCCAATATGCACATATTCAACTTAAGAAGCATAATCATATGATCAGATTACACAAGCAGAAATAAACACAACTCATCATTTACATCTTATTAATTACATTCCCTAGGGTATCTTAATGCCATTACTTAGATACCTTTACTCCCAATAATTACTAGTGAAATCAACATAAAAGATCATCCATTCATTAAACTAACACATTGTAGCATATCCAAATACCATGAACACATTTTAACATAATTAAAATGTCATTAATTCCTTTAGATTCACTTTAGAGCACCAATCCAAATGTTCCTAATACCCAATACTTCTATACTTTATCATTTTTTCATTATTCCATTCCAATGATAATACAATAATAGAATACACTCCTTTCTAATCTAAAAACATGTAGTCTAATTCCATTAAGATTAACCCATAACACCATAACATTAACCATGATTCCAATTCCTTTATTCCACAATGAATACTATCCAAGATACAATATAGTTCTAACAAGGGAAATAACATCACATTCAATTTCAAGAATCATGATTACAACCTATTACAATATTTCTCTTTAAATATGGATACAATATCCTTTTACATCATTTTACATAGTCTTAACATGTACAAATACTACTATCTCATGAATTATAGAATGTAAATGCTACATGTAACATAATACATCAATCTACTCCAAGAATCCATCCATGGCTACAAGGGTAATGAATCCACATCCATGCACAAGAGAATCTAATGAAAACATCCCGATGGAAGAAGGCATCAAACCACCTGACCATACAGAACCATAAGGAACCACCCCCTGTGCTATGAGATAACACAAGATCCCACACACACTCTAGATCTAGGCTGACACCTAACAACCAAAGAGTACAACCAAACCTCCAAGAACATTACTCCAACAAAATATATGGATAGATCGAAGGCTCAACATAAAACATAGGACTTCCAGAGGCTTTCCACAAATCAAGGCTTAAGGTGCTAGGGCGTACATGTAGGGAATGAGTTTCATCGCATGCTATCACAATAAAACAACAATGGAAACTTGGGCTCTTGTCCTGGATTCTGTGATACTTGTGCGGGGTCATCTCAACCTTGAGAGAGTAAGGGAGATTAGCTTACCTGGATTACCAAGGCCTTCCCAATCCTATCTTGGGTCTACCTTATCATCCCAAGGTAAGGTATTGGGGCCACAATGTCCGCTTCTTATCTTATTAAGGCAAATTACTACTACCCAACCCACCTAGAATGATTTAATTAAGTTATCTCTTTGATTACAAAGTAAACTCCCAATGAGATATTCAGGTGGTATAGAGCCCAAGTAACCTAGTTGTCTACTCCTCATGACCCCAGTCACTCACTTGGAAGCCCACTCCCAGTAGCATGCACCTAGATCTTAGGGTAAGAACATATCATAACACAATCAAGGGTTTTCAATAACACAGAACCTGGTTATCCAAGGTCCTAAATCCAATAATAATCAAAAAGTACATGCAAGACAAGTGATAACAATAGAAACCTCATAATCAACATAAAACCAAGTCCACTTCATCAAGAATACATTCAACATGAACCCTGGTAAATAACAACAAGGTATCCATCATCTTGCATACGTATAATAATGCAAATAGCCAACCATAATAAATTATACGAATCACCTCAACACACTCAAAATACACAAACTTGACCTTTGGACTGACAAAAAGATCAAACTAAAAGCAAAAACTTTGACTCGAAAAGTCAAAAATCATCACAGAAACCAAACAAGGCAGTTTAGCACATTTGCTCAGTAGAGCAATGCATTAAGCCTTCATTAGGAGTTTAGCACATATAACAAATAGTTTAGCGCCTTTGTGACTTAGTTTGCACTTTAGCCCCTCTGTGCAACACATATACTTGTTTCCACAATGTATTTAACATATACTACAATGATTATGAAACATACTATAGCGCGTCTAATGAATAGAATAGCACTTTTGTTAAAATGGCGAATTTACTCAAGGATTAAATGCTTTTGAGGTAAAACTCAGAATACATGAAGGTAAGGATTATGACTAAGACTGATAAATCGATAAGGCTTCCAAATGTGATCAAATCAACCCAAATATAAATGCATTGACCCAAGTAAACAAAAGAGCTCAATAAAAATAATAAGAGATAGACTGATGCACAAACATCATACAATGACACACATTCACTTCCAGCCAAAACACAAAGGAAGTCAATTACAAAGATTAACAATGGATCTTCTCACATTGTTGGTCATTAAGTGATACTCTAGGAACAAACACAATCAAATAGCATTAACCTTAGAATGTGTAGCTAGGGAGTCCAAGATTTGTATGGCAGACATAGCGAACCTCTGGAGCATTCATAGAAATCCATTCACGGAAATACTTTGGAAAACAAACATTAAAACTACAGCCCCAATATATAGAATTCATTAATCATATTATTAATCTTTTTGTAATAATCATTTTCCATCCCTCAGACACGGTGTAGACAGTCCTTTCGAAAATAAAATACATAGGAAGGACTTGAAGTTATGGAAGGGCAATCAAATCCGATGAAGTGCAATAGTCCAACAACCAAAACCAAGCCAAACCAAATCTCCACAATCCAATACTCGTAAAATTATTTTATCATGCAATAATATTCTATAAAATATCTCGCAAGCCAATCCCATGATAATCTTAGAAAACTCAATATATAGAAAATCATATCCAAACTATAGAAAACGCCGGCATTATGAAAATAATCTATTAAAATATATTTCTTACCAACTCCTGCCTCAATTTGAGGCATAATATATTAAAATAATATTATAATATCACAACCAATAATAAAATGGGGTCGGTAGAATAAATAATTAATTAATAACCCAAAGAGGGTAAAAAGAGAAATAATAATATTATCAACCAATTAAATAAATAAAACAAGGCACAATAAAATAGAAAGGCCCAATTAAATAATTAATGCCACAACTATATAAATAAATAATAAATCCAAAAGACTCGAACAAATAATCCTTAATAAATAACAATAATATAAAATCATTAAGTTAATATAAATCCATAAAATAAGCTTAAATAATAATTAATCCCAAATAATAGAAATCACAAATTAATATTAAATATTAATGCCAATCATTAATTCGATTTAACTTTTTTAAACTATTTACACCAATTAATTAAATAATAGTTTAATTAACTAATAATCACAACTCCTCAAACAACCTAACACAAGGTAGCATAAAATACCACAAGACAACTCTAACCACAATACCATGACTGGCAGGATACCAACTTAAACCTAGACTGTAGAATGGAATTTCATGTCACTTTCGATCAACTTGCCATTGGGATGAAGACATGCTCAAACCTGTGACGCTGGGTGGAGTCAATGTCTGGTACCTACAACACTATCACCACCAATACACATACAACAACATATGCAATAACATGTATCAGAAAATAAATAGACAAGTGAAAGGGAATCGCAACATCATATCATGTTCATGAATGAGTGGTATGACATCGTCGCCAACACAACCACAATAGAAAACAATCACGACAACCAATCACTACCATAATCATCATATCAATTATAACCTTGAGGTAAAGTTAGCACATAATATAATACCATCAAATCATCATAAGCGAATATGAACCTCGCATATAAAATAAGTCCATGTAGATCATCAAATATGAGTCCACCATAATAGTAGTTCATAAATGTCATCATATATATGGAACCATAATATCAACAACAATATGATATGTCCATCATCAATAATAAAATATCCAAGTCGTAGAGAAGTCCATAAACATCTATCAAAAGCATCAAAGGATAGTTTAAGCTATATGAATATAATCTATGGATGCACAAAAAGGAAAGATGAATCAAGAAGGGTCTACAATTTTTAGATATTTCTATTCTGGCATTGATATCTCATTGATTTTATGATAGAAATTTAGTTATGGACTTATCCATTTGACACCAACTTTCAAAAGATAATCCATTTTTTCTTAATAATACTTGGACCCAACCAAAATAATAAACAACACATCAAATTGATATCAACAAAAAAAAATTCTGTTATAATGAATTTATTTAAATCCACCCCATAAAACTATGCTCCATCTATTTTTGGATAAGATCCAACGGGTAAGTTGAACTCGTCCATTAAAATAGAAAGACTATATTGTGTCTGATCCTCGTCATGCCTATTTGTGACACCAACGGAACAATCTCCGTGCAATGTCACGACTGGGTTTCGCTTGCGTGTCTGCAGTGCACATGATTCAGGAAGAATTTTTATTCAACTCTGTATATATATACCCAAAGCCCCTCTGCAGGGAAGAAAGACGAGGTAATTGAGAAGAAGAGATGGAGCAGTTGTTGAAATGCCAATCTCAGTTTGTTGATGCAGGTTTCAGTTCTGAAGATCTGAGGCTTGTCAAGCGCCTCGGTCAGGGCAACATGAGTACGGTTTTCTTAGCTGTTCATCGAGACACCAACAAGGCTTTTGCGGTCAAAGTGATGAATAAGGAGATTCTTCAACAGAGAAACGCCTACAAAATGGCAGCCACAGAAAAGGATATTCTCTCCTCTTTGAATCATCCTTTTCTCCCTTCTTTGCTTACCCACTTTGAGTCGGAGAATCATACATTTCTGGTCATGGAGTACTGTTCGGGAGGAGATATAAGCGTCTTGAGGCACAGGCAACCGGGTCAGACCTTTCCAGAGTCCACCATAAGGTAAATATTTATTTGTTCCTTTCCATTTCTAAACTTGCATTTGGTGGATGTCTTTGTCCGTCCTGGTTGTAGCATGATGGCTTAGCCCTTTGTTGTTGTCTTCCCTGTTTATTCTGATTCATTTGGAAATGAGAAAAACAAAGATTTTATTGAAATCCTCCATATCAATCTGATTATTTTAGATTGTTATCCTTTCGCATCAATTTGTTTCGAGCGATTTTGGTGTGTATAATTCATTCTAATAATCGAGGGATATTTATTTGATAAAATCTCAGTTTTACCTTTTCAATTCTCGATTTTTATCTTTGATAGATTCTTTGAGGGTCACTCAATTTCATTTAATTTTGGTTATAATCTTTTCTTTTTCTTATTTCTTAACCATACAAGTAATAACAGAGAAAAATAGGAGTATATATCCGAAATCCCTCTTTCAATTGATACAATCTTCCTAAAGTTTTGATTGTATCTGATAGAAAAAACCAGGTAAAACCAGCCATACGGCGACCAGACTTAGGTCCTTGTTGTGTCACAATATGCACATCTCTCTTCATTGAATAATTGAGAAATTTGTTACTGTATTGCGCAGGTTCTACGCGGCAGAGGTGGTAATAGCATTGGAGTATTTGGACGAGAAGGGAATATTATACAGAGATCTGAAGCCGCAGAACATATTAGTGCAAGATAGTGGGCACATAATGCTCACTGATTTTGATTTGTCCCTGCGTATCATACCCGATGATGGCGAAGATGGTGAATGGAAGTCTCGTTCGTTTGTGGGTACAGAGGAGTACATCGCGCCAGAGGTCCTATGGGGGAAACCACACTCCTACGATGTGGACTGGTGGTCCCTGGGCTTCTTTTTGTACGAAATGAGTCATGGACGAATGCCTTTTAGGGGGTCAAATAGAAAGGACACTTTTGTGAATATAATGAGCAAGGATCCTTCCTTCTCATCTTCATCTCCTCTCCACGATCTCATTCAGAAGCTCCTTGCGAAAGAGCCGACAGAGAGGCTAAACAGAAAGCAAATAAAAAGCCACCCATTCTTCGACTGCATGAGATGGGAGCAGCTGCAGTTTGTTTCGAGGCCTCCTTTTGTGCCGCCGCTCTCCACTGAAACTGCACTCAGTTTTCACCTAGAAGAAGAAGATGAAGCGATAGCAGACATGGGCATTAAATCGGAAAGCGACAGGAGACATGGGCATTAAATCGGAAAGCGACAGCAGACATGGGCATTAAATCGGAAAGCAACAGCTATGTTGAATGTGACTTGGAAGAAGACGAAACGAGCAAATCTGCATTTTTAGAGTTTTGAGAAATGTGTGGTTGATGCTAATCAAGACATTATGCTCTATGCATTTTGACCAAAACAATAAATTACTCGATTGATATTTTATTAGATTTATCAAATTTTCAGAGTCCATGTTATATATTTCTGAATTCAATTGTAATATTTTATTGTTATTAGGGGAGAGGATTCAATAGTTGAACACGTTCTAATTGTTGTGGTAGTTGTTGATTTAATACCCCTACTTGTTGATTTAATATCCAATCTTTTTGACAACATTGCACCAATAGTTGTGACTTTAAAGTTGTTATTGCTATGATGGATACCCATAATTGAATGAAATGTACCTTTAGTTGTAAAAAGCAACCAATCATGTGATGTCACATTAGTTGCACAAATGTGGGGGCCTCTTTTGCATGACTATTGGTTTCACCTTTTCTTTGGGTTGTTTTAGACACTTCAGCAAAAAACACGTTGATGTGGCATGATATTTGATGATGTGGCCCTAAAACCTTAGTTATAAGCAAGGGACTTTCCAAGTAAGCTACTATAGAAAATTGAGAGTGATTTGAAATTTTGATGTAAGATTTTGAGAAGCATGAAGTTAGAGTGCACAACTACTAGGTCCTCTCCCCTATAAAATTATCCAACAAGTTTAAGATTTTACTCTTTCTTGATTGTTTTGATTATTGATATTGAAAAATTACACAGTTATATTTTTGTTATTTAAAAATTAGTATATTTATTTCAGATTGTTTTATATAAAAGATGTTTAGAGATTATTTTATTAGTATATAATAAATTAATTTAAACAGTAGATTTTTAAATACTAATTAAAAGATAGTTTTTCTAATAATTTATCAATAGATGTGTTAATAACATTTCCAAAATAGTAAGGGTTCCAACAATAGGGATTCAATGTATGAGATTTATTGAGTCTTAAGGCTTGTGTATTGTGTGTTTTCTCTCCTTTGTCATGTTGATTATTGATGGGATCGCCTGATGGGGGCCCTCTGCAGATGTCCCCACCTCCAAAACCCCTATGTCATGGCCCATATGGTCTCTACTATCTTGAGTAAAAAAACTAACACCCCAGTGGTGGAAGCTCAAAGATCTGATCTTCTCCTCCCAACCTCCCCTCAACACCATCTAGATTCTTTTTTTGTTGATGAGGAACCTACAAGTTTCGTGAATAAGTTATTAGGAGATAAGTCTCCTAAAATGGTTAAGGGTTCTACTTGGACTGAACCTTTGGATTCATATAAAATCCAAGGCCAGCTAGTGGAGGTTCCTAATCTGTTGTTGAATGTTGCTATTGTTGAACTCAACCTCTCTTTGGTTAGTAAGCTCCTTGCCTTTTGACCTAATATTGATTAGGTTAGAAAATGGGTTGATTCTCATTGGAAATTAAAAGTGTGTCTATGAGTTCTATGGCCAATGGGTCATTTCTTTTTAGCTTTGTCAATCAAGAAGACTTGGTTAAGATTCTTACAAAAGGTCCTTGGACTTATAGTAGCAACTTCCAAAACATCATTTCTTTTTGTAAATGGAAATCAAGGTTGGGCTTTGTGAAAGATCTTGGGGTGGTGGCTCCTACTTGGATTTGCCTCCTTAGGCTTCCTTTGGAATATTGGACCTCTGGTGTCTTCAAGGGTATTGCTGAATCGTTTGGTAAGTTTTTGGTAGTGGATAGAATAATCCAAAACAAATCTAGGCTCATCTTTTCTATAATTTATGTTAATGTGGTTGTTAACATTGTTCTCCCTAGCCAAGCCACCCTTGAGTCTAGATTTGGTTCTTGGGTTCAGCCTATTGAAAATTAAAATGCTAGGGCTTACTATCAAGTGTGTAAAAACTATGGACATTTTAGCAATGAATGTAAGAAAAAGCTTGTTAGGAAGCAGCTACCCTCTAACAATGTTGTTCTTGTTTCTCATGCTCTAAACAATGCTTCTACCAAGGTCCTACAACCTCCTACAAATGGTTTGAAAGGCCAGGTCATTTCTTTAGTGATTAAGGTGGCGAAGTGTCACAAAGAAGATAAAATAAATAGTTGGACGATATGACTATGTCTACATCCATTATAAAACACCCTGCTCTTCTGATTCCTGAGATTCAATTGTGTATAGGGGGTAATGAAAAGCATGGTCATACTACTCAGTGAGAGGTGCTTGTCATAGGGTTGGAGTTTGTTTCATACACAAAAAGAAAGTAGGATAAAGGATCAACCTAAAGAAAGTACTAGTAATATGGTTGATAAGGTAGTGGTGGATATGTCCCCTTCTGATATTGGGTAACTTCAATCTGATCATATATGTTTAGAGCCTAGTTCTTTCCTCTAGATAATAAAATTGATAGTCAAAATGTTAATGGTATATGGAGGTCTACTACCCTTTATAGACAATAAAAGATACAATTAGCTAGGAGGTGTTTTCAAGCCCAAATAATAAGGAGAATGTTAATCTTGATAAAATTTGAAGTGTGGGAAATGAAAAATAAAAGATGGGGTTTATGAATCTAAAGGACAAGTTAAATCTTTCAAAATTCTCTTCTACTCCTTGTCCAAGTAAATCTAAGAAAATTTTGGAGGAGGAAGACTCAGAAATGGACTAGACACGGGTTGGTGCAAAACATAAGAAAAAGAAGGTGGATGTGGGAGGGCACTCCAAGCCTCACAGACCTTCTTAGAGGGATACAAGAAGTAGGGATGTAGTTAGAGAGGTGGCTAGTGGGAATAAAATAATCCTTGATGGCCTCTCAAAGTCAAAAAATAAAAAGAAGCGATTGGATGGACTCCTCAGCTAAGGAGTTCTTAAAGCCGCTCAAGGTTGAGCAACCTATTCTATCAATTGTTTAGATGAAGATTTTTATATGGAATATGAGGGGCTTAAATAGCCTTGTAAAAACATATGCTAAAATGTTTGATGATGGATTAGAGGGTTGATATCCTTTTGTTACAAGAAAACAAAATTAAAAAAGATATGTTTCAAAATATTAGCAAGCATTTTTGGCATTTTGCTAATGATGTTGAGGGTGCTTTTGGTGGTAATACTACTTTGTGGAACTTGGCCTCCTTTTGTGGAACCCTTGTTCATACTTCCAAGAACAACTTAATTTTTAAGATGCAAAATCTAAAGACAACTCAAATGTGGGACCTTATTAATATGTATACCCCTAATGTTACATCTCCTAGGGTTGCTCTATGGAATTCGTTGGCTTCCCTTATTCTAAATGGTCTGACTAAACTTTGGATGTTGGGTGGTGATTTCAATTCACCCATGTACCCTTCAAAGAAACTTGGAGGCTCTAATGAGTTCTTTGAAAGTATGAGTGACTAGGCTAACTTTATCATTATTGTTGGCTAGATATCATTGTACAAGGTTATCAATTTACCTGGTCTAATAAGAGGAAAGGTCATCATTTAATCCAAGTAAGGTTGGATAGGTTTTTGGTTTATTGCAATTGGGATAATGTGGATGCTCTTTCTCTCAAATCCCTACCCAAAACAGGATCCGATCACAATGCTATTGTTGTCTTTTGGGAGGATGGTTTAAAGAAACATCCCTTTCCTTTTAGGTATAAGATTATGTGGATGCAAAACCCGCATTTTAGGAGCTTGGAGGTTCAATGGTGGAATACTCATGTGGATGAGACTCCAATGTTTTGTGTGTTGTAGAAGTTAAAAATATTAAAAGATAATTAATGTGAAGGATGGAATAAATGTTCCTTTGGTAACATCTTTGATCACAAGAAATATACTACCTCAACACTAAAATCCATATAGGATAGAATGGAGTGAAGTTAGATTGATTTGTAAGATTGTATGGAGGAGAAATCCCTAAGAAATCAATGGGCTAGATTGAACAAATATGAATAAGGCTTTTGGAAACAAAATTCTCGTGTGCAGTGGCTTACTAAGGGTGATAGGAATACCAATTTTTTTCATTAGTCAGCTATGAAACATAGGAGTAGAAATAATATAAGAAGTGTCCAGAGAGAGTATGACTCTCATAGTGAGGATGATGCTAGGATAGATAGGATGTTTTTTTCCTTTTTTGTTTATTCGTATAGTAATGGCCATAATCATCTTAAGGATTTATGGGTTATGTTGGAGGTTATCCCTGAGGTGATTAAGGATATGGAAATGGAACAACTAACTTCAAAAGTTTCCTTCAGGAATTTAAGGAGGTGGTTTTCTCATTCGAAGCCTATCAAGTCCCTGGCCTAGATGGGTTCTAAATGTGTGTAAGAAGTTGAGTCTACTTTATGTCCAAAAAGTGGAAGTATTTTCCCATTTTTTTAGGATTCATTCCAATTGACCTAAAAATTTGAAGCACTTAAAGAATAAATCTTGGAAAAAGTTAACAATAGAAAATATAGTGCTCAAAGTATAGCTTCCAAATATGTAATTTAGTTTAATACCCAGATGATAGAAATTAAGTTTTAATAGTCATTTCTAAAATCTATAGTTTAAAAGTCACTTTTTTAGGACCATAACATGCTCGTGTACAACAAGCATAATTTGACCTAAATGAAAGTATTTTTTTTATTCCTTTTAGGAATATATTTGTAACTCACTCACCTTGATGGGGATATTTTTTTGTAATTGTTTTCTAAATATTTTTTTTGTTAATTTTTTATTGGGCATAATTGCTATTTTGAAAGCCCTCATGTGCAACAAACATAACTTGACTTAAACTTAAAGTTTTTTATTTTTATTTTTAAATTATGTATAATTGTCTCTAATTTGATGCCATATAATTTGTTTTTCAAAAACCTTAAAAATAGAAAAGTTATTAAAAGAATAAGAAACCCTGTTATTTCAAGTTTATGGACCTCTTTCAATAGAAATTATTTTAAAAATATAAAAAACTAATCCAATTTTTTTTTAAATACATATTTGGAATCTATAGAGTCTCTTCTATAATGGGTTTTCATTATTTTAAAAAAAAAATCTACATAATTGGTATTCAAATATATGTCCAAAGTTATTATTTTGTATGGACACTGATATGGCCTTCAAGTTGTAGGTCAAACCAGGTCCAAGGCTAAGGGTAGGCTCCCCAATCCTTTTTTTGAAGCAAAATCCAAAGTAAAATTTAGTGCTAAATTTTTTATATATTTTTAAACGGGACCCTATTTAGTAAAAAATGGGTTCCCATTTCAAAAACAAAATGTGATCTTGTTTCTTTTTATATTATTTATTTTTTTACTTTGAAAATGACATATATACATGAAAAATAAATTTATTTATTTTTATATTGTAAATGACATATATACATGAAATATAACATTTCAGTTATATTTCATGTATACATTGACAAGATGTTTGAGAATGGTTTTAGATCTCTATGATTTATAATGCAACTTCTAGATTTTATTAAATATTTTAATTTTCAAACTTAGTCAAATTTCAATAATCATCAGGCTCTTGTTAGTATTTTATCGCTCTCTATATCACTCTTTTTTATCTCCCTCGAGCTCTAGACCTATCTCTCTACCTCTCTCTCACATCTTTAACACTCTCTCTACCTCTCTCTCACATCTTTAACTCTCTCTCTCTCTCTCTCTCTCTCTCTCTCTCTCTCTCTCTCTCTGTACACCTCCCCTCACTCCCTCCCTACCTATATTTCTCTAAATATACCTCTCTCTATGTCTCTCTCCCTACCTACCTATATTTCTTTACATACATCTATCTTCCACCTCCTCTCTCTCTCTCCCGCCCTCTTCTCCCCACTTATTTCCATCTCCCCCCTCTCTCTCCATCTCTACATCTTGATCCCTCCTTCCTTCCCTTTCTCCAACTCTATAACTATCCATTTCTTTCTGCTTCTTTTTATCTCCTCTCTCCCTCTCTATTCATTTATCTCCCTACTCACACTCTCTTTATAAAAATAGAGAGGGAGAGACGAAGAGGTAGGTAGAGTGAGTGAGAGGAGATATAAAGAGAGTGATTGGGGATAGATGGATAAAATGAGAGGGAGAGAGGAGATATAAGTAACTAGAGAGAGATGGATGGGAAGAGAGGTGAAGAGTGGGAGGGGTGGAGAGATAGAGAGAGAGGGTGGGAGAGAGAAAGAGAGAGGGTGAAAGAGAGATGTATGTAGAGAAAGACAAGTCGGTAGAAAAGGAGACAAAGGTATGTAAAGAGAGATAGAGAGGTATATGTAAAGAAATAGAGGTAGGTAGAGAGTTAAGGGAGGTGTGAAGAGAGAGAGGAGACAAAGAGTAGGGAGCTATGCATGTGAGTGAGGTAGAGAGATAGGTCTATATTTTGGGAGTGGGAGGAGAGAGTGAGATAGAGAGGTACAAGAGGGGATAGAGGAAGAGTGATATAGAGAGAGATGGTTCTAGATCTCAAGGAAGATAAAGAGAGTGAGATAAAGAAAGCAACCAAATGCTAACATGACCATGGTGATTATTGAAATTTGATTTTTTGAAAATTTATAAGATCTTTTAAAATATAGAATTTGTATTACAACTCCTAGAGATTGAAAACCAATCTCAAACATCCTACCAATATATACATGAAATATAACTTAAAGTATAAGAAAGGAAAAAGAGAAATTGAAAGGTGACTTATACTTAAATGTTATACTTCATATATATTTAAGTCATTTTCCACAAAATAAATAAATAATTTAAAAAGAAATAGGATCCCATTTTGCTTATGAAATGGGATCTTGTTTTGTTTTCAAAACAAAATCCCATTTCGTAGATTCAGGCTTGGGATCTGACCGTGAAACGGGATCCCATTTCAAATTTTAGCTCAAAACCCCAAAGCATAACAAGATCTCATTTCATTCGACATATTTTTTTGTTTTTGGCTAAGTTTGAAACTTCCACTCTAAGTGGACTCAACTTTGTGCACTTACCCTCCCACTGGAATTTCTTCAAGAATTTTGGGATGTTCTTGGGATTGATATTTACAATGTGACAAGAAACGTCTTTAGAGCTAGTAAAATCCTTAAACAGGTTCAGCCTATGTTTATTTCTTTAATTCCCAAGTATGAGAATGTTGTTTCCTTGCAAATTTTTAGGCCTATCAGCCTTTGTAATAAATGTTACAAGATCATGTCTAAGATCATGGTTAATAGGCTAAAAAATGTATTGGATAAGATAATTTCTGATAATCAGAAGAAGGCTTTGTTAAAGGTAGGCATATCTTGGATGCTGTCATAACTACCCATGAATTAGCCCTCTCTATGGAATATAAAAAAAGGCAGGTATGGACCTTAAACTTGATATTTCCAATGCATATGATGGAGTCTCCTAGAATTTCCTCTTTGAAGTGTTAAAAAGTTTGGTTTTAAAGGTATATGTTTTAGGATTATTAATGAATGTGTTACCTCTCCTATGTGCACGATGCTATTTAATGGTTCTCCTAAATTCTATTTCTCTTGTGGTAGAGGGCTTCGACAAGGTAAACCCCTTTGACCTTACTTTCTTATCATTGTTGTTGAAGTTTTGGGAAGAAAAATTCAGAGATATAGATCAAAATTGTCTCAATGGTATTAAAGTTGATTCCCATCTTCCTCCTATAACTCGTTAGCAATTTATGGATGAAACCATTATCTTTGGTAAGGCCTATTTTTCTAAAGACAAAGGATGGCAGGAGATTTTGAATAATATGATTAGTTATCTAGATATCATATCAACTATAACAAAATTAAAATATACTTCTTTAATGTCTTGTCTTCCTTACAAGCCAAGATCACTAGGATTCTTGGATGTGACACCACTTCTTTGCCAAATTCTTACTTGGGTCTCCCTCTTATTTCAAAATGTCCTCCTAACAATTTATGGAATAGTTTAATTGAGATATTTCACAAAAAGCTTATCGCGTGGAAAGAAAAATTACTAATCCTTCCAGGAAAAGTTCAACTTGTTAAATCTTGTTTACAAAATATCCTAGTATATTATCTCTATTTGTTGAACATTCCTAGAATAGTTGTTGATAAAATTGAAAATATTCTGTAGTACCCTTACTTGTTTGAACTGATATTTTGTTCTTGTTATTCTCAGTGGATACATTATCATTTTTTATTTAGAATTATATAACATTGTTCCATGTTTTATCTGATAATGAGATATATCATCTATTTGCAGTATTTATGTACTTATGTTTTATGGCATTATATGGTTCATTGCTATGTACTGACGCTTTACTTCATCTATGCACTGTGTGTTGTGTATCTGTGAGGGTATGGGATGCATGGGGACGATTTTCCTTCACTCATCTTGGTGAGACAAGGAACATCGCGATTCTCCTTCATCGGTGTGTATGTTGAAATTTCTATATATGTATGTATGCATGTGTGGTCGGTGATGCAGGATGTTGCAGGTACAAGTATCGGGTAGGTACGGGGTATCGTCTCCACCTGGCTACACAGGTCTGAGCGTGCCTTATATTTTTTGATGGAAGTGAAGGAGATAGTAGTTGACCCTATTTTTAGTCAGTTACACTCGGGTGAGTGCCTTCAGTTAGTCGTCTATCAATTGGTTTGGTCTTCATATTTTAATGTTTGATCTTTATAAAAGTCGCATGATGCTTGCTCAGTTTGCGTGTCCAGTGTTCCCAATTTTTGTATATCATTGGTAATTGTTACGTTTATTACGTCTTTAAGAGTAAAAAGTAGTTTTGGTAATCGAAGGAAAAAGAATCAAGTGATCTAGTGACTTAATATTGTTTATAAAGGACAAGTTAATATCTTGGTATGAGTTGATATGAATTTTATCAGCTTGTTAGCTCGATAGTTGCAATTCGATCATTTGAATATATGTAAGGACATAATATACTCGGAAGGCAATAGTCACTTATAACTAGTTATTGGAGTTAAGATAAGGTGATCGTATTATCAATAGTTGATATCGCCCATCGGGTTATTGTGTTTTTTAGATTATGCATGTATAAAGTTAGGATTATAAATATATTATATTTAATAAGCTTTTCGACTGAGTTATATATATATATAATTCGATTGTTCGAATATAAATCCATATAAAAAAAAGTCATTAGTTATAAGCATTTGAAATTAAAGTATATATTTATATATTTAAAAGTAAAATTGCTAGGAAGATTAATGTTTAAATATTAAAATGAAAGTTATTAATTAATTATTAAAATATAATAATGAAATTATATTAAAACGAATAAAATAAACTTGATTGAATAAAAGGTGGCGGGTTTTTAGTTATCATATATTATAAGATATTGATACTATAGAATACCAAATTAGCATTTAATTCTTTGATTAAAACACAAAAGTTTAATATAAATATATTATCGGTTATGTTAAAGTTAAGGTTAGTGCTTCTAAGGGTGGTGGTTCCTCTTAGATAACGATTGTTAGAAGAGTTGATAGTCAAGCTGATAGTCAAGCCGTTGTAGCTGTTCGACTTGGCATATATTCCTCACAAACCACAGTGTAATGGCAGGGAAACCGGTTTATGTAGTCGACCCTCCTCCCTTTCGATAAAGCATGCTCCACATAGCAAGTGGAAAACCACGAGGGCTATTCCACATAACAACCATTTGCAAGTAGAAGTCGACAAGTTTAATGGTATACTGGAAGCCACCGAGACTTAGGAAATGTAGAAACTGTTACAAGTAACGACCGAGAAAAGATGGTTTCTTTAATACAAGTAAAGGTTTATGTGAGGGAGGTCGATAGTAATATCGACCACCCCCCCTTAATAAAAGGGAGGGGTCAGTATTACCACCGACCACCCTCCTCCCTTTTTATTATACACACCCCCTCCATTTTATATTACGTGCCTCCTCCCTTTTAAATAAAGGCTTCTCCACACTGATTCACTCACCGCCTAAGTAGAAAGTGACACCAATTTATATGCAACCATATCCATTCAGGTATGTCATGGAAGGAATTAATGAAGGGTTAAGAGGTAACATAGGGAGTAACTTGGAGAATAATGTGGTTTACCAACCCACGTAAACCCATCCATATCCACCATTATCAACGTGTATTAGATAGTTATTTAATTTGCTCATTTTTAGGAAGTTATTTTTAGTAAAGCTGACTTAGTCTTGGAGTTAAAAGCCTCATGGATAAATTATTAATATGGACTTAACCACTTTAGTGGTGTGGTGTCATGAAATGCTTAATGCATAACTTTACATGGTGAACACATAGGTGTTCATATACGATTAGGGCTGTTATGATGCAATTAGATCTTGAGTGGTGTCACTTAGAGTCAATCCACCTCTAGTAGAGGTAGCCTAAAAGTAGGAAAGAGGGTAGATGACAACCTTATATATAGACCATTGAGTTGGAAGAGAAGAGGGGGGAGATGCAACGAAGGATTAGAGAAGTCATTTTTGGTATCCAAGGAAGGACGGTGGATTGTAGAAAGAAGAATAGGTTTAGAGAGGATAGTGTTTTGATAGTATCAAGAGAGTTGTTTGTTTGTTTTTTGATAGAGTTGGAAAGTATTGGTGAAAAGGATCGCAAGCAAGGCGCATTTATCGGCAAGAGGGCATTAAGGTCTTGCATATTGATCAACACTTCAAATAGGTCAGGGATTTCTTAGTTTACGATCATTAATATTTACAATCTCTATATATGTCAGATTATTGTCTTGCTTATGAAATAGTTATGGTTATGTTTTATTTATCATTAGGGATTGTTAAATAAAATCATATAATAGAAGTTGTGATTACGTTATGACTATAGAAGTGGAATAGTGTTTAAGTTCAAATTTCACACTTGTTATTATATGGAAGAAATGTATTATGTCTTATTGTAAGACTTCCTTGATGAAATAAATATATCTATTTTAATCTTCATCTATTGTATAAATGAAAAATTATTGGGGTTGCGTACCTATAGTAGTTAACATGAGTAATTGAACTTTTAAAAATGTTAATAATTGTAAAGTTCGGTGTTATACCGACCAAATTGTTCTTCATGTCTAGACAAACGTATATTTGTATTGCAAGTAAATTTTGTGATAGGTGTTGGTACATAATATTATCTTGTTTATATGGTGGTTGCAACTATGCACATTAAGTCATGTTGTCAGTATGTCTTGTGTACTGTGTTTTGGCCAGTTATTTAGATGTATAACCTTAAAGGAAATGAGCCACTGTGAGTTATTAGTAAAGGTCAACCTTAGGTTAAGTAATTATGTATCTCTCATCTGAGGTAGGTCAAAATTGGGTATGGCTGTCTATGTCACCATAGAGTTCTGTAAATAGAACTAGCCTGTAGTGTCCTAAGAGAGAGAGTGGCTTTCGAGCGGGGGCCGTGACCGAAGTGGTGACAGGATAACCCTTTGGAAGTTGGTTAAGAAAGTGAAAACCTAATAAATAATTAGGGAAGGGTAGAATAAAAATTAAATAAAATAATGTGCCTCGCACATAGGTAAGTGCTAGTACAGGGCTCATAATGTAGCGAGAAGGCCTAGAATGGAAAATTTACCACCTTGTCTTCATGAGAGGATTGGTAAGGTCCGCATGAGTCTTAGTTGGAATCAGAGGTTTAGGAGAGGTTACCAGGATAACCCAGGATGGGGGCCGGGACCTATGGAGGTTGTACCATGGTATCCATCGTAAGACATGCGATGACACTTTCTCCTTAGAGTCACTAGTGTTTTGTGAGTTGGGTCACATGAATGTAAGTGGAATCTTGTAGTCCTTTCGTTCTTGTTTCATTTTGCTTGCTTGAGGGTTATCTACTATCTCCAGCACGGTGGGGTGGTTCCTTTTCGGAATCACATGGTCGGGTGATAGTGTCACTTCCCATCGGATGTACTAGAACGTATCTTCAGGTGAGGAAGGACTTCACTGATTTTCTTGGTTCGTGATTCATGTACCAGCTCTTATTCCTAACCATGATTCAGTTGAAAACTAGAGGTTTTGAAAAGAAACTTTATGTAACTTTCATTTTGTAACATCTTAGCTCATGATGTAATTTTCTTTTTGAAAACATGTATTTTCGAATATTGTAAGCAAAAATACATTGTAATGTATGCTATTTCAATTACTTAATTCTTTTATAATATATGAATGCTTGAAGTATTTTAAATTCTTTCATTGTGGAAATTTTATCTTAAATATCTAATTTACAAAGTAATATTCGTTGGTAACCCTTAGGAAATTCAGGTGTTATACTTCCGCTATGATATTAGATGTACTAAGGTTTAATTCATGCACTTTAAAAAAAATTATTTCACCCTTAGTTGCATAGATTATGATGTTTTCCTTCAGGGTTCCTGACGGGGCATTACATTTGGTATCAGAGCAAAGTTTCAACACTGGGTACTTTGGGTTTGTAGTGTGCCTATTCAACTTGATTGTTTTTTTTTATATTAGGTCTTAACAATTGTGTTTTCCTTGTTTATCCTTGTCATAAATCTGCATCTTTTCTCTTTTGTAGTACTCGGTCATGGCTAGGAGAGATAGGGGAGGTGGTCGTATGGGTGGTCGCAATAGAGGTAGAGGTAGAGGAAGAGGTGGAGGACGAGGCTGTGGTTCTGATCATCATAGTCCTTCACCACCACCTACTCATGTTAGTGCTGAGCCAGAACAGTATGTTCATTAGGACTTACCTCATGTAGAAGAGCAGGTTCCCGAAAGGGAAGAGCTGAGACAAATGTTTCAGGAGGTTCTTGCTAGGTTAGGCCCTAGGCCTGAGGTTGTTTAGCCAGTTCTAGAAGAAAGAGAGAGGGAAAGATCACCTAGAAGGAGAGGGATTGCAAGCAATGAAGATCCAGTTTCTTTGGGTCACATAAAGGACTTGATAAGGTCCAACCCTCCTATCTTTAATGGTATGGGTACTGGTCTAGAGGCAGAGACTTGGCTTATCGGTCTGGATAGGTGTTTTGCTATGTTCCCATATAGTAGCAACACCAAGGCAAGATGTGCTATTATGCATCTCGAAAACTTCACGTCAATCTGGTGGAGACTGGAGGAGGAAATGATCGGTGTGTGCATTAACACTGTGACATGGGAGCTATTTTTGGAGAGATTCAGGGCACGGTTTCTCTCGCCCCAATGGAAACAAACTTGGGCAAATGAGTTCCATGCACTGCGACAGTATGGTATGATGGTAGACCAATATGAGCATAGATTCTATGAGTTCAAGCAGTATGCGGGAATTGGTAATAATGAGGCTATGCTTGTGCAACATTTCTTGAGGGGTTTGAATGATCGCATTAGTGGAGGTGTTAGGGTGTTTGAGCCAACTTCAGTAGAGACAGCTGTGGCAAAAGCCCGATTGGTAGAGCTAAACCTTAGTCGTGCTCTTGGTGGGCAAACAGGTGTGCAGATAGGGAGTGCTCCTTCCAGTGGGAATAGAGCTCATGGTAATCAGTTTTAGTCAGCTGCACCATTTAAGGCTCCGCAGGCACCTGCTAAGGGTGGACCACAGTAGCAGCAACCATCAAAACCGAAACAGTTCCAGACCTAGAAGGGTGGCAATGCTCAATTTAAGAAAATTAGAAATTGGCAGAGGGGCAGACAGGGCCCTACAGGGGAATCCTTGCAAAGTGCATCTCATGCCCCTAGCCAAGGAAATTATCAGCAATCCAATGGTCTGACAAGTAATAGAGGAGCTTGCTTCTCTTGTGAGCAGTATGTTCATAGAGCTGCACAGTGTCCTCAGCGTTTCCACAACACAGGTAGTCAACGACCGGCAGCATTAGAACCTACAGTGGGAGATGCAAGCAGATCTCACAGAGTGTTCACAGTGGTGGATAACCACCAAGCTGATCATCAGGGTACAGTTATAGAAGCAGTAGGTATGTTGCGTGGAACCCCTATCTCTGTACTTTTTGATTCCGGTGCTTCAGATTCTTTCATTTCTTCGTCTATTGTGGAGCGGTGTGGACTCACATCTACTAAGGAGATGAATAGGTGGCAAGTAGAGTTGGCTACAGGTGTCTGTGTTTCTGTAGATGCCTTTATTCCCAATTGTGAGTTGAATCTAGGAACCTTAGTTACTTCAGTTGACCTTCGAGTCATTCCTTTGGGTTCTTATGGAGTTGTGTTGCGAATGGATTGGCTATCTTCTCATAATGCTCACGTAGATTGTCTCAAGAAGACAGTGGAGTGTTTAGATGACCTTGGCAAGGAAGTGAAAATTGTTGGAGTTCAGAGACCAATATCCTTACGTTTGATCTTTGCTATGCAACTTAAGCGGTGCATGCGTAGAGGGTGTCAACTTTTTTCAGTTACTCTTGAGGACATGGATGAGTTAAAGAGTCAAGAAATTGCTCTTGATAGTCACCCTATTCTTCAAGAGTATGTTGATGTATTCCCATTAGATATTCCTGGTATGCCTCCAAAGAGAGACATAGATTTTCACATTGATTTGGTTCCTGGTGCAGAACCTATTTCGAGAGCTCCATATCGGATGACCACTCAGGAGTTGAGTGAATTGAAGTTGCAACTAGAAGAATTGTTAGCCAAGGGATTCATTCTTCCTAGTGTTTCTCCTTGGGGTGTGCTTGTTATCTTTGTTAAGAATAAGGATGGTTCTTTTCGGTTATGCATTGATTACCAATAGCTGAATAAGGTAACCATCCAGAATCGATATCCTTTGCCTCGTATTGATGATCTTTTTGATCAGGTAAAGGGAGCCAAGATATTCTCTAAGATTGACCTGAAATCTGGGTATCACCAGTTGCGTATCCAAGATGCAGATATTCATAAGACAATGTTTCGCACTCGTTATGGTCACTATGAGTTCACATTAGTACCATTTGGGTTGACGAATGCGCCTTCAGTTTTCATGAGCCTCATGAATGGGGTTTTTCACACCTACCTTGATCATTTTGTCCTTATGTTCTTAGATGACATATTAATTTATTCTAGAACTATGGAAGAACATGAAGGTCACTTACGACAAGTAATGCAGTGCTTGAGGGAAAACCAACTTTATGCTAATTTGGCAAAGTGTGATTTTTTTCAATCAGAGGTAAACTATCTTGGTCATATAGTTTCAGGGGAAGGTGTATCCGTGGATCCTTCAAAGATCCAAGCCATTGTTGATTGGCCAGTGCGAACCAGCATTTCTGAAGTTCAGAGTTTTATGGGTTTGGCCGGATACTACCGTCGATTTGTTCAAGGTTTTTCCTGGATAGGTCACCCAATCACTTCTCTACAGCGAAAAGGGAAGAAGTTTGTTTGGTCAGAACAATGTGAGTCAGCTTTTCATACCTTGAAGGAACTCCTTGTCAGTGCTCCAATTTTGGCAGTTCCTGATCCGTCTAGAGATTTTATAGTATGCACATATGCCTCTTTGGAAGGTATAGGTGCAGTGCTTATGCAAGATGGACGAGTGGTTGATTATGAGTCTCGCAAACTCAAGAACCATGAGTTGAACTATCTAGTTCACGATTTGGAGTTGGTAGCTGTAGTTCATTCTTTGGTTAGATGGCGTCATTTTCTATTAGGGCATCGTTTTGAACTGCATAGTGATCACCGTAGTCTACAGTATATTTTCACACAACCGAATTTGAATGCTCAACAATGGAGGTGGATGGAATTTCTCTGTGAGTATGATTTTGATGTTCGATACATTCAAGGGAAAGAGAACATGGTGGTAGATGCTTTGAGTCGTAGGCGGCATGAAGTTTTGGTATTATCCCTTGGAGTTGACTTGAGAGAGAGGATTCTCAGAGTTCTCCCTCGAGATACTTGGTATCAAGATGTTAGAACCATGATAGAGTCCGGAAGGCCTTTAGAGGGAAGATCTTCTAGATATAATCTTGAGGCAGATGGACTTCTTCATCACCATGGGCAGATCTATGTAGCTTCTTTAGAGGGTCTTCGCATCTTGATCATGACTGAGGCCCATTGTGCACCTTATTCGGCACATCCAGGTGTCAAGAAGATGCACGTAGATCTTAGACAAATTTATCATTGGGAAGGCATGAAACATGACATTGCTGATTTTGTGTCAAGGTGTTTAGAATGTCAGCAGGTGAAGGCAGAGCATCAGCACCCGGCAAGGCTTCTTCAACCTAATTTGATACCAGATTAGAAATGGGATATCATTTCCATGGATTTCATTGTTGGGTTGCCTATCTCTTTGCGTCGACATGATGCTATCATGGTCATAGTTGATAGGTTGACTAAGATTGCTCATTTTGTTCCTATTCGAGCTTCCTATACAGCAGCAGTGGTGGCACGAGTCTTCTTGGAGGAAGTAGTGAGACTGCATGGGGTTCCGAGGTGGATCATCTCTGATAGAGATCCTGTCTTTACCTCAGCTTTGTGGACCTCACTTTAGCATGCTTTGGGGACTCAGTTGAACTTTAGTTCAGCCTATCACCCAGAGATGGATGGTCAGACAGAGAGAGTGAATCAGGTTTTGGAGGACATGGTTCACATGTATGTTAGGGACCAACAGTCACGTTGGGAGGATTATATCTACCTTGTAGAGTTTGCATATAACAATGGATATCATAGCTCCATAGGTATGTCCCCCTTTCAGGCATTATATGGTCGTCTTTGCCGTACTCCCTTGAGTTGGGATCGGTTAGAGGATAGGGTGCTTATAGGTCCGGATATTCTTCAGGAGAAGGAGCAACAAGTTGAGCGGATTCAAGAGCATTTGGTAGCTGCACAGGATAGGCAGAAGAAGTATGCAAATGCTCATAGGATAGATCGTCAATTTTCTATTGGTGACCATGTGTTTCTGAGAGTGCGTCCACGGAAGAGTCTGATCCGTTATGGGAAGGGTTCTAAGTTGGCGCCTCGGTTTGTTGGCCCTTTTGAGATTCTTGAGAGGATAGGTCTTGTTGCTTACCACCTTGCCTTGCCACTGAGTCTATCCCACATCCACGATGTCTTTCATGTTTCAGTTCTTCGACCTTATCACCCTGATGTGACACATGTTCTTGATTGGAACTCCTTGCAGGTCGAGGACAGGCAGCTTTCCATGGAACCCATGCGCATTCTTCAGCATCGGGATTTGATCCTTAGGGGTCGCACCATCGACCAGGTAAGGGTCCTATGGGACCCAAATGATGAGACCTCGGCAACTTGGGAAGATGCAGCAAAGATGAGAGAGTTATATTCATATTTGTTTTAGGCTTCCAGGAGTAAGCCTAGTCTTGGGGGGGAGAATGTAGTACCCTTAGTCATTTGAACTAATATTTTGTTCTTGTTATTCTTAGTGGATACATTATCATTTGTTATTTAGAATTATATAACATTGTTCCATGTTTTATCTGATTATGAGATATATGATCTATTTGTAGTACTTATGTACTTATGTTTTATGGCATTATATGGTTCATTGCTATGTACTGACGCTTTACTTCATCTATGCACTATGTGTTGTGTATCTGCGAGTGTATGGGATGCATGGGGACAATTTGCCTTCACTCATCTCGGTGAGATAGGGAACGTCGCGATTCTCCTTCATCGGTGTGTATGTTGAAATTTCTATATGTATGTATGAATGTGTGGTCGGTGATGCAGGATGTTGCAGGTACAAGTACCGGGTAGGTCTTGCATATTGATCAACACTTCAAATAGGTCAGGGATTTCTTAGTTTACGATCATTAATATTTACAATCTCTATATATGTCAGATTATTGTCTTGCTTATGAAATAGTTATGGTTATGTTTTATTTATCATTAGGGATTGTTAAATAAAATCATATAATAGAAGTTGTGATTACGTTATGACTATAGAAGTGGAATAGTGTTTAAGTTCAAATTTCACACTTGTTATTATATGGAAGAAATGTATTATGTCTTATTGTAAGACTTCCTTGATGAAATAAATATATCTATTTTAATCTTCATCTATTGTATAAATGAAAAATTATTGGGGTTGCGTACCTATAGTAGTTAACATGAGTAATTGAACTTTTAAAAATGTTAATAATTGTAAAGTTCGGTGTTATACCGACCAAATTGTTCTTCATGTCTAGACAAACGTATATTTGTATTGCAAGTAAATTTTGTGATAGGTGTTGGTACGTAATATTATCTTGTTTATATGGTGGTTGCAACTATGCACATTAAGTCATGTTGTCAGTATGTCTTGTGTACTATGTTTTGGCCAGTTATTTAGATGTATAACCTTAAAGGAAATGAGCCACTGTGAGTTATTAGTAAAGGTCAACCTTAGGTTAAGTAATTATGTATCTCTCATCCGAGGTAGGTCAAAATTGGGTATGGCTGTCTATGTCACCATAGAGTTCTGTAGATAGAACTAGCCTGTAGTGTCCTAAGAGAGAGAGTGGTTTTCGAGCGGGGGCCATGACCGAAGTGGTGACAGGATAACCCATTGGAAGTTGGTTAAGAAAGTGAAAACCTAATAAATGATTAGGGAAGGGTAGGATAAAAATTAAATAAAATAATGTGCCTTGCACATAGGTGAGTGCTAGTACAGGGCTCATAATGTAGCGAGAAGGCCTAGAATGGCAAACTTACCACCTTGTCTTCATGAGAGGATTGGTAAGGTCCGCATGAGTCTTAGTTGGAATCGGAGGTTCGGGAGAGGTTACCAGGATAACCCAGGATGGGGGTCGGGACCTATGGAGGCTGTACCATGGTATCCATCGTAAGACATGCGATGACACTTTCTCCTTAGAGTCACTAGTGTTTTGTGAGTTGGGTCACATGAATGTAAGTGGAATCTTGTAGTCCTTTCGTTCTTGTTTCATTTTGCTTGCTTGAGGGTTATCTACTATCTCCAGCAAGGTGGGGTGGTTCCTTTTCAGAATAGCATGGTCGAGTGGTAGTGTCACTTCCCATCGGATGTATTGGAACGTATCTTCAGGTGAGGAAGGACTTCGCTGATGTTCTTGGTTCATGATTCATGTACCAGCTCTTATTCGTAACCATGATTCAGTTGAAAACTAGAGGTTTTGAAAAGAAACTTTATGTAACTTTCATTTTGTAACATCTTAGCTCATGATGTAATTTTCTTTTTGAAAACATGTATTTTCGAATATTGTAAGCAAAAATACATTGTAATGTATGCTATTTCAATTACTTAATTCTTTTATAATATATTAATGCTTGAAGTATTTTAAATTCTTTCATTGTGGAAATTTTATCTTAAATATCTAATTTACAAAGTAATATTCGTTGGTAACCCTTAGGAAATTCAGGTGTTATACTTCCACTATGATATTAGATGTACTAATGTTTAATTCATGCACTTTAAAAAAAAATTATTTCACCCTTAGTTGCATAGATTATGATGTTTTCCTTTAGAGTTCCTGATGGGGCATTACATATTCAGAGAAGGTGTTTTTGGACTCATATTGAAGAGGGGTCTTGCATTTCCCTGGTGGCTTGGGATAGAGTATGCAAGCCAAATATGTTTGGTGGACTAGAGATCAATAAAATTAGACCTTTTTAACATGGCTCTTCTATCCAAAATTGGGTGGCAGATTATAGAAGGAGATAATGATTGGGTCAAAATTATTTGTTCAAATGTCTAAGTAATTCCCCTTGTGATAATGTGTTTTATGATAGTGAGTTGCCCTTAGATTCTTAAATTTGCAATAATACCTTGAACATATGAAATGTATTGAAAAAAGGGGGTTAAAAGATCATTGGAGATGGTAGAAATACTAGATTCTTGAATTAATTATGATTTAAAGAGGCAATCTTATCCACAAATAATTTTTTAAATCTAATTAAAGATTTCCTAATCTAGAAAAATGGAACATTGTTGCATAATCAACTTTGTTGGCAAGGCAGCCATGAGAGATGGAAGAATTTCAAGAATCAACTACGAGATATCAAAGGTATTCTTGACTCTTAACTTAAGAAGTTGGAAGATGATGCTAGTCTATTGAAATCATATCTTGGGATTAGCTCCTTCTTTTCTATAAATAGGAAGGATATCTAGATTTGGATATTATTGGTGTAAATAAATATTCATTATGGATATTATTACACTTTACTTAAGTAAACTTAGGATAATGCATTTCTTTGTAGTTTGGATTTGAGACACTTAGGGAAGTGTGCACATAGGGATAGAGCTTGTAGGAGAAATTCCACCTTTTGTGGTCTTGTTTTGTTGTTACACTCCACATTCGATGGGTCATCCACCTCTTGTGGAATATTATATTATTTCTCCTACCTACCCCTAGTATTTCTTACCTACCCTTGTTTCTCATTGAGCCACATGTCATGATTGTGTGCTCGTACATCCATATGGCCTTGCCTATATAAGAAGGCTTATATTCATTATATTGGTGAATACAGTTGATCATTTTCATATTGATGAGAATACAGTTTGTTCTTGTCATTCTTTTGTCTCTATTTTTATACTTTTCATTGTGCCCTTGATCTTAGCAAAATCTCACATGGTATTAGAGCCATTGGGGCTTCATTGATTGATTTTCGGAGACATCATGGAAAGCTTCTATTTTTAGATCTGAGGAAATGAAATTTTTGGAGGAATCTTGGAGCATTTTTTACCTCACCATTGCCTCTGGGAGGCCATTTCCATAAAAATCGAGTATAAATTCGACCTATTTTGGTGAAAATTGATTTTTGGGTGTGGAGGAAATTTTTTGCCCAATTCGAGTGGTACGTCAGCTTCTTCCCAATCAGAAGTGCACAGTCAGCACCCAGTCAGCATTTTCTTTGAAAATTTTTAGACCCCTCTTCGTTGAGCAGTTTCAATTTTTGGGTCAACTTTGGAGGCCCATAACTTGCTCAATTTTGCTTCTTTTTGTGTGCAATTTTTTTTTATTTGAGCTAATTTTTCGTGCTCTTCACAGTGGTGTGGTTATTTTCTAGTTTTGGTGCATAGTTTTTTCGGAATTTTCAGATTTCCTCAGCTGTACCTATCCAATCCTCAATTCTGCAACTTCAAAGGCCTCGTTTGAGCTCATACAACCTCCTTTTTAGGTGTTTTTTTTTTAAAGTGCATGTTTTTTAATCTACTTTAATAATCTATGATCAGATTTTAGAGATTTTAAGTATAAATTGTACTTTTAGATGTTGGTCTTATTTGGCCTATTTGGTACTTGCAAATAGCTTGGATCTTAGTTTAGATCTCTTGCATTATTAGTTTGAGTCTCTTTTGGCTTTATTGAGGTAGTTGTAAAATTGAAATCAGAAGTCCACTTTGCCATTTTTTGCAAGTGGACCATTGTACATGCACTAAGTATAAAGTGCCAAATCATCACTTTTGGGGGGTTCTTTGATTGAGTGAATTTGGGGGGGTGTCTTGTGTGATTGTGCCTCTCTTTCCTTGTGCTCTTTCATTTTTTTTGCAATGAGTCCTCATAAATTTCCACCTTTAACTCCACATAATTATGCATCATGGAAAATTAAAGTATGGAGCAAATTAATGGAAAAGGGTCTCACGCATTACATAGATGGAACAATAGTAGCACCACCTGATCCTAAGGATGATCCTAATGCTCAGTTAGAATGGCTCACTAAGAATTGCATGGCTCTTGGAACTTTGCACAAGTATGTATCAGATGACCTCATCTTTCATATTGAGAAGTGTACTACAATCAAAGATGCTTGGGATATGTTTCAAAAATTGTATGGTCAAGTTGATGAAATTAGAGGTTATAAGATTGACAATGAGCTCACCAACTTGGATCCCAAGAGTTTGATACAATCCAAGATTATGTCAACAAAGAAAATGAGTTAAGAGCAAAGCTTAAGGATTGTGGAATTGACAAAAAGGATGCTTAGTTGATATTCAACTTGTTGGACAAGCTTGCACCAGAATATGCAGCATTTGTGTCTAGCTTCCAAACTCATCATTTGACAGTGGGGAGTTCCTATGTTATGCCTTCATTTGATGCTTTCACAGAAATTTTGATATTGGAGCAATCTAAGTTGTTGAACATGGGGTTTCTCAAGTCTTCAAAGTCCAAGGCTTTGGTGGCTAATCAAGGGAATCAAGGAAGTCAAGGCAAAAATTCCAACAAGAAGAAGAAGCAATTTAAGTCATAGCCACAGCAGGAAAAAGGACAATCATCCTCTCCATCACAAGGCCATTTTTCATCCTCGTCCAAGAAGGGAGACCACCTAAGAAGGATAAACCAACTTGTTCATATTGGAAGAAGTATGGTCATGATGAGCATCGATGCCACACAAAGCAAGTTGATGAGTTAAATAATCTTCTTAAGAAAAACAACATCAACTTGCCATCCACCTACATAAAGAAGGATTCATCTCCTTCCTCTTCCTCACAATCTAAGAGAAAAGGGCAAGCATTTGTAGCTACAACAGGTTCTTCACAGTAGTGGATACTTGACTCGGGTGCCTCATATCACATGGGTTCTACAAAGGAGTAGTTTTCTTCATTGGAGCCATCTAAAGTACCTCACATTTACATAGGTGATGATACACAAGTAGAGGTTGAAGGGAAAGGTTCAGTTGACATGGATGATGGAACATTTGAGAATGTTCTCTATGTTCCTAAATTGTCTATCTACCAAATCACTCACTATGGGAATGGGAAAAAGGTTGAGTTTACACTAGATTCAGTTGTGGTAAAAGAACTTGATGATGATGCCTTGGTAGCAGTAGGACAAGTCAATGACAACTCAAGGCTTTATTCATTCTCCCACTTTGTGCCAAGTTCACCTTCTAGGGCCTTGCTTACTCATTCAAATTCTGAAAGTAAGCTATGGCATGAGCGGTTTGGTCACCTCAACTACCGCTATCTTCAATGGCTCAGCATGAAAGACATGGTCACAGGTCTACCTCGAATCAATTTTTCAGAGGGTGTATGTTCATGTTGTTCCATGGGCAAGCATCCCAAGGAGAAGTTTGATAAGGGGAAATCTTGGAGAGCTTTAGAAGTTCTTCAACTTGTTCATAGCGAGTAGCAGGCCCATTTCCAGCACCTTCATTTAGCAAGGCCCGCTATGTCCTCACCTTCATTGATGACTACTCCCGCTTCACTTGGGTCTACTTTCTTATTCATAAGAGTGAAGTATTTGACAGATTTCAGGACTTCAAGACTCATGTGGAGAAGCAATCTGGGAAAGTGGTGAAGATTCTTCGCACAGATAATGGAAGGGAATATGTGAACAAAAGACTTGAGGATTTTTGTACATTTGAGAGGATTGATCTTCAGCATTCTATCGCATACACTCCATAGCAGAGTGAAGTTGCAGAATGCAAGAATAGAACTCTCAAAGAAATGGCTAGTTGTATGATACATGCACATTCTCTTGATCCCGCCTTTTGGGCAGAGGCTATCAGTTGTGCCACACACATCCAAAATCGGGTTCCTCACAAAGCTTTGCAAGGTATTACTCCTTTTGAGGCTTGGGCTGGTAGGAAACCGATTGTGAGACATTTTAGAGTCTTTGGGTGTCCAGCATGGGCTCGCATACCTCCACAAAAATGCAAGGCATTGGACCCTCAGAGTCGGCCTTGCATATTTGTTGGATATCCTGAGGGTGTTAAGGCATATAGATTGATGGATCCTGAGACACATGAGGTGTTCATTGAGAGGAGCATTCACTTTGAGGAAAGCTCTCCTAGCTTAGCCTCTCTACCTCCTCCACCTTCCTCCATTGTGGATAGTGATGCTAGTGATTCAAATGACAAGACTCCTTCAACTCTGACTCGCAGGGTTACACCTCTGCAAGGTCCACTTGTAGTTGAGGAGCCTCGTTGTCCAACTCCACCTAGACCTCATTGAGCTCGACAAACACTTGAGTCTGTGGGTTCTCTTGTTGGGGATCCTTCAAATACACGGAGAACTTGATCAGAACATCGGGATCTTCCACATGCAATCATTTCTAATGCTTTCGATCCACAGACATTTCAGGAAGCATCAGGGGTTCCTAAGTGGGACCAAGCTATGGAGGAAGAGTATAGTTCCTTGATGAGGAACAACACATGGGATTTAGTCCATCTCCCTAAGGGGAGAAAGATGGTTTGATGTAAGTGGATCTATTGGACCAAGTATGCTACAGATGGTAGTGTGGATAAGTATAAGGCTTGACTTGTTGTGAAAGGTTTCTCTCAGGTTGCAGGTGTTGACTATACTAAGACCTTTGCACCCGTAGCCAAGATGAACTCCATTCGCTTGACACTTGCTATTGCTGCAACTCATGGTTGGGTTGTACATTAGATGGATGTGAAGAGTGCTTTTCTTCATGGTGACCTTGATGAGGAGATTTATATGGAGCAGCCGCAGGGTTTCATCCAAGATACTTCCTTGGTTTGCAGACTAAGGAAATCTCTCTATGGCCTTAAGTAGGCCCCCAGGGCTTGGTATGCCAAGATGGATTCCTTTCTTCTCTCAGCAGGGTTCACCAGGTGTTATTCTGATCTGAATGTCTATATTTTGTGATAGGATGACTCTCACTTGATCCTTATGCTCTATGTTGATGATTTGATCATTACAGGGAGTACCGCATCCATTATTAGCAGGGTCAAATCTGCTTTGCATGCCAGATTTGCTATGACTGACTTGGGTCTTTTGCACTACTTTCTTAGGATAGAGATTTCACAGTCACCTTCCGGGATTACACTATCGCAACCCAAGTATGCTATTGATCTACTTGCATGCTTTCATATGGCTAATTGTAAGCCTGCACCGACTCCCTTTCTTTTCGGAGTCAAGCTTGAGGCTCAGTGTTCTTCTCCACCAGTTGATGCCACTTTGTATCGTCAGCTTGATGGTAGTCTCATCTACTTGACCCATACATGCCCTGATATTTCATTTGTAGTTGGCATGGTTTCTCGCTTCATGCAGGAACCACATGAGCTTCATTGGAAAGCCGCCAAACGCATCCTTCATTACATCCAGGGTACACATCACTATGGGATTCACTATGTAGTAGGCACAGGACTTCACTTGGTTGGTTACACAGACTCTGATTGGGCTGGCGATCTTGATGATCGTAAGTCTACTTTCGGTTACAGTTTTCACCTTGGTTCAGGCCCCATTTGTTGGCAGAGAAAGAAGCAACATGCTATTGCTCTTTCTTTGACTAAGGCTGAGTATCAAGGTGCTATTAATGCAGTGACTAAGACCATTTGGCTTCAGCAGATTCTCATAGAGTTTGGGCTCACCACTCCACGACCGACAGTTCTACATTGCGACAATCAGAGTGCTATTGCTATCTCGAAGATCCCGATCCAGCATCAGCGGACCAAACACATCGAGATCCATATGCATTATATCCGAGAGTTGATTCAGGAGTAGGTCATTGATTTTCAATATTGTCCTACAGTGGAGCAAGTTGCAGACATATTCACCAAACCTTTCACCAAGAGTAAGTTCCAGTAGTTGCAAGCTCTCTTGGGGGTGTGGGATGTGTCATTAGGTGGGGTCAGCTAACTTCTCCTTTCTCTCTTATGGGGGGGACTTTTTCCTCTTTGAGGTTTTGTCCTTCTTCTTTGAGAGTCTTTTGTACTTTCATCTCTCTTTTAGGGGGGAGTTTTTTCCCACTGGGTTTTCTCCTTTTCTCCGTTTGTGAGAGATTGCATTGCATGGTTTTGCTTGCATTTGTATATTGTACATGGGTACCTATCATGGCCTAGTAGCCAGGACCCATCTTGCATTGTTGACTTGAGTCTTCATTCCCCTAAGTTGCACTTAAGGGGGGTGTTGGTGTAAATAAATATTCATTATGGATATTATTACACTTTACTTAAGTTAACTTAGGATAATGCATTTCTTCGTATTTTGGATTTGAGACTCTTAGGGAAGTGTGCACATAGGGATAGAGCTTGTAGGAGAAATTCCACCTTTTGTGGTCTTGTTTTGTTGTTACACTCCACATTTGGTGGGTCATCCACCTCTTGTGGAATATTATATTATTTCTCCTACCTATACCTAGTATTTCTTACCTACCCTTGTTTCTCATTGAGCCACATGTCATGATTGTGTGCTCATACATCCATATGGCCTTGCCTATATAAGAAGGCCTATATTCATTGTATTGGTGAATCCAGTTGATCATTTTCATATTGATGAGAATACAGTTTGTTCTTGTCATTCTTTTGTCTCTATTTTTATACTTTTCATTGTGCCCTTGATCTTGGCAAAATCTCATAGAGATATTAGTCCTCTGGGATGTTCTTTTTCAAATCTACCTATAGGGCCATGGAAGGACTAGCTAGTGTGGACAATTTCAATTGGAATAATATCTAGATGACTATCCTTATCCCCAAATTAATTTATTTTCATGGTTCATTGCTCATAACAATATTTTGACCATAGATAATCTAAATAATAGGGGATTTTTATTTGTTAATAGGTGCTCCCTTTGCTGCAAGCAATAAAAAAACATTGACTATATTTTCTTGCACTGTTCATATGCTAGAGAGGTGTGGTCTAAGTTTTTTTTGTATTACTGATATATTGGCCCCTTCCTGAGCATTTGAGAGATCTAATGGAGCATTGAGGTCGCTGGCCTTTCAATCACCCAATTATCAATAATTTTTGGTCTCAAATTCCTCTCTTTGTGGTTTGGAATATATGGAAGGAGTGAAAAAATAAAATCTTCAAGGAAAAGGCAAGAAACAACAATATGTTATTCCAAGTTATCAAACAACAAATTAAGGAAATGTGAATGTTTCTTTCTTCAAGTTGTCAAAAACCATGCCTAGCCTTCAAGATCTTAGAGTTAAACAGATTTGGTAGATCAATCATAACTTGATGAAGATTAACTAGACATAGAGAGGACCCAAAAACTTTACAAAACAACATTTACAAATTATCTCAATTAACTACAGACACTTGCACATCCTCTAAGGTTGATATCAAATAAAACATGTAGATGAATAATGAAGCATGTCAACTAGTTGGCCTAAAAATATTATCCAATACATGAAACTGAATGCAGATCTACACATGCAATGGTGATGAGACCCATATCAACATTCAAACTCAACCATCAAAGAATATCTAGACCAAAACAATGTGATCCAAGTAGAATGCAACATCATAGTTAGCTAGAGACCAGAATAGCTGACATTTAGAACTTGGAATATCATTTCACTTGTCAATCAAGTTGCCACTTGAAAAATTGAACTAGAACATTACATAGGTCACATTAACAAATCCTCCAAACAACAACACCTAAATCCACATATCCAAAAGCCACCAGTAATACTCTAGACCTGTTCTAATAAAAAGTCTTACTATTAGAAGCAACAACAACTCTCTCTTCCAATTAAATAGTAGAGGACCTTAAAAAAAGATAGTGGGTGAACTCACAATAGTGGTTCCCACTTTTTTGCCACTTTTGACACTGAGATGAACATTTTTAAAATAATCTTCAACTTCTGAGAACTATAACTTTTAAACTATTAAAAATTTGAAGATGATGTAAATTAGTAATTTGTAGCATTTTGTTTGTAGATTCTATATACATTTTTTTCAAATTTTTTTGAGGGATTTTTTAAAAAAAATTTCTATCTCCCTTGAAAAGTAGTTTTTTACAACAAACTACATTGTTTAAGAGTGATGTACCTCCCAAAACGCATAACTTTATTTCTATAAATGAGAAAAACTCAATTCCTTCAAATTTTGGTTTTTAACATCAGTATCTAGGGCTTGCAATTGGTTTGATAGTGATATTTTCAATATTTTTCATTTTATAAAGTTTTGAAGTCCGACTAGTCATAATTGAGACATAGGTTTAAGTTTGAACACAAATTGTTCTAAATATATCGAAATTCAATTTTTTTTTGTTAGAAAGAAGACATCAATACCTAAGGCTTACATATTTTTTAGAATTTTTTTGAATTAGTTTCCTATTTTTCCCAATGCGTTGAATAGAGAAGTTCATGTTTGGTGAAAAACCAATATTCCATAAAATTAAAAAAATAAGAACATAATAAATTCAAAATATAAAAAAATTATACTCATTGGAAAGCGTGCTCCAAGTACTACCATCTAATATTTTTGGGTTATCAAGATTATATCATTCATGATTTGAACCAGAGCCCTGAAGTCATAAATTCTTCAGAACTCTGAAAAAATTTCGGAGAAACCTCTAACAGCATGATTCGAATGAACACTGGTTCAAGTGAATTGGGTTCACTCGAACCATAAAGGGTTTGAGCGAACCCGCATTCGCTTGAACCCCTATGCTTAATTGTGGCCCGTACTTTTTGGTAACGGTCAGGTTCGAACGAACTCGACCATTTTTAACTATCGGGTTTCGTTCGAACCCATGCTGACACAATTTTTTTCTTTTTTTCATTTAAGGTGGAGTCATATAAATGTCCATAATTTTTTTCATTTTTTATCACACAAATGATTAAAATAATTTGCATTTTTGGATGAGAGAAGACATTTGAAAATTATTTTGAGGGCAATAATTTGAAGATATTTGAAGGTTTTTTTTAAAGCATGGGGAACAAGAAGAGAAGGCGAAATAAGACTTCAAGGAATTATTCTCCCAAAACAGAAGAAAGATATCGAGAACAAAGAAGACAAAGATATTATGATGCAAGTATGTATTTTTATTTTTATTTTTATTTAATTTTATATATATTACGTACCAAAAATAGTGTTTATTTTTTAGTATTAATTAGTTCAATATTTTTTATCTAATATTTTTAATTAAAATTAATTTAAATAATCTTAATTAAATTAATTGGAAATAGTCTACTAGGATTAAAAATAATCTCATTTTTAATTGGAAATCATAATTAATTTGAGATAATATGTGTATTTGCAAATTTGAAATTCCATTAACTTGCTTGTTGTGTAATTGCATTTTTCTCCTAGTATATAATTAAGTCCATTTATAATAGATAAAACCTATTAAGTAATAAAATTAATAAGACCTATTATGTCATAATTTAGGTTCTAACTTAAATATATATTGAATATTTAAGACATGTACTTATCATGTGATAGGAAGTTAATATCACATAATATATCTGTCATAAGGGGAGTTAAGTATATTAATGTGAAATGTTTTTGCATACGTGGTCATATTAATTTTAATAATAAGGTCTAGATTATGTGATAAATTAGGACTATTACATTGATTATAGGTCTTAAATGTGACATAAATTTAGAACCTATTACATGTCATAATTTAGGTTCTATTTATATGACTTCACGTATGCAAAAACATTTTAGATTAGGAGGTCTATTATGCAATAATAGGTCTTAAATACACATGTGACAAATTATAGTCCACTTGTTATGACAAAACAAATTAATATGAGGTCACCTTTATTGTATGCATGCATCAAAATATTTGTATTTTTAATTTTTAAAATTGGAATTTCTAATTTATATCAAAATTTCATTTTATGTGTTATTAGTGAGAGATTGAGGTTTTCAAAATAATTCATCAATATTTATTTCCACTTTATATGTTTATGTTTATTTGTTATATTAGCACAAAATAAAATTTAACCTTAATGCTATACGTAAGGAATAACATAAATTAAACGATAATAATTTAGACTAATTATAAGTCTTCATGTGTAAATCTAGAATTAAACATCAGAAAAAAAATTATTAAAATAATTATCATCTTCTTGAAATATTAATTACTGAACAAAATTTAACTCTAACTCTAAACCTACTCAAGCACACTAAATAAATTTGATCCCTAATCCTAACCTGAGAACAAATTGAACTTTAAACCTAAACCTAATTTAATTAGAGTTATAACACTAAGGTCCTGAAAGTAATTAAATTTAATAAACCCAATTGAACCCTAATTTTAACACAAATCTTTAAGCCAAATTCACCCCTATCCTTAAACCTAATTGAATAATCTATTAATTTGAACCTTACACCAACTCTGAAATTATGTGTAGAACGGGCTCGAGAAGAAGGGAGTTCTGAAGCGGGAGTCGAGGCAAACGAACTTGTTGAAGAACATGATATAGTTGATGAACATAGGGAGGAGATTGTCCAAGTTTAAACAATGGAGGTTGAAGGAGAGGGGTCAGGTTCCTTACCTCCTACCACTAATATGGATGAGCATATTGTGGATCTAGCTAAATAGGTGAAGAGAAATATTTCTTATAAAAATTTAGATCATTTACTTGAAATGGATGTGGATGAGTTGAAACGTCTCAGTGAAGAACCTAGACATACTAAAAGGAGGTCAATGAATAAAAGTGCAAAAGAAATAATGTCTCATTTCAACAATCTTGATACTAAACTAGAAAAAGCTCAATTTTTATCAATTGTACTCACTCGTAAAGACTTAATAGATCCACTAAAATTGTTGGGTATAGATACAACAAGTCAAAACATGAAAATTTCTCAGCTACAAAAATCTATTGTTGATAATGTTAAGAAAGGTTTGGTGAACATTGGTAAAAAATCTCGAACAGTAGATAAGACCATTTCACGAAGAGTGGTGTTGACATCTTTAGTAAATGAAAGATTGCCTCAAAAAAGACAAATCTCTTCACTGTCATCTGAGTTTGGTTTTAGTAGAAGGACAATATCTAAATATGTTAAAAGGAGAAAGAGTTTGGATGATACTACCTCAGAAGGGAATTGGGCAATTATGTGTAGAGCTCCTCGTTCTGATAGAATTGAAGATGTTGTTAGGAACTTTGTGACAAGTTTTTGGAATGATAATTTTTGTCCTTCATCAAACAATAGAGATTTTATCAAGAAAAGGATTGGTCTTGATCATTATGATCTCCATGTAAAACATTGGATAGACACACCAAAACATGAATTGTATGTGTTGTTTACTAAAACAAACCCTCATATAAAGATTAGACAAACCATGTTTGAACGGTTAAGGCCATATTATGTGAAGTTAAATAAAGTATTCAAAACTTGTTGTTGTCGTTATCACATCAAATTTGACTTGTACTATCAGGTGTTTCGAAAGATTGGAGAAGATAGTGATGGTTATGAAAATGCTCCTCCTAAATGAACAAGTCAATTCATAGCATCCATCTTATGTGATAAACTAGATGATAATGCAACCGGTCAAATAAATTGCATAAGAGGAATTTGTGGAACATGTGGGGACTTGGCTAAATTTCCTTTGAGAGATGAAGATACTGACATGAGGAAGATGGAAAATTACAAGAGTTACAAGTACAAAAAAATTGAAACAAAATTTGGAAAGGAATCCACAAGGCTTGATTATGTAGAAGAGGAAATACCTATTGGAACATTTATGGAAAACTTTTGTAAGTTGATAAAACCATACATATGCCATGGCTTTTTTTCCAAGTGGCAAGCAGAACAATTTAAAAGATTAAGAGACACTTTCCCACTTGGAACTATTCTATCTATAGTGGACTTCGCAGAGAATTACTCTTTTGCACATCAAAAAGAGATTCAATCAGAGTATTACTTTTCAAAGCAAATCACTATTTTGGTGCATGTGTGTTATCGACATGCATAGATGAATTTGGATGGTGTTGATAGTACATTTGAAAATCATGTCATTAAGAAAGAGTACCACTTCTATATCAGTGATGATAAGGAGCATGACACACTTTTTGTACAACATTGCTTTAAGAAGTTTTTTGAATATTTGAAGGATAGAGGCATAACAATAGTTAAACATTTTGTTTGGTCTAATGGATGTGTGGCACAATTCAAATCTTCGAGGCCATTTTATGCACTATGTAGATATCATCAAAATGACAAAATACCACATGTTTGGAGTTTTTTTGAGAGTGGTCATGGAAAGGGTGAACATGATGGTGCAGGAGCTTGTATCAAATGTGCTCTAAGAAAGCATCAAATAAAGTACACAAGAGAACATATAGAAGATGCACATGATGTTGTTGAATGGTGTAAGAAACACTTTGAGTAACCTAATTATCCTAGAGAATCATCATCGAGAACATATAGACCCATTCCATATAGAGTGTTTTGGGAGATAACCGGTATGTGTTCTCTTTTAGTATTTTATTTTAATTTTTTTAATTTTTTAAAAAATGTTCCTAGTTCAATTTTTTCAATTTAACAACTTGATCTACATGTACATGTTCTTGTACACATGTACATTTTGCAAATGTGGATAGAAGATCAATGCATGGATGCAAGAGCATGGAGACGACAAGATATTTGCATTGTGTCATGAGTACAGATAATCGCCCATGGACATTATACACTAGGGATTATTCATGTTTTTATTCTGAATGCATTTTTCAAAACTATGTTCATTGCAAGAACCAAGAGCTTGGATATATTAGTGAATGGAAATTGGTGCCACTAGATGTTTCTGACACATACGAGGATTCAAATGAGGACAAAAACTTTGAAGATACTCCTTTGATTTCTAGTGATTATGATCATATTTCAAGATTGATTTAAAAAGGTATATATGATGTACACATGTATATATTTCCTTAAAAAATGTTGCGTACATGTAAATATTTCCTTAAAAATGACATGTACAACATAGAATTTATTTAACTTGTGTCAAATTGCAAGAGATATTTTTGCAGTCATAGCAGAAGATGGAAATATAGAAGGTGTTAGTTATTATTTATTGCATTGCACAGAAGAGAGAAAGAAGTTATCAAAATCTGAAATTAGTGATGGAATGTCATTTCCCACAGGCTTGAACTAATTTAAATATGTATGTACAAATTGCTTACATGCAAATTTTTAATTTGTCACATTTCTTATATACATGTATGTATGCAGGCTCAGTTGTAGTGCAAGGGACATATTTCAAACAAGTTAAAATTGTTCAAAATGGGATTCATTTCATTGAATACCAAATTGACAACAAGGTATATCAGTATAGTCACTTGGTCATTGTTGTTGGCCTAATTCTTCAAACAGTTCCACATCGAGGGCGGTCTCAAAAGTGGAAACTAGATAGTGAAGATCGTGACAAAATTTAAGTGTTATTGAAGAGCATTCTGAACCACTTGATGTGGTATGAACTATATATATTTAGTAATCCAAATTAAACATGTGGTTCAACCCACATGAATTAAATTAATACTTGATAAATTTTAAATCTCTTAACTTGTTTTGAAACTTGGATAAATATTTTTGAAGTTTAAATTCATGAAGTTTTTAATTATATCAAATTAGGATGTATGAAGTTAATTCAAGTATGTACATGTTTAAATGCATGTTTAATTTGTATGTATATATAGTACTGTATCTAATTCTAAATGCACATGTAATTTGTAAGGACCACTAGTTAAAATATAATTTAATTAAAAATGCATATTTAAATTAGAATGTAATATGTACATGTGTAAAATTGATATATGGAATTAGGACATGTGTAATTAGGACATGTACATGTTGTGAACTATTTAACTTGTATACATACCTAGAAGCACATACCATGTGAACTATTTAGTACATGACCTATTAAGTTTAGTTTGTTCATTTCATATGAATTAGTTTGAAAGTATGATTTTTATAAATTGTTCATTGGAGTGGATATACGAGCTTTTGTTTGAACATGTTCTTTTAAATTTTAATGCATATCTACTATATGTACATACGTGTTACATGTAGTTTAAAATTTAAAATTTTAGCTCGAACATATGCATTCTTGATCATATATATATATATATAAACTGTACACATATATTTGTATTTCTAACATGTGCACGTGATATATATATATATATATATATATATATATATAATCCAGTCCAGTCCATCAAACATAAAGTACATATATAATCTAACATGTACATGTGCATGAAATATATAATCTCTAGTCTAAACTTCATATCACATGATGCAAGAAATATATGTAATCTGATCAAACACAACGGAGGTATAAATTATATAATCTTAGAGTCTACACTTCATACATGCATGAAATATACAATCTGATCAAACATGTTACAAACGAGGTATAAAGAATATAATCTAGTCTAAACTTCATACATGATGCATGAAATATATATAATTTCTTATCAAACACAAACCACCTTTATAAAGTATAATCTAGAGTCTAAACTGCATACATGCATGAAATATAAATATAATCTGATCAAACACAAACCACCTATATAAAGTATAATCTAGTCTAAACTGCATACATGCGTGAAATATATATAATCCAATCAAACATAAACAAGGTATAAAGTATAATCTAGTCTAAACTCCATGTACATGCATGAAATGTATATAATCTGATCAAACACAAACTAGGTATAAAGTATAATCTAGTCTAAACTTCATGTGCGTGCATAAATATATATATATATATATAATATGAAAGTATAAAAATATAAATGTAAATGAGCTATAAAGTCTGGAGCAAATCAATAGGGATCATGTCAGTCATGAACTGAGTGACCATCTGAGGGAGACTCCTGGTGAGAGTCTAGTCCAATAGACCCCTGCAAAATTAGAATTTATTTATTTATATTAAATATTATATATGTATCTCTATAGACACATGTACATCAAATCCAAGTAGAGTTAAATATAAATTTAAATATAAATTGTAACGTGCATGTATACATACATGTACATATATGTACCAAAAACCATAACTAACCTGTCCACTAACAACATCTAAAGAATCTCTCCTATGCACACGCTTAGAGCTCAAAGAAGGAATGACATGAGCTAACTGTTATACATACAAATGATTAGTCCATGATGAATTTAAATGATCTACAAATTAAAACCTAGAACTAGATTATTTATTAAACATGATCTATATATATATATATATATCCTAAATTACAACATGTATACATATCTTCTCAAAATTTAACGCACATGTACATGTACATACCTGTGTATCAAGAGTAGGTTGTATAGTCTGATCCTGTCTTATGATCATATCAACAACATCACTGGTGCCTGCATATCTCTCTTTGGCTGTACATATCATTGAGGAGTGCAAGGGGCTAACTAGATGACTGGGCATCATGGATGAAGTGTCTGACTGTAGTAGCATGTCCATAAACCTAGAATGGCTCAAATCTCGCAACTACTCATCAAATGAGTCCAAACCCTCATCTGTGATATGGACCTAATCAGCTTGTATCTCCTCCTCAAATGAATCCAAGTGACCCTCATCTGTGATATGGACCTGACTAGCTCATAGCTCCTCCTCCACAACAAAAAAGTGATCTATAGGTGGGTCAGTGCTTGGAGCATGCATAGAGTGATGAGAATGTTGTGACTGCCTTGGGGTATATCTGAGAATCTCCTCTCTAACATCAGCCAATGGTATCCCAAGTCGAGATGAAATAAAACCGTAAGCATGTAGTAGGTCCTCAGCTAAATATTGTGACATCTATACATGTCTACTACCTCTGACCATAGCTGCTACCTCATCTAGGGAGGGGATGCCAGCAGTAATATACTGATCATCTGAATCTGAAGCCCCCCTGTGACTAGAAGATGCATGATCTATGGATGATCGTAAACGTGGTCAACTCATCATATATCTGCCTAGCCTGTCAGATGATATGGTGGCTGCTACTGATGCAATATGTCCAATCCTATCAACTGCATCTCTCTGAGAAGCAATCACAACGTGATCCGTTATGTGGGCCATGGCTGGGACTACTTCAGGAAATCTCTTGCCAACAAGGTCCCTGTGTCTAGGCGGTGCTCTATCACACCTATGATATGCATCTCTATCAGCAATCTTGCCCCTTCCCTATCTATAATATCCTGGAATATCAAGGTAGTTTGGTTTCATCTGACAATGAACCTCAGTAAATACCTGTTGTGCAAAGTATAATGGTATTTGGTCATTATTAGGATAATGACCATGGGCAACTAAGAAGCATGGGTAAATCAATGATGTAACCTATGGGTCCATACATCTCATGACCTGATATCCCCTCACCTTACTCTTCTCCTAGTACTATGGAAAGCATCTCTCCTTGATGGTCTCCTTCGAGACCACCCTCACCACATTAGCAAAAGAATGACGAGCCCTCACCTCACTCCTCAATTGTCTATATATATCCTCTATAACCTTAGGTGAGAATGAAGTGTGAGAAACTAAGTGGTCCCTCAATATCTATAAACTATAAAAAATGGATGTGCATGTACTCTTGTACACGCCATCAGTACGGGGGTCATCTAATATGACCCTCAACCTACGCAACTCACGATCACTGTACTGGAAAATAGTATCAATGTCAAGCAAGGGGGGATCCTATTGTGGAGGATCAACATGATCAATGTGCGGCTCCTGATCAGGAGCCTATGTAGGTGGATCTTGATTAGGAGCCTGCGAAGGTATATCCTAGGATGCCATCTATCTAGGTACATGTCATAAAGTTAAAATAAATATGTAAGCACACACACACGTGAAGTGCATTCAATTTAAAAAATTAAAAAATTAAAATCAGTTAAATTGCAGAGAGAGAGAGATCATTTTCATGAGAGAGAGAGAGAGAGATCATTTTCATTTTTAAAAATATAAATCTTCAAGAATACATAAAAAATTCAAATATTTCAGAGAGAGAGAGAGATAACATATATTTCAGATCTAGAGCTAACATATATATTATTTCAAAGGGATAGAGAGATCTAACATGTGTATATTTAAATCTTTGAAATACATAAAAAATTCAAGAACATGATATATAACACTAGGAATGTCATATGTACACTAGGATGTTATAAGGGGTCATATGTGACCTACTAAGGTGTCACGCATGTGTTAATGCATGTGTGACCCCTTAGGACCACATACGACCCCTTAAGACACTATGTGATGGACTAAGGGGTATGTTGTTCACTCTAGGATTTTATAAGGGGTTATATGCAGTTCTAAGGGGTCACGCATGTGTGTAACACATGCGTGACCCCATAGAACCACATATGACCCCTCAAGACACTATGTGATCGTAAGGGGAATGCCATATGTACACTAGGATGTTATAAGGGGTCATATGTGACCTACTAAGGGGTCACACATGTGTTAATGCATGTGTGACCCCTTAGGACCACATGCGACCCCTTAAGACAGTATGTGATGGACTAAGGGGTATGTTGTTCACACTAGGATTTTATAAGGGGTCATATGCGATTCTAAGGGGTCACACATGCATGACCCTTAGAACCGCATATGACCCCTTAGGACACTATGTGATCGTAAGGGGAATGTCATATGTACACTAGGATGTTATAAGAGGTCATATGTGACCTACTAAGGGGTCACGCATGTGTTAATGCATGCGTGACCCCTTAGGACCACATACGACCCCTTAAGACAGTATGTGATGGACTAAGGGGTATGCCATTCACACTAGGATTTTATAAGGGGTCATATGCGGTTCTAAGGGGTCACACATGTGTTATAACACGTGTGACCCCTTAGAACCGCATATGACCCCTTAGGACACTATGTGATCGTAAGAGGAATGTCATATACATACACTAGGATGTTATATGCGATCCTCTATGGTCCTAAGGGAACGTATAGTGTCATCAAGGGCATATGTGGTCTTAAGGGGTCATGTTGTGCATGTAATAGGATGTGAAAATGGGTCACATTGTAGAAGATTTATTTTGTCTAATTTGTTTAAATTTGTTATCTAAATTTTCTAATGTTTTTTTAAATTAAAATTTATTAATTTTTCTAATGTTTAATTTATTATATTTAGGTTTGTGACATTTTTCTAATTTTCTTTTTTTGCTAATGTTTTTCTAAGTTCTAATTTACTACCCTAGTTTTGTATGTTTTTCATAACAATTTTTTAAAATGTTGAAAAAAAAACATATATACAGTTATGTAATCTGAAAAACAAATTGACACATTTCAATCAAAACATTAAATTATCAAACATTTTTCTAAAATAATGAAAAACAATAAACTATCAAACATTTTTCTAAAATTATGAAAAACATAAACTATACAATTATTTAATTAAAAAAATAAATTAACAAACAAATTATTTATTAATTTAATGAAAAAAATACATTATTAAACCAAAAAAAGGGTTATTTTGTGCACCTGAAATAATGAAGGTCAAAAACTGAAATATGAGAGATGCTAGTTGTTGCAAACAAAGCACGATGATGTGATGCTGACAACTAGTTTGATCTAACCCCCACTGGATAGGAAAAGACAAATTTGACAATGACACTTTAACTGTCACGATCGCTATTTATAAAAGTTTTAAAAAAACCTAATTGAAATAGGGTTCAAGCGAAGGGGGGGTTCGCTCGAACCCCTTTAAATATTAATATTTTAGGGGTTCGCTCAAACCAAAAATTCACCAGTGGTTTGAGCGAACCCACGACTATAAGCGGGTTCGCTTGAACTGGGAGGGGTAGTTCGAGCGAACCATGTTGTTTCGCTCGAACCCTGCAAAAAATAAACTCCCCGCTTTAGTCAATTTCCTTCGTTGGCAAAAGTGGGAACCATTAATGTGGGAGTACCCTAGTACAATGTACATAGAGCATAGACATCATATGTATAACCAAAGAAAATAATCTTCACATGTTGAAGGAATACAATGTTGGCATTTACATAAAGATTGCATTAATGAAATTTTATGTTGTCATTGATGTCAATTAACTGGTAATAATATTGTTATAATGTTGTTTTGTAACCAGTAGGGAGAGCTAGTGAAGGGAACTACAACCAGTAGGTGAGTTTGTGGAGGAAACTAGTATTGCTAAGAAGAAGTGAGATCAACCGGTAAACCCTACCTATTGATATGATAAACACTAACCGATGAAATTTGGTGAATTGGTTGTATTGGTTTATGATTTGATAATGAGCAGTAATGATTATGACACATATGCATGTTGTATGAGAAGAGTTTCAAATGATTTTTGGCACATTGAGATAAATGTTTTTATCTTGGGAATGAACAAGTATATTGCATTTAATGCAAACCACATGATGAGTTACAGAGTTTGATGAAGCGGTGATTAAGAAGCGGTCAAGGCTATCTTGAATGATGTGCAGAGATTATTATATAATCCAACGGTCATACTTGAACTGATTTGTTTGTAATCTCTATGAGAGAATTAGGTTTGTGTTGTGTTACCAACCTATTGACTTGTATATAAGGTTGATGAGTTGTTTTTTTTCAGAGTTGGCAATTTGTAGTTGAGAGTGAGTATGGTTGGCGAATCGGATGATGTATCTATAGTTTGTGTAAAGGCAGATAGGAGCATGAAAAGGATCTAAATAAGTAAGTGTAGTATTATTCAAACAGATAAGCAAACCCCTGTTGTTTTCTAACAATTATGATAGTTAAAATCCCCTAACCAGGTAAGCTCTAACAAGCTTAGTGTTATTCAAATCCTCTAACCAGGTGATCCATTAGCTTGGATTTCAAATCCTCTACTAAGGATACTCCTCATAGGGTATTGCTTTTAATAGGGCATTATAGTCAATCTCTTAACCAAGTGGTCCCTAACAGGATCTATTCTTAATAGGACTACCTCCCTCAATTCATGAATGCCATTAATGTCAAGACCCTCCAAGAAAGGTTCCATGATCTATCCTGAAAGGCCATTGAATAAAAGGCACTAGCTCCCTGAATTCATGAATTCCATTAATGTAAAGACCCTCCCCAATATTAAACCCTACTCCATGCATGATTGTTTTGAGAAATTCCATCAACCCAAATAACCAGTCATCTTCAACACACCCCCTCAACAAGTGAACCAGGACATCCTTCTACTCACCCAACTCTAAACCCTAGGCCATCACCATTGTGACAACAACCACATTCGTACAATACTTATGCATGGTATTCAGAAAAAACTCACCCACAAGGGTCTTCACAATACTTTCCCATGAACACCAACTATTGTTTGGAAGTGTAAAGAGTAAAAGTTTCTTCCATCCTTGACAATTACTAATTTTGGACACAACCAAAAATGGGCCTAAACATCTATAAATAATGCGGGTAAGTGCACCAAGATGGTGAACTAAAAAGTGGCCACATGCAAAAAAAATACAAAATTTTTCATAACCCGTGTGGGTTCTAAAATTTTAAAAATGTGCTAGGCTTGGTAACACCAAGCCTAGAGAAAAAACAATTAAAAAAACCAAAAGTTCCTCAAAACCCATACGGGTTTTGAGGAACATTTTTTTTAAATAAAAAAATTTAAAGTTTCTCAAAACCCGTACGGGTTTTAAGAAACATATTTCTTTTGTTTAGGCCATAGGTTTTCGCCATTTTCAATGCCAAAACCCATGGAACAGCAGCAAGGAGAAGCCAAAAAAAGCATCGAACCCGCACGGGTTTGCAACTATTTTTATTTTCCCATCATCAAAAGCAATTTTCAACAATGGCACCTCGTCGAACAGGTAAGATTTGATTTGTTTGATTATTTTTCTTTGCATTTTAATTAAATTAGGGTTTTTAAATTGATTTAAGTTTTGTTTTTATTAATTTGATGTTAGATTCTTCAAGCAATCCCCAAAAATGAAATAGAAAACAAAGACCTCCTCCTGCACAAGCAACACAAGAAAACCCTGTTAACATTGCACAAGAGCAACAAGAAAACCCTCAAAATACTAAAAATGCTTCTCCTCAACAACCACCACCACCCCGAAACCCTCCACATCCTCCATTAGATCATGTAGATGCCACACAAGAGGATCTCATCAATCGCCTTATACAAAATAGTGCCCAAATTTCTATATTGGTGAATAAGTTGAGGACCTCTAGGCTTGAGCACCACTCAACCCTTGCCAGAACACTAAAAACAATGGCTAATAGTGCAAATGAGGTATCTAGGGAGGTTACGAAATGCTGTTCATGGAGGGATAGATGTCAAACATTTTATGCGGATGGGTTGTCATATGATCAAGTGAAGAAAAAGGGCATAGTTAAAGCTTACATATGTGCTCTTTTCACCAATCATGTTACCAATAACAACCTAGAACATTGGTGTGTTCATGCTTGGTTGAAAGATGCTTTTTGGGATAGGTGGTATATGGTCTTTGACTAACCACCTTGTAATAATTGGGAGGTGCCTCTATATTTTTTGAGAAAGTTGTATTGTGAGTTTATCATCGGCGAGAAGCCGAATTACTTTAACATCCGACAATTTCAGGGTAGAGGGAGAGGCTCTACGTAGGATAGACCTAGGGCCCATAGGGTGGTAGATCCACAACATAAGAGGCATATAGCTCCTAACCCATGGTTCATTTCTCTATCCCTATATCCTTGAAGGAGTCTATGGAATTATAGACTCTTCAAACAGCTGCATCATTGACTGATGTCATTCTTTAGCATGTCATAGAGCTGGTCAGAGAAGAGGATGTACCAGCATCTGTAGCACCTCCTTCATCAACAACACCTCCTTCATTAGTAACATCTCCTTTCTCAGCGACACCTCCTTCATCAGTAGCACCTCATGCATCATTTGCAATGAACTAGCCCATTCAGCATATGTGCCCCACCTACCAGGGTGTATGTTCTGGTGTAGACACTGACGCAGATGAGGATGGTGGGAGATCTCATTCATGTACATGTTGCAGGAGTAGATGCCATGCTTCCACTATAGAGGATGTGGCTCTCATCGACAAACTTCTCAATATGTTGTACCCTCTCTATCAGACATAGGTGCATTTAATTCTGTTTATGACATGCTATCAATTAAGTGACTAAATCTTATAAAAAGAAATGAATTTTTATTTTTAGAACAATTTAAAGTGACATAAATAAAATGCATTGCAAGGTGAAATAGGTGGTGGGAGTACACCACATACTGTTTAGTCAACTCCACGGTCATGAGTAGTTTCGCCACTAGTGGTAGAGATTTGTAAATTTGTTAAAAATATAATAATATAGACTCTTTAGGCAGCTCCATCATTGACTGATGTCATTCTTCAGCATGGCACATAGCTGGTCGAAGTAGAGGATGTACCAGCACTTGCAACACCTCCTTCATCAGCAACACCTCCTTCATCAGCAACACCTCCTTCATCAACGGCACCTCCTTCATCAGCATCACCTCATGCATCATTTGGCACAAGCCAGCCCATTCAACATATGTGCCCCACCTGCCAGGGTGTATGTTCTCGTAGAGACACTAAAGCGGACGAGGATGGTGGGACATCTCATTCATGTACATGTTACGGGAGTAGATGCCATGCTTCCACTACAAAGGATGTGGCCCTCACCAATGAACTGCTCAATATGTTGTACCCTCTCTATCAGACCCAGGTGCATTTAATTTTGTTTGACATTGTTGTCCTCGATTTCAGCATGGCCAAAATTGTGAGGCAACCCTACAAAACTGATCTGTTTCATACCTTATGGTCTCCAGGAGAGCTTAATTGACTTGGTCGGTTAGTTCGTTTCATTCTTTGCTTTTTGTTTTTATTGTTTTCCTTGTTTCTTAAGTTTGCAGTTCGGACTTTAAAGTCTGAACTATAGTGTTCTTTTGGCCAAATACACTTCAGACTTTAAACTCTGGTGTGTATTTGCTGGCTTTTTTGCCTATAGTTCAGACTTTAAAGTCCAAACTGCAGGTGGGTTTTCTTTGCTCACAGTTCGGACTTTAAAGCCCGAACTACGACTACTAGTTGTATTAATGCCGCATTTATTGCTAATTAGGGTTTGTTTAAAAAATCTTTTTAAGTTAATTTCCGCGTTTTAGTTTTCATTTTGTTTGTCTTGCACGCACACTCCTTCGTTTTCTCCATGCACCCTCCTTGGATTTTGCTCGCCGTCAGATTTTTCGATCAGCATAGCGGAAGAGGTAGGTTTTTGTTGTCTTTTCGGGTAACTTTTCCAGGTTTTCATTTTTATTTGTCTTCCTTTTCATTTTTTATTTTTTTTTGTTTTTGTTTTTTTTTTTGCTTTTCTTCTCGGGTTTCTCCTTCGGAAGGCAATCAGATTTTGAAGTCTGATTGTCTCCCTTGATTCAAAGGACAATCAAACTTCAAACCCCGATTTCCCTCCAAAATTCCCCTTTCTAAAGTTGCATACCGGACTTTAAAGTCCGATGTGCAGCTAAAGATTAGTCCCTCTGCATATTGGATTTTAAAGTCCGATATGCGGGATCTTAACCCTCGCATATCAGACTTTAAAATTTGATATGCGGAGGGGAGTAGGTCGGCATATCAAGTTTTAAAACCCGACATGCCAACCAATTGCCTTTCCCCTTTTAAAGCACATCGGACTTTACAGTCCGATGTGCCTTTAAATCCTTTCTGGTAAGCATATCGGACTTTAAAGTCCAATGTGCTTGTTGTTAGTTTTCCCCTGCACAACGAACTTTAAAGTCCAATGTGCTTGTTGTTAGTTTTCCCCTGCACAACGAACTTTAAAGTCCAATGTGTTAATATTTTTCCCCAGATGTGCAGGTTGTTTTTTCCAGATTGCACATCGGACTTTTTTGTTTGTAAAGAAGCAAGTCGGACTTTTTTCCCTGACCTGCTGTTTTTGGCAGTTTTACTCCTAAACTTGTTTTGAGTCCCGTTTTTTGATCCGTTTGAGAAAATTGATTTTGATAAATGATGAATAGCTAATCATCAGTTTTGAATATAGTCATTATGCACGAATTTCAAAGCTCTCTCACAACAAGCCCGAGTCTTCCTTAGGACAACCTTCTCTAGGTAAAGCATCATCAAAAAAGATGAAATACAAGTACGATAGGTACTTGAATCTGTACCCAGAGAGTTCAGTGGACTCAAATATTAAGGAGATCAGGGACACAAAAATTAGGCATGTTGACATGCAAGAGATTGTTGATCGGGTTCAAAAGGCTCCTACATGTCTAACCAGTTTAATCAAATCTGAGCTGCATAAGTATGCATCTTTCCTAGTTGTGGCTCATGATCCTAAATTTGTACTGGCAATAGTTGATCACTTTGATCCAAGCACAAGGCAAGTGAAAGATGAAGATTAGAATGTCATCATGACTCTGGACAGTGTATTCTTCAATAGTGTCTTTAAAGGTTCATTAGTTGAAGAAGTAGCTGATATTTCTCAAGAGAGTGCTCAAGAGTACTATGAGAAACATGAAGATAAATGCAAAAAAGTGATCAATATTGTTTATCTCTCTACTACAAGAACTTCCCTCACCTCACGATGGCCTAAGTCTTTCCACAGGAGTGATTTTAATGAAGAATATAATGACATGGTTACTATGTTATCCAGAGTGAGAGGATTAAAAGACTCTCATTATTTCCAAAGTTGCATAAATTACTATATAAATATAATCAAAAAGGGAGATGCAAGAATTGATTGGGAGAACAGATCAGTGATGCGCTTTGCGCCCAATTGAAAGAGGTCATGGTGACACTGAAGTTCTATATGACCTCATACCTGGTTTACATAGCTACTTCAATGAGGCAATATCCGGGCTTGTCAACCAAGGGTGATAGAAGAGTGGTGCTCATTTGGGAGTACTATGACTAGCTAACTATCAAAAATCAAGGTAATCATTATAGGATAGTTAATGATGCCTTCTTTTCTGTATGGAAGTGCATTTTTGATAAAAGCTTGCAGAAGAGAAGAATATCAGAGGCCGCTTATAGCAGGGTGTCTCATTTTGGGTGTGTATTTCTATAGTTTCCCACATTCACCTATATCCAAATTTGATGTTTCTCAGGTGAGCCCTTCATTCTTCCAAGGTTCCCTTCAGAAAAAATCATCCTTATGGAGTTGTGCAGACAACTAATTAATGTGCATGAGAAATAATCACAAGCACGTAAGACTGGGCGGAAATTCCCAAAGTCAATTGGCAGGTATTTAGTGCTAACTAACCCCAAGGCCAAAAATACGAAGGAGGAAATGCAGTGGAATACCATGAGAAGGTTCAAGGCCTGAACTGATTTTGATTTTCGGGGTATAAAGAGCAAGCTCAAAAGGAATTACACTCATGTTTATAGGTTTGAGGATGTTTGGGCAGATTGTCAAAATGAGGAGGATATAAGAAGGATGGATTTCAACCGCCTTACTCTAGAACAAATTGAAAATCTAGATCTAGGTAAGATCCCAATGACTATGGAAGACACAGATGACATAGTGGACCCTGTTTATTATGAGAAGAAGATTGCAGACTCCCCACTTCCACTTGTGCAATGGTCAAAGAAGGAAAGCAAGTCCATTACGTAGAGGATCTCTACCATCTTAGCAAACACTAACGCTTGGTTGCTAAAAAAGAATCTCAGGATGAAGCAGCTTCCCACTAGCTCAGGAGATGATGACAAGAGTGATGGTCCATTGGGAAAGATAGCAATGGCTGAAACAAGAATAAAGAGTAGGGCAGACTCACAAGCACTATCCTTAGCTCCTATGATACAATTGAAAGGTAAAGGGCCCAAAATCAAATTTATAGTTAAAGGGTCGAAGAAGGGTGAATCATCATCCGCACCATAGGAAGTAGTGACGAAGGAGTCAGAATAACTGCCTACCAATGAAGCTGGAAAGGGAAAAGAGGTTGAGGAAGGTGAAATTCCTCAACAAGAGGAGGTATAGGAAGAAGAAATATCATCCCCATCTAAAGTCGATGCCGCAATTACCTCACAAGTAATCATCCATTCTATTAATGTGGACTCCGACTTTGACCAAGAGGATGAAGATTTTCATGAGGATGGAGATCTAAGTATGGGCATGACACAATCAGAGACTGTTGGTCAATTTTTTACAATAATCAACTTCTCTAATTTAGATGATATCCCTTCATCTACTTTTGAGTCTACCATGATGGATTTTAATGAAACCTTACAAGATGCACTTGCAGAACATGTTTCAGTAGATTTACCCACTACTACTACCACCATCACAACAATTCCTCTATTGGTAAGTGTTGAAGTTACACTCACAACACCCTCTACTCTCCCACATGTAATTGAAGAGGTAGCAGCAACAAATGTTCCACTAAATGCTTGAATACCAGCACCATCAATAACACTCATAACTGCTCCAAGTTCCACTCAACCTGCCCTTGAATCTTCGACCCCAAGTCGGCAAGGAGCTACTACTCCATCATCCAATCCAAAACTACCCCCTTGGATGGAAGTAGTGGCCCCCAAGAGGAAAAAATAGGTAATATCTCCTGATGAATTTGACTTTGAACTTTTAGTTCCTCCAAAGCCTAAGGGAACGAAAAAGCCAAAGACAGTGCCTTGGGTGGTTTTAGACCCAGCTTCCAAGAGGAAATACGCTGAAGTTATGGTGCCATCATCAGACAAGGACAAAGGCAACATACACTAAGAAGATTATACCATGCAGGTTGTAGAGCTCGAGGTGGAAACACATGAGAGTGTGAAATTATATTCTCAGACAGCCCTTAATTCTTGATTGAGAAGATTGGATCAAGAGAGGGATGAGAAAAATGTTTTGAAGTAGAAGTGTGAATAGCTGACCAACATCCTTTTAAAGGTAACACAATCTTCTCAAGAGGTTGAACCTATAGGATCATCAATAGACACTGAAGCTCTCAAAAAGATTGAACAGGTAGGAGCTAAAGGCCAGGTCATGGACGATTGGATCTCGTAGATAAGGTCAGAAGGTTCTCATCTTCTAAGCTCAATAGTGGAACTATTGTCTTATTATGAAGTGATCCAGAGTCGAATGCAAAGACTCAAAACCTCTTTATCACAAGAAATTCAGGAAGTTGTGAAAAGCACTACCTTGTGGAGAAAAATGGAGGATTTCAGGATAGATGTCCTGGTTGAGAACAAGGAAATTCCCACAAGAGAGAAGTACATTCTGAGCTTGTCATTATTGTCTCATAAACAAGAGACAATGAAGTTAATGATTGTAGACCTAGACTGGGAGAAGAAAGAAGGTGATGACGAGGTTGACCTTATTTTTTCTAAAGTTGGTGATCTCCCGTGCTATTTATATGATAGCGATCAAAATCTCGTCACTGCTGAAGTCATCACATAAGAATTCATTTCCTTGATGGACCAATGCACGGGACATGATTTCTCGCTTGATATCTTTGATAAACTATTAGAAATTCAGATCAGCTTTGAAGTCCTCGCATCCATGATGAAGGATGTTAAAAAGAAACAGGTGAAGATTCAAGATACAATGTCCCGCATCCAAATCATCACAAGTTCTACCTTGATGCCGAACAAAGCAGAGGTCAAAGCCATCCTTGCTAAATTCAAAGTTTTCCAGAAGTTAAATGAAAAAGAGAATCAAGAATGAAGTACCCTCTTTTGGCACTCTTTCTTCATGCTGTTGCACCGATAGATGTTGTCAATTTTTGTGCAATTGCACGTTTTCTTTATGTAGTAGTTGTAGTAAAATGGGACTATGCGGTTGAACAAGTCAACTGTGCCCACCTTTTTCTCAACTTCTTTTCCTATATAAGGAGGACCTTTTTGTAAATATTTTATCTTTTTCATACTTAGCAAAACTCTACTGGATTTTTATCCCAATTAAGACTTTCATCTTTGTGGTGAAAATTCAATCAAACAAATAAAGAAAATAGTTTTGTTGATTGCAAACTTTGTGTTGTATCAAGAAAGTTGTTTATATTATTTAATGTTCCTATGTCCATTGAATACATATTACCTTTACTTCTTTGATCATTAAGATATTGCTACATGGTTAGAGAGCTCTCAAATCTTGCCAATAGATTCTATGCTCTTAGCATACTTGAGAAATCTGCTGATAAATTAAGTGACTTGTAGTAAGCTTTGTATTTCTGTCGTTATTTGTAGTTTAATGGATTAGAAATCTATACTTGAAGACTTTGAGATTTAAGCTAAGTTTCTAATTGTTTAATTTGTAACGATCAGTGTGAATTAGTGTTACCATAAAGGAGACTTTGTGTTGCTTAAAAGTAACTCTTTGTGTAGTTTGTTAGATTAATAATTGTTTTCTTTAAGTATCTAAAGAGGTAGAGAAATTGTAATTAGGTGAAGGGAGAATACATAAACTCTGAAAAAAGAGAGCTATATGCCCAACACCAACCCACAAATTCAATTTCTTATTAATTAGAGGAGAAATTTAATAGGGAACCTCCCCTTGATGAGAGGAGAGATTAATTTCTTAGCATAGCGTTGTGTGAATTTTATGTTTTGTCATTAGTACGCTGGTGACAAAATATTCACTCAATAGTTCTACTACTAGCCCTTGGGGCACTTCTTTTGGTCCTCTGAACCTAACCACACCTTTGCATTAACTTCCCAAAGGTACGCGGAAAAATTTACCCAAATTTTTGGGGATGGTTCTCAGCACCCAGACAAACACATTGTTGCCTTCTACATCGCATGTGGAGTCCTAGGTGTTGAGCACAAAGATGTTTCAGTGAGATTATTCATTGAGACTTTGCATGGAGCTACTGTTGATTGGTTCTATCATCTTACTAATACTTGTATCACAAATTGGGCAACTCTCATAACGGTGTTTAAGGTGAGATTCAAGTCTGCCAAAGATGATCATGGTTTATTGGCACAATTAACTCAGTTGAAGAAACAGCCTCAGGAACCCATGCATGAGTTCGTAGAAAAATTTGACAAGTTACATAATCGTATTCCAGTTGCTTCAAGACCCACTGCTGGAAACTTGAAATGCTTTTTCATCAACTCCCAATTGCCAAAGGTGAGTTTCCTTTTGCGAAGGAACAATCCTATAGATTTGGTTGCAACTCAAAAAATGGCCATATCAGTTGAAGATGATCTTATCCTTGCTAGAAAAATAAGGAGAGATCCTAACAAGGTTAGGAGTAATCAAGCTGCCGATGCGTCTCTCCCTTCAACTAGTTCTGCTGATCCTATGATATAGAAGCTAGCAAATGAGTTGTTGGCGCTTAAGAAGAAAATTTACTCACAAGGAAATACTTCTTATCATGATGTTCCAAGGACATATCCAAACAATGCTTCCAATTACACCATGCATAATCAGAACAAATTACCTCCTACTCCAGAGAGGCTTGCATTGGAAGCACCACCCCAAAGTTTAGCTAGTGGATATTATGAAGTTGAATAGAATGATCTTCCTCCTTTTGGTGAAGAAGATGCTAATTCACATCAAGAATGTGATGCAGAGTTGGCTAGCAACTCTAATATAAGGTTTATGCAATATCAAGAAGATTATTCACCAGGCACACATGATGGAGACATCTTTGCAGTATTCACTCATTTGTAAACACAGACAGCTCAGCCACCTGTCATTGCAAAGAGTGATAATTCTACTCAAATAAAGGACTCTCAATGTTTGCCAATTTCTATTGCTAAGTGTGGGACTCCCATACCAAATCCTGCAAAGGACAACACTATCTCAATGGACGTTGTGAAGGATAAAAATGTAAGTGATTCTTCGATTGTTGTCAATTTTTCTGCACCTGTCAATTCTTCTACACATGCATCAAAGAATAGTGTACCAAATATTTTTAATTCTCAAAATGAGGATCCAAACCCATCTTTGATGATGAATTCCTTTAAGTCATTTGATATTTTAGATCATGCAAAGAAAACCAAAATACAAATGTCTGAAGTTGAATTTTTGAGATCTAACCCAGATCAATTTAACCATTTGGTCAAATTTGTTAAAGAAAAAGATACTACCCCTAGCAATCTTCCAAAATCAAACTTGCTTCAAAACAATCTAGTATCTTCCCCTTCTCCTGTCAAGAAGATAGAACCATTTTACATTTCTTTGTTAATAAATGGTTACAAGCTTAGTAACTGTGTAATTGATTCTGGGGCATCTGATAATGTTATACTGTCGAAAGTTGTCAATGCCCTTGGTTTAACTTTGACCAAAACATTTGAAAGGTATTTCTCTATGGATAACAAGCAAGTTCCTTTAATTGGTCAAATCAAGGATGCATAGTTTCCCTTTGCTTTATTCCCAGAAAAGAAAGTCAAGATGACAGTACTGGTAGCCAATGTACCAACTTCCTATGGGCTATTGTTGGGAATAAATTTTTGTAGAGATATTAGGGGTGAGTTAAACATGGATATGACTGAGGCTTGTATCCCAGTTAAAGGAGTTGTCCAAAGGTTACTTCCAGAAAAGGAATCAAAATATACCATTGTCAAGTTCGACGATTAGCGGGCCCAGATTCTTTTCGAATCATTAGGTATGGGTAATTATTTCATGCATGCTGATGATGGTTTAAAGATGACTCCTGTGAGTGAAGTTGATACTTCACTCAATTATTTCCCAGTTGATTGTGAAAGTAGTTGTGAAAGTAGTGTTATTGAATCAGAAGGATCTTCAACTTCACAACAAGAAATTCTCAATTTTGATACCGTCAACATTGGTAGTCCAGATGATGTTTGGATGCTGGAGTTTGATGGCAACTATTCTTCTACTGGATCAGGAGTCGGTATTGTTTTGATTTCCCCTAAGGGTAATCTTTTCCCTTTCTCCTTCAAATTGCAGTTTGATAACACAAACAACACTACTGAGTATGAGTCTCTCCTTCTGGGAATGAATGTTGCTCAAAAGAAGGGAATCAAGAACTTGCATGCTCAAGGAGATGCCGAGTTAATAGTTTGTCAGATCAGGAACATATATCAAACAAGGAGTGAAAGGCTGCGGCATTACCGCAACCTTGTCTAGGATCTAATAGAAACATTTGATGCTTTTGATATATCTGTGGTTTCCTGTGAATTCAACGATAGGGATGACTCATTAGCAGTATCAACAACATCTTTGGTTCCTCACAAAGATTTTTTAGGATCAACTTATGTTGTTGAGTTAGTTTTCTAGCCAAGCGTTCCTAACAACTCTGATCATTGGCAGGTGTTTAATGATGATCATCATGTAATAAATTTCTTGCAGACTTTTGACAATTTTGATGATTTGTACTTTGAAGGTAGTCACTGCCCTTCAAAGGATGTAATTGAAAGTGTTGACACAGGGACAGGAGAGAAGTTTCTGCAATTAAAAGGAAACAAGATCCCCAAGGGTCTAGTTTCACTAAGAAAAGCTTTTTGACAAGCATGATTGCTATGTTAAGAAGCAACAAAGATCAACTATAGGGTCAATGGAATATGAACAAATAAACATTGGGACTGAAGACAATCCAAAAATCATCAACATTGGAAAGTGTTCACAAGGAGAAAGGCATAAATTTGTTGCATTATTGCAGTAGTATGTTGACATCTTAGCATACTCCTATGAAGATCTAAAGTCTTTTCATCCTGAAGAGCTCTGCCATGACATTCCATTGAAACTAGGTATTATGCCTTTCCATTAGAAGCAAAGGCAATACAACCCAAAAATCTCTGACACTATCTTTGTTGAAGTACAAAAGATGTTGAAAGAAAGGATAATCTTCCCCATCCACCATTCTTCTTGCATAGCCAATATTGTACCTGTACGTAAGAATAATGGAGAAATTCGGATATGTGTAGATTTCTTAAACTTGAATCAAGAATCCTTGAAGGATAATTATCCTTTACCTGTCATGGACCATGTCCTACAAGTTGTTACTGGAGTAGAAATGATGTACATGTTGGATGGGTTTTCAGGTTATAATCAGGTAGAAGCACTGGAGCAAGATCAACATAAGACCGCATTCACTACACCTTGGGGTACCTTTGCATATCGCAGGATGCCTTTTGGATTAATAAATGCGGGAGCAACTTTCCAACATGCAATGGACTTGGCCTTCCAAATTTTTCCTAGTAAGTTCATTGTGGTCTATTTGGATGATTTGATAGTTTATTCTAAGGAACGTCAAGATCATTTTTCTCACCTACAACGAGTCTTAGAAAAACGCCGTCAGCATGGAATTTCCCTCAATCCCAAGAAATCTATTTTTGGGGTCACTGAAGGTAAATTGCTTGGGCATATTGTTTCGAAGGAAGGTATAAAAATTGATGCAGAAAGGGTAAAAGATATCCATGATCTTTCCTTGCCAACAAGCAAGACTGTCATTCATTCTTTCTTTGAAAAAGTTAATTTCCTGCGAAGATTCATTCCAGACTTCGCTAAACAAACTCGTCATAAAGTCAATATGATTAAAGGTAATTCTCTCTTCAAATGGACTCCTGAAGGGAAGCAAGCTTTCCATTAGATCAAGGAAGCCATGGCAAATTCTCTAGTCTTAGTATGCCCTGACTAAACTAAAAAATTCATTATGTATAGCTATGCATCAGATCATACTTGTTCGGCTATACTAATGCAAAGAAATAAAGAAGGTGTGGAATCACCTATTGCATTCATGAGTTATCCACTGAAGGCTCATGAGTTGAAATACTCAAAAATGGAGAAGCATGCTTTTGACGTGGTGAAAGCGGTTAAAAATTTTATGTTTTATATTCTGAATTCACATGTCATTGCTCTTGTTCCTGATGCTGTTGTCAAGTCGATTTTGATGCAACAAGAGTTTGGGACTAAAAGGGGCAACTGGGTTGCCAAGATTCAAGAATATGATGTGGAAATCAAGCCCACTAAGTTGGTTCATGGAAAAGGTCTATGTCAGTTGATAGCTAACAACAAATCAATAGATGAAGTGGTACTTGAAAAAGAAGGTATTAATCAAGATCTTCCTCATGTTCTATTTGTTAGCACTACTGATGAGTGTTATTCTGACCTGGCATATCTCTTAACATATGGAGATTGTCTTGCACACCTATCAAGGAAAGAAAAGTTAACCTTAAATCTTAAAGTAGCGGATTTTGTCCTATGGGACAAAGGTCTATACAAGAAGGGTCTGGACGGCAATTTCCTGTGCTACATGGACAAACAACAACAAGATTACTTCAAGCTTTTCATGATGTTGCTTGTGGAGGACATTTTTCTGCCCCTGTTACTGCACATAAAATCTTGCGTGCTAGGTATTACTAGCCAAAATTGTTTTAAGATACATACAGTTGGGTTCGCAAGTGTGAGCAATGTCAGCAATTTGTTGGCAAGCCTAAACTAGCTGCACTCCCACTAAGGCTAGTAATAATTGAAGAGCCTTTCAAACAGTGGGGATTGGACTTCATTGGACCTGTCAATCCAACATCAAGTGCAGGTCACATATACATCCTCATAGCAATGGATTACTTCACCAAGTGGGTGGAAGCAATTCCAACTAAGCAATCTACCTCGGCGGTGGTTTGTCAATTTCTAAAGGAGAACATCATCTCAAGGTTTGGTGTTCCTCATAAGATTGTAGCTGATAATGCTTCATTTTTTTCATCTTATGAGATAATTGACTTTTTCTTTGATCATAGTATTACTCTTTCACACTCATCTGACTATTATCTGGAAGGAAATGGTCAGGATGAGTCAAGCAACACGAATCCAATTACTATTATGAGGAAACTTGTTGATGAGAAACAACAGATTTGGCATAAAGCTCTTTATGATGCGCTATGGGTGGATCATATGACTCCAAAAAGAGCAATTGGTATGTCACCTTTTCAAATTTTGTATGGGTTGAATGCTGAGATTCCGATCACTAAGGAACTTCCAGCACTAAAGCTCACCAAGGCCATTGAAAATGAAACATATCAAAATTCACTAGACAAGAGGATTATGTTTCTTTCTCAGCTGGAAGAAACGAGGGCTAAAGTGGTAGATAGGATTTCTGCACACCAAAGCCAAGTGAAGGTGTTGTTTGATAGGAAAACAACTTCCCATGACTTCGCAGTTGGTGATCAAGTCTTGTTATGGGACAAAAGGAGGGAACTAAAGGGTTTGCATGGAAAGTTTGATTCTTTATGGAGAGGTCCCTTTACTATTCATGAAGTATGTGGTGAGCATAGCTACTTACTTGCATATGCAGATGGTACCCCGTTCTCGCTACCACATAACAGAGAACATTTGAAGCTCTTTACTCAATAGAGAGAAATGTAAAGGAAGTACATATTTTACAGCCTTTTCTTTTCAGTCTTTTCGTCGCCTGACTCTATAGCCCAATGGATACAAGCATTTGGAGTTCTGGATTCTACAAGCTTCAAGTGGTGTAGCTTGTTCCCCAGTCAAAGCCAGCTATTGTCCTCAATTTCAGCATGGTCAAAATCGTGAGGCAACCCTACGAAACCAGTCTATTTTGTACCTTATGGTCTCAGGGAGAGCTTAATTGACTTGGTCGGTTAGTTTGTTTCGTTCTTTGCTTTTCATTTTTATTGTTTTCCTTGTTTCTTAAGTTTGCAGTTTTACCTACAATTCGGACTTTACAGTCCGAACTACAGTGTTCTTTTGGCCAAATACACTTCAGACTTTAAAGTCTGGTGTGTATTTGCTAGCTTTTTCGCCTATAGTTCGAACTTTAAAGTCCGAACTGCAGGTGGTCTTTGCTCATAGTTCAGATTTTAAAGCCTAAACTGTGACTACTAGTTGTATTAATGTTGCATTTATTGCTAATTAGGGTTTGTTTAACAAAGCCTATTAAGTTAATTTCTGCATTTTAGTTTTTGTTTTGTTTGTCTCGTGCACACACTCCTTCGTTTTCTCCGCGCGCCCTTGGATTTTGCTCGCCGTTGGATTTTTTGATCAGCATAGTAGAAGAGGTAGGTTTTTGTTGTCTTTTGGGGTAACTTTTCCAGGTTTTCATTTTTATTTGTCTTCCTTTTCATTTTTATTTTTTTGCTTTTCTTCTCGGGTTTCTCCTTCGGAAGGTAATCGAATTTTGAAGTCTGATTGTCTCCCTTGCTTTAGAGGACAATCGGACTTCAAAACCCGATTGCCCTCCGAAAGTCCCCTTTCTAAAGCTACATATCGGACTTTAAAGTCTGGTGTGCAGCTGAAGATTAGTCCCTCTGCATATCGGATTTTAAAGTCCGATATGTGGGATCTTAACCTTCGCATATCGGACTTTAAAATCCGATATGCGGAGGGGAGTAGGTCAACATATCAGGTTTTAAAACCTAATATGCCAACCAATTGCCTTTCCCCTTTTAAAGCACATCAGACTTTACAGTCTGATGTGCCTTTAAATCCTTTCTGGCAAGCACATCGGACTTTAAAGTCTGATGTGCTTGTTGTTAGTTTTCCCCTGCCCATCGGACTTTAAAGTCTAATGTGTTAATGTTTTTTCCCAGATTGCACATTCGATTTTAAAGTCTGATGTGCAGGTTGTTTTTTCCAAATTGCACATCGGACTTTAAAGTCCGATGTGCGAATTTTTGTTTGTAAAGAAGCAGGTTGGACTTTTTTCCCCAACTTGCTATTTTTGGCAGTTTTACAACTAAGCCCGTTTTGAGTCCCATTTTTTGATCTGTTTGAGAAAATTGATTTTGATAAATGATGAATAGCTAATCATTAGAGTTGAATGCAATCATTCACAAATGTCAAAGCTCTCTCACAACAAGCCCGAGTCTTCCTCAAGACAACCTTCTCCAAGTAAAGCATCATCAAAAAAGATGAAATACAAGTATGATAGGTACTTGAATCTGTACCCAGAGAGTTCAGTGGTCTCAAATATTAAGGAGATCAGGGACATCGAAATTGGGCATGTTGACATGCAAGAGTTTGTTGACCGGGTTCAAAAGGCTCCTACACATCTAACCAGTTTAATCAAATCTGAGCTGCGTAACTATGCATCTTTCCTAGTTGCAGCTCATGATCCTAAATTTGTACTGGCAATAGCTGATCAGTTTAATCCAAGCACAAGGCAAGTGAAAGATGAAGATCAGAATGTCATCATGACTCTAGACAGTGTATTCTTCAATAGTGTCTTTAAAGGTTCATCAATTCAAGAAGTAGCTGATATTTCTCAAGAGAGTGCTCAAGAGTACTACGAGAAACATGAGGATAAATGCAAAAAAGTGATCAATACTATTTATCTCTGTACTGCAAGAACTTCCCTCACCTCACGATGGCCTAAGTTTTTCCACAGGAGTGATTTTAATGAAGAATACAATGACATGGTGGCAATGTTATCCAGAGTGAGAGGATTAAAAGACTCTCATTATTTTCCAAGTTGGATGACTTACTACATAAATATAATCAGAAAGGGAGTTGCAAGAATTGATTGGGGAGAACAAATCTGTGATGCACTTTGCACCCAATTGAAAGAGGTCAAGGTAACATTGAAGTTCTATATGACCTCATACCTAGTTTATGCAACTGCTTCAATGAGGCAATATCCAGGCTTGTCAACAAAGGGTGACAGAAGAGTGGTGCTCATTTGGGAATACTATGACCAGCTAACTATCAAAAATCAAGGTAATCATTACAGGAAGGTTAATGATGCCTTCTTTTCTGTATGGAAGTGCATTTTTGATAAAAGCCTACAAAAGAGAAGAATATTAGAGGCCGCTTACAGCAAGGTGTCTCATTTTGGGTGTGTATTTCTATAGTTTCCCACATTCACCTATATTTGAATTCAATGTTTCTCAGGTGAGCCCTTCATTCTTCCAAGGTTCGCTTCAGACAAAATCATCCTTATGAAGTTGTGCAGACAACTGATTAATGTGCATTTGAAACAATCACAAGTACATAAGACTGGGCTAAAATTCCTAGAGTCAATTGGTAGTTATTCAATGCTAACTAACCCCAAGGCCAAAAATATGGAGGAGGAAATGCAGTGGAATACCATGAGAAGGTTCAAGGCCCAAACCGATTTTGATTTTTAGGGTATAAAGAGAAAGATCAAAAGGACTTACACTCATGTTTATAGGTTTGAGGATGTTTGGGTGGATTGTCAGAATGGGGAGGATATAAGGATGGATTTCAGCCGCCTTACTCTAGAACAAATTGAAAATCTGGATCTAGCTAAGATCCCAATGACCATGGAACACACATATGACATAGTGGACCCTGTTTATTATGAGAAGAAGATTACAGACTCCCCACTTCCACTTGTGCAATGGTCAAAGAAGGAAAGCAAGTCTATTACGCAGAGGATCTCTACCATCTTAGCAAACACCAATGCTTGGTTTCTAAAAAAGAATCTCAAGATGAAGCAGCTTCCCACTAGTTCAGGAGATGATGATAAGAGTGATGGTCCACTGGGAAAGACAACAATGGCTAAAACAAGAACAAAGAGCAGGGCAGACTCACAAGCACTATCCTTAGCTCTTGTGATACAATCAAAAGGTAAAGGGTCCAAAATCAAATTTACAGTTAAAGGGTCGAAGAAGGGTGAATCATCATCCACACCAGAGGAAGCAGTGATGAAGGAGTTAGAACAACCACCTACCAGTGAAGCTAGAAAGGGAAAAGAGGTGGAGGAAGGTGAAATTCCTCAACAAGAGGAGGTACAAGTAGAAGAAATATTGCGCCCAGCTGAAGTCGATGCCCTGATTACCTCACAGGTAATCATCCATTCTATTAACTCGGACTCTGACTCTAACCAAGAGGATGAAGATTTTCATGAGGATGGAGATCTAAGTATGGGCATGACGCAATCAGAGACCGTTGGTCAATTTTTTACAATAACCAACTTCTCTAATTTAGATGATATCCCTTCATCTACATTTGAGTCTACCATGATTGATTTTAATGAAACCTTACAAGATGCACTTGTAGAACAGGTTTCAGTAGATTTACCCACCACTACTACCACCATCAAAGCAATTCCTCCATTGGTAAGTGTTGAAGTTACACTCACAGCACCCTCGACTCTCCCACGTGTAATTGAAGAGGTAGCAGCAACAAATGTTCCACTAAATGCTTCAATATCAGCACCATTAGTAACACTCATAACTGCTCCAAGTTCCAGTCAACTTGTCCCTGAATCTTTGACCTCAAGTTAGCAAGGAGCTACTACTCCATCATCCAATCTAGAACTACCCCCTTGGATGGAAGTAGTGGCCCCTAAGAGGAAAAAATAGGTAATATCTCTTGATGAATTTGACTTTGAACTTTTAGTTCGTCCAAAGCCTAAGGGAATGAAAAAGCCAAAGATAGTGTCTCGGGTGGTTGTAGACCCTGCTTCCAAGAGGAAATATGCTGAAGTTATGGTGCCATCGTCAGACAAGGACAAAGGAAACATACAATCAAAAGATTATACCATGTGGATTGTAGAGCTCGAGGTGGAAACATAGGAGAGTGTGAAATTATATTCTTAGACAGCCCTTAATTCTTTATTCAGAAGATTGGATCAAGAGAGGGATGAGAAAAATGTCTTGAAGATAAAGTGTGAATAGCTGACCAACATCCTTCTAAAGGTAACACAATCTTCTCAAGAGGTTGAACCTATAGGATCATCAATAGACACCGAAGCTCTCAAAAAGATTGAACAGGTAGGAGCTAAAGGCTGGGTCATGGATGAATGGATCTTGTGGATAAGGTCAGAAGGCTCTCATCTTTTGAGCTCAACAGTAGAACTATTGTCTGATTCTGAAGTGATCCAGAGTTGAATGTAAAGACTCAAAACCCCTTTATCACATGAAATTGAGGAAGTTGTCAAAAGCACTACCTTGTGGAGCAAAATGGAGGATTTCAGGATAGATGTCCTAGTTAAGAACAAGGTAATTCCCACAAGGGAGAAGTACATTCAGACCTTGTCATTATCGTCTCATAAACAAGAGATGATGAAGTTGATGATTGCAGAGCTGGATCAGGAGAAGAAAGAAGGTGATGACGAGGTTGACCTTATTTTTTCTAAAGTTGGTGATCTCGCTTGCTATTTATATGATAGTGATCAAAATCTTGTCACTGCTGAAGTCGTCACATAGGAATTCCTTTCCTTGATGGACCAATGCACGGGACAAGATTTCTCACTTGATATATTTGATAAATTGTTAGAAATTCAGGTTAGCTTTGAAGTCCTCGCATCCATGATGAAGGATGTTAAAAAGAAAGAGGCAAAGATTCAAGATGCAATGTCCCATGTCCAAATCACCACAAGTTCTACCTTAATTCCGAATGAAGCAGAGGTTAAAGCCATCCTTGCTAAATTCAAAGTTTTCTAGAAGTCCAATGAAGAAGAGAATCAAGAATGAAGTACCCTCTTTTGGCACTCTTTCTTCATGTAGCTGCACCGATAGATGTTGTCAATTTTTGTGCAGCTGCACATTTTCTTTATGTAGTAGTTGTAGTAAAATGGGACTGTGTGGTTGAACAAGTCAACCGTGCCCACCTTTTTCTCAACTTCTTTTCCTATATAAGGAGGACCTTTTTGTAAATATTTTCTTTTTCATGCTTTGCAAAACTCTGCTGGATTTTTATCCCAATTAAGACTTTGGGCTTTGTGGTGAAAATTCAATCAAACAAATAAGGAAAATAGTTTTGTTGATTGCAAACTTTGTGTTGTATCAAGAAAGTTGGTTATATTATTTAATGTTCCTATGTCCATTGAATACATATTACCTTTACTTCTTTGATCATTAAGATATTGCTACATGGTTAGAGAGCTCTCAAATTTTGCCAATAGACTTTGTGCTCTTAGCATACTTGAGAAATTTGCTGATAAATTAAGTGACTTGTAGTAAGTTTTGTATTGCTGTGGTTATTTGTAGTTTAATGGATTAGAAATCTATAATTGAAGACTTTGAGATTTAACCTAAGTTTCTAATTGTTTAATTTCTAATGATCAGTGTGAATTAGTGTTACCATAAAGGAGACTTTGTGCTGCTTAAAAGTAACTCTTTGTGTAGTTTGTTAGATAAATAATTCTTTTCTTTAAGTATCTGAAGAGGTAGAGAAATTGTAACTAGGTGAAGGGAGAATACATAAACTCTTAAAAAAGAGAGTTATATGCCCAACAGCAACCGACAAATTTAATTTATTATTAATTATAGGAGAAATTGCATAGGGAACCTCCCCTTGATGAGAGGAGAGATTAATTTCTTAGCATAGTGTTGTGTGAATTTTATGTTTTGTCATTAGTACGCTGGTGACAAAATATTCACCCAACAGACATGTTATCAATTAAGTGACTAAACCTTATAAAAAGAAATGAATTTTCATTTTTAGAACAATTTAAAGTGACATATAAATAAAATGCATTGCAGGGTGCAACAGGTGGTGGGAGTACACCACATACTATTCAGTTGACTCCACGGTCATGAGTAGTTTCGCTACCAGAGGTAAATATTTGTAAATTTGTTAAAAATATAATAGTACATTGGATTCAAAAAATATTTTGTTAATTATATGTATCATTACATGATATTTTGAAGGGCTTATTAGTGGCTAAGATGTCCCAACTTGATGATATCACACTTTCAGCCATTGACTTTGGCCAAGAAAGCTATGCAGTACCATTTAGATTTATATATTTTTGACTTAAGTGATATATTAAATATATGCTCTTTTCCCTTATGTTAATTTTTTCCATTAGTTTACCCCACCTGCCTCAAGGACATCTTGTGTGAGAAAGCCATCCTCTAGCAATCTGAGGTAGAAAAAGATATCCTCTCGTACACCCAAACGATAGAAGGTAACTCACTACAATTTAAATTCAATTGTTGAAATGTATTATGATTAAACATGTATATGTAGATATTGATAAATGCACTTAATTTATTTGTTCTATATAAAGATACATATGGGGTTTACGAAATTAATGAATGCACCTAATGTCGATGAGGTTCAGCAGAGGGAAGAGGTGATATCTTCATATTCACTTTGGATTGCATTCTTGCTTGTTTGAAATAACTAAATCCTTTTATGTCTATATCATATGTTATCATTTTTCATAAAGGAAATGGTAATAGTTGCATCAGATTCGACTAGGCCTTCTAAGATTACAGGAGAACTATACGACGCTTCAGTGTGCATTTTTTTTACATATGTTAAAAATATTTTGTTATCTAGTTTGTCAACAACTTTGGGTTATTAACTTGTATGATTGTCTTTAAACTATTACAGGCCCCTTCCAAACTTCCTACTGTTATTCTACCATTCCATTTCAGTAGAAGTCTTACACATATATAATGGGATCCAACATGACCAAGGCAAAAGGTATGTCTGTCTTAGATCAACTCCTTTTCACTAAGTGCACAACGGAGTTGAAACCATCTAGTTAACTCCTTTTGGATCACTTACCATGGATATAGGAAATGGTCATAACTGATTCATCTGTGACTTTGCCTTCTACAACCATAGCACATCCATTTGTGGCTTTGGTATGATTTAGTTTTTTAGTCTATTCATTTTTAGTTATTATATGTTATTTGACATATATGTCATTAACATGTATCAATGTTGTTTTACCAGTTACAACCTCTTGGAGGACATCACACGGATCCTCAGCCTCACCAAACTACAGAAGACAAAGATGAGGTAATCAATATTTCAACTTCAAACAATTTAGAGTTCAGTATTTAGTTATTTTGATGTTATATTGAGAAAATATATCTGATTAGACATTTGAATTGTCCTTGTGCATCCACCTGCAAAGTCACGTACTACTTCGAAGAGGCTTGATTTTGATGATCTACCATAGTCATAGATACTGATAGAGATATAGTTATAGTTGTGGTCATTGAAGGACCAATTTTTTATATATTTGATATTTGTATATGTATATATCGACTTTGACAAACATGGCACATGCCACATTTTTGTAACTATTATTGATTTGGAATCTATGCCATTTTTTGATATATGTACACAATTATTGTTCATTTTGATATATATGAAACTTGATATTCGATCCAATTTGTTCATTGATATATATGAAACATGATATTCCTAAAGCTTAGTTATTTTCTATTGAAATGTGATCAAATTTGTTAGTTGTGTATATGTCTTGAAATGTGATCCAATTTGTTCATTACTTGTAACTCATATGGCGTATACTTTTAAACTATCTATTGCTCATATCATGTATACCCAAGTACTGATACCGGTAATGTTGATATTTGTAAAGCCGAAAATCGTGAGCGAACCCTAAGTGTTCCCCCCACCACTCCAAGGAGAGAGAAAGGAGGTCACTAGGGTTGACGGTTTTCACTTAGGGGAGACTTTACATTCAAAAGAGGGGTTGAAACCCACAAGATCCAATCCCACACAATGCAAGATTGGATTCTAAATGAGTTTCAAGGGTTAAGACAGCAAGGCTACCCTCTTTTGTAAAGAATGTAGATAGAAGGATTAAGCTAGGAATGCATGAAAAGTGATAAAGATTCACTTATAAACAGAGATAGGGATATAAGATGAAGTTACGGACCTGGAATTAGCAGTAAAATGTTGAGACGGTGTTGTCCTGCAAATTTGAGCGAAAGTTGACAGGACGATGGCACCCAGCGTGCACACGGTCCTCCGAAAAATTCGCGAAACGAAGGGGGATCTGTTCGTCTCTGCACAAGGATTCCAAATCTTCAATTATAGCTGTGTACCTGCAACCTTGTTGTAAGAATGTTTGTATTCTTACATGCGAAGGTGTAGATGTTGTTGTATGTTGTATGTTGTATGTGGTATGTAGTATGTGATCTCCTCTTCAATGGTTGAATCCTTGTCTTGAATGCAACACTTAGCCTTGAATGGAGACTTAGAATGATCAATTGCTTGAAGGAATGCTTGAATGCTTGAATGCTTGAATGTTTGAGTATCGGTTCCGCCTTTTTCCCCATTTTCCAAAATGGGAAAGGAAATGTAGTTTATATACTTGTCAATTAGGGTTGATTGACTGATTTTTCCGACCTTAGGCCAACCAGGAAATATTATTTTCCAATTTGCAAACTAAAAGACCCAAAGCCCCATAAGAGACCGGGCCCAAAATAGGGCCAGGGACTAGGGCACCAGGTGCCATGGTCCTGGGGGACTAGGGTGCTGGGCACCCTAGTCCTGAAGGACCAGGACACTGGACGCCATGGTCCCACCTCCAGGGACAGTAGGGTGCAAGGAGGATCAGGCCAGGGTGCTGAAAAATGCAGTTTTTGATGTCATGAATAAGTTTCGGGGTCTCCATTCAGGTTTGGTGTTGCGTCACCATCATGAAGACCCAAATGCAGTTGAAATTGCAAGTGTTGCAATTTTAGGATGCTACATTTAGCCCCCACTTTAGCAGGAGTATAAGTGTATGCTCATACTTCTGGTAAAGTACAAGGAAACAACATTGAAAGACTTTCACCACGTCAAGGAGGCAAGACACACCAAGCCCCCAGTGGACTAAGGATCTTACGACTTCAATTGACAAAGTAAAAGGGAAGATCACGAGGGAGAACCATGACTGTCAGTAGTAAGGTTCCCTCACTATGAGTCATGCAAGAAAAATACCAAAAATTTTCAAGGCAAAGCTAAGTTCACCAAGAAATTTTCAAGTATCCTGAAGGGATAGATGGGGTGTATGCCCCCCTACATTAAAGAGATCGCACACGCCTCAACGGGGGTGATTTCTTTAAGGTAGTGATACACATAAGAAATGAGAAGGGAAAGGAGCACGTTATCACAAAGATTTAGCCCCCAAGTGTGAGATAAACCCAAGGATAATAGACACAAAACACAAAGCACGAGGTGACTTCGCTTTCCTTGGGGTCAGTATGTTGTATGATAATTCATGTATATCATATGTATGTATGCATAATTGTTCTTCATTCCCCAATCAAGGAAGGTCACCTAGAAGAAGGGAACACATGTGTCTTTTCAGTCAACATGAGAGAGACCAAAAGAGATCTCAATGCTTTGCATCATCCTCAAGTAGACAACACTAAGGACAACAAATAGAAGAATGAGAATAACACATAGAAGAAGTAACAAAAGAGAGGAGGAGAGAATCTGCTATGCTAATGAAACTAGTCTAGCACGTCATCTACCCCCCAATCTTGCTGATCAATGTTTCGGGAAGGCAGGGAACACGCTAGAGGAGGAACATCCAACACAGCAGATGGAGCTATCACAAGATCCAAACAAGGGCTATGTTCATGTTCCAAGCCATGTTGTTCTTGTCTAGGAGCTAGGATAAGTGTTTTAGAAAATTCATTAGATAAATGGTTATCAACATCAACAAGTTCATATTCACTATCAGAAGCAAGAGGAGTAACATTTTCATCATGAATAATATTTTCATCTATATCATCATCAAGATTTATAAAAATAGGATCTTTAAATCGCACAGGATCAAAACCATCATGCATCTTATGTTTAGGAGATTTTGGAGAAGATGGAATAATGCTTGTTGAAGGTGTTTTTGGAGATTGCAAAGTTTGAGAAGTAGCTGCTTGAGCTCTAAGACGATGCTTTCGTCGGCGTTCACGTGCAGAACAATTTCATCTAGTCTTAGTAGGAAGTGGAGAAGATTGAGGAGGAGGAATGTTCTCATCCTTATCACTTGGGTGTTTAGGTTGTGGTCTCTTAGGCTGGATAATAGGAGAAGAGGAAGGTCTTTTCTCTCCATAAGAGAAAGGAGGAGGAACTGCTCCATATAAAGGAGGAATGTTTGGTTTAGGAAGGAGACCAAGTCCATCATGACGAGGAGGTATAGGTCTGCTTTTAGAAAGTTTATTAGATATAGACATAGTCACATCCATAGGAATGGGTTGGGAATCTTCTTGAGGAAAGACATTAGTTTTATCTTTCAAAGGAAGAACTTCCTTCTCAAGAATGATAGGAATGTCAAGTTTGGGTGTTCTAGGTTCACTTAGAGATAGGATCATATTTGTTTTCCACTTTTGATAAGATTTGAAAACATGATAGCTTCGCAGAGGAAGAGATTGGAATTGTTTAGGCCAAAAATAATCAATAGGAACGCTAGAAGTTCTTTCAGCTAGTTTAAAGAGACTATGATTGACGGTAACAACTTCACCATTATGGGGAAATTTCAAACACTTGTGAATAGGAGAAGCAATAGCTTTCATGGAAGATAGCCAAGGATAGCCTAGCTTCACACGAAATTGTTCAGATGAAGGAATAATAGAAAAGCTCACATCAAGGGATTTGTTATGGACCTCAATAGGTAATATAATAGAACCAATTGTAGGAGAAGAAAATGCATCAAATAATTTCAGAATCACATCTGTTTTGTCATAGATCACTTGATTCAATTGCAAAGTAAAAAAAAATTCTTCAGTAATAACATTAACCATGCACAAAGGATAAATAAGCACTCCACGGAAAGGTGTATTCTTGACTTTTGCAACTATGTATAAAGGACCATCAGATGCCCTAATAGTTTCACTAGAATCAAATGTGATGGAAGGTTCTTTAGGGTTTTCTTGCTGCTCTACAAAGTTAATCACATTCGGAGTCATAGACATAAGACCATCAGATGAGAAAGAGGAATCATTAGTCTCAATCGCATTAGAGGTATGAGAAGGTAATGGATCAGTAAAAATCTTAAGATTTTGGTTAGGAGGAGCTACAGATGTGTTGCCTTTATCATTCACTCCAGAAACAGAGATAGTATTATTATCAATCAAATCTTGAATTTTACCCTTTAAAGCAAAACATTTTTCAATATCATACCCAGGTTGACGATGAAATTGAGAAAAAGATTTGTTATCAAAATAGGGTGAATTAATCTTTGCAGGATCTATTTGCTTTATAGGAGGAAGAGTAAGCACATTTTGTTCCAATAACTTATTCATAATACTATGCAACGATTCATTCAAAGGAGTAAACTTTCTTTCTTTCTTGAAAAACTTAGAAATAGGAGGCACACCTGATGTTGCACTCACATTGTTGTTGATGATGTTTTCATTGAATTTAATGAACTCTCTGTTTGGTTTAAACTTCCCAAATGGTTGTTGACTACTATCACCCTTATCACTCGGAGCCATAGGATTTGCTTGTTCCATTTGACTCACAGTCAGTTGATAATTGTGAAGAGTTGCACACAACTGTTGGAAAGAAGTAAACTCAGAAAACAGAAGTTTTTCTCTAATATCTTTTTGTAAATTAGAAATAAAGATTCTTTGAATATCATTGTCAAGCACTGGAAAAGAAATTTGAGCATACAAATGCTTATATCTACCAATGAAATTAGTCACTTTTTCTTTAACACCTTGTTTACAATGCATTAAATCAATCAAAGTAACTTTAGGACTTATATTGTTTTGAAATTGTTGAATAAAAGCATTTGCAAGTTGTTCGAAAGAAGTAATAGAATAAGAAGGCAACGAGCAATACCATTGTAGGGCTTTATCTCTTAATGTCCTAGTAAACAGTTTTGCAAGCAACCTTTGGTCATAAGCAAAATCGGTACATATTGTTTGAAAAGTCTTAACATGTGTTAGAGGATCACCTTTACCATTATAAAGCTCCAAATGCGGGATTTCAACATGTTTAGGGGGGATAGCTCGAACAATGTCAAGAGAAAGTGGGCTCGCAACATCAAATGTGGGCACACTAAACTTAGATTGATTCATAGAGGCAATTTGTTGCTGTAAAGAAGAGACAGTTTGTGCAAGATTATTAATGGTCGCTTTAGTCGAAGAGTTCATATTAGATGCGTTAGATTGTGATGGAGGTATTATGTTATTGAAAGAAGGTATTGATTGAGAGTAAGGTGGCAGGACACTATGATAGTTAGTCATAGAAGATGATTGGAAAGGAGGAACACTACAAGGAGGAATGGAATGGTTAAATGAATTGCCCCCTTGTGTCATGTTCATTTGTGGAGATGTAATAGGGACACTCATTGAAGGCATGAATGAAGAAGTTGGATTAAATGAAGGAAGAGGGTTAATTGAAGAAGAAGGATTGCCCCCATGACTGGTGATCATAGGCGGAATGTCTTGTATAGAAGTAGTCATTATATTTGATGTAAAAGTAGGTATACTAGCAATAGAAGTTGTCAAAGGAATAGAATGATTGACTTGAGTAGGAGGTTGTGTATAACCTAAAGTTTCGGCACAACTCTTCATAGGCATCACATTCAAATCCACAATGTGTGCAATACCACGCAAAATATCAATTCCATTCTTATCACTTTGAACCATACGTTTTAGACCCTCAATTAATGAAAGAGCTTGACTATTGGGATACTCTTGAGACATCCATTGCTGAAAATCATCAAATTGGTTATCCAATTTTGAAAGTTGTTCTATAGAAACCTCATGGAGAGCTTCTTCATCATTAGGAGGATTAGAGGAATTACCCCTGTCCTCGTTAAAAAGGCTATTCAAATTAGGTTCCATCTCCTCGGTAGTTAAACCTCGGAAAGACTTAATTCTATGGCTTCATCTAATGGGAATAGTGTAAGTAGGGCTTATCGTTGTAAAACTCATGCACTAGGGAGATAGAGAAGATTTTGAATTTAGAGGTAGCAAATTTCAATAAAATTAGCCAATCTTCTATATTTAAGCTGTTCAATGCAATCACGACAATCTCCCGAAATTTCAGAAAAAATGTCAGGGACCGTGGCGCTCAGGGTGCACATGGTCCTCGCAACTTTTTTCAAAATTTTTAGGGATGAAAGTTATGATGATTTTAAAGCTAATCTAAAAAAATTGAGTGATTTTATGATCTGTAGATAGGCCAAATTAAAGTTGCAATCTCAAAATTGAACCCTACCAAGATTGTTGAAAAATGCAAAATTTGAATTTTGAAAAAGAGAGGGAAATTGAAATTTTGAATTTTATGATTTTAGAGGGAATACCAAAAGCAATGCAAGTTTTGAAATTTAAAGGTTGACTCAATTTCATGAAAAATTCAATTTTGAAAGTGGAAATCAAAGTTGGTGTAATTAAGCACTTAATTTCAAAAGTCACAAATTGCAAGAATTTGAATAAAGCACTGAAATTTCGAATGAATGCCAACACACTTTTCAGATTTAGGACAGTAAGAACGCAATTTTGACACAAAATTTCAATTTCAATAATTTTTGAATGATTAGAAGCCTTAATCCAAGCAATCACTAGACCAACTTTGACTTTAATTTTGAAAGTGTTAGAATTGATGAAATCAGCCAAAATTCTGGATTTTAGCAGAAAAATACAATAAGATCTAACTCCTGAAATTTTGAAAAAAATGTCGGGGACAATGGCGCTCGGGGTGCACACGATCCTCGCAACTTTTTTCCAAATTTTCAGGGATGAAAGATTTTATGATTTTGTTGCGGAATCCAAAGTTACAGTTGATTTGGAGATGTTTTGATCAATGAAATTGTCGGTCAAAGGTTGAATCAAGAGGGTTTTAAAAATTAGGGTTTTGACACTTAACCACTTAATTTTCAGAATTAAAGCACAAATATGAATTGACAATTTGTAATAGAAGGGAAGATCAGAAACAAGCATTAATAATTAAATTTCACAAGCTCAATTACTAAAAAGAAAATTTAGGGTTTTTATGCAATTAACCTCTAAACTTTGCAAAAGATCAAACATGGAAATGTAATCAGGGAAGCCAATTTTCAGATCTAACCATGAATAATCAGAAAGGATGTTCATGTTAGGTTCACCAAAATGTAAAGCGAAAAATCGCGAGCGAACCCTAAGTGTTCCCCCCACCACTCCAAGGAGAGAGAAAGGAGGTCACTAGGGTTGATGGTTTTCACTTAGGGGAGACTTTACATTCAAAAGAGGGGTTGAAACCCACAAGATCCAATCCCACACAATGCAAGATTGGATTCTAAATGAGTTTCAAGGGTTAAGACAGCAAGGCTACCCTCTTTTGTAAAGAATGTAGATAGAAGGATTAAGCTAGGAATGCATGAAAAGTGATAAAGATTCACTTATAAACAGAGATAGGGATATAAGATGAAGCTGTGGACCTGGAATTAGCAGTAAAATGTCGAGACAGTGTTGTCCTGCAAATTTGAGCGAAAGTTGATGGGACAATGGCGCCCGACGTGCACACGGTCCTCCGAAAAATCCGCGAAACGAAGGGGGATCTATTCGTCTCTGCACAAGGATTCCAGATCTTCAATTACAGCTGCATACCTGCAACCTTGTTGTAAGAATGTTTGTATTCTTACATGTCAAGGTGTAGATGTTGTTGTATGTTGTATGTTGTATGTGGTATGTAGTATGTGATCTCCTCTTCAATGGTTGAATCCTTGTCTTGAATGCAACACTTAGCCTTGAATGGAGACTTAGAATGATCAATTGCTTGAAGGAATGCTTGAATGCTTGAATGCTTGAATGTTTGAGTATCGGTTCCACCTTTTTCCCCATTTTCCAAAATGGGAAAGGAAATGTAGTTTATATACTTGTCAATTAGGGTTGATAGACTGATTTTTCCGACCTTAGGCCAACCAGGAAATATTATTTTCCAATTTGCAAACTAAAAGACCCAAAGCCCCATAAGAGACCGGGCCCAAAATAGGGCCAGGGAATAGGGCGCTGGGCGCCATGGTCCCACCTCCAGGGACAACAGGGTGCAAGGAGGATCAGGCCAGGGTGCTGAAAAATGCAGTTTTTGATGTCATGAACAAGTTTCAGGGTCTCCATTCAGGTTCGGTGTTGCATCGCCATCGTGAAGACCCAAATGCAGTCGAAATTGCAAGTGTCACAATTTTAGGACGCTACATTTTAAATGTAGCATCGTAAATTGTACGCACTTGCTAGGGTGGTACAATTTCACACCTAGTTTAGCACCCGCCTTGGTGCATTTTACATTTTGCATTGAATTTCTCCTTTAGCACTTAATTAATCAAATTAATTAGGTCTAAGGTCCTATTTCATCATCCTCTGCATCATAAAGTTGGGCCCTTTCGTTAAAGTGTGCCCTTTTCATTTTATTCCTCCAATACATCACTCAATCAAAAACCCTAATTAAGTCCTATTTTGAGCTTGGGGGCTTGGTTTCGATAGTCAAAACATCTCGAAATCACCTGTAACTTTGGGATTCTCTTTAAAATCATCATATCCGACGGCCCTGAAAATTTGGTGAAAAGTTGTCAGGACCGTGGCGCCCGGAGTGCACATGGTCTCGGACATTTTTCTCAAAATTTTACGAGCACAATCCAATCACAAAATAAAGCTTAACCCCAAGAAATTGGCAGGAAATTCAATCCCTAGGTCATGATCTAGGGTTTCCTACATAAGAGCTCTCTTTCTTCATTTGAAAGGATCCGATTTTTGTTTTCAGGAACCTCATATGCAACGAAAGAGCAGATCTTTGAAGACTTCAACAACATTCAACATTCCTCTATCAAGCATTTATCAATTTCATTCATCCATTTAGGGCTTGGAAGACATTGAAGAACAATAGGAGATTACCGACTGAAGATTGGCTTGTACTCCTCCCTTGGGGGTTGGGTATGATTTCATGTTGTTTTCATGTCTTTGCGTAAGCTTCAATATATCCTTTATTCATGCTTTAGATCACTTTGCATCTTGATTTAGAGCATTTACATCGTCATTTACAAGTAATTAGGGTTTAATTTCTAGGTTGCTCTAGTTTGCTTGCTTGCATTTTAGGACCTTGCACACACACTAGGTCTGCACACACAATACATTTTACAATACAACTTGGCTATTCATGGAGGTGGAAATCACCGAAGTGGGGGTTTGACTAAGGCAAAACCCTATATAGCCGCCCATACCCTTTTCAGATATAAGTGTAGGTTTCGGGACTCGGACGACACTGCAGGTGACAGATCCGGGAAAAGTAGGTCGAGACAGCACTCCACATCAAATTGTAGAGCAAAAGACCTAGACAGGGGTGCTGGGCGCCCTAGTCCTACCAGGACAGGGGTACTGGGCACCCTGGTCCTTGGGACAGAGGCGCTGGGCGCCCTGGTCCTCCGGACAGACAGCATTTTTCGACATTTCCGACAGTTTTCCAGAGTGCAAAATAGCAGTTTCAGGTGCAGTTTTCGGGACAGAATCAGGACAGTGGTGCCCGCGCCCCCGTCCTGAACATTTTCAATCAGATTTTGACTCCAGGTACGCATCTGCATTCTTATTTCATCCTTGTATTTACAGCTGTTCATTGTTTAATCTCAATTCTGCAATCTTGTTATTCGTTTGTACATGCATTTTGGGATTAGGACTTGAACTTGCATCGTTTTATCTTTCAATTTCAATGAAGGAATAGAAATCCTAATGGGTAGCCCATGGCTCTCTCTTTCACAAGAAGAAGTAGCCAATTGTGTGATACCTCTAGGCTCTTTCATATTCCGTAATGTGTGTCAAAAGGTAGGATTAGGGCATGTTAACCTAGTCTCGCTTTTTTCCTTACACATTTTGGTGAACCCGACATGAACATCCTTTCTGATTATTCATGGTTAGATCTGAAAATTGGCTTCCTTGATTACATTTCCATGTTTGATCTTTTGCAAAGTTTAGAGGTTAATTGCATAAAAACCCTAAATTTTCTTTTTAGTAATTGAGCTTGTGAAATGTTTAATTATTAATGCTTGTTTCCGATCTACCCTTCTATTACAAAGTGTCAATTCATATTTGTGCTTTAATTCTGAAAATTAAGTGGTTAAGTGTCAAAACCCTAATTTTTAAAACCCTCTTGATTCAACCTTTGACTGATAATTTCACTGATCAAAACATTTTCAAATCAGCTGTAACTTTGGATTCTGCAACAAAATCATAAAATCTTTCATCCTTGAAAATTTGGAAAAAAGTTGCGAGGACCGTGTGCACCCCGAGCGCCATCATCCCCGACATTTTTTCTAAAATTTTGGGAGCTAGATCTTACTGTATTTTTCTGCTAAAATCTAGAATTTTGGTTGATTTCATCAATTCTAACACTTTCAAAATTAAAGTCAAAGTTGGTCTAGTGATTGCTTGGATTAAGGCTTCTAATCATTCAAAAATTATTGAAATTGAAATTTTGTGTCAAAATGGTGTTCTTACTGTCCTAAATCTGAAAAGTGTGTTGGCATTCATTCGAAATTTCAGTGCTTTATTCAAATTTTTGCAATTTGTGACTTTTGAAATTAAGTGTTTAATTACACCAACTTTGATTTCCGCTTCCAAAATTGAATTTTGCGTGAAATTGAGTCAACTTTTAAATTTCAAAACTTGCATTGCTTTTGGTATTCTCTCTAAAATCATAAAATTCAAAATTTTAGTTTCCCTCTCTTTTTCAAAATTCAAATTTTGCATTTTTCAACAATCTTGGTAGGGTTCAATTTTGAGATTGCAACTTTAATTTGGCCTATCTACAAATCGTAAAATCACTCAATTTTTTCAGATTAGCTTTAAAATCATCATAACTTTCATCTCTGAAAATTTTGGAAAAAGTTGCGAAGACCATGTGCACTCCGAGTGCCACGGTCCCTGACATTTTTTTCAAAATTTCGGGAGATTGTCGTGATTGCATTGAACAGCTTAAATCTAGAAGATTGGCTGATTTTATTGAAATTTGCTACCTCTAAATTCAAAATCTTCTCTCCCTCTCTAGTGCATGAGTTTTACAACAATAAGCCCTACTTACACTATTCCATTTAGACGAAGCTATAGAATTAAGTCTTTCCGAGGTTTAACTACCGAGGAGATGGAACCTAATTTGAATAGCCTTTTTAACGAGGACACGGGTAATTCCTCTAATCCTCCTAATGATGAAGAAGCTCTCCATGAGGTTTCTGTAGAACAACTTTCAAAATTGGATAACCAATTTGATGATTTTCAGCAATGGATGTATTGCACACATTGTGGATTCGAATGTGATGCCTATGAAGAGTTGTGCCGAAACTTATGTATCCCGATAGTCAAGCTCTTTCATTAATTGAGGGTCTAAAACGTATGGTTCAAAGTGATAAGAATGGAATTGATATTTTGCGTGGTATTGCACACATTGTGGATTCGAATGTGATGCCTATGAAGAGTTGTGCCGAAACTTTAGGTTATACACAACCTCCTACTCAAGTCAATCATTCTATTCCTTTGACAACTTCTATTGCTAGTATACCTACTTTTACATCAAATATAATGACTACTTCTATGCAAGACATTCCGCCTATGATCACCAGTCATGGGGGCAATCCTTCTTCTTCAATTAACCCTCTTCCTTCATTTAATCCAACTTCTTCATTCATGCCTTCAATGAGTGTCCCTATTACATCTCCACAAATGAACATGATGCAAGGGGGCAATTCATTTAACCATTCCATTCCTCCTTGTAGTCTTCCTCCTTTCCAATCATCTCCTATGACTAACTATCATAGTGTCCCGCCACCTTACTCTCAATCAATACCTTCTTTCAATAACATAATACCTCCATCACAATCTAACACATCTAATATGAACTCTTCGACTGATAGTATTCAACAACCATTTGGTAATTTTAAACCAAACAGAGAGTCCGTTAAATTTGATGAAAACTTCATCAACAACAATGTGAATGCAGCATCAGGTGTGCCTCCTATTTCTAAGTTTTTCAAGAAAGAAAGAAAGTTTACTCCTTTGAATGAATCATTGCATAGTATTATGAATAAGTTATTCGAACAAAATGTGCTTACTCTTCCTCCTATAAAGCAAATAGATCCTACAAAGATTAATTCACCCTATTTTGATAACAAATATTTTTGTCAATTTCATCGTCAACCTGGGCATGATACTGAAAAATGTTTTTCTTTAAAGGGTAAGATTCAAGATTTGATTGATAATAATACTATCTCTGTTTCAGGAGTGAATGATAAAGGAAATACATTTGTAGCTCCTCCTAACCAAAATCTTAAGATTTTTACTGATCCATTACCTTCTCATACCTCTAATGCGATTGAGACTAATGATTCCTCTTTCTCATCTGATGGTCTTGTGTCTATGACTCTGAATGTGATTAACTTTGTAGAGCAGCAAGAAAACCCTAAAGAACCTTCCATCACATTTGATTCTAGTGAAACTTTTAGGGCACCTGATGGTCCTTTATACATAGTTGCAAAAGTCAAGAATACACCTTGCCTTGGAGTGCTTATTGATCCTTCATGCATGGTTAATGTTATTACTGAGGAATTTCTTTTTACTTTGTAATTGAATCAAGTGATTTATGACAAAATAGATGTGGTTGTGAAATTATTTGATGCATTTTCTTCTCCTGCAATTGGTTCTATTACATTACCTATTAAGGTCCATAACAAATCCCTTGATGTGAACTTTGCTATTATTCCTTCATCCGAACAATTTCATGTGAAGCTTGGCTATCCTTGGCTATCTTCCATGAAAGCTATTGCTTCTCCTATTCATAAGTGTTTGAAATTTCCCCATAATGGTGAAGTTGTTACTATCAATCATAGTCTCTTTAAACCAGCTAAAAGAACTTCTAGCATTCCTATTGATTATTTTTGGCCTACACAATTCCAATCTCTTCCTCCGCGAAGTGATCATCTTTTCAAATCTTATCAAAAGTGGAAAACAGATATGATCCTATCTCTAAGTGAACCTAGAACACCCAAACTTGATATTCCTATCGTTCTTGAGAAGGAAGTTCTTCCTTTGAAAGATAAAACTAATGTCTTTCCTCAAGAAGATTCCCAACCCATCCCTATGGATGTGACTATGTCTATGCCTAATAAAATTTCTAAAAGTAGACCTATACCTCCTCATCATGATGGACTTGGTCTCCTTCCTAAACCAAATATTCCTCCTTTATATGGAGCAGTTCCTCCTCCTTCCTTTTATAAAGAGAAGAGACCTTCCTCTTCTCCTATTATCCAGCCTAAGAGACCACAACCTAAACACCCAAGTGATAAGGATGAGAACATTCCTCCTCCTCAATCTTCTCCACTTTCTACTAAGACTAGACGAAATTGTTCTGCAAGTGAACACCGATGAAAGTGTCGTCTTAGAGCTCAAGCAGCTACTTCTCAAACTTTGCAATCCCCAAAAACACCTTCAACAAGCATTATTCCATTTTCTCCAAAATCTCCTAAACATAAGATGCATGATGGTCTTGATCCTGTGCGAGTTAAAGATCCTATTTTTATAAATCTTGATGATGATATAGATGAAAATGTTATTCATGATGAAAATGTTACTTGTCTTGCTTCTGATAGTGAACATGAATATGATGATGTTGATAACCATTTATCTAACGAATTTTCTAAAGCACTTATCCTAGCTCCTAGACAAGAACACCTTCAACAAGCATTATTCCTTCAAGCAATTATTCCATTTTCACTTAGGGGAGACTTTACATTCAAAACCTAAACACCCTGCCCTAATCACGAAATCCCTAAAATCTCCAAAAACACCTTCAACAAGCATTATTCCATTTTCTCCAAAATCTCCTAAACATAAGATGCATGATGGTCTTGATCCTGTGTGAGTTAAAGATCCTATTTTTATAAATCTTGATGTTGATATATATGAACCATGATATTCCTAAAGCTTAGTTATTTTCTATTGAAATGTGATCAAATTTGTTAGTTGTGTATATGTCTTGAAATGTGATCCAATTTGTTCATTACTTGTAACTCATATGGCGTATACTTTTAAACTATCTATTGCTCATATCATGTATACCCAAGTACTGATACCGGTAATGTTGATATTCTGTATTTTGATTGAGTGAATTTTCTTTGTTTCCTTCATGCATGAAGAGATTGGAGTGAAGTTATTATTTCATAAACTCATGCTTATGGAGTGAAGTTCATCATTTCAAGAACCAATTAAGACATTTCATGCTTATGGAGTGAATTTCATCATTTCATCACCTATAAAGAAGAGTTGAAGCACTTATGGACAATCTATTTGAACCTATGGGGTCATGTTGTTGCTGCCTAAAAAATCCTATCTCGGTGTTGGGCAACTCAATTCCATTTTCTTGTGGTGAGAATTTTTCTATCGCATCAAAAACCGTCAAAAGCTGTCAATGAGAGGTGGCAAAATAGTGCATCTTTCATTCTGCTTGTCATGGGAATGAACTGTCAGTGTGAGTGCATCCAAGTGGATAGGTTTATTCTAGTTGTGCCCTTGTCTCACTCCCCAAGGCATCTGATCATTACGAGCCACCTCGTAGCAATGTTTTCCCTTGAGCACTCAAAGTGGAAAAAAGGGTCAAAGTTTGACATCCCATAACTCAGAGACTGTGGAACTTATGGACTATCTATTTGAACCTATGGGGTCATGTTGTCTCTGCCTACAAAATCCTATCTTATTTTTGGGCAACTCAATTCCATTTTCTTTTGGTGAGATTTTTCCTATCGCATCAAAAATCGTCAAAAGCTGTTAGTGAGAGGTGGCAAAATATTGCATCTTTAGTTCTTCTTATCGTGGGAATGAATTTTTAGCACAAGCACATCCAAGTGGTTATGCTAGTTATGCCCTTTTCTCACTCCCCAAGGCATTTGATCGTTACGAGCCACCTCGTAGCGACGTTTTCCCTTGAGCGCTCAAAGTGGAAAAAATGGTCAAACTCTGACATCCCATAACTCAGAGACCATGGCACTTATGGATGATATATTTGAACCTATGGGGTTGTGTTGTTGTTGCCTAAAAAATCCTATCTCATTTTTGGGCAACTCGATTCCATTTTCTTGTGGTGAAATTTTTTCTATTGCATAAAAAACTGTCAAAAACTGTCAGTGAGAGGTGGCAAAATAGTGCATCTTTCGTTCTGGTTGTCATGGGAATGAACTGTCAGTGTGAGTGCATCTAGGTGGCTAGGTTTATGCTATGTGTTCTCTTGTCTCTCTCCCCAAGACGTCTGATTGTTATGAGCCACCTCGTAGCGACGTTTTCCCTTGAGCGCTTAAAGTAGAAAAAATGGTCAAACTTTGACATAGCATAAATCGGAGACCATGGCACTTATGGATGATCTGTTTGAACCTATGGGGTTATGTTATTTCTGCCTACAAAATCCTATCTTGGTTTTGGGCAACTCAATTCCATTTTCGTTTGGTGATATTTTTTTTGTCGCATCAAAAACCATTAGTGAGAGGTGGCAAAATAGTGCATCTTTCATTCTGCTTTTCATCGGAATGAACCATCAGTGTGAGTGCATTTGGATGGCCATGTTTATGCTAGGTGTGCCCTTGTCTTTCTCCCCAAGGCATCTGATCATTACGAGCCACCTCGTAGCAACGTTTTCCCTTGAGTGCTCAAAGCGGAAAAAATGGTCAAACTTTGACGTAGCGTAACTCGGAGACCGTGGCACTTATGGACGATCCATTTGAACCTATGGGGTCATGTTGTCACTCCCTACCAAAATCCTATCTCGAATTCAGACTATTCCTACTAGCCCTTCAAATCAGGTAATTCAATAATAACTCATAACTTTCCCAAAACACTTGGAAAAAAAATGGCATACTCATATTCAAAATTTGCAAATCAGCCCCATGGACACTTTCATATATAAAATTTGGCATCTTATATAAATGATCAAGCTCATTACTATTTATATTTACAAAATTTTGCATCTAAATATGCAAATTACAACTCATTTTTTTATACAAAACTTAGCATCTAGATATGCACATTACAACTCATTGTTGTTTTTTTATACAAAATTTAGCATCTAGATATGCACATTACAACTCATTGATGTTTTTCTATACAAAATTTGGCATCTACATATGCACATTATAGCTCATATGCATATTACAACTCATATGCATGTAGAGCACATCCAAAAAAGCGAAGTTACAATGTTTCGCAAAAGATATATACCAAATTGTCAAAATTATTCTACCATATTGTAGAATTATTCTTCTAGATGGCCCAAAATCAATCAAGTGAACCTTCTGGATCAGCTCTAACCCTTAGTGTCTCAAGTATTTCTTTGTGGTCTAATTCATGAACTTTCCACAAATCCTTGTTAAGAGGTCTACCACGATATTTAATCAAATGAATATTTGTTGCAACAAGAAGGTTTGAGTAATGAAGAATATGTCTATGTGTCTCAAAGTCCTCAAACAACCAGGCATTAGAATTTTTGATAGGGTACCTGCATTTTATAGAAGGATAATTCCAAAATCAATACAATGACTGCTAAATAAATAAGTTTAAGAGGTCTCAATACAACTCGACACAACAATGTGGTACCTTCTAAGCCATGTCCCTATCACAACAATGGATCCTATTGGGTACTCAATACCCTCTCCATCAACCACTGTAGAAGTCAATTTCTTTTTGGCCTCAATATAGTGACACAAAAAGTAATATGTTCCTTCTTCATTGTTCTCATCCGCAATAACTGCATATACATGACCTACATTTAATAGAAGGATATAAGTTAATACCAAAATCAACATAAGTTAATACTAATAAATTAAGCTTAAAATTGTAGCAAATTTCAACCCTTTACCTGGTTCAACTATGTCTAATACATGGTCAAAATCCATTGATGCTTCAATCCAATTCATTTGTAGTGCTCTAGGAAGTTGATATGTATCTAGGGTTTGAAAAGGTCTACAAGACCATTGGTCAACCCACTCTTTTGATTCACATTCATCCCACAAAAAATGCATACACGAAGAGAAAAAGTATGCAATATGTCTAGTATAAATAACTAGTGATGTTGCATTTGAACTTTTAAATGAATGTATGTCACTTGATCTAGTAAGTGTACAACAATCTAGATAGTTTTCAATGTTAGATTCACTTATTAACCAAAAATATCTAGAAACCATAGACTTATCTGCATTAACTGGTCCCATCGTAGAGCTACACCATTGCACAATTGTTTTTGCATCTATTAACATTGCACCACCTTCATACTTCAATTCCTCTCTAGTAAGAGCTCTTTTCACACATGCTCCCGCACCATCATGCTCTCCCTTTCCATGCCCTACCTCAATGAAATTCCAAAAATGTTGCACACCACTTGTCACATGCATCCTAGTCAACCAGTAGAACATCCTTGCATTCTTGAATTGTGCAGTGCAATTGTCCAACCATATTAAGTGTTGGTTGCATCTTATATCTCTTTCCCTTAAACTATCATAGAAGAATGCAAAGCATCCTTGCACAAACTTTGAGGAATGTGTATGATCATCACTGATATAGAAGTGATATTCTCTTATAACCTTTTTGTCCTCCTCAGTGCTATCATGTGCATGCATGAATTCTATGTGTACAAAAATTGTAACTTGTGTAGAGTGGTAATACATAGATTGTACTTCATTTTGCGGCTTTAGTGTATAATTCTCAGCAAAATCAACAATAGAGACAATAGTGTCGGGGGGGAAAGTGTCCTTACACAACTTGAGTTGCTCATCTAACCATCTAGCTCTATGTGTGTGACCTATGTACTCATATACTAGTTTCTCTTGAAACATCTTCATAAAATCAGCTACGCATATATCCCTTTTCATTAACTCACACCTCTTTAATTCTTTTCCATCTTTAACACCATATGTTACTGACTTATATTTTCCAATAGAAACTAATTCCTTACCAATTTCATGTGTGCTATCTAGATGTAGGCATCTATGCAACTGTTGCAAACCATCACATGTAGGACAAAAACCTCTCAAACACATCATCTTATAATGAATGCACCCGTCATCTTGTCTACATAGTACACTTGAAATAAATTCTCTCGGTGACTTAGGAGGTGCTTGTAGACCACATTCCTACAAAACATCATTAGTGTGCAAAGTACAACAGATATAGCGATAAATATCATAATGCATGGAAAATTCAACATGGACCCTACAACAACATGTAGTACGTGCATGATTAATCTTAACATAAAATGGTTTTGTCATCTCAAAAGATCTTTGACTATTTTTAATTTGAGGAAAGCTTTGAAGAAAACTTTCATAAAATTGTGTTTGAGTTGTATCTAAATAGTGTTTTGGATGTGGCTCATGATTACTAATTCCAATTCGCCTTCTAACAACATCTCTTTGGTTGGGTGAAACCCTTGTGTTGTCATGCCAAAATCTCTCAATTAATGTTCTTAGTGCATCAACAACAACTGTGTCCTTGCGTGGGAGTCTACCGGAGAATGCCCAAAGAGAATTATTGTTAGGATCCTCAATTTTCTCTCGCCTCTCTAAGGCATAGTGTAATGTGGTTCTACTTATCCTTAATAACTTGCTTGTTTTTCTTATTAAACGAGATTTTTTCATTTCCTTTCCCCATTATGGTTGATGTGAGGACACGATGAGTAACATTAGAATCTTTAGTGCATGATTTTGAACCAATGGCTTGGTATGCATCCAAAATATTTCTCACAATGATTCTTTCACTATTATTTTTGGATGTTCTTAACCCCAAAATTTTTATTGTCTCTCTAAATTTCAGATTTTTAATCATTTCAACAACTAATTGGCATCTTCCACTTTGATTTAAGTTTTCAAAATAGTTATTCCAAATTCTTCTAACCGCTCTTCTACAAGTTCTCTCAGAAATTTTATCATGCATTGGCTACACAATATTTTCATCAATATCTATTAGGAACTTTGGTTTTATACAAATTATTCTAAGAGGTGTTAAGATTGGTGAATGCTCTTCGTTTTCATTAGGTGCATTGATCACATCAAATTCAAATGGTATATATTCTTCAATTTCATTAACATGTGCATTCACCGAATAATTTTCAAATGGTGTATGTTCATTGCATTCATTAGGTGCATTCATCATATGTATTTGAATTGGTGTATGTTGATCATTTTGATTTGCTGCATTAATCATATCAATTTCAATTGTTGAATGTTCATCACTTTCATTAGGTGCATTAGATGGCGTACCTTCATGTAATCTCTTCATATGCTCCCTTTGTCTTTCCTTTGCTACCTCTCTTTGTTCATTTGTTCCTCTCTTATTCTTTCCCATTGTCCTACACATAACATCATGATGACAATCCACAATCAAATAGCAAAAAAACAACAAATGATCATCATTTTTTTATAATCTAAAGTAACAATAATAAAATAACTTCAAAAAAAACCAAAATACAAGACAAATAAATCATAATCAAAGCAAAAAAATAACAAATGATCATGATTTTGTTATTATCTAAAGTAACAATTATAAAATAACTTAAAAATCAATCATTCCAAAGCAAAAGTGACAAAAGAATATGAAAACTTGACTATTACTGTCCCCAAAAAATCATGTGCAAAAGTAGTGGGGCCTTCAAACAACTTGCAATGCTATTTTTTAGGCCATTGGGACTAAAATATATAAAGATTTTCCCATAACCCGTATGGGTTATGGAATCCTTATATGTCAACGTTCACAATTTCTCATAACCCATATGGGTTATGTAGAACTAGAAGTTTTGGACTTAGTTCTACCCATACGGGCTATGTAGAACTAGGAAAAGGAGAGGGGGAGAGGGAGAGGGAGGGAAAAGGAGAGGGGGAGAGGGAGAGAGGGAGAGAAGGAGAGGGGGACGAAGAGAGGGAGATTGGGGAAATGAGGGGGGGAGAGGGAGAGAGGGAGAGAAGGAGAGGGTGAGGGAGAGAGGGAGATTGGGGAAAGGAGAGGGGGAGAGGGAGAGAGAGGGAAATTGGGAAAATGAGAGATTGGGGAAAGGAGAGGGGGAGAGGGAGAGAGAGGGAGATTGGGAAAATGAGAGATTGCAAAAAGGAGAGGGGGAGAGGCCGACAGGGAGAGGGAGAGAGCGAGATTGGGGAAAAGAGAGGGGGAGGGAGAGAGGGAGAGGGAGAGAGCGAGATTGAGAAATAGAGAGGGGGAGAGGAAGAGAGGGAGAGAGAGAGAGAAGGACAGGGGGAGGGAGAGAGGGAGATTGGGGAAAGGAGAGGGGGAGAGGGAGATAGGGAAAGAAGGATAGGGGGAGGGAGAGAGGGAGATTGGGGAAAGGAGAGGGGGAGAGGGAGAGAGAGGATATTGGGGAGAGGGAGAGAGGGAGAGGGAGAGAGAGAGATTGGGAAAAGGAGAGGAGGAGAGGGAGAGAGGGAGAGAAGGAGAGGGGGAGGGAGAGAGGGAGATTGGGGAAAGGAGAGGGGGAGACGGAGAGAGAGGGAGAGAAGGAGAGGGGGAGGGAGAGAGGGAGATTGGGGAAAGGAGAGGGGGAGAGGCAGAGAGAGGGAGACTGAGAAAAGTAGATATTGGGGAAAGGAGAGGGGGAGAGGGAGAGAGGGAGACGGAGAGAGCGAGATTGGGAAAAGGAGAGGGGGAGGGAGAGAGGGAGAGGGAGACAATGAGATTGGGAAAAGGAGAGGGGGAGAGGGGGAGAGAGAGAGGGAGAGAAGGATAGGGGGAGGGAGAGAGGGATATTGGGGAAAGGAGAGGGCGAGAGGGAGAGAGGGATAGAAGGAGAGGGTGACTGAGAGAGGGAGATTGGGGAAAGGAGAGGGGGAGAGGGAGAGAGAGGGAGATTGGGGAAAGGAGAGGGAGAGAGGAAGAGAGGGAGAGGGAGAGAGAGAGATTGGGAAAATGAGAGGGGGAGAGGGAGAGAGGGAGAGAAGGAGAGGGGGAGGGAGAGAGGGAGATTGGGGGAAGGAGAGGGGGAGAGGGAGAGAGGGAGAGAAGGAGAGGAGGAGGGAGAGAGGGAGATTGGGGAAAGGAGAGGGGGAGAGGGAGAGAGAGGGAGAGAAGGAGATGAGGAGGGAGATTGGGGAAAGGAGAGGGGGAGAGGGAGAGAGATGGAGAGAAGGAAAGTGGGAGGGAGAGAGGGAGATTAGGGAAAGGAGAGGGGAGAGGGAGAGAGAGGAAGATTGGGAAAAGGAGAGATTTGGGAAAGGAGAGGGGGAGAGGGAGAGGGAGAGAGTGAGATTGGGAAAATGAGAGGGGGAGGGAGAGAAGGAGAGGGAGAGAGAGAGATTGGGAAAAGGAGAGGGGGAGAGGGAGAGAGGGAGAGAAGGAGAGGGGGAGGGAGATTGGGGAAAGGAGAGGGGGAGAGGGAGAGGGGGAGAGAAGGAGAGGGGGAGGGAGAGAGGGAGATTGGGGAAAGGAGAAGGGGAGAGTGAGAAAGAGGGAGAGAAGGAGATTGGGGAAAGGAGAGGGGGAGTGGGAGAGAAAGCTAGATTGGGAAATGGAGAGGGGGAGATGAAGATAGCGAGAGAGAGGGAGGGAAAAGGAGAAGGGGATAGGAAAAGAGGAAGGGAGAGGGAGAGGGAGAGGGAGAGAGAGGGAGATTGGGAAAAGAAGAGGGAGAGAGGGAGAGAAGGAGAGGGGGAGGGAGAGAGGGAGATTGGGGAAAGGAGAGGGGGAGAGAAGGACATTGGGAAAAGGAGAGGGGGAGAGGGAGAGAGGGAGAGAAGGAGAGGGGGAGGGAGAGAGGGAGAAGGAGAGAGAAAGATAGGGAAAAGGAGAGGGGGAGGGAGTGGGAGAGAGAGGGAGATTTGGAAAATGAGAGTTTGGGGAAAGGAGAGGGGGAGAGGGAGAGAGAGAGAAGGAGTGGGGGAGGGAGAGAGGGAGATTTGGGAAAGGAGAGGGGGAGAGGGAGAGAGGGAGATTGGGAAAAGGAGAAGGGGAGAGGGAGAGGGAGAGAGAGGGAGATTGGGGAAAGGAGAGGGGGAGAGGGAGAGAAAGTGAGATTGGGAAAAGGAGAGGGGGATAGTGAGAGAGGAAGGAAGAGGGAGAGAGAGTGAGATTGGGAAAAGTAGAGGGAGAGAGGGAGAGAAGGAGAGGAGGAGGGAGAGAGGGAGATTGGGGAAAGGAGAGGGGCATAGGGAGAGAGAGGGAGATTGGGAAAAGGAGAGGGGGAGAGGGAGAGAGGGAGAGAAGGTGAGGGGGAGGGAGAGAGGGAGAGGAAGAGAGCGATATTGGGAAAAGGAGAGGGGGAGGGAGAGGGAGAGAGAGGGAGATTGGGAAAAGGAGAGATTGCGGAAAGGAGAGGGGGAGAGAGGGAGAGGGAGAGAAGGAGAGGGGTAGGGAGAGAGGGAGATTGGGGAAAGGAGAGGGGGAGAGGGAGAGAGGGAGATGGAGAGAGGGAGATTGGGAAAAGGAGAGGGGGAGAGGGAGAGGAGAGAGAGGGAGATTGGGGAAAGAAGAGGGGGAGAGGAAGAGAAAGCGAGATTGGGAAAAGGAGAGGGGGAGATGAAGAGAGGGAGAGAGAGGGAGGGAAAAGGAGAGGCAAGTAGGGAGAGAGGAAAGGAGAGGGAGAGGGAAAGAGAGGGAGATTGGGAAAAGAAGAGGGAGAGAGGGAGAGAAGGAGAGGGGGAGGGAGAGAGGGAGATTGGGGAAAGGAGAGGGGGAGAGGGAGAGAGACGGAGAGAAGGAAAGGGGGAGGGAGATTGGGGAAAGGAGAGGGGAGAGGGAGAGAGAGAGGGAGATTGGGAAAAGGAGAGATTTGGGAAAGGAGAGGGGGAGAGGGAGAGGGAGAGAGAAAGATTGAGAAAATGAGAGGGGGAGGGAGAGAGGGAGAAGGAGAGAGAAAGATTGGGAAAAGGGGAGGGGGGAGAGGGAGAGAGGGAGAGAGGGAGAGAAGGAGAGGGGGATGAAGAGAGGGAGATTGGGGAAAGGAGAGGGGGAGAGGGAGAGAGGGAGAGAGGGAGAGAAGGAGAGAGGGAGGGAGAGAGGGAGATTGGGGAAAGGAGAGGGGGAGAGGGAGGGAGAGGGAGAGAAGGAGATTGGGGAAAGGAGAGGGGGAGAGGGAGAGAAAGTGAGATTTGGAAAAGGAGAGGGGGAGATGAAGATAGTGAGGGAGAGGGAGGGAAAATGAGAGGGGGATAGGAAAAGAGGAAGGGAGAGGGAGAGGGAGAGAGAGGGAGATTGGGAAAAGGAGAGGGAGAGATGGAGAGAAGGAGAGGGGGAGGGAGAGAGTGAGATTGGGGAAAGAAAAGGGGGAGAGGGGGAGAGAGGGATATTGGTAAAAGGAGAGGAGGAGAGGGAGATAGGGAGAGAAGGAGAGGGGGAGGGAGGGAGGGAGAGGGAGAGAGAAAGATTAGGAAAAGGAGAGGGGGAAGGAGTGGGAGAGAGAGGGAGATTGGGAAAAGGAGAGATTGGGGAAAGGAGAGGGGGAGAGGGAGAGAGGGAGAGAAGGAGAGAAGGAGAGGGGGAGGGAGAGAGGGAGATTGGGGAAAGGAGAAGCAGAGAGGGAGAGAGAGAGATTTGGAAAAGGAGAAGGGGAGAGGGAGAGGGAGAGAGAGGGAAATTGGGGAAAGGAGAGGGGGAGAAGGAGAGAAAGCAAGATTGGGAAAAGGAGAGGGGGAGATGAAGAGAGGGAGGGAGAGGGATGGAAAAGGAGAGGGGGATAGCGAGAGAGGAATGGAGAGGGAGAGAGAGGTAGCTTGGGAAAAGGAGAGGGAGAGAGGGAGAGAAGGAGAGGGGGAGGGAGAGAGGGAGAGGGAGAGAGTGAGATTGGGAAAAGGAGAGGGGAAGGGAGAGGGAGAGAGAGGGATATTGGGAAAAGGAGAGATTTGGGAAAGGAGAGGGGGAGAAGGAGAGAGGGAGAGAAGGAGAGGGGGAGGGAGAGAGGGAGATTAGGGAAAGGAGAGGGGGAGAGGGAGAGAGGGAGAGGGAGAGAGGGATATTGGGAAAAGAAGAGGGGGAGAGGGAGAGGGAGAGAGAGGGAGATTGGGGAAAGGAGTGGGGGAGAGGAAGAGAAAGTGAGATTGGGAAAAGGAGAAGTGGAGATGAAGAGAGGGAGGGAGAGGGAGGGAAAAGGAGAGGGGGGTAGGGAGAGAGGAAATGAGAGGGAGAGGGAGAGAGAGGGAGATTGGGAAAAGGAGAGGGAGAGAGGGAGAGAAGGAGAGGGGGAGGGAGAGAGGGAGAGGGAGAGAGCGATATTGGGAAAAGGAGAGGGGGAGGGAGAGGGAGAGAGAGGGAGATTGGGAAAAAGAGAGATTTGGGAAAGGAGAGGGGGAGAGGGAGAGAAGGAGAGAAGAAGAGGGGGAGGGAGAGAGAGAGAGAGAGGGAGAGAGAGGAAGATTGGGAAAAGAAGAGGGAGAGAGGGAGATTGGGGAAAGGAGAGGGGGAGAGGGAGAGAGAGGGAGATTGGGAAAAGGGGATGGGGAGAGGGAGAGAGGGAGGGAGGGGAGAGAGAGGGAGAGAGGGAGGGAGGGGAGAGAGAGGGAGATTGGGAAAAGGAGAGGGGGAGAGAGAGGGAGATTGGGAAAAGGAGAGGGAGAGAGGGAGAGAAGGAGAGGGGGAGGGAGAGAGAGAGATTGGGGAAAGGAGAGGGGGAGAGGGAGAGAGAGGGAGAGAAGGAGATGAGGAGGGAGAGAAGGAGAGGGGGAGGGAGAGAGAGAGATTGGGGAAAGGAGAGGGGGAGAGGGAGAGAGAGGGAGATTGGGAAAAGGAGAGGGGGAGAGGGAGAGAGAGGGAGAGTTGGAAAAGGAGAGGGGGAGAGGGAGAGAGGAAGGGAGAGGGAGGACGAAGATGGGGAGAATAGGATAAAGAGAGGGAGAGGGAGAGAGAGAGAGAGTATAGGAGAGAGGGAGAGAAAGAGAGATTTAAGATAACGAGAAAGGGGGAGGGAGAGGGGGGAGAGGGAGAGGCAGGGGGAGAGAAAGAGAGAGAAGGGGGAGTTGGTGAGAATAGGATAGGATAATGTTTGTGTGCGTGTGTGTGTGTGTGTTTGTGTGTGTGTGTGTGTGTGTGTGAGAGAGAGAGAGAGAGGTGGAGAGGGTGAGAGACATGAGGTAGAGAGAGAACAAGAAGGAGAAAAGGGTGAGAGAATCAAAAAATAAAGAAGTGTGTGGGGGAGAGAGATGAGATAGAACTCAAGGAAGATAATTAGGGATTAGTATAGACAAAGGCAATGATGGGGGAAGTAAGACGAGAGAGAGAGGGGAAAAGAAGAGGTACATGCATGTATACAAACATATATACATATATCTATATAAATATATGTATATATAACTATAGATATGCATATATACATACATAAACACATATTATCTAGGTATGTCTAAAACATGTGTAGTAAATTCTAAGTTTACAAGCATACATTAGTATGTCTTCATAACCCTACGGGTTTTGTGAAACAAAAAAAAATGTTTTTAGTTCTTCATAACTTGTACGGGTTTTGTGAAACAAAAAAAAAATATTCTAATTCTTCATAACCCGTACGGGTTATTTAGAACTACCAATAGTACTTTTGGTTCTTCAAAACCTGTGTGGGTTTTGGCTTGGTAAGAGGGTTGGAAAATGACCCTAAGGCTTGCAAGCCCATTTTCCCCCCTTTGTGTTCCTTTAGACGTTTTTTCATCCTCCACCATGATTTCTTGACTTCGTTGTCATCAAGTTTACAAATGATGAAGTGGGTATCTCTAAAATTACCACCATAATCTCACACATCTTCTTAGTTTTCTAACCATATAATTTTGTAAATTTTTGGACAACATTAGCATAGTAAACTTTAATTTTCTTTATCAGTGTCTTGACAGTCCTCACAAACATATCTCTACCATTTTTTTAATAACTTTTGATATAATTGACCAAATTCAAAACAAATTATATATTATTGTTCTACACTAGATTCTATACACTTTTAAAAAAAATTGCATTTTTTATCATTTTGATGCAAGTTATGCCCAGCGCACGAACAGGTACCGAATGTTCAAGATGCAGTCACTTCCAAAAATCATAAAAATAAAATACTCAACAAAAAATTACAAAAAAATACACAACTTCTAGATCTCACTCTTACCTATCATACTATTAAAAGGTTTTGCAAAATACTAAATCTAACTATATATTTTGTGCAGTGCACGAAAATAGCTATGTTATATTTTTTTGAAAAAAATCAGGAACAGTTTTTCATGCATGAAAGGTTTGACCCTCTTCATCTTATCCAATTTTTTTTAAAATTGGTAGTTTAGATACTAGATTTAGAGTACTACAATTCTTATTCTTTTCTCAACTCCTAGTTTTGAGTGCATGACCTTCAAATAGCTCTTTGAAGTTCACGTTTACCTATTTTCAAAAAAAAAGTTGTCACTTATACCCCCCTTTTTGTTCACCATCTTGGTGCACTTACCCATGTTCCATCACCATCCCAACATTCTTGACTGTGAAAAATAATAACAGTAATTATTATTATAATTATAATTAAAAAAATTAAAATTAAAAAATAATGGCCTATAATATACTAATTTAATTATAATTATAATCTTAAATATAAACAATGTGTCAACAACTTCATTTCTCTCACATTACACGTGTGACACAATGAATTCATTTACTTCCATAGGCACTTGGTTTATTAACATTAAATCATTTCTCAACTAATAATAATTCATCACTTTGGTACTCATGATACAATATAAAAGTGACACTTGTTTCAATTGTGATCATGCTTTATACAATTTATTTTCTATCAAAGCTTAGGCCTTGAATTGAACTTTCATCATTGATATTTGATGATCTGACGGTGGACATGATTCATAGTCTACAAAATCTCTGTAAGGCCAACTGCTTGGAGGCGGTCTTCGGTCGCTTAAGTAATGACTTATGTTTGTTGCAACGTTGTGGCAACCAAAACCATGTGATAGTTTTTCAGTTACTGTAACCATTGCCTTTGTGATAATTACCATGCAGGTACCCTTGCATCGACGACTTTGATTCATGTGTTGTTGCACGATTAGATGGGTTTTGAGTTTTTGTCCAAGTCTTGGGCTTTAGTATTTTGTCTTACGCATAGTATCTTACCAGTTAACTATGTAATAAGTGAGGGATTATACTTATTGTCCTAAGGTCTAAAGTCTAAAATTGCACTAGTTCTTGTGATTCTCATGAGCCCTTTTGCCCTCAGGTCTTAAGGCCATGTACAAAATTACCCCACTTAAGTTAAAACTCCAAACCTACCCCGAGGGATTCTTTTTAGTGAAGAAAGAATGATACGGGGCAACAGGGAGATGTTTACAACCCTATTTTGTATCTCCACATGCCCCAACATGGTTAACTTGATAGCATGAGTAATATCGTGGGGCAGTGGGAAGACGATTTAGGTCTTATCTTATGACCTTCCTTATGCCCCCACATGGTGATTTAGGTGAGAAAAATGGTGTTGCGAGGCAGTGGGATGAGAATAACATTCAAAGAAAAGGAGAAAACAAGTAGAAAAGTGACCCCATAGGCTTGTAGGGAAATAAAAAAGGAATAGGGTGTTCCCCGCCACCTTGTGATGGAAAATAAAGAGGAAAGAAGGTGGCTAGGGGTAGCAAGGGACATGGAAGGAAAATAAAAGAAAATCAAAGGCTGGTCATAAAATTAAAGAATGCCACCTCAGCAGTCAGAGGAGGTCAAAATGAGATCATGGTTGTTCATCTCAAAATCGACAACAAAGTTCAAATTTTGAAGCCACCAACTCATAAAGCTATCACAAAGGAATTTAATGGTAGATGAGTTGCTAGCTCTTGCAAAAAAAAAAAAAAAATTCAGTCTTTCATTTGTGCACCCAACAACCAAGAGATCGCTCCGAAAAGAGTTCTAGGTGACCAAAAGCAATTTGTAGAAGCTTAATTATGCCAAGAATCTTTGATAAAAAAAGTAAGTAGCCACTAACCACTAGCTTTGTAATTTCATCAGGAAAACTTAGAAGATTATCGTAGGGTTTCTTGTGTTTAGGAAGAATAATTTAGAACCCTAGGTAGAAACCATGGCCCCAAAATGCAAAGATACCTTTCTCCATGTAGACAGACCCAGTGTTTGATTATAGCTTTTTACCACTGCTCTAATTTAAAGGTTTACATTGACAAAAATATTTGGGACGACAAGCTTTCCCAAATCCAATCTCCATGCATTATTCATTGGCATTGGGGCTCTACCCTTTTTGTGAGAATACATGAACAAATTCCATCCACTAATTGGGCTGAAAGGATCCCCACAAGTAGTTGCCCTATCCACAAGTCTATCAAATACAATAGTCATACTATGGGCATGCCTTCTCCGTTTCGATGATCTGGGCAATTAAGCAACAATATCTTCATCTAAGACCCTCTTATTAATAGCTCTTCTTGAATTTCCACCATCTTAATAAAAAATAGGGTTTAAAAAAGATGCAAAAACTAGGCTTCCCAGAGTCTAAATTAAAAATTAAATTTTTTTTCACATAATCTAATGATTCTTTATCATTCAGACTACACGATTTCAACAACTAAACCCTAGAAAGCTAATAAGACTCTTCACACCTAGAAATGAACAAACCCTTGCAATTACAGGTCACCTATAAATTTGTAATTGGTCACACTACTCCAATTATAGTGTACACTCACTCTTCTTAGTTCTTAGCTTTTCGATTAGTAATATCAATGGACATGACCAGTAAGTCCCATACACATGAAACAACGGCCTGCAACTAAGTCATTCTTCATGGCTTTGAACCCGGGCCCTTCGTCTTCATCAATGCTATTTTACATGATCACTTATTGTTACTATGACCTACCATATGAATATGCGATAGACTTAAACAATATGATCCGATGGTGATCTAAAAACTCTAGCGAGTGTGCTTGCTCAACTAGGTTCTTCAATTATAATATTTGAAATCAGTTTCTTAACTTCCTGAATCTCAAATCTTTGCCAAGATCTTTAATTAATGGTCCATCAATTTACTGAGCTCACTGATTAGTGTCCTCAAACTCAATCCATCAATTTATTGAGCTCACTGATTAGTGTCCTTCGCTTAATCAATTTAACTGAGTTCAAAATGCAGAAATAAAAAACAATAATCAATCCAAGTAAAATCCAAATTAGAGACATGTTTGATTACGGAGTTCACCTCTCTGGGCTACATCTCTGGATCCACTCAATAAGCGTGATCAATTTGCCATTAATGTTGAACCTGCAAATATGCTTACAACAACTGGTCTTCTAACTACATGTACAAGTTGTTAGTGCCAAGAAGTTTCAAGCCCTACAAGCACTTCCTAAATCTATACTATTCTTGTGCTTCCAACAATAACAAAAAATGCAATCCTAGTTCCTAAAGCATCAAGCTAAATGTGAACTAGCAATGGAGGTACTTTGCCTCATTTACAAAATTGAATTCAATATGCAATATTAAGTCAAGTATCAAAAACAACTTGGTTATACCTGACACTAGATGCCCACATGAATAATTTCACCACAACCTCACTAGAAGAAGTCTTTAAATTGGACATTGATTGATGCTCCTTAAAGCAGAACCTTCTATATGGATTTCTCATATTCCAATCTTTGTCTCAGTTGCTCTGCAAAAATCTCCTCTCTTGATTACTAGAGGAATGGAGAATTTGATCTTTTGAATGAGAGAATTGAATCCAAGAATGTGATGGATGAATCCTCCATAGGCTTGTCCTTTTATATTTGAAATTTGCCCATTTGGGCCAAAACCATCAAATTTGGAATTTTCCCCATTATTACAAAAAAACAATAACCCCTTTAAGTAAAAACATTTGAATTTGTTTTAAGCCCCTTGTCTTGTTATATTTTTTGGGCCATTTTGTTTAGTGGTTGTTTGTTTTTGTTTTATTTAATATTCAACTAATAATCGGTCAAGGTTATTTACATATTTTAAAATATTATTCAAGCCCTTGAAAATATTACATTCAGGCTATTATAAGTTTTGATTGTTTGGGGTTTTGTTTTTATTTAATTATAATACCACCTAATAACCATTAAAAGGCTATTTTTAATTCTCCTAAATCCACAACCTATGGAGAGGATACTCCATAAAAATAGGGTTTACAAAAAATCAAGGGATAAGATGAGATAAAATCCCACGAATCTCTCAACTCCTCCTTGAGAATAGGAAAATAGTTGTGAGGTGGATTCTCACACAAAACTAATTTCCCTTTTTACAAATTAAATGAATAATACATGAGAATTCCACTCACTTCAAGTATTAATCATTTTTCCCAATTTAAATGAATAATATATGAGCTTCCCAAACTCATTTCAAGTATTAATCATTTTTTTCCAATTTTAAATGAATAACACATGATTTTTCTTCCAACCCATTTAAAGAATTAATCATTTATTTTAAAATTTGTCATCTATCATCAAATTTTTAATAATTTATCTTATAGTGAGAAAAGTAGGAATTTTTCACCTTCTGACAGGCCCCTGCACCTGGTTTGATCGAACATTGACTGGCCATAACTCAGACATATGAAATCCTTTTTCGCCCATTCAAGTTGTGTTGAGTCTAGTTTTTTGAGGACTTTGACATGGTGCCAATTTTAAGGATATCTGAAACAATTCAAATTCTAGAGATCCACCTGGATCAGATGGATATATAAATTAAAATATATATTTTTAATGAACATTAAAAAGATTTTCTCTGAGTCGGGTCCACCTTGATACTGTCTTAATTTTGATTATGCTTTGTACGTATTTTATTTTTTCAAAACTTAAGGCCAAAATTGGACCTAAAGGTCGGTCCCATATGAGAAAGGACCTCAAATGCTCGCAAATCAACTAATTATAATTCATATCTATGACACTTGAGATGTAATAGAAAGATGGCATTTTATCTAAAATCCGGTCATGCTTTGTACAAAATCTATTCTATCAGACCTTAGGCTTGGAATTGAACCTTCATCACTAATATTTGATGATTTGATAGTGGTTGTAAATACTCACACACCTATTTTTAGAAAAACATTATAGTATATTTACCAAACAAGCTTTCATAATTATAAAGTTTCCATATAAAAACCTTGCGTGATGTGATAAAATATTAAAGCATAAGTATATTAATTATGTAACATTAAAAATTATTATTCTATAATGCAGTTATACAAGATGTGATCACCCCTCTACCTCGTGGGCCCATAGGGGTATCTGAATGGTGAAATAAACCATGAGGGACAATAGAGAAACACTTTGTAAATGTATTGTATTATGTGAAAAATGTTCCCCTTTTCCTCATGCGTTATTCCACATGATCTAAAAGATGCCCTGGTATGGAGGGGAAAGAACAAAGTAACTAAGGAAGTAGTCTTCATGTGGCTCCGCAAAGAAAAATAAAAGATATGCAACCTTAATCACTTATAGAAAAAATATATTACATTAAAACATTAACCAAACTAGTGGTGAAAATGTTCATGGCTCAACCAATTATAATTCATCGCTATTGCACTCATGATACAATAGAATGGTGACACTTGTCCTGGTTCTGATCATGCTTTGTACAAAAAAATTTATGTTAGACCTTAGGCTTGGAATTGAAAATTCATCATTGATATTTGATGATTTGATAGTGGTTGTGAATGGTCACACTATACAAACCTATATTTAGAAAAAAAAAAATACTACATTTACCGAATGAGCTTTCATAATTATAAAGTTGCGATATAAAAATATTACGGGATGCAATAAAAATATGCAAAATTAAAAGCATAGTAATTCTGTAATATTAAAAAATATTATTCTATGATGAATTTATACATGATGTGTTCACCGCTCTGCCCTATGAGCCCATAGGGATATCTAAATGGTGAAATAAACCATGAGGGGCAACAAAGAAATAGTTTGTAATTGTGATGTATTATGTGAAAAATGTTCCCCTCTCCCTCACGCGATATTCCAAATATTTTAAAAGATGCCACAAGATGGAGGGGAAAGATCAAAGTAACTAAGAAAGCAGTCTTCACATAGCCCCATAGAGAAAAATGAAAGATATGTGATGTCATGGGATGGAGGGGAAGTTTAAAATAAGGTAAATTCTTGGGGTAGTCATAGGATTTTACCTGGGTAGAGAGCTGAATTTTTTAACAGAGGTTCTACTAGTCTCTAGAATGTGCAATGATATTAGGGAATTAGTGTAATTTTGTGGAAAGATTAATGTATACACAATGCACATTTGTATCACACAAATTAAAACTTTTTGTTTAATAATTAAAATTTGAAGACAATGTTTACAATTTAAATTATACAATGAATCATGGAAAATTTGAAAATTGCAATTGCATGTCAACATTCAATTATACAATAAAAGGTATAAAATATCATCAATTAGACAATTACAGTTTGGTTTTGCAATAGCCCATAGGATTCAATATGAATTGAAGTAAAAAGTATAAATACCTAGAAAATGTTGTTTTGTCAATCGTCAATGTCATCCAATTCTAAAATCTAATCGAAATCTAACTCCTCTTGTTCTATAGTTTCTTCTACATCTTGTGATCCATCTTGTTGGGTCTACGTATCTCTTCTTATATTCAACTCAACACATTCCTCATGCCACTATTAATTTCTCCACCAGAAACACTACTAGCGTTTGGAGTGTTGCACAACCCTCTCTTCTGACAAATGGATTTCTATATTGTTACTGCCCTTTGATAAGGAAAAATATCAACATCATACTTACTTGTATACAACCTCAAACAATTTTTCAATTTTTTGTTTAATTTGTTTCTTGTCTTTTCTTTCAAGTACCCCAATGCATTGAAAACTCTCTCATCCTCAACAAATCCCAATATCATGGTTTGACATAAATCAACAAGTTTGATGAATTCTGACAGTGCATCACTCAATAATGCGCTTTGAGTTATTTTTTGCCAAATCATTGTTATTGATCCCAATAAGTGGGGTTCCAATGACTGAGCCCTCTCCTTCATTGTTGTTGAATATTTGAATGATTGTTGTGAGAGCTTATATTTATCTAAAATTCCTTGTAGTTCTATTTTCTTTCCATTGACATTGAATATGGATTTCCTACAAAAATTATCAGTCAAGCAATTTAACTTGTTAAAACAATCATTTCAATTACAACTAAGCCAATAATTACAATACACAATAGACATGGCTTCTAATAGTTCATCTTGAGGGAATCAACTTAAAATCTCATTTGAAACCTTTTTTGCAATTTTCTTTAAATTAACTTTTACAGAACACAATATTGTTAAAATATTCCCTACTAATAGCTACATCTCTCATTCTAATTGAGTGCCCACAACCACTAGCAAACACGGTATGCCAGTTCATTGGTATCTCATATACACGTACACAAGCACATAACTCTCTGCTACTGTTAATATTTTAAAAAAATTAGGATTGTCTAGATCTATCATCTGGTACCAACTAGCAAATAATTCTTTTATAAAAGGCTCTTTTGATAGATACATATTATTAAGGGTCATTATTAACTTTCTACGTAGACCAATATATTCTTGATTATATGGAATTCTTTCTTTAGCTACTTTCACAAGCTTTCTTATTTCATTCAAAAAGAGGAGAATACCAACCAAAGTTATGTTTCTACACCACTTAACCTATGTAAATTCTTAGAAGATTTGTCTACTAACTCTTGTTGTTCATACATTAGTCTAATCAAGGATTTATATTCAGAGAAAACTCTTTTCACTGATCCCCACAAGGAGATCCATCTATTATCAATGACCTTAAGAAGCTTGCTGCCATTGGTTATTCCCTCAGTAAAAAAATTATATTCTAAAAATCATTTGGGACTTTGATAGAAGAATGGGTACAACTCACGAACTAGATTTTTAACTCTAGCTACTCAATCAAATTTTCTCACAATTATAAAACCTAAATTCAATCTATGGGCCATATAATGAATGGCAAACACGTATGCTTAAATAAGTTTGTATCTTTGTACAAAGACCATTCCTATGACCTTGAAACATTGTAGCTCCATCAACTCCTACACATATTAACTTTTTGGTAACTAATAAATCATGCATACCACCAAATTGTTTTAAATATTTCTTGACTACCTTGAATATATTTTTCATTGTGGAATTATCCTTTATTTTAACAACATAGAGTAAATGAGGTTGGTGTACCTATTTTCTTATGATATACACATGCATACATATCCAAGAAGTATTATCTACTGTTGTAACTTCATCTAAAGATAATGTAATAAAGTTTGATTGTTTAATATTTTCCTTTACATCATATTTTTCCACGTCAACAAGACAATTTTCCCATTCCTATCAAGTATTTTTTGACCAATGCATCTGAGGAAATCTAGGAACATTCAGAAATCTTAATAAAGTAGCAAAGTCAAGGTAGTCTGATATAGGACAACCATTTTTCAAAAGATGAAAAACAACACCCAATTGAATAATTTTTATGTTGAATGTTTCTAACATCAAATGTTTGAATTGAGCCTTAATCGAACCTCAACATTTTGTATTCTTCTCCTCTCTTTGCATATGTGATGTAGAGTACATAGCAAGAAATGTACTCAATGGGCCACCTCTTAGTTTAGACACCCAAAAGTTGATTTCTCACTCCTAGGTAATTCAATAGATTCCTAGATGTATGATCTATTCTCCTAAGTGTGTTTCATACCCCACACTACTCCCTTATATTCTAGGGACCTTAAATACAAGTTCAAACAAAATTGGGTTTTAGGGACACTTTCCCTAAATTCGACCAAAATATGGAAATTTGGTCTCCGGTCTACAAATCCTCAATATGATGATTGGGATGGCTTATTTATGCTTAATATAAGGACAATCAACCACCAATTAGATTCTAAGACTTCCACAAGGCTAAGAACCCTTATTGGGCTAGTGGATCCTAGTAGGTCTCCTTAACCGGTTTATGGGTAACAACTTACAAATCTCCCAAAGGACTAGGCAAAAAATTCACTATTTTGGATACCCTTTTTGGGCTTACAAAAGGTCCCAAAGTTGTAGGAACTAAATCTACCCTAGCATATCCCAACACTTACTATGTTCACAGACCTAATAGGCCTAATTAGGCTTGGTTAACAAAGCAAGTATCAAGGAATGGGTGCATAGAACCAATGTAGCACTTTGATTGTGTTTTCCTACCTCCAAATGAATATAATCCACCATCTAACCGATCACCTTACTTATTTGGTTGACTGTCCACACAATGGCCTCATCGCTTAGGCTAAATACACAGAGGCTAAGAACCCTTATTGGGCTAGTGGATCCTAGTAGGTCTCCTTAACCGGTTTATGGGTAACAACTTACAAATCTCCCAAAGGACTAGGCAAAAAATTCACTATTTTGGATACCCTTTTTGGGCTTACAAAAGGTCCCAAAGTTGTAGGAACTGAATCTACTCCAGCATATCCCAACCCTTACTATGTTCACAGACCTAATAGGCCTAATTAGGCTTGGTTAACAAAGCAAGTATCAAGGAATGGGTGCATAGAACCAATGTAGCACTTTGATTGTGTTTTCCTACCTCCAAATGAATATAATCCACCATCTAACCGATCACCTTACTTATTTGGTTGACTGTCCACACAATGGCCTCATCGCTTAGGCTAAATACATAGAGATATTTAGCCTAGGACTTGGTGGTTGAGGCAACAAACAAAATACTCCAGTCTTGAGCCTTTAGAGCCTTATTATACACTCCCCTAACTTGAATTTTCCAATTTTCCATGAGATTCCACTATAGAAAAGCCAAGTTAGGGCTCCATCTCTGCACTAACCTTAAAATTAAGGGTTTCTAGACGAGTCTGAACAAAATGCAATCAAAATCCTTGCTCCGGGCACCAAGTGAACTCCAAAAAAAGGAAGATGATAGATAATTCAGTTTACTAATATTCTATGCCCAGGGTTTTGATCTAGCAATCCGTACCGAACCGTACTATCTCATAAAAAAAAGGAAATTGCTTAGGAAATTCAATGCTTTTCATTCAATTTTCCACCAAAAATATATCCAATCACTCTAACCTTCACATGGAAGGATTCACATGCTCATATATACCCTTTCCAATGAATCTAACCACCTTTTTTAATGGTTATGACCGTTGGAAACCAAAATGCAACTTCTCGGAGCAATATTGCAAAAGTTGTTGACAACATTTTAACAATTTTGCAACTTTTGGCAATTTGCATACTACAAGATTCAAACATGTTTTAGGATCTATTCTAAAGTCATTTATTTAATGAGACAACATAAAAACACCTATGACATCCTATTCTAAGGTATTATTGGTCTAAAGAGACCCAAGGTTTTTTTAATGTACCTTTGGGACTCTTAGCCTTACATGTTGGACCAAAAACATTATTAGGTGGATCCAAAGGATCAATGCCATGATTACATATTTTTAACCTCCTACTACAACCTAGTGATTCAAGGGTATGAGATATGTCTTGGGTGCCCTGCACCAATATGCTCTTTATAGTGTTCTTCATACTTAACATGTTTACATTATTCCATTGTTTTCTATCTAATCATCAATCATTCTTTTCCATCTATGATTTTTTCTCATACACTTTACAGATATGCTTCTCTATGGTGTCCTATTTTAGCTACAACTTCTTGTCCCATTTTAGTTTCCAACTACAAATCGTACACTTGTATTCGGTTGAAGGCTCATCTTTGTTTGGATTTGGCACTTCTTCAATGAATGGGTACCTTGACACCTAATCCAACTAAAAATTCCTTGTCATTTCCCACTCCCGACCCTTTTTTTATTCTCCTTTTCTTTTCCCCTTTCATGTACTTCCAAGAACATCATCTGCACCTTTCTCAGCAACATCATCTACGCCATTCACATCAACATTGCTTGCAACATTGTCATCAACCTCAATTGACTTATTTTGACTATTTTGGGAATACAATTCCATTAGAACATCATCTACGACATTGGCATCTATCTCAATTATCTCATTTCAATCTTTCCCGAAGGATTGTCCTTTGTCAATATTTTTTGGTGCATCTACAATATCGATATTGTACCTCTGTCTAATGGACCGCCAATATTAACATTACCAAAGTATGACATTATGCTTCTATTTTTGCATTTTAAGGGACTCCCTTCAGCACTTTTGGGACTTTGGCTGCTCAACAACTCTCAAGAGATACAAACTGAATGAAATAGAATCTAAGAACTAAGAAGATAAAACCATGTATCCTGATTACTCAACTAATGAATAAAGGCCCACTACTAAATAATTTTTAAAAATGAAACAACACAAATTCTAAGGATAAATAATCTTATAATATTGTAAAAGAAATTTTCAGTGACACTTATAGATTGGTTTTTTTGAAGTCCGTTATACAACAATGTTTGCAGTAGCAAAGTGTCTATGATTTGAATCGATTATACAAAGCTTAGAACATAATAAAATGTGTCAAAAAGTACCAAATTTTGATTGTATTTATACCTATCCATATTTGGTGAATTATGCGTGAGATTTTCAAATTAGTCTTAAACTTTGGCAAATTGAAGCAGGATTTTGGCATCGTAGAGTGAAAATGGGTGAATCTCCCCAACTATTAAAATGATACATTTTAATTTTCAAGACTATCTTAGATGTATAATTACTATTAACTTACAACATGTCAGGTGAAAATGGGTCCTCCTAAATAATAACTTACAATACAACTGGCAAAATGGGTCCTCCTAAATGATTGTGGTATATAACCGCTTAGCTGGTATTGATGAATAAATGGGTGCACGTATATTCAAAGCTTTCGAAGCTATTGGTGAAAAAAATAATAATAAGTATGACTAGTCCCCAAAAGATGATGGAAAAATACCTTGCCTATGGCCCAAAGCACGTAAAATTTGGGTGAATGGGAGATAGACCCTCGATTCGTCATATTCGCCAATTTTAAAATCCTCATTCTTAGCTATTTACCAATTGGAAAAAATTCACCACTAAAAACACATTGCACCCTAGACAAGGAAAGAGTAACCTCAGTAGCAAGAGGGGGCAAAGTAGGAGCCTCAATTGCTATTAAACAAGCCAAGGAAGTGAGGAAAAATGGAGAAGATAGATTTGCAATAGAAGAGTCTGAGTCCAAGAATTTTGAAAAAATGGTGAGAGATGAGTGAAGATATGACCCATGAGAGTAAGAAGTAGATAGATGTCCTCTGGAAAAGAAGCATTGGCATTGCAAAGGGATCCCTGCATATTCAAGGCATTGCCTCCACTAGAGATCACTAACCCTAATAAATATTTCTACAAGAAGGGGTTTAGAGAGATCCAAATCAATCAAGATCCTAGCAAAGGAAGTGTGGGAGAATATAGATAGTATTAGGGTCCACCCTAACAAAATGGCCCAGCATGTTACCTATAGACTCATAGGAAGCATGGCACCAAAAATGCAACAGGAGGTGGGGGAGGCAGCTCCAAATCGATGAAACATCGACAATGTTTTTCATAGGATTGAAACAAGGGTTCCAAGGGGATAATGATATAGCATGGGAATCCCATTTCCATGGGCCCATAGAGAGGACCCCATCTCTATCATCTGTGTAATCAAAATAGACAACAAAAAACCTATGAGTGCATGGATAGATCTCATGCTTACATGAAATTATAAGGTTACACTAATTTGAAATCTAGGAGTGTAGTGATGGGAGTGATGACCATAGCCAGTTGAATCTACCAATCAACACATACTTTTCATAATAGGAAATGTAGTTGATAACCTTCTTTCCTAGAGACACTTTTGGAATAGAGGGGGCACAAGGAATGCACTTAACCGAAGGAGGACACAGGTCATATAGGGTTTTGTCGAGTAAATTAGGAATTTTTTTCAGTGGCAGGAGTAGAGGGTTTAAAAATTAAATGGGATGAACCATGGGTGGCAACCATCGATGGAAGATTTAATACATTTATTATTTCGGCAATCAATGTTGTCGACGTTGATTGTTGTATTTTCAGTCATCAAGCATTGTTATTTAAAGATTATTGAAGTCCATGCTATTTTAAGGAGAAGCTAGTGCTATTTGTGCCTCAAATTCTAAAGATGACTGACACATAGGTAGGGTTGAAACATGGTCTCATGTAACTTTTAAATTTACCATGAAGAGAAGTGAATATTTGTTGGATTTTTCTCTCTTGAATATAATTTCTTAAATGTGTCCTATTGAATCATTGATAATAGTAGTTTCTACCCATAAATTGAAAATAAACATAGTTTGTTGTATAATGAACAAGATACTATTTACATCAATTTGCTTTTAATAAATATTTGAGAATGACCTTTCCCTTGGTAGTTATATTTGAGGATGCAACTAAGAATAGTGATATTAATGGTGGTCTAGTTATATTAATGGTGGTCTAGTTGGGGGCAAGATAGGGGACCAAAAGGACCAGGGCACAGGGAGTTGGGATAAAAGGGGATTAGGTTTGGTTAACTGTGATGAAGAAGGGATGGGGACAATGATTGAAAGGTCAGGGAGTAGAAAAGGAGAGGAAACTGAAAGTTTTGTTCATTGTTTACTTTCAAATTGTTTTGATACTGAATTCTTCCTTGTAAGCCGTAATCAAAATTAATGACATGTAGCTTTCAATGGAAGGCTCACAACTTTCTGTGAAGACCGACTTCCCTTGACTCAGGCCAGAATTCACGGACGAACCTGTTACGTGGGACCTGTAGTATTGGAATTTTAGACCTCCTAAGGATAAGATGGCGTGATGCCCACGAGAAGGGAGAATGGTATTCCTGACTGCTTTAAAGCCTCTCAGACCATTCCTATGGACTTTGTGCAGGCATTTTGAAACATTGTTTACTTACCTAAAAGATGATGTGCAAAAGTAGTTTTGACTGGACAACGCTTTCACATAACCTTACATGAGATAAACCCATAAGACAAACGTAAGAGTCTCAATTGGGTTGAGTAAGGGTTCTTATCTAGTATTTCGAAATGTTTTATATTTAATAGGTTAAGATGTAAAGTAGGTATATGTAATTGTATCACAGTGTAATTGGAAAGTTGTAGATATTGTAAGCTGGATAGATATAATATTAATTTTGTTAAAATTAATGTAAGTATATATATTTATAATGATGGTGTCTTATTATAGTTGTTAGTTAATTAATAAAAGTTTTAAGATAATATTGGATGAAGGAATCAAGTACAACTTCTTTCATATATTATATGTGAATTTATCAATTAGAACTATTATTATATAATCAAAGAAGTTTTTTAAGATGAATTTGTATAAATTATAGATTGAATTCATATAGATAAATAGATATACATATATATTGGGTATTTTTACACAATTTTGTAAATAAATTTCATAAATTCAATTCCTTGATTCTTGTATTCTTATATTTGTATCATATTAGTTTGAGTCATTACAATATTATCTATACATACATATTAAATAGTGTGAATGATAACATTGTATAACAAAATGATATAATTTCCTTAATATTTAGTCATTATTCAATACACAATATTTAATTATTTCAGTCTCATCAAAACATTGAGAAAAAAATATGTTTCATAAAAGTTAGATACAATTCTCTATTTATGATTTGATAAAATCTCATACACCATTATCTTGGAAAGCTACATTTTTCTTTTATCTTTATACATGGATCATATTAATATTCTTTATTTCTATTTGAATGATAAACATTTTGTGATGCCCCACCTATAGTTGAACATGAACATTACATATTTTTATGCTATTTTGAGACACCTTACTTAATTGTAATGACAGTGGCATCTAGTTTATGATTTGACATCGAGTTAAGTTACATTGCATGTTTATCATAGTTTAATTATGTTATGAGAGTCTCATAAACTCAAGGGAGGATTGATAATGTATTTGTGTCTTTGTTGATATGCAGTAATACATAGAGTGAACTAAATTCATTAATAGATGAAGCATAGTGATTTTTCTTGTATGGGATTAAAAGATCTTGTAAGAATTGATCATTCCTTTCATGATATGAATGGGTATAGTAGTAGGCAGGGAGTTTCTTAATTTTGACTAGTAAGGTGATAAAAGATAATATATAAAGGATAGCATCTGATCAATTTGTAATTAAGTTTAATTGTACCTTCAGTTATTTGACATTATAATGAATATGAGGATGACAAATTGAAATTGTGTGACATATTTTTTATAATGTGATTTGTTCTAAATGTTATAATTTAGTCAAGGAAAGATGACAAATTATAGTGGATTTCTATCCATTGATCTTTGTGAGTGAAATGGACTTCAAGACTTCCCTCATAGTGAATTGAGATATGTGTGAATATCAAGTCTTGAATAAAAGAAAAAAACAAATCCTATAATGTGAAAAGTGGGTTTGCTACAAATTATGGTTATGATGATTTAGATATATTATGTTTGATAATATGGACATTTGTTTTAAGTTAAATTTTAAATATGGTTATGATGCTACGTGGATTAGTCTTATGTTGAGAGTATTTTACACTTAAGATGGAATAGAAAATGCAATGTGAGTTAGTTGATATGAAGCATTAAACTAGAACTAACAAGTGCTTAAGAAAGGATGGAGTATGGTGCTTTGACCTATGATAGATGAAAATACTTTGTGTAAATGATGACTAAGAGTGCATGTTGCTTTGACTAAGACACTATGATATATTGATGATTGTAACTTCGAGTATGATTCGATCTTGGACAAGGAATCGGGTGGAAGGAAACAAAATTCGTAGTAATGAGGTAAGTAGTTTGTCTACCTTACCTTGTTTTTTATTTTGAAATATAATTTTAATACTAGGAAATCAAGCATTAATTTCATATAATTTCAACCTATTTAAGAAAATATAGATAATATTTTGATTCCTTCCTACTTAGACATTTTGTATATCCATCTAGTATATTGATTTAGTGTCAATGTATTTTGATGTATCAAATGTGTTATTATTATAAATGAAACTTTGAATTGACTAGTTTTACACAAGATAATTAATAGGCTAGTGTGATTTTTGACTTGTACATTAGAACAAAAGGAAACATACATTATAGTTATCTATAAATAATACTTATTCTATATATGGTAATTCTTGAAGTATTACTATTAAATAAAAGCTTAATATATATAAAAAAACTAGTGATTAGTACCCTATATCGGTAGAATAGTAAAACCCGTTTCCCTAAAGGAATCTAATAACATCACCCAATGAGTATAAGAACATAAGGCTTTTATGAAGGTGTTGTATCAAGTGTAATCAAACTTGTTTGGTGTGCCTTGATTTCTAGTGTGGTTTAGTATTGGTGACACTTGTATCACTATCAAACACATGTGATTGATTCATATGGAACGTGCAATATGGTCATTCACATTATGTTCTTTAGTCATTTGGATGTTGTTGTATATTGACATGTAGAGGGTTCAAATTTATATGGTGGGTGCATTCATAAATACCAAACATTCCATTATTTGATATTTTAACTGAACGATATTCCACTAATGAAACTCTTCCATTGAAATAGAGCTAATTTATGTCTTCAATCATCTCCTTAGTTATAATAATTAATATTTAGGTAAACATATGATCATCTTCATAAACATACATACTATATTAATTTTGTGGATACAAGACTAAAATTTAATTGTTTGATCTTAAGAAAGAAATGCTATAAAATGATAAATAAATAATTATTCTAAAACTCTATTTTATGTAAATGGAGTTTACCTCAAGAAAAATTATTGTAATATCTTACACATCGCTTCATGGAAGTCTCAAATTTAATGAGAATGGGGTGAGTACTTTGAAAGGGATGTTGGGGAAGATGGCAATTTTTGCAGGAATCACATAGTGTTATGTTCCATGTTGAAGATGTGAAGGCTGAGGTAAAATCTTGCACCATTATCAACCATGATAATGAATGCCTAAACCAGAGTAATGTAAGAGGAATTTAATGGGCATTGAGTCCCACTTTAGTTATTATTATTTTCAGACCAAGGATTAATGAGAAATCGGCGGGATGTGAAAACATAGACATCCCTGCCTGCATTTAAAGGAAAAGAAGACTTGGACGAAAGGATTTTGGGAATTGGCGTGGAAAGAGGGCAGGTTACGTAGTGTATAGTCCATAAATGCGTCATGAAAATTAATAAGATGGAAGCTTCTGCATAGAAGATTAAATACAATCTCGATAGAATTGAATGTGAAAGAGACATGAGTAGTTGGAAAAGCATGGGCAGTGAGAAATTGGGTGGTACATTTAATTGAGTAAGACGTTCTCAACCTGGAAACACACCTGCCACCTGCATTGGTTGGAAGATGAAAAAAATAAATAAATAAACAAATTGAGGGCGTAGTTTGGGGGGGTTTATCCTGTAACCACAAGAATCGGTGGGGGGAGCACATTTTTCTCTTGGGCAATTGGGTTACACAGTCACATGCTTGGGGTCTATGCTTTCGCATCTTGCATACATGTCTACCAGAGCAGTCTCAACTACAACTAGAGGCGAGTTCCTCTGTTTCTTACTCTGTTCGAAGGCTCCCTTTTGGCAGTGTGGACACAGGCAAAATTTCTTGGAATCAATACAATCCATGTGATGGCAGCTCGCTGAAGCATTCTAACAACAAATACAACTGTTACAGGACCCCTGGCATTGGTGATATTGTTAGTATGTATATGGAAACTCTAATGGGGGAGTATTCTGATAAATAAATGGGGAATTAGGCTTCATGGGTACCAAATACATTCGAACAAAGATTTCTAAAAGACTTTTCATCAATACATTTTCTAAAAACCTTGCAACCATCAAAGTATAATAACATGAGGCTAAGTCTGCAATGTGGCTCTGGCACCCTCATGCCTATTGCATTATTTTGGAAGTTTCTATAGCCTTTTCATCAAATCTATTTCCTGCAAATGATGCAGTCAGTGCGTTCCATAAGGTGACATCTCGTTGAGGTATTCTGTCAAACACTCCAGGTGAGTTGTCTACAATCCCATGAGTTTCCTGTATGCATTCCAAAGCATTTCGAACTATATTTCTGACGAAAAATCTCCATATTGATATACTGGTTAGTTACTGTTATTTTATCTGCATTTACACTGATCATTAGTGAATGGTAGAGACTAGCACATCATAACAAGTCACTCTCTTTTTGTTTTGAATATAATATCATTTTACCATTATTTTGTTCGTTCTATCAATCAAAGTATTTTAATATATGGTTAAAATGAATTAGAAATTTTTATGATAGTTTTATATTTCATTTAAGTCATAAATAGTTTACATGTATGACGTTCATCAATATTATTCTTTTTTTAATAATTTTTTTTAATAGACTTGTCTTCATTATAGTAAGTCATCAAGAATGTTAATTGATGGATTTGGGTGTTTATTAAAGGTGGCATTAGTTTTGAAATTTGGAAATTTCTCAATCTACTTGTTTAGTACTCTTTTGGTTATAAATAAAGCCCACAAGATCAATAGTAGAGGATTATTATAAATTATATAGGACATTAAATTATCAATACCTACTTGAGGTTATTAGTTGAATAGCTTAGAGGTTTTGTTGGTAATTAATGTCATTGTATTCTAATTATTGACATAATTTTTATTGAGTTTACATCTGCATCGACAATTTTCTTATGAAATCATCCTTGGTTAAGTTATTAGCATTTTGATAATCTCTAGCTTGCTTATAAAGAATGTTACAATATTGAATGATTGTGATATCAATTTCATTGATCCATGTTATTGTAGGACATGTTTATCAAGCTATTTGATTAATTACTTAGTTATTGTGTAAGAATCATATTTCGGTTACTTAGTTCTTATGGTTGAATATGTTTAGGCTTGTTTGGATGGTTGAATGCATTTTGGTTATTAGCATTCTATTGTTATTATAGCCTATACCTTACTAATCATTATTATGTCTAACAGTGCTCTATTTAGTGATATGATCAATTAACTTGGGTGTCATAATTGTTATCAAGGTTATTGATATTCCAAGTGATTAATGTGAAATTGTCTATAAAATAGGACATGAAGGTTTTCTTCTCTAGCTATGTGCTAGTTTTTTTTGTTGAGCTCATAACAATGTTATTTAAGACTACTTATACCTTGTATAGGAGGTGGTTATAATAATTACTAAATAGGATCAAACATATCTCCCTCACATTGATATAGTCCAAAAGTATGATCTAACTTAAGTTTAAAAGTACTTTCTATACTCAAAGTAACATGTTAGTTTATGTTAGAATTGTGGACTGATGTCATTGGAAACCCATGTGTAGGAACCTTCAAAAATCTTATGAAGAGAACTATGTGTGTTTGACCTTTATTTCAAAACTAGTTATGAGATTCGTCCTTGGCACACCTAAGTGGGTGGCAATCGACGAGGGAGCTGTTTGGGGAAGTTGACCCTAGAAAGGGTTGCATACCCACTCTTATACCATCATATTAGATGGGTTCGAAATTGTTTTTATGAACTACGAGGTCTTTGTGCCTTCACATAGGCAAGGCCATCTATGATGAGCCCACGAGACACTAGGTCTGGCCCTTAGGTCTTGCATGTCAAAGTTTTGATTGATCTTGACAGCCCTTCACAATCTTATGTATTCCATGTTTGCCTAAGCATATGAAATGGTTAACCAATTTATGATTGCTCCAGTTAAGTAAGGAAACATTTTATCATGATGATTATGTAACTAAATACCATCTCACATTGTGTTGAACATCTAGAGATGAAGATATCTTGCAGGTACAGGTATGAGGGGAAAGCAACTAGATCAAGATAGAATACAGATGCAAAACAGGTAAGAAAGACTTACATTGTGATGTATCATAAAAGAACATTGTGTTATTGATTTAACATATAAACTCGGATGACATTGTAACTTGTTATTCATTACTATTGCTTGTAGTTTTATGAATGCATTACATATGAATGAAAAAAAACAAAAAAATAAAAGAAATAATTTATGTAAAAGTAGTATAGTTCGGTGTAGTCTATTTATATTTTGATTTTCCTCCTAAGTGTATACATTTTAGACATTGTATAACATGTGAAGTATAATGTTAATTGAGTTGAAGTTGAAAGGAAAATGTGTTAGTGGTGTGTAATGTTCTCTTGGTTAAAAATGGGTTGAAAAGGGTACATGTTGATTGACATTATCACTTTTAGTTTTACGAAGGCATTTGGTTATGATTTAAAATTTTTTTTTGCTAAATACGTAAGTTTGGAATGGTAAAAATAGGTTGTGTAATGTCCAATAAGCCTGTTAAATTTTGGGCATTACACATTCTACTTCAAAATAGAATACATAAGTGGCAACTTTATGAATATAGTCTTTAATAAAAGCTAAAATTTTATTACATGTACTAAAATAGGGCACTAAGATAAAAAAAATTATGGGAGATGTGAAAAAATTAAGATTAAAGAATGATTTCTCAAATAAAGAAAAATAAGTTTTCAACTTTTCTAAAGTATTTAGATTTACTATATGTAGAGTAAAGTTTAGTCTCTATGATTTTAACTATTACTCTAGCTAATATAACTTAAAATAGATAAAGGTCTATTTTATAAATAAATTAATAATGTGAAATATAATATTTTCTTTAAATTTTTACCTTTCTTTAAACACAACTAATTTATCTTAAATTCATAAATTTATTAATATATTTGTATTATCGTTGAAAATAATTAAAAATGTGTTAATAGATTATTGTTTTAAAAGAGCAATTAGATTTCATAGTCATACTTGTCTTAAATATACAACAAAATTTTGTATATTGAATTTTGTTGTCATCCAACTATTCATAACTTCCAAGTATGGCACAAATGTGGTGACCTTTTAGAATCTTGAAATTGTATAAATGACTCATTTCAAGGCTAAAAAAATATAGTTTTTGGAGGTATTCAGCTTGCCAATTGTTAATTTGTATAAATTTTCATATTGATTGTTATGTGTTAGATACAATATTACCAATTTATTACTAGGTATTGTCTCTCAAATTCTAATATAAATTTGGATCACTTCTATGTCACCAAAGTTTGGGGTAAGTAAAATATTTAATATTTTTATTTTCATGACATTTATTTTAGCATCTGTTAACCCTAATTCATTATGTTTGGCTAAATTTGTTAATCTTTGTGATTTATTTAGTTATCCTAAGATTGTTTATATAAAACTTATGGTTTTACACCTATAAATAACTATATATCTAGGTGAAAGGGATAAGGCCAAGGTGGGTGTTTTGGTGGGAAGTAAGTTATAATGTGTGATATCTTTTATCAATTCATTACTAAATCAATAATGTGGGAATTTATTTTTCTTGAGAGGGTATGTATTGTGGCTTCCCACCCACCCATGTCACTTTTCATTTAGCTTTGGATCATTCTCTTGACTTAGAGTTATAGTCGATAGGAGACAATTTTAAGTCAATTCATCCACCCCATCTATAGTTGACCCATTCATTCTTATAATAAATATTCCAAACAATTAAATTTTATAAAATTGAATTTCAATTAAAATTAAAATATTATATAATGTCAATGACCATAAATGTATTGTTCAAATCAATTCTTACAAATACAAAAAAGCTCCAAACTATAAAAATAAAATCAAAATGAAAATATATTTACAGCTTCTTACCAAGGCTAAATGTCAGAATTCACGGACAAACCTATTTTTATAAATTACTGCTTTTAATGGGATGAATAAATGTTTGCTCAATCTTTTATGTGGTGAGGGATATCCGACAAAGATAAACAAATGTATTAATGGATATTATTTTTATATAAAATATGTATGCAAATAGGTCTTAAGAAAAAATATGAAGTATATGTTCTAAACATAAATTTAATAGGAAGATATGAAGCATTATATTCGAGGGATTCATAGATTAGTAAATATATTTAATATCAATTTATTTTTTATTAATGAACAGTATCATGGGTAAAATAATTTTGTTTCTTATTTGTTAAAAGAAAAATATATTTTTTAAAACCTTATACATGAATACAAAAGTTAAATTAATTAGGTGGAAGTTTTTTAAGAGAATAAATTATAAGTTGGTCTATTAATAATATTTGAGCTATTATAACATCATAAACCTCCTTTTGAAAGAGAATTATCTTTAAAGATGATCATTTCAAATGTATAATCTTTCTACCTATGTTACCTATAATCTTTTATATAGATTAGATAATTAGCATTATTTTCCTTATTATTAGTCATGTTGTGTATATTGTAAAGGTAACTCTTTTATAATAGTATGTTGTTGTATCAAAAATAATTGTTTAATTTATACATACAAATATGAAACAATGTAAAACTGTATTGGTTAAAAAAATTACATGTAGGTACATTTATGAACAAATGTAAAATGACGATGAGTCATCTAAAGGCAACCTGGGTTGGGCAAGAGGTGGTGAAGTGTTTAAAGACTCACATGGAAACTTCATCCTTGCCTATGTGGAAAATCTTAGGATTCAAAATTTAAGATTGGCTAAAGTGGCAGTTGTTTATCATGGATTGATCACGGCCAAGGAAAATGGACTTAAGCGTATCATTATTGAAGATGACTCAAGTAATACCATCATGATGCTTAGAAGGGTGGCAAAATTAGATTGGAAAACTAACACTCTCATTGCCTAGTGTCATGAGTTCCTTCACTTCCTAGATGCTTAGAAGGGTGGCAAAATCATATTGGAAAACTAACCCTCTCATTGCCTAGTGTCATGAGTTCCTTCACTTCCTAAGAGACGTTTGGCTCAGCCACGTGATACGGGAAGGCAACTATGCAACAAACAAGTTGGCGGGTGTGTATGTTAATGATTTCAAAATTTGGGCCCACTTGCACACTATCTCAAGGGAGGCTCGTGCCATGATCTTAAAGGACTTCTCAGTTAATGATGCATAATTCAAAGTTGGTTTTTTGTACTTGCTCTTACCGCCCTTTCCATTCCTTGTTGGTGAAGTCATCGAGATTTAAAAATCATTGATGGTACTACCTACCATTGTATTCCCCAAGCTCGTCACTTTCTCAACTTGGTTTTTCATCTTGCGACTATTGGTGGCAATTTGATTTAGACTAATCCCAACAACTGATTTGAATTTTAAAAAAATGGGGAGCTATGGGATAGGGTGATTAAAGGGAACCTATGTAATTATGTTGAAGTGATGAATGGGCATGACCCTAAGCTCTCTGGTGATTTTGTTAATGCTTGGGACAATGGGAATGCAAATTTTGGCAGTGTTAATATCGTGGTTTTGGTGGAGACTTGTGAAAATGATAGAGCTAGCTCTAGATGGTGTGTCTTTTTCCAAAAAACCCAAAAGGATTTACAAGGATGACTTTGATTAGTTTTTTCAACTGAGAGAAGGAGTTTACAAGCTTTAAAGTGGCTACAACATGGAGGATCTCCCTGGAATTTGGAAGGGCGTGGCTCTATTGATCATGAATTATTTCACCTTAGACAATAGGAAAAGAAGGTTCCACATGCAAATTTTTCCCATGCTAAATCATCTTCAATATGGAGTAAGTATGAATTTGCCTTTCTAGATAGTCTTCTTTGTCTCAGTTTTTTTGCAAAGCCAATAAAAAGGGTAAACCCCCTCTCCACTAGGGTCTCATCCAAAGAATGTATAGCTTGCATCTAGATTTATCCCCTTATAGTGGGTTCCCTTTCATTGTGGTTGGGTATACATATGATCCCAATTTGATTGTTGACCTTATTGTTACCACCTCTAATTTTAGGGAGCAAATTATGCCCCACTCTAGCTCTAAAATACCCACTAGGAAAAACCCCACTAGAATGGCCAATTTTAGGGCCATTATTGCTACCAAAAAGGACTAGGATGTGGGTGTGCGATCTGAGATGCAACAAGATGTGGTTAACGAGATTGTTGATTCTGGCTAGATAAGTCTTTATCCTTAGAGGATTTAGACTCCTTCAATACCTTGGGGTCAGATTAGTCACCTACCAAAACTGAAGGAAACCTTAGTCCTCCCCCCTTAAATACTCCCTTCCCTGGTAATTCCAACCATCAAAGAACCAATTCATTTTTAGCAAAAACTATGAAGGACTTCAATGAAGATGCTCAAAGATAGGAAGAGTTGATTAAATGACTCTTCATGCAAATGAATGTGGCCATCAAAAAGATCAAACAACTAGAAGTAGTGGTTGAGGCTAAAGCTAGGGATAATACTTGGGTTGATGAGTTGGATGAGGACATAGATTGGAAAATGACTAATGATCTTGTGGTCTTTGGGGTACAACAGGAAATAGTGGATGGAAAGATTGTTCTCAATTAAGTGAAAAGAAGGTTTTGAAGGGGCCCCAAAACCCTTTATAGAAAGATAATCAAAAGATAGGGCATTAAAGACCAGTTAGAAAGATCAAAACACAACAAAGAAAAAACTGGCAAAGACAAAAATCCAGCAAGAAGCCAAAAGAGGCAGAGGGACAACATAGAGAAAACTAAGGGACAACCATGAGTAACGGACCTTAAGAAAAGTTTATGATAAGCTTCGCCGCTTCTTGCTCCAATAGGACCATAGAGGAAGCAACACTCTTCAAATCCTCCAGCTCCTTGGCATGCTATGTCATCTTCCTAGTAGTATCATGAGTTCCTTTACCATGACCAGTAATCCCCCCTTCAAGAGTCAGCACTTTGTCCTCGGTAATATCAATAATGATCTTTTCCTATTGGATCTGTTCCAACTTGTTGATCATCATATTGAAGCTATCGACAAAGGGTTGTGGATGGAAAGATTGTTGACATGGACTCTCAGATAAAGAATGTCATAAGCAACCATGAGTTGGAAGATGTCAAGAAAACCTAGGAGGCCCTTAAAAAGAAAATTGAGGAGGTCAACTGTGCTTATAGGGATGTGGCTAGCAAGCACAATGCCTCTCTATAGAATATCCATGATGAGATAGCAAGGAGAAGGGTGAATAAAAGAAGATGGATGGATTCCTTTGCCATAGGATTTGGCCCTAACATTTTGTTGGTTACAGCCACCCCTGACTCTGCATTGGTCTCCTTTGGTTATAGGATTGGTTATAGAGCAAAAAGGTTTCCTTTTTTGATAAATTGCTTAGTCTATGCCAAGATTGTCAGAACAAGGATACCCCCAAGTAGTTGACCATCACTTTGTGTCTGTGGTAGGTGATTGTTTGGTGTTTTGGTAGACCTATTTTATTTCTATATGCTACTTTTTAAGTTTAGAAGTTGGCTCTCTGTTCACCCTGCTAGGTTTTTGTTGTGTTTAGTAGGGGTTCTTTTTTGTTGGTTGTGCATCCCTCATGTGCTCTTTGTGTTTCTTTGCGGTTATGTATCGGTATGGGCCTATCCCCCTTTTATTAATAAAAATAATATAAAATGACTACATTATTGATTTTAAAAATTTCATACAAATTCAATCCAATTTAAAAAGTAGCTTGGACTAGACAACGCTTTCTCATAGCCTTACATGAAATAATCCCATATGACAAACATAAGAGTATCGGTTGGGTTGAGTGATAGGTTTCTTGTTTCTATCTTATCCCAAATATTGCAATGTTCTATAATTAATAAACTAGTATTTGCATATTTTTTTTCATAGTAATCGAAAGTTTGATAGGTTTTTGATGATTTCTATGTTGTAAGTTTCAATCATATTTTTAGATACTGATATTCTAACACTTATAATAAAAAGTAAGGGCAAGTTTCTAACATTTTTTTTTTCTTGTTTCTTGAACAAATTCACTTTCATATATAAAAGATTCAGCTTTTGTTTGCTATAAATGTTATCATTTTTTTATGAGGATCTTGAAGATGACAATACAAGTCAAACATAATGAACAAAAATACAATCCTCTATGGAGCAAAACTCAATTAAGATATGATAGTGTTAGGTTTGGTGAATGTGCATTTTGGAAAATCCTGCCGAATTCCCTGTGTATGAAGTTGATGCAATGTAAAAATTTTGCTATATTATTCATTAGAAATTTTATGTTTCAAAAAACACTCTGATCTACAATTGGAGAAAATATTGTTGGGGAAAATTTGTATGCACATAGGAATTATAATTTTTTAGTTATAAATATAAATTAGTTAAGATTATAGTGAGGTTAAATTAACTAAGAAGCATTGATAGATATGCTTCTTGAGAGAGAGAGAAGTAAGATAGAGAAAAGTAGATAGAGGACAAAGAGATGTGAGATAGAGTGAAGTAGAGAGGGGAGAGATATTAGGTGAGAGATTAATAAGTAGGTAGACCCTCAAAACTCCATTATAAATCATAACCCCTAGACCATAAAACCTAAACACAATGACCTGCACACTAAATCATATATACTAAACCTTAAAAATTCACATTAGTAATTTTACACTAAAACCTATAGCCTCAACCCTAAATAATATATACTCAATCCTTAAGCATAAACCCTAAACCCTTAACTCTAAACTATAAATCCTTAACCCATGACTTTATATGGACTCATCCTTAAACCATATACCCTTAACCCAAAATTCCATATTCTCAACCCTCAACCCTAAACACTAGATACTTTTGTACCTTAAACTATTCTCAAATCTCAACCCAAAATGATATACTCTCAAACCTTAACCCTAAATGTTATAATCTCAACCCTCAACCCTAAATACTCAATACTCTTAAACTGTAATCCTAAACATAATACTCTCAACCCTAAACCCTAGTTCTAGATGGAGATTAAGGTCTAAAGAGAGAGAGAGAGAGAGAGAGAGAGAGAGAGAGAGAGAGAGAGAGAGTTTCTATTTCAAAAAATGTGAGTGCATTAGAGGGAGGGAGGGAGAAGTGAGAGAGAGAGAGAGTGTTTATCTTCACAATAATGTGAGTGCATTATAACATGGTCACATTCCTACCAAGATTATTTTTTTAGCATAGAAAACACTTTTTTGTTCCCAAAAGTGGGAGTGCATTGCAAAACACTAATGATATCCTGCTTTGGGAAATTCCAATCCTAATGACACAATGTTGAGCATGTGATCCATCAATTTTGTATGTATTTTGATGCAAACTTTAAGAATTGCCACAATAATGTTAAAATATCGCTTAGCTTTCTAACCATATATTTTTTTCATGTTTTAAGTATGTTAAGGTTTTCATCTTTAAATTTTTTTGTTAGTGTATAGATTTTTTTTTTTTTTAAATTGTGATATTGTTTATTTAAATTTTAATCATTAGTCAAAATTAGAAATAAATTAATTTTTTATAAACTAGACTCTCTTCTATACATAGTAAAAAGAAGTTGAATTTTGATTAGCTTTCATAAAATTTAGCTATCCAAATACTCATTTTTTGAATTTTAGGATGTGTCCACTTCAAAAATTAGTAAAAAATCTCATATTCATTAAAATATTACTAGAAAAAATAGGCATAAACTACAAGGTGTTGGTTAAATTTTCACTAAAGCAATTTTTCAAACACTAAAAAAAGCTAAGATTTTAGGGGGACAGACCATATGCTATGTTATGTTTTTTTGATAAAATTAGGTCATTATGTGTGGCCCCTTTTTTGAACCCCTTAATCTCTGCCATTTAAAAAATAGTAGTTTAAAAAGAAAATATGGACCACTACGACACTTGTCTTTGCTGCATCTTCAAATTTTGAGTGTAACTATCTTCGATTTCTCATTGAAGATTGAACTCATTCCCAATTTCATAAATAAAGTGGCCACTTAAAACCCCCTTCAATTCCTCCATTTCCATGCAATTACACTACCCATCTCAACCAATAAGACATAATATAAACAATATATTATCATTTGTATTATAGAACTTCTGCCATTTCCTTTTCTATGGCTTGAAGAGAGAGAGAGAGAGAGAGAGAGAGAGAGAGAGAGAGAGAGAGAGAGAGAGAGAGAGAGAGAGAGAGAGAGAGAGAGAGAGAGAGAGAGAGAGAGAGAGAGAGAGAGAGATCGTCACTAAGTTAATATCCACTCTATTGTCAATTATTAATCTTCTCCATGATACTCCAAAGGAGGATCTCTACCCATCACAAAGGATCTATAAGTATATGGTCAACATAAATAATGTAATATAAGGTATTGAATGAATTATTAATAATTTAGCACACACAAAATAATTGTGCATATACATTGATCATGAATTCACATATATTATGGAATAGAGTGTATATCAACCCAAGCAATGCACTTAAGATTATAAATCAACAACAACCATGTTTACAAATGTAAAATGTCCCAATCATCTCAAAACGATAACCAAAAATTATTTAAGATAGATAAATAATACTATTAGACCAACCCATAACTAATTGTTTTAGTCCTTTAAATTTTATCTTAAATAATATATTTCCAAGGTAATGATGCTTATAGGTTAGTTGACCAAGGAATCCAATATACAATAGAACGAAATTTATCTAAAGCTATTCAACTAGGTAAATATAAAAATAAGAAGTCTTACATCTTTGCTATTTTACAAATCTAGAATTCTTCTAGAATCAATTAAGGGATGATACCAATAAATTAAAATAACTCAATTTCGTGATAATAGTTATTGAAATCACATATTTTTTTCATATACCACTTATCAATTTCTAATTTGCTAATTGTAGTGAAGTGGGACAAAATTTAAATGAACGTACCTTTCATATCTCTTTGCCGAAATCAAAGTTTTTAATATTATCTAGAAAGAAGAGAAAATAATAAAAATTAGAAAATTTTTTTACAACAATTTCAAACATGCATGAGTAGTTTTCTTTGCAAGTTAGTTTTCTAAAATATTTATTAGAACTGACAAAAGACTTGTCATAAATAAAAGACTGAAAGTATTTATGATATTTTCTTATATTAAATTTGGTTATTGAACCTAGTAAATGTAATTTTTTAATTATTTATCCTTCCCAAAAAGTATGTGTGTATACACATACACATACACATACACATACACATATATAAATGTGTACACATATACATGAGAATACTAAATTTGTAAATACATAAATTAAAAAAAAATAATAATAAAAAAAATGAGTAGGCTAGGATTGACAAAAGGAGATATCAAGAGTCTATGAATAGTCAGCTTAAAAAAAGAGAGTAAACAAAATAATATTTTTACTATAGTGTAACTACGAACCTGTAAAAATGCCATGATATTATATGCCGATAGGCTTTATTACGTGGGCTCTGCCCATCGAAAATGTCTCACGCTCACACCAGTAAATTTTGATGTTGTCGCCGAGAGAATCAGATTATGATGAAAGCTCGTCACTCCCATGTGCAGTCGCATATCACCTAGCATTGTGAAAACAGAGGCAAGAGGACCTATGGTGGGTCTGAAACAAAGCAGTACGCTTTCAAGCATGTCTCAGGCATGGAACTCGTCGGAAGTGTCTCATGCCGTTAAATTACTTCTTCCTGGTTTTTCTTTTCACACTAATTTTTCTCGTTGTTTTTTCACAAACCATTTTTGAATAGATTTTTGCATTACATGTTTTGATTTTCCTGATTCTCACACCTAACGCATCCTGCGGTTGCTGAGGGTAGAATATCTGTTGAGAAACAACCACAGGGTTTCATATTGAAGGATTTAATATCTCAAAAATCGAAAACAGTATATTGTCTATCTAGAAAAAATAGGGGGTTTTTAATTTCGGTTGTGTATTAGAAGTAGGTGACAGAAAAAGAGTTTAGACTAATATTTTTTTTAAATAAGAAAATTCTTTAGTATGCCATGAACCCAGGTTCACTAACAATGATATATTGCTTAATAAAATGAAGGAATTACATTCATGTCTAAGAGAGGTAAAAATGAATCTAATTTGGGGGCTTACATGTTAAATCTTGGTAAAAGAAATTTAGATTGATTTTTATCTTTTCTCCATTATTCAGCGCCACGAATCACCACCGGGAGTTAACCGCCATAGCTGGAGAAATATACGAGTAAAGGAGTTAAAAATAAGAGTGGTGAGAGATTCGACAGGAGGAGCTAGCAGATGATTAAGGCACGAGCTTGGAGAGAAGGAAAAGCGTTTGCAAACCTAACACATTTCACCGTATCAAGTATAAGGTTTGTTCTTGTTATATGAATGTCTTTCATATATTCTAAAATATGAATTTACCCTGTAGCATTATATGCACGTTTCTTTTTCTACTCATCCGTATAATGTTCATTTGCATTGTTTATAATACCAACAAATTTCTGTTCATCCTCCCTTCGACATTGTAAACATTCAAACTTGTATCCTGAGCTGCTTATGTCACTGGGCCTAACATATTTTAATGGTTCAAATGCCTGTTTAATAGCACAAAACTGGGCTCCGGCTGTTTAAAATTGAAAAAAAAAGAAAGATATACGATGTATAAATTTTTGAACAAAATGTTAAAAAATTAACATTTGAAATACTTTGACCCCAGCTATTTACTATGTGTGAAGACACCAATGGTAGCCACTACTGTTATGGTTATTGAAATACTTTGACCCCAGCTATTTAAAATGTACGGAGAAGAATGTAAGTGCAAGATATGAGGGTGGACTAGTGTAGCGCTAAATTGTGGAGAAATTTGAGATGCAATATATAAAGTGTGTAGTAAAGGGGTAATAAGTTTAAGCTGTAAAGATGTTCTGCTCTCAGCTAATCACTGTATCGTTAAATACTTTGTTAGGCATTGCAATTACATTAGTGACACTAAACTCATTTGCACCCTATCTTCCTCCATTTGGAATGGTCTCTTATATATTTAATGTAAATTGTGAAGACTTATATAGATTAAATATGGTCTCTAGAATATGAATGTCGTCAGCTTAGCATTTGGAATGGTCTATTCTATATTATGCTCTTTGGAAGGTGTTAAATTTATATAAATAAAATATTATTAGAAATATAGACATATATATTAATTATAGTTTCTAGAATATGAATGTGGTCAGCTTAGTATATGGAAATGGTTTCTTCTGTATTATGTGGTCAGCTTAGTGTATTTATAAGATCAAATGACATGACAATCTTAATGATCTTTATAAGATCAAATAATTTAATAGATTAAGAACTATAATTAATGGCGTGCAGCTTTCAGTGGAAGGCTCACAACTTTCTATCAAGACCGACTTCCCTTGACTGGCGGGGCCAGGATTCACGGACGAACCTCCTCGCTGCTCTACATAGATCCTCCTCTAAGACTTTCTTGAAGGCATTAATGAATTTCGTGACAAAAAGATCAACATTTTGAGACATTGTTTACTTACCTAGACGATGACGTGAAAAGGTAGATTTGCCTAGACAATGTTGTCACATAACCTTTCATGAAATAAACCCACATGACAAACGTTACAGTATCAGTTGGGCTGAGTGACTGGTATTTTGTTTCTATGTTATCCAAATTTTCTTAATGTTTTATATTTAATAAATTAAGATGTATATTAGGTATATGTAATTGTAATTTTGAAACTAGTAGATATTGTAAGTTTGATAAATATTATATTAGTTTTATTAAAATTATAAATGTCAATGGATCTTTGTCTCTTGGTGAAGTTGAATGGTTCCAAATGAGTCTACTAGAGACCAAGTCTTGCTGACTGCAAGGCTCCGTCATCATAAGGGATGAGGCCAAGATCATACCCGAGTGAATTTGGCAGAATGGATAACACCTACTCGCAGGTCGTAATGGGTGGCTAAAACTACTCTGTAAAAGCCCTTACTCAATTGGTGTTCTTGTGGGTTTCGTGCCCTTGCTAGGGTGTTGTGCTCATAGATTTGGACCTCCATCAAAAAATAAATAAATAAACTAGATATTCAAGAAATTATATCTTAGTCATACAATGTTACCATTCACTACTTAATGTTTATATGTATAGAGAAGGTTGTAATGGGCTCATAATATAATTCTTTGATTCTTGAGTTTTTAATATTTTTATCGTATTAGTTTGAGTCCATTACGCCCTTCTCTATACATATAAACATTAAGTAGTGAGAATGGTAACATTGTATGACAAGATATAATTTCTTGATAAACATATACATACATATATATATAAAACTTTTACAGGATTTTATAAATAAATCTTATAAATTCAATTCATTGATTCTTGTATTTTTTTTATTTGTATCATATTAGTTTGAGTCCATTATGAACTTCTCTATACATATAAACATTAAATAGTGAGAATGATCTAACATTGTATGACAAGATATAATATCATGAATGTCTAGTCAAATGATTAAATTTATAATTCATTCAATATATAATGTTTAATTATTTTATATTCATCAAAACACTAAAAGAAATTTTTAAATTAGAATAAACTCTTTATTTAAAATAATGATATCCCATGTTCCATTATCTTAATATGCATTTTTCCTTATCCTCATACAACAAGCATATTATTATTCTTTATTTTTATTTATATGATAAACATTCAACTTGTAATAAGATTACATAAGTGAAAACTTTAAGAATCCCCTCTTTAATTAATAAAAGCTAAAAATTTATATCATGCACTAAAATGCACTCAAATAATATTTTCTATGCAAGACATGTGAAAAAGTAAAATTAAAGAGGTATTAGAAAAATAAATTTTAATATTTTTAAATTATATAGATTTACTATATGTAGAGTAAAATCTAGAAACATTGTTAAAAAATAAGATTTTAATCATTATTGTAGTTAATATAATTTAAAAAGGATAAAGGTCTATTTCATAAATAAATCAATAATCTAAAATATATTATTTTCTTTAAAATTGTATATCTCTTTAAACATAAATAATTTATCTTAAATTCATTAAATTTTATTAATGTTCTTGTATTATGATTGAAAATAATTTTAAATTTGTTAATAGATCACTAATTCAAAAGAATAACTACATTTCATAGTAATATTTGTGTTAAATATACAATCTAATTGTAATCTTTCTGAAATTAAGAAGTATATAATTTAATTGATAGTTTGATTAAATTATTCAATTTAAATAAGTGATCATCTTCTTTCTTTCATAAAGTAACATATGAAAATTATCATTAATTTGCGCATATCTTTGGATATGTGAAGGTGGGTCATATACAATTATATACCCTAAATATAGCTATGAATGTGAGTCCTTGGGAAACAATGTTGTCAATGTTGATTGTTGCATTTTCAATGGCCAAGCCTTGCAATTTAAGGATTATTGAATTCTATACCATTTTAAGGAGAAGCTAGTGCTATTTGTGACTAAATTTTTAAGATGATTAACATATACATAGGCTTGAAATATGGCCTTGTGCAATTTTTAAAATTACCATGAAGAGAAGGGCATATTTGTTATATTTTTCTCTTTCATGTATACGATTTCTTCAATGTGTCCCTTTGAATCATTGATAATAATTGCTTCTACCCATAAAATTAAATTAAGCATAATTTTTGGTACAATGAATAGGATAATATTTGCACCAAGTTGGTTTTCATAAATATTTGAGAATGACCTTTCCCTTAGTAGTTATATATTTTATTTTGCAATAGACACTCCAATGATTTTAGTATATGTTTATTATATAGTGAAACCAATTCATTTATTTCTATTAAATGTATCAAGAATTTGAATTTGATTATTTATCATCATAAATAGGGAAAGAGTTAGAGCATGGCATTGGAAGCTCCTAGTCCAGCAATGTTAGCTATATGCATCTTATATTTGAAAGTAGTCTATAAAAAGCAAGGTGTGTTACTTCTTTAGCATGTCAATAGCAATGTTAGCTATATGCTTCTTATATTTGAAAGTAGTCTATAAAAAGCAAGTTGTGTTACTTCTTTAGCATGTCAATGGAAGATTGTGTGTCTTCAAATGTGATACTTTCATAGTAACATATGTGACCTATATTTTTTATGATCTTATAACATCTATTACTAATTTTTAATTATCAATTTGTTTATTTCACTCATCACTACTCATAGAAAGAACACCTTCGACATAAAAGAAATAAAATTAGAGATAGGAGGTATATGTATTATGATGCATTTAAATCTATTGTCAATGGAAATTTTAAGCTTTAAAAAGTTTTAAAATGTAACAATACTAAGCAAAAAGAGATTGACAAATTTACATGTAAAAGAGTATTATCTCAGCTTTGATGGCCTTATTTCAAATGATTTCTTATGCAACACACATTGCAAACTTGGCATCTACTATCTTTCTATCCAAAGAGATTGACAAATTTACATGTGAAAGAGTATTATCTCAGCTTCGATGGCCTTATTTCAAATGATTTCTTATGCAACACACATTGTAAACTTGGCATCTACTATCTTTCTATCCAGAATATCGAGGAAGCAGAGGGGTCACACAAGAAGCAATTTCAACGAATACTGAATGCACATTTTTGGTACTACCTCTATTATGCTAAATGAGGCTTTTCCCTCTTCGATCCTCTTCTTAACGACTACTAGGGTTTAAATGCAAAGATTGTGTTTCTTTAGTCCAACTCAGTTCCTATTTGGTCATCCTCAATCTATTCGTTGTGTGATCTTGAACTCTTCCTCATATGGCTTTTAGGTAGCCTATTTTTTTGGGCCGACTCTCTTGCCCTAAAATATTTGTCATTTTATTTTCTAATTCTTTGTGTGCCATTGTTAGTTTGGCGTATGTCAACTTGCTCACCTAGTTGCAGTACTAGATATCAAACTCTAATGACATGTTAGAAAATCTGATTCGGTCCACCATTATAGACTAGTCTTTGGATTCCATTTCTCTAGCATAATTATGAACTTTTGGCAGAAAATTATTGTAGTGCATTGTTAGATTGGTTGTGTCAAACAATGTCCTCAACTAAGTAGTGGCTATTGGTGAAGACTAGGTTTGTGAGTACACTGTTGGAATAGTAATTTCTCCCACTTCACAGGAAGAACTGCAGACTTGCAGAGTTTATATAGAAACTTAAAAAATATAATTTATATGATGTAGATAACAAGAGTTTTGTATGAATATGCATGTGAATACTACTATTTTTAGCTGTCATTTGGTGAATCCAAAACTTCTATTTATTAAAGCAATTGTGATGATTTATTTGTTTTTGGTATTTCAATCAGTTGATCTTTGATCATGTGATCAATAAGCTTTTTGTATACTCAATCTAAATGAATAATGATTCATATGTGTTAACAATTTATATTATTGCTGTTGAACAATTTCTGTGGTTCTTTTATAATCTTTTATACACAAAATGGTAATCTATCTGACTTTATCTGACTTTCAAATTGATGGAAATGTTTTGTAATCTATTGGAAGCATTGAATTTGTTGCTTTTGTGCTGAGGTTGCAACTAAGAATAGCGATATTAACGGTGGTCTTCTCGGGGGCAAGATCAGGGACCCAGCAAGACCAGGGCACTTTGATTAGCTGTGACGAAGAAGGGATGGGGGCAGTGATTGAAAGGTCAGGGAGTAGAAAAAGAGAGGTGCCCAATCGCTTATGCACCTGCAACAAGTGCTTTAGATTAAGATATTTTCAATTCTTTAATGAATTTTCTGTATAAATCTTATTCTGGAAAGTGAAAGTTTTGCTAAATCATTGTTTACTTTCAATTTGTTTTGATACTGAATCGGAATATCCTTGTAAGCTGTAATCAAAATTAATGACATGTAGCTTTCAAGGGAAGGCTGACAACTTTCTATGAAGACCGACTTCCCTTGACTTCCCTTGACTCAGGTCAAGATTCACGGACCAACCTGTTTCATGGGACCTGGTATTGGAATTTTCGACCTCCTATGGATAGGATAGCGCGATGCCCACGAGCAGGGAGAATGGCATTCCTGACTGCTCTAGATCCTCTAAGACCATTGCTATGGACTTTGTTGCAGGCAGTAGTTTTGATTAGACAACGCTTTCACATAATCTTACATGAAATAAACTCATATGAGAAATGTAACAGTATTCAACGGTTTAAATTACACACATTAGGTTTTGAATTTTAAACGGTTTAAATTACACACATTAGGTTTTCACTTTTAAGTTTAAAATTGTTAAATATTTAAAGTTGACGACATTCTCTAGATCTAATATGTTGTTTAGTGTGTAGAATTTAAGGGTGATCATATCATACCTGACTTGACTGATTGATAAGTTTGTTATTTCTATTTTATATAATAAAGTTTGATATTTAATAAATTAAGATGTATGGAAGATATATGTAATTGTATCATAAAGTATAGTTTGGAAGTTGTAGATATTGTAAACTGGATAAATATTATATTAATTTCATTAAAATTATTTAAAGTATATATATTTATAATAATGGTGTGTTATTATAGTTGTTAGTTAACTAATAAAAGTTTTAAGATAGTATTGGATGAAAGAATCAAGTGCAATTTCTTTCATATGTTGTGTATATAATCATGATAGTGAACTTATCAATTAGAACTATTATTATACCATCAGAGAATATGTTTAAGATGAATTGTATGAATTGTGTTTGTATCAATTGTAAAGTACAGTCCTTAATCCCATCTTTTAGAGTTCCAATTTCCTTACCAACCCACCTCTAGCATCTCTCCTGGCCCCTAGGGACCTCCAAAATCAGGTCTCCCAACACCTTCTCCGCCTTTTGACCACCTTCATTTTCTTTATTCATGGTCCCCTGTTCCACATTATCCACATTGATGGGGATGTCTATCATAATCTTGTGGTCCTTGTCTTTGGACCACTCGACTTGGTCAATTTTGTTTTCTTCCTGATGGGTGGCTCCATGTCTTGCATTTTCCTGTTGCTGGACTTAAACTTGCATACTACCCACCTTGGAGGATTGATTTTCCTACTGTTGTTAGTTCTAGGGGTCACCATAGGCTCCCCTTCTTTCTTCGATGTATACTCAAGGTCCTCCAAATCCTTAACATCACGCCAATCAAGGGCATTGTCAATGTCCTCCTCATCCATCTGCGTATCAAAAATAAACTGCACCCTAGGGTTAGAGGAAGAAATGTGGGTTTTATCCATGGGGGAATGTTTCACTTCATGAGCTTTGGCGTACTCCATGATTAACATGATAAGCCCCTCATGAAGCATCGGATTATCCAGGTTCTCAACATGTTTGACTAAACTATTTTCCAAGCACAAAACCAAGTAGAATGGGATGGAGATAATTTTACCATGTCTAAAATGGTTTAAAATTAAAAAATGATACGAGAAAATACTAGCAAATCTGCCATCAAGAGTGATATACCTCATGATGAATTTTGCCATGCCAGCCTAGAGAGAATTCAGGTCTTTCCTTTTGTAGCCACCATCTACCATTTTAGTCACCCTTTGTCATTCCTTTTCCTTGTCAAAAAAAGCAATGATGGCCTCCTCACTTGACTTCCTCTCTCTATAAAATTTCTTGCCCTTAGTAGCAAGTCCAGTAACAGTAGCAACTAGGATTTTGTCAACACAAAATTTTGCCCCATAAACAACCAACACACCCTTTTTCCATCCTTTGACAAAGATTTTAGTAACCAGGGGAGAGTTACCATGTAATCTCTTTAGATAGGGAACCATCCCACTATCAGAGATTTCCTCCCAAACCTGCTTATTCTTCCGCCACTTATCATAGGTCGTGGGTTCATGCCTATTCTTGTCACCACCCATTTTGTTATGCAGGCAATCCAGACAACTGCAAACCACATGCAAAACCAGAAAAAAACTAAACCAAAAACAAGGCAAGATTAAGTTTCTAGAGCTTATCAATGTGGTAATAATTTGAAATACCTTCCCAATGATGCCCATCCCATCATAATCTCTCATCATTAAATTTGTTTGTAAGGCCGAAGATATCGGCATCATTTCTTGCCAGGTCGCACAGAGTTTTTGGGAAGGTTTCCCTTCCTCTCCACCATCTAATCGTCATGTTTTCAATATCCAAGTTGGCAACATGATCCGCTGGTTTATTTCCTTCCCGAAAAATGTGTGAAATCTTGAACTCCTCCAGACCGGAAATCATTTCAAAATAATCCTTAATCAAGTTCAAAATAGTTCAGCTTGGCTCCATACTACCCCTGATGCACTTCACAATGTTGAGCGAGTCACTTTTCAACTAGACTCGTCTAAAGCCTTCCTTGCTCGCCCTGTGTAGCCCTATGTAGGCAGTACCAACCTCCACATAATACTCTTTTAATGTAGTTAATGAGAGCCAAAATATTTATTTGTAGCTCAATTATAAATATACATAATGCAGCTCAATTATAAATATATGTATGTCTTTATACATATATGTATGTGTCTATACATATATGTACATGAATATACATGCTATATATGGATATACATCATGCAGCTTAATTGTAATTGGGATTCCAATTGGACAAACAATTATCATTGGAATTCCAATTGGGGTTCAAATTGCAATTGGAATTCCAATTGTAATTGTAATTACATTAGGCCATGCGATCAGATTCGACACGGCCACCTTGTCAAATACGGGATGTTGTAGGGGCAGGCTGATGAGGTGGGCTCGCGCACGTTTCAAACAACACATAGTTTGGGGTGTTTTATGGACACATTGGACAAATCAAATTAGAAAACATGGCAGACACGTCAGAAATGACAAAAAAATAATATGACCGGCTTGTCCAGTTAGCATTCTTCCATCTCTGGCATAATAGTGGATATATACAAAAATTTAAATGTAATATTTTCATCATATGAAACCATTTTTAGTATACAATCATGTTTCATTCTACCAATCCAGTCTGAATTGTAGATATGAGATATAATTTAATACTAAAAATGCTTTCACATAATGTACTAACTTGCATAATTAAACATGATTTTTATGACCCGAGAGCCTTTATGTGCACACCCTATCTTGAATAGTCGAAAAGAACCCACAAATATAGAGAAACTTACTACTTCAGATCAACATGGTTTATTTAATTTCTTATAAATTATACCTTACTATGATTTGGCACTATTTTACATCCTAACATCATATGAAATAGTTTATAGTATTCAATTATGTTGCATAGTACTAATTTAGATTGAATTGTACAAATGTAATATAATTTAATACTATAAAAAATTTCAAAGAATGTTGTATGTAAACCTAGTCATACTCTGTGAGACCCTTAGTACTTAGTACTCTACATGTTGCATGACGAAGAACAATATTTTACAGAATTACATCATAGGAAACCTTTAGTTGTGTATTGAACAATGTTGCATTCTATCAATTCAAAGATATTTAGTTATGTTGCACTATGTTACATGTTTGTGTATATTCAGTTATGTTACATATTTGTTTATTAAGATAATTTACATCCTCGTGGTTTATTTACATGTTTCATATCACTTTTTTTCCTCAACATGGGAGCATCTCAATTATTGATTCTTAGTTTGAGACATTTCATAGACATGGCCCTACAAATGCCTAAGGGAGGGGTCAATACGTGCGTTGGGTCATAAACATGTCAAGTGCAAGTGTAGATTCAATTACAGCTATAGGCATTCCAACAACACTTGTCACATCTTTTGATACTTTAAAAAAATCACATACCATACTAGTATAAGGTCTTAGCAATGAGGTCATGTTGCTATACGAATCCCTTTTTCTATTGAATTGTGTTGCACTCAACCATTAAAATGAATGGGTGAGTCATGCAACACAAATAAACACCAATAGAACTTTAAATGGTTGTGTGTTCTCATTGCACTACCGATTCATAGTGGAAGGGAGAGTGGTAGCCAAGGCGAGCATTAACCGATGGTTGGGTGAACATGTTCTACTTTGTGAAAAAAGGGAAAGTAACCACATGCTTTCAAGTTATACAGTCTAAAAAAACCATCAAAAAATGTTTCAGGGAATACACTCATGCTTTGTTACCTTTTCACTCCAAAACGGTGTAAAAGAAACATTGTTCAATCAAGCCAAACACTTCGGCGAACATGTAGGGAGACTGGTTGAGTTAACATCTTGTCATTTGCAAACTCTCGAATAGTCGAGAAGAAGTGAGAAGAACAAAAGGAAGGTTGGGAAGGAAAGGCATAAAGACAAATGCATTCAATGTCGTCCTGGTCGGGAAGGCCAAGCTATGTCGTGGCAGTAAGGTGAAGTGACGCGAAGTTAATGCGGGGAAGAGAAAGAATGTAGTGTGGCGGTAGGTAAAAAAATAGGCAATTTGGTCAATAAGATGGACATTCATTATTGCAATGGTTTTTAAAGAAAATAATGCACTATTGCAGTATTGCAGTATTGTTAACACATAATTGCATGAGATGCAATATTGATGTTGCATTATTGCACTATTGTAGCAGTGCAGTATTGGTAGCACGTAATTTTGATGATTACAATTTAGATTGGTTGAGACCATCATTCTTGCACCTGAAATGCAAATATGGATGCCCATGGTAGATTTATTCTCATTAATCATGTTAACATGGTCAGTGTGACAAAGAAGTGAGAAGACCAAGTTAGACCATCTGTAGTGCCCATGGATTGAGAATGTCGTGCCTTCAGTGATGGGATGTACATTTTATTTTTAGGTGTCAAGCATGGTATTTTTAGTCCATCTACATGTTGTATCATGGCAATTTTTAAGAATATTTATTGCGTTATAGGGCAATATTGAAATTACAATATTGCCCTATTGCAGCATTGGTAACACATATTTGCACGAGATGCAATATTGATGTTGCCTTATTGCACTATTGATAGCTCATAATTGCCAAAATACAACATTCCAAACACATTATTTGCACTATTGTAGAATTCGTAACTCATAATTGCACTATTGATTTCAGTTGTACATATAGATATTTTTGCATATACCAATAAAAAAAAAAGGATTAATACATTGTCCACTGTCCACTTCATAAATCATTTGGACCAAAACAAAAAAAAGTTGTGATAATTGCAGTGTTGATTGCAGTAGATGCCATTCACATCAAGTAGTATAGGTCTTACAACCAACAAAAAAAAAGATCAAGCCATTGTCCATTGTCCACAGTAAATATCATTTAAACCAATTAGGAAAAGGAGTAGCAGGTGATCTAGGTTTGACCCTTGGGGATGCAATGAGAACCATGTTCTTAGCTCCTGATGTTGGTAGTTAAGTGCTAGTCACTTGGCTCGGGGTTGGACTACCATATCCACTGCTACCGTGTTGACTTGCAGATGATGTACAATATGCACTTCTCATCATTGATGGTGGTATGCCTGCAACAAAACTCATAGGATCAGATAAGTCAAGGGGAAAAAATTCATTTGGACTATTCATTGCATTTGTAAAGTTGGGTAGGTTCATGTTAATCAAATCTCGCAATAGAGGATGGTTTTCGGGCAAGGGAGTGGTTGGAGTTGATGTATTGGTTAACTGCCTTTTCATTGCCAAATCCCTTGCCTTATCGTGGATGGCCCTTTCCTCTACCTCTTGTTCCTTGAGTGCCTTCTCTTTCTCTTTCTTGGCCTCCTTCTCCCTCTTCTTCTTCTCTTTTTTCTTTTCATTTTCTTTACATGCAATTTTCTTTTCAATTCTATCATGTTCCTTCTTTTCCTTTGCCAAAAGATGATCTACCTTATTCTGCTTGCTTTGTTCTTTCTTTCGGATTTTTGTTTCCTCTACCTCTTTCTTCTTCTACTCTTCTACCATTACAAGTTTCACTTAGTAATCTGATGTGAGTAGCTGATATTCACGGCTCAACCATATACCTTTATCAACCCCCTTTTGATGCTTTTGGTGGACGACGTGCACTGGCAGTTTAATGATCTGCTGATTAATCTGATTGAGAAGTTTGTGTGTCATTATCTTGGGAGGCTATGTTGGCATCCACATTAATGACACATACTTCTTTTTCTTGTGTACATTTTGCATCAAATGCAAGATCAACATAGTAATGCACCACCTCATATGGTAGGGTTGGTGGTGGTGAGGGGAAACTAAAAGTCCCCTGCTCATCTTTGCCCTCAATGTCAATACCTATGTTGGTGGCACCTTCTACTACCCAAGTAGATGGTATTCATTGAGAGGGAAGACTAAGACCATCCCCACTATTGTCCACCTAACTTTCCATAATTTTTTGAGGTGGTTCATTAGTGTCTATTTATCCATTTGATTTAGCTTAGGTATTGTGAGCAATATTTTTTGCAACTTCATTAGGTGACACACCAACACCTGATAGGATAAGTATGTTTTGCACTGCAGAAGCTTCCTTACCATCATTTATTTTAAAACATAGTGTTGGGATGCATGTCCTCAAAGAGTGCATCGAGGCCATATCCTAGTCCTCTTGAATCTCGCTTTTATGTTTGAGACCATCCATGTTTTTCTCAATGATTTTGTTGTCTAGTTCAGCAAGTTTTGTCCTTCAAATTTCCACATTGGGGCATCTTTCCAGCCATGATGCCCGTTCATGTTTGAATTATGTCTTGAAAGGAGAAAAGACATTGACATCTAGGGGCTGAAGTCTATGAGATGTGTGAGCGGGAAATGTTAGTAGATCAATTCCTAACATTCTGGCCTCTTGGATTGTTGCAAGTGCAATGGGACTACCATGACCATCGAAGATCAACAAGTGCATGTTTGTGGTCGAGACACCCCTTGGCATAGACTATGCAAAATGGTGAAGCCAATTCATGAAGAGTTACTTTGTCATCCAAGAATGTGGCTAAGCTGCCATGCAAGCACCTAGTTTAATCTTAGATATATAATTATATATCTGTCACTTCTCCTTAAACAAGTAGAATCCTGGAATGCTTTGGCCAGTAGAATTAACAAGCCATAAAATGATGATCCATTCTCGACTCTTGGGAATGATGTAGGATACACTCCTATTTTCTCTTCTATCCAAAACCCTCATGGCCCTATTGTTGTTTCCTTGGATGCATGTTTCATCACAATTCCATATGTGAGCAAGACCATATGGATTTGCAAAATATGCTTTTGAGAGTGTGTTGTAGAAAGCATAGACAAAATTAGGTCTAAGGTTAAGTGCCCTATCTTTGCCAAGACCTTCAACAGTCCGCAAAGTGAGCTCCAGATGTCTACACTTAAAACCTGACCTCCAAGACTTACTAGGAAGCCTGTTCTTGAAAGGGTTGGGTTTAGTTTCACAAATTTGAATGACCTCTGCCTTCAAATTGACAATCTCCAATCCATGTCCAACTGATGCCATCTCCTTGCGCCATTTTACTATCAAGTCCTCTTCATGAGGGGTGAGGACTTTTGGAGGACCTTTCTTAGAGGTGGTTATGACACCGCCCAACCATTTTGAGAGTGTGGTTGTTGGGATGCCCCATTCTTTATATGTTTCCTTGATAGACATGTTGTTGTCCTCGACATCTTTGAGTGCCTCTTTCATGTCTTTTGTAGATGAATGCTTCCATGGAAAATAAACTATAGGAGGCCTCTCAAATGGAATATCCTCTCCCTAAGATGGAGTAGCCTCCTCAGCTAGTGCTAAAGGCTTTGGGGTCACAATTGGGTCGACATCTTCAGTGGATGGGGGGGTGGGGGGAACCTGAATCCTCTTTTATGTCTCGACCATCTTGTTGATGCTCTTTTCTTTACAGTAGCCTATGTCCTCCGATCTCCCCTCTTCATTTACACACAGGTCATAGAATGATGGTGTGGATGAAGGATGTGAACAAACCATGAGGATGTAAAACAAACATACATAGGATTCAGTATAAATGAGAATAGAAAACAATAATGTTGAAACTTGAAAACATAAACTGTAAAATCAGATACATAGGATTCAGTAGAAATGAATGGTGAAGGGTATATATGTGTATTAAGATAATGAAAACAGTAATGTCCAAACTTAAAAATAAAAACCACAAAATCAGATACATAGGATTCAGTAGAAATGAATATTGAAGGTTATATGCAATAAATAAAAGAATGCAATATTAAGATAATGAAAAGAGTAATGTCGAAACTTGAAAATAAAAACTATAAATCCAAATACATATGATTCAATATAAATGAAATAGTGAAGGGTATATGTAGTATTAAGATAATGAAAATGGTAATGTCCAAACTTGAAAACAAAAACTATAAAATCAACATGTATAGGGTTCAGTAGAAATGAAACAATGAAGGATATATGCAATAAATAAAATAGTGCAGTATTAAGATAATGAAAAGAGTAATGTCCAAACTTGAAAATGGAAACTGTAAAATCCGATACATAGGATTCAGTAGAAATGAAACACTGAAGGTTCAAAGTATAAAACAATGTAGTATTAAGATAATGAAAATAGTAATGTCAAAGCATGAAAACATAAACTGTCAACTCACATACATAGGATTCAGTAGAAATGGAAAAGTGAAGGTTATATGCAATAAAGAAAACAATACAATATGAAGATAATGAAGGCCTTAAACTGGACCGCTAAAGGGAACAAAATGAATATGTAAGGATTGGGTGAAGGGATGTAAAACAATAAGGGTAAGCATAAACTGAAAAAGAAAAGAAATTGAAGGAATTAATGGAAAAAAGAATGAACGTGTAGGAAAGCACATCTATAACTTGATAACAAATAGGGTTTACATTAATGAATATAAGGGTTTGTAAGCAATGCGAGGGTTTTTAAAATTGAAAGTAACGCGTGAAGGGAACTAAATAGAACAAAAGGAAATGAAGCAAATACTCAACCATGATGGTTTAAAATAGTAAGAGAAGTTATAAACGGGAAGAAAATAAATAAGAGCATCTAAAACAGTAAGGGGGAAGACAAGGTTTAACAATAAGAACACTTTCTATTGGAAGAAAATAGATACTTGGATGCTGTATCTGCTTCGAGTATTTTGATGCCTTTTGTGTCTTCCTTCTCCAATTTGATGCCTTATGTGTCTTCTTTGTGTTTCGAATGATATGATTTTATTGAGCTATTTATATGATTTAAACACAAAACTTATTTGTGTTGCCTCTTTAATGTTTGTACTCATGCCATTTCAAATTTTGAATCTAGATTACATTTGCAGTGTCAATTTGATATAATCATTTATGTTTGAGTTGATTGGTTTTTAATGGAAAATGGTGACCTTACACATTTTTGTTGTCGATGCACGTGGGAGAGAGCATGAAGTGACTAGTACATGTTTGGTGAGGTGACTAGTTGTTGTGCTGGAGAGCTGGACACATGGGATAGAGGGCCCTAAAACATGTGGCCTTGGACATCTTATCATAGGCATAAATGGTCTTAGGTGTAGGGTACTATGTCCAATGGTGGCCCTCTTTTGTGTTGATGGTTGTTTATGTGGCAATATATTGCTTAGAATTTTACCTATAAGTATGTGGCAGACCTCATTTGAGTGTAAAACTTATAGTTTTATTTTGTTCACGTGGGCACGCATAAGTTCTGCATGGGGCTCATTATCGTGCATGTCAATACATAGACCTATTATGAAGAGCTGGTGACCTCTATGGTCCTACTTGTTTGACTCCTTTGTTCAAAACTTAATGGTTTCAACTAATATATATATTTTAATCAAAAGTTAACCAAAATATGGACAATTTTTGGTTGATTCTTTGTTGGGTTTAGAAAAGGTGATTAATAGTACAAATCTAGACATATACTGGGTGGTCAAGTGAGCCTCAGTGGGCCCCTAACCACCCATGTACTATAGCACGTAATGGACCCCGCACACATATTGGGGTCTCTCCCCTTTCAAGACAACAAACATGTGGCAAAACATGGATTGGAATTCTTGCAGAGCTAGACAAAGATGCATAAAAAATGAAGACTCAGATTGAATCAAATCCTACATCCAGTTTGAGCAACTTGAAGCGACTATCCAAGCTAAGGGAATCACTCTTGGGGGAATGGATGATGAAGACTAAGGGACTTCTTCTTGGGTCGATTGAATGGTCAGACGATTTTTTGATAATTCTCCTTTGTCTATGCTTTAGTTGTTAGGGTATGGTTTTAGGTTGATTTGGGTTAGGCTGACATTTGATCCTCTTTTGGTTTCATGGGATCATTTTGGCTTGGTTATCCTTGGTCTGTTGATGTTAGATTTTTATATTTTCTAGGGTTTTCATAGCTCATGACTTTTTCTCTTCAACTTGGTCTCTATAAAATATTAATAATATTTTTTAATATAATGGGATTTGGCCCTTCTAGCTATTTCATTATCAAGAAAAACTTACTACAAAATAAAAAAAATTCACATGTAATTAATTTAATTTTAAAATATCAATATAATAAGTCAAATGATATTGCCAAGATTTGCATGATGTGATCATTAAGTTGTGGTGTTGTTGTTCTTTCTATCAAGGTTGAAACCCCACTATGGTGATGTTTAAGTGGGGACAAGATCCCCTATAGATTGAAGTGTTTACCCCTCTTTTAAAAACTAAATAAGTCAAATGATTTTCCCCACTAAAATAAATATTAATTTAAATATTTTAATTTTATAAATATTTCATTAGTGAGAAATTGAACAAATATATAAATTGATGATTAAATTTAGAAAAACTACCATAAAAAAAAGACAATTTTCATAAAATTTCTCTTTATTAAAAGTGCTTGAACACGTACATCTATAAATATTTAAAATTTAAACAATTATTTTCTTAAGTTTCAAAAAAAAAATTCTTACATTTATTTATTTCTTTCTATAACTTACATTTTTAATTATTTATTCAATTTCTTGTTTTCTTCATAAATATATAATTTTCAAATACATTGATTTCATATTCTACCTATAAAATTTCTTGACAAAGTAAGAATGCCATCATTTTTTGGCTTCTCATCCAATTTAATATTGCAAAGAATAAAATAAACATGTTCAAGGTATTGCTAGAGGTCAATGTTAGAGCTTCCTATTGGGAAATAAAAGATAAAGATGAAAGGGTTTGACTAGTGGCTATTGATTTGCAAAGAGGTTAGAGAAATGAGATAATTTGGAGGAAATTAAGGCTCTCAACATTAAAATGGACTAGAGGGAGGACATGAAGGAGAGGTCCAGGGTTATCATGGAGCTTTAGAGTAACCAAGAAACCTTAAAGAGGAAATTGGATAAGATGTTGGCTCTCAACAACAAAATGACAAGAAAAAATTTAGCCTATCTATAAGATATCAAGGATGAGATTGATAGGATACATGTGAAGAAAACGTGCTACCTAGATATGACCTTTGTTAATGCTTTGAAACTTACTACTTCCATGTTCAAGGCTACTCCAAAGTCCCTCACTATCTCTTTGGATAAAGTATCAAACAAAATATTGTCTTTTTCTGAGAAAGTCAAATTTCTTTGCCAAGGATAGCAAGATGAAAAAACCTTAATCAAGTAGATCTTCTATTTGTGTCTTTTGTGGGCAGTGTTGGTGTAGATACCTAAATTTGATTAATCTAATTAATTAAATTTATCTATCCCGAATGCTCTTAAATTAAGTAATTACATATTATTTAATTAAGTAGTGTTCTCTGCTAGCTAATTAATTTTATTAATTACGTTGTAGTCCCTTTTTAATTAATTATTTATCAATCATAAATCATTTAATTAATTAAATTCATTCCCTTCTTCTATTAAATAAATCAAATTTGCACAATTTGACTATTTAATTCATCTTTTGTCCTTTTCCACCTTTATCATTATGGAATTAATAAAATTAATTAATCCATATCCTCACAGTCTCCTAACTCTAACTCTCTTCTAACCTTTCCACTAAAATAACAAAGGGTTTTATCAACCTTATCTCTTCCAACCTCTTTCCCTCCCCATATGTGTGCACATTCTAAAATATCCTAAATATCCCAATTTTGGAAATATCTTAATATTTGGAAATGAATCTTCTTATTTGGGTGTTTCTCTCCCAAATAGGTATGTGTCCTCAAGGACATTTTTCATTCCTCCACATGACACTTTCCCTTCTCAAGAACAATTGTCATTCCACTTCATGACACTTTCCCTTCCCAAGGACAAGTGTCTCCTTTTCAAGTTGTCTCTTCTCCCATCTTGGCCTATTAATCCCCTCCATTCTCCTTCCAATTCATCCACTTTCATTTTCTAACCATCGTAATGCCGAATTATTCACTCATCCTTTGTATAACCATATCATTTTAGCTTCCATTTTGCATCAACAATAATGGAGCAAAATTGAGCATCTACAACATAGCGAGCACACATCAAGCCAAAAGACAACCAAATCAAGGGTTGAAAGAGAGTTTGCAATTTTATTGTTTACCATTTTCTTTCCAAATCCCCTTCTAGCATTTTTATCATGAGTGTGGTCAAATTTTGTGTTTGTTTAGGTGGTTAGCTTATCATTTCAATCTTCTCAGTTTTGCAATCCAAATTTTCTTCTTATAGTTGGTTTTTTGGTGTCTTTTGGTTTCTAGTTTAGATTAGTTTTTGGTTTAGCTTCTTTCTTTTGTTATTTCCAGTTGTTGGTTGGTTTTGGGTCTTTTCTATTAATTGGTCTATTTTTTGGGTTCTCTCATTCCTTGTGAGACCCCTAGTCTTAGCTTAATGGATGTTATGTAAAGGTTTAGGCCTATCCCATTTTATCTAATTAGACTTTTACTGATAAACTTTCAACCCCTCAAATTTCCATCTTAATTGACACACTAAATAATTTTTAAAACTTGTAATAATATTTTTAATCACTAAAAATGTAGTAGAATAATCTAATGACCAATATTTTTAATGTTTAGTGTATATCATCATGTGAAAATAAACTTATCACCTCAAAAATATGTGATGTCGTATATTTTCGATGTTTTAAATGTGGTTTGTGTTAATATTAGAAGTTGAAGATAAATAAATATTTCTCTTATTATCAAAATTGTATAAAAATATATTTATTATTATAGAAACTGTATCGTGAACTTCAAATTGGTTTTCCCTTGGACAAGATTCTCTTACCATTTGAAAAATGTGAACATAGTTAGGTGCTCTCTAAAATAGGATAACTAATTTCTTTTTAATGAGAATATGTTGTAATTAGCATTTGGTAGCTTGATGATGCATAATTTACTATATATCCTCTTAGACATTGATAAGATATCGATTTCCCTTGCCTCTTGATGACATTTTCACTAATGATTGTAATCTTGTATTTTTCTCGAAAGTTGAATGAATTGAATTGTGGATATTTTTAAGCTTTATATTGAATATTTGATTGAAAATAAGATTATTAATAAGTTAGCAATTGTTTGGATTGACAATCTTATGCACATGATTTAATATGTATATTATGTGTTCCACATATCTTGTGAGATGTATTCATGTTATTTTTTCCTCTTGAAAAACTTATTAATCGAGATGAAGCTCATTTTTTATGAAATGATAATCATTATATTATGATTAGAATGTATGTGAATCTACATCATGAATTCCACTACTCGTACTTCATTCGCATTATTATTCTTCCTTGTGTTGGGTGAAGTATCTTTCGTGTCATGAAAGATTCTAGTGAAATGTAAATACTTTGTTGTAGGGTTGATAAGCACTTTGGCAATGTTCTCACTCATGGTGTGTTTGAGGGAGAGAGATGTTGGGAGTTCCCATCATGGTGGTCTTCATGTTTATTATTTATGAAATCATTGTATTTGATATTGTGGTCTATTGTAAGGGAATATGTTTCCTTAAGTATTTGCCTTGTTATTGGCTCATGTACTAAATCTTTTTGTAAAAATGTAATTTCAAGTCCTTGATCCTATATATTTGAACATGTGGTCGTAATTAATGCTTGATTATGTGTATTATTTTGAAATGTGTGAATTATCATAATTTTAGATTATGGAGGTCCTTATAGTGAATGACACTCTTTACAACTTAAAATATATTTTCATCGTGATCAATTGGAATGGAGATATAAAAATTTATGAGAGGTTATCGTGGAGGGAACTTACATGAAAATCATTTATAGGTTTCATGAATTCTAAGAGCTAGTCCATCAAAGTTTGGTAGATTTTTGCACTTAGGACTCATAATAGATTGCACTAGAATAGTACATTCTAGAATGATTTAGAAAATAGAGGTCTGAAATAAGGAATACCACAACATTCACCCACCCAAATTGATGTGTTCACATAGTTATTTGAGGCCAATGAGATGAAGAACACAAAAGTTGGCTCACTACAAGTTTTTATTGAATGCAAATGACACTTCTTGTAACTTTAGAAACATTGACATCATGATCAAATGGATTAGAGATATAGAAATTAGGGAGAGGTTATTTTGGATGGTAACTACATTCAACTATATATTTAGATGAAACATTCATAGGTTCCATATATTCTAAGAACTAGTTTATCATTGTTTGGCATTTTTTCGCACTTAGGGTTGTTAATAGATTGCACCAAAACAATATAGCCCAAAATTATCAAGACAAATGGAGTAAAAAATAAGGCCTCTCATACCACGTATTCACCCAAATTGATGTGTTAATGTAGTTATTTGAGACTTAAAAGATGAAGAAAATAAAATATGGCTCTCGAAAAGTTTCTAGCAAATGTAAATGATACATTTTACAAATTTGAAACATTAGCAGAATGATAAAATGCTTTGAAGATATAAAAAAATGAGAGAACTTATTATGGAGGTACCCTACATAAAATTATAAGTCTAGGTGACATATTTGTGGTTCCATAGATTTTCAAAACTAGTTTGTAATAGTTTGGTAATTTTTTGCACTCGAGGCTCTTAAGACATTGCATTGGAACAATGTATCTCAAAATGATCAAGAGAGTTATAGTGAAAATGGGTCTTTTCCTAGTGTTCACCCATCCTCTCCAACATGTTAGTGCAATTTGTTGAGCCACATGATGCATGGAATAGATAATATGACTCCCAACAAGTTTTTGCTAAATATCAATTGTGTTTTTAACAACTTATGAAATATTGTCACCATCATTAAATGATTTGTAGATAAAAAAACATAAGAGAGGATATTATGGAGGGATCCTACATCCAATTATTGGTTTAGATAGAAAACTCATAGATGCCATGGATTTTGAGAACCAATCCAACATAGTTTGGATATTTTTTACATTTAGGGCTCTTGAAAGACTGCATCAAAATAATGTAGCTTGCAATGATCAAGATAGCTATGGTTTGAAACAAGGTGTTTCCCAGCACTAGCCCACCACCCTAACATGTTGGTGTAGTTGGTTGAGCCCCACAATTACATCCCATTTTACACCACCTTTTAGATTGTTATTTATTTATGCATTTTAATTTTTGTATTAAAAACTTGAATGATGACCAAATTAGGTATAAATTTAGTAGAGTTTTATTATCAAAAATATATAATTTGTGAAATCATGAGAAAGTTTTTGGAAGGTATTTTGAAAATGGAAAAATGATTTCATGTAACTTATATTCTAGTGAATTATTCAATATGTTATATTTATTGTGATATTGGACTAACTAGCTTTTTGGGATAATGAGGTAGAAGTACGAAAAGTGTTTTCCCTTTTCCTTTATGTATGAGGGAGATTATCATTGGAGAGAGGGTAGTAGTGTAATGTCCCCTTATCTTAAGCTTTAGGAAATATGGACATTTATCTTACAAACACCAATTGCAAGTGATTTCTTTCTTATCAAAACACAAAATCCTTATCAAATAATTATTGCTAATAATAAATACCACTTAATAGAGTGACAATTGATGATATGTTATAAGCATATATCAGTTATATAATTAAGATCAATATATGATATTCGACTATTATCAAGTCCACGATATGAACTCTTTAGCTTGAGGATTATGTGATGGTGATCTTATCCAATCTACAATGATGGAATGACCTCTGCTATTCCGAATATATCGATACAGGTTATGCTATGAGCCTCCTCCTTATTGCTAGTAGCAATGATGCTATATTGTTGTGTCTTATTTTGCTATGGGAAGATGTAAGTGTGATGGTGTTATTCCTGTTTTTTGGTCAACTTTGAATATATACAACCTAACTAGCCTTTGAAGGCTAAGATTTGATTGAGAAATAATAGATAGAAATGAAAATAGATGATAAATCCCATATGTTCCTTGGAGTCGTTTAATTCTACCTTATATATCTACATATTTTCTTTCATTGAAGATTATAACTCTTTAAAGTATTATACCCTATTATACCCTTTCTTTGATTGCATTATTTTATCTAAACATGATCACCACTCTAACTAATCATGGCACCATGGTAAATTTGAGAGACTTACATTAACTGAATAAACACACTTCTTTATTACTATTTTTTTTTCATTAATATAAATGCCGCTAACAACCTTGATCACTGCCTATGAAAATAAAGGTATCAAACTCAATCGTTGTCTCATACGTTTTATTTAATCGTTGTTATTTAATAGTGTAATCGTTCTCTTTCATAATGTATGCCCTAAAAACTCTTAATTCCATCGTTGCTTTGAAGATTTTGTGGTCTTTAGAATAGGCAACAAATCGTACTTCCTCCGCAAGACATTTATCATATTTTTGCCGAGACCAAGATGTGCTTTTTGTTGTAAAACTTTCTTCAGAACATCATCATAAGGCCCATTTGCTTCTGATGATTCTGATTTTCCCAATTGCTTGCTCCTCAAGTTCCCCCATAATACCAATCGATGCCTCTTAATACATCTTGTTCTTTCGTTAGTTATCTAATTCCTTGATATAGTCTATTGATATAATTCATAGACGTCCTCCCATAATGAGTCATTGTAGGGATTAATGCATATTTAATTTATTCTTTCTTTGTAATACCGTTCATGTGCCTCACTAATGGTGTCGGTAGTGTTATGAATTCAAATAGGTTATTGACCATTGGGTTTAAATACTTTTTTAATAATATAGTCGTTGTCTTATCCACGTCCTTTTCTATGCTTCCCGCTAATGAGTTTTTCCTTGTATACAATATTCTCACAATTCTTTTTTCACCCATGAACAACAATAGAAAATGGACCACGAATCTGCAGTGTATAAGTGCACCAAAAAGAGGATCCACGTCCAATCCCATCACACTAGTTGCTCCTCAACATTGTGGACTGTATCTATCTAAGTTGCCTATAACTGATAAACTCTTTTGACTATTCAACTATTTTAGATACTCTCTTCTTTGTATTGGTAAGTTGCCTGTAACTAATAAACTCTTTTTACCATTCAACTATTTTAGATACTCTCTTCTTTATATCGGTATGAATATCCTTCATTAATAGAATTATTGTTCTCATACATTTCTTTTGCATTAATATAATCTTGACTTACACTAATATACATTTTTTTTCTATATTAATGTAGTCATCTTTATTTATAATGATAATACAAGGAGCATTTTCAATATTAACAATATTTGACGATGTCTTGTTTACGGATATCACAGTCTCCCTTCCTTGGAAATTCTTGTCTTCAAGAATTCTTTAAAATCACTGATTTTTCGACCCCAAACTTAGGATTAGGGGAATGACTTATAAGTAGTCATTTGTTTATTATGCTCCTAAATATAAATCATGTAGCCATCACATAGAAAACATAAGTGCATACATATATATATACATATAAAACAATGATATTGTTAGAGTTAATAAACAAATCATTTACATTACTATTTATTATCAAACATATTTTAAATATAGAGATAAGGATATGATAGGTTTAACCAAGCCAACCCATACTAAGTCCAAGAGCATATATATGGCCCTCTTGGCACCGGTGGCAGTACTTGACATCCACCTAAGGTATACTACTTAGTGGGTACTTGTCCTTCTTTCCATGCCTTATCCCTTATGGTTAGTAGCTTATCATGGACATTGTAGTGGAGTCCTTAGTTTGTCCAATCTAAGCTCAAGAGCAGGACTTTGACCCTCTTGGCCCCAGTGGCAGAACTTTGTCATCCACACAAGGTATACTACTTAGATGGCAACCTTATACCCTCTTATCTACCTCTCTTATTTATCAAGGTATGCTTTGACCCTCTTGGCCTTGGTGGTAGAAATTTTGCATCCATCCAAGGTATAGTACTTAGATGACAACCTTAACCCTCTTACCTACATCTCTTATTTATCATGGTATGGGGAATGTAGTGAAATTCTTGGCTTGTCTAATCTAAGCCTAAGAGTGGGACTTTGACCCTCTTGGCCTCGATGGCAGGACTTTGACATCCATCCAAGGTATACTACTTAGATGACCAACTTTTACCCTCTTATCGACATCTCCTCTTCCATCTATGATGGGGTTAAACATTTATTTTCATCTAGAATATATTAAAGATGATAATTATGTGATACATACTAAATACTTGACCATAGCATAAATGCTACAATATTACTAGTATTCAATATTATTATTTGTTCATATCCTCTTTGGTTCCTTCTTGTTATTCACATATTCTAGATTAACATAAAGAATAGGGTCAAACACAGAGCATACACTCGAAAACATGAAGCATACACTTTTATATATACAAACACATAGTGTACACATGAAGTCACATATTGTTAGATTCTTTCTCCTTAACTAGAATGATTAATTTATTCATGTTTACCTAGGCTTCTCGCATTAGTCATGCTTATAGAATACTCCAAACTTTCTATGGATTATTCCTTTTCCTTTCTTGTGATTTGTTGTTATTTTGATCCTTACTTTAGTAATAACTACAAATCTTCTTTCAATTTTATCAACATTTACTCCTTATCCTCTTCTTTTCACAATCCAATATTTATTGAATATATGGTACTATTTTTAATATTGTCTTCCTAGTTCTTCATTCACAGCAATTTCCCTCATATGGTGGAAGAATGTAGTGTGCTAGATCATCGCATCCAAGAAGTAGATGAAGAAGATGAAGCTGCTTTAGATGACCTTGCTACTACACTACAAGAAACTAAAAAGAAACTAGAAGATGAAGAGCCTGATGAATTTCCCACTATATTAATGAACCAGACAAGACAAGAAAAAAGAAGGGGACGTCAAGGAAGAGGGCATGGCTATAGATATAATTTACCTTTTCAGCAATAACAGCCAAGGCATTCTGTCATGACTTACCAGCCATCATTCCAATAGTCAACCCTGCAATATCAAGACCTCCAATGAGAATTTCAATAATTCAGCCCTATCGAAGAAGAGATTCCCCAGGTATATATTAAACCATATGTATTTACTCCTTTAATAGAAAAAAGAGGAGAAAGGAAATTCAATAAAAAAATCTATACCCAAGGATCCCATTATATGAGCTATTTCTCAATTCTCTCAAGAACAACCATGTCTCAAAATGTCTAACTGTGCTATTCAATTTTGTCCATTTGTGATTATTGAAGAAGAATTAGATGTCCCTAGTACATCCTACTCTAGTCTAAACCATAATCAATTTATTTCTCGCATCCAAGAAGAATATGAAGTGGAAATGAATAATACCCTCCATTTATATAAGATCTTGCAAATGTTTGAATGGTTATGTTTGTCCTACTAGAACCCAAGCCACATTTAGAGCCACAATATGCAACAAGGATACTCATCATGATAAGGCTTTTGTCCATTGTCGTCTTGTTGCAAAGATGTTGTTGATGCGATGTATCAAATCATAGAAGCGATGTAGGAATTCCCGATTTGCTAAAAAAATTGTACAATTTTTATACTAGTAGTTTCTTTTCTTTAGTATAAACTTGGGATCATGATGCCTTTTCCTAGGTTGATAGTCAATGATCTTTCTTTTCAAGTGTTGATACCTTTGGTTATGTCTCATGATTGATCTTAAGACTGATAATTTTCTCACAGGTTCGTAGGATTATGCTCTGATACCGCTGTAATGTCACCTTATTTTAGGCTTTAGGAAATATGAACATTTATCTTACAAAGATCAATTGCAGGAGATTTCTTTCTTATCAAAGCACAAAATCCTTACGAACCTAGTATTGCTGATAATACCACTTAATAGAATTACAATTGATGATTTTTTATAAACATATATATCAGTTGTATAATTAATATCAATATATGATATTCAAGTATTATCAAGTCTGTGATATGAATTCTATAGCTTGAGGATTATTCGATGGTGATCTGATCCAGTCTGCAATGATGGAATGGTCTCTACTATTCCTAATATATCGATACAGGTTATGTTGTGAGCCTCCTCCTTATTGCTAGTAGCAATGATGCTATACTGTTGTCTCTAGTTTTACTATAAGAACATGCAAGTGTGATGGTGTTGTTCCTGCTTTCTGACTTTGAATATATAGAACCTAACTGGTCTTTGAAAGCTAAGGCTTAATTGAAAAATAATGGATATAAATAAAAATAGATGAAAAATCCCATTTATCCCTTGAAATCGTTTAGTTCTACCTTATATATCTCCCTATGTTCTTTCATTAACAAAGTATTGTATCCTTTCTTTGATTTCATTGTTTTATTTAAACATGATCACCACTCACCACTCTAACTAATCGTGGCTCCATGGTAAAAGTGAGAGACTTACATTAACTAGATAACCACAATTCTTTATTAATACTTTTTTTCATTAATATAAATGCCACCTAACAACCTTGATCGCCAAAATTTTGAAAATCTATTTTTTTGATAATTTTTTATGTTTTCTTAAATTACATTTTAAAAGGCATTTGGAGTAGAATCGAACTTGATAAATTTAACTAATTTCTTAGGAAGGGTGTTGCAAGCTTCTTTCCAAGCAACTCAAACTAGTTCTCTTGGAGATCTCTGCAATAATTCCAAGAAGTCAAAAAAATTACCAATAGATTACAAGTTATGACCCTACCAAGTTGGCGTACCAAAATTAAATATTTTTTTTTTGTAATTTTTAAATTTTTATTTAATTTTGTCATCATCCAACTATCCATTTCAACTTCCAAGTATGACACGGGTGTGGTGACCTTTCAACTTCTTGAAATCGTATAAATGACTCATGTCAAAGCTATCAAATATAGTTTTTCGAGGTATTCCTCTCTGCCAATTGCCAATTTGTACTTATTTTTCATATCAATCGTTGTGTGTTAGATATAATCCTATTAATTCCTCAATATGTATTATTTCTCAAAATCTCACCCACCCACCTATGTCACTAGGTAATTTTCTTGAGAGGGGATGTATTGTGGTGTCCCACCTACCCATGTCACTTTCCATGTATTTTGGGGGGATTCTATTGACTTAGAATTATAGTTGATACAAGATAATTTAAAATCAACCCACTCATCCTCAATTATAGTCGACTCATTCATTCTAATAATAAATATTAGAAACAATTTAATTTTATTAAATTAATATCCAATTAAAATTAAAATATTATATAACCTCGATGATCTTAAGGCTATTGTTAAAACTAATGACTTACATATAAATCACTAGAAATCAAATCTCCCTTTAAATTTTTAACATAAAATATATAATATTCACAAAATAAAACACAACATCCACATAAATAAAATACAATATAAAAAATGCACGAACAGAATAAATATTTCAAAGATATTAGTAGACCGGGAATGGATGAGAAGATATTTGGAGTCTATGATTGACAAACTCGTATGCAATGACAATTCAAAGGAAAAGAGCAGCTAACAAAAGAAAATATCTTACACTAAACTTGTATAAGTGCTAACAAAACTTCATACGGCAATACCAGGCATATTCCCTGAAAATATCTTACACTAAAATTTCAGTGAGAGGTTCACAGCTTCCTACCAAGGCTGACTTCGCCTAGCTAAACGTCAGAACTCACGGACAAACCTCTTTCTGTGGGACCTCATGATGAGAAAGCATGTAAGGGAAATGGGCTTTCCTGACATGATCTATTGTAGGCATTAATGAGTTTTAAGACAAAAGGATCACATTTTTTAGTTTATATTTTATTGAAGTAAGATGAATACAGCTCAGAAATAAAACAACAGCAGCAAGAATGGCGTTACAATAACTGTGAAGAAAACATTGCTTAAATCCTTAAAATTAGGTCTTGTTGAGAAGTGGTGCATGTGAAGCTATAATCTCAATCAACAGTGACTACCCAACTACTTTCATTTACAGGCACATGAAATTGATCCACGTGACAGAGATAGAGTTAATAGATTTTTTTCCCCATGTTATCCAAAACTTTGTGGCGAAATGATCAGTTTGGTTTTGGTTGGCCCCATCGTGTTTATATAAGCTATGCTCTACGTAGTGATATTTCAGAAATTACGATGTATGGTATAACAGATATGGCTTAAGGTTCTTCAATATTTATAGATTTATATGATTTGAGGATAAAATATTTGGTATGATCAATGATATCATATATTCAGGGTTCAAACGACGATAAACAATATTTTGGCTGGGTAAGTAAACTAAGTATCGACTTTGTTTCTCTCTAGCGGTTAGGCGTTTTGAAAAGGACCACATTTTCTCTTCTCCGCCGCCCCCACTATTTTTGACGGGCTTCATATACAAGAAAATCGTTCCAACTTTATAAATATACCTCCTCCGTAGGAAAGGAATGAAAGACGGGGTGAGTTTAGAGAGGAGAATGCATAGATGGAGGGGTTGTTCAATTGCGAATCTCAATCTGAGTCTGGGTCTCAATTTGTTGAGTGTTCCAGCTGTGAAGATCTGGAGCTGGTCAAGCGCCTAGGCCAGGGCCACATGAGCACGGTTTTCTTGGCTGTCCATCGTGGCACCAACAAAGCTTTTGCAGTCAAAGTGATGAGTAAGGAGCAGAGAAAAGCCTACAAATTGGCAGCTACGGAGAAGGAGATTCTGTCTTCATTGGATCATCCGTTTCTGCCGTCTCTGCTTACCCACTTTGAGTCAGAGACTCATACATTTCTGGCCATGGAGTATTGTTCTGGAGGAGATATTAACGTGTTGAGGCATAGGCAACCCAGTAAAACCTTTTCAGAGTCCACCATAAGGTGAATATTTGTGTTTGTGTGTTCTTCTATATTTCTAAGTTGCATTTGGTGGATGTCTGCGTCCTGCTTTATTCTGATTTACATGCGGAAATAACCCAAACAACGCCTTCACCGAAAATTCCAATATCAATCTAACTATATTTGTTATGTTTTTGCAGTCGGTATCGGGGGATCCTGGTGCATAAACTTCTCCTCTATAATTGGAGACTTTTTGAGAGAATAAACTAATTGAACACTTTGTAGGATTATCTTTGTTACTATATAATTGTTCAGACATTTTTTGATTCCTCAAGGTGAACAGGTGACATACTGGTAATTGAAGTCATTTTTTTAGGTGACGTGTCTTCATCCATGTGCAGGTTTTACGCGGCAGAGGTGATTGTAGCGTTGGAGTATTTGCACGAGAAAGGAATCGTATACCGAGATCTGAAGCCGGAGAACATATTGGTTCAAGACAGTGGGCACATAATGCTCACTGATTTCGATCTGTCTCTGCGTCTCATATCTGACAATGGCGAATATAGCGAATGGAAATCTTGTTCGTTTGTGGGTACAGAGGAGTACATCGCACCGGAGGTCCTGTGGGGCAAATTCCATTCATACCCAGTCGACTGGTGGTCTTTCGGCGTCTTTCTGTACGAAATGAGTCACGGGCAGACGCCTTTTAGGGGGTTTAGTCGAAAGGACACCTTTGTCAATATTATGAGCAAGGACCCCTTTTTCTCATCCTCATCTTCTCTGGATGATCTTATTCAGAAGCTCCTTGCGAAAGAGCCAACACAGAGGCTAAACAGAAAGCAAATAAAAAGCCACCCCTTCTTTCGGGGCATGAGATGGGATCAACTGCAATTTGTTTCTAGGCCTCCTTTTGTGCCGCCTCTCTCTCCTGAACCTCTTCTCACTTTTCACAAAGAAAATGAAGAAGAAGAAACAGAAGACATGAGCATTAAATCCGATGGCTACGGCTCCGTGGAATGTGATTTCAAAGAAGACGACACGAGAAAATTTATATTTGGGGAGTTTTGAGACGATATGCTGTCCTCACTCCAGCTGATCATATCGCACTGTCCATAATATATGACGTTAGGTTGCTCATGCCAACAAAAGTCTAAATTTGACGGTCCATCCTGCTTGTCAAATAGATCTTGTGACGGCATACTGTGTTTGGAAACTATGTATAGGTTAAAAGAATAATGTGGTATATTAAAAAACCTAGCATTGTATTACTGGATTTTAATGGTTAAGATGAAATTAGGATGGTATTAGAAATTGCTTGGCCACAGTAATATAGAATCATTAGGTTTTGAATAGTCGTGTATGCAGTAGACACATTAATATAGTCCATGGACTACAGCAAACAAAAAATAATAATTGATTCATAAAATCTCTTGTATAGCTGCATTGTTCTCACAATTCTCCTCATCAAATTTAAGGTGAACAATTATGCAGCGAATTGTCTTTGTTGCAATAATAATTTGGAATCATATGACTCACGGTCGTCACCTAGATGAAGTGGATACACCAATAACATATTAGAATTGCTTAGAAAAATAATAAAATAAGATAATGATGATTGATTTAAAAAAGTTTCTATGTGGCTGTAGTGTTCACACCTTTATTTTGATATTAACAAAATACTAGAAAAGAAAGTGTAGGTTCCACACGGCTATGTAAAGTCTTCTAAACAGTGTTCGGCGAAATCACGTGGGAAGACTAGAGAGCTCTAAAACTTAGAAACGAACGTCTGAGTGAATTAATGAGACGTGCAGATTTTTTACTTCAGTCAGAATTACATCCACACGTTTACATTGGATTACGTCAACATTCAAAGGAAAAAAACTTCCAATGACAATCGCATCTAAACGTTTTAGGTAATTGACTGGAAACTTAGATTTCGTTTAGAATCAATTCTAAAGGTGAAAATTATCGGGTGAAAGTATGAAGCTATGTTCTTTGAAACAAATCCCTGTTTTTTATGGGATGAATAAATGTTTGCTCTTTTATGTGGTGTGCGACACACAACAATGATAAATGCTACTTTTCGTATAATATTGTGGTGTGCGACCCACAACAATGATAAATGCTACTTTTCGTATAATATGTATTAATGCCTATTTCTTATATAAAATATGTATGGGAATAGGTCTTAAAGAAAAAATATTAAGTACATGTTATAAACATAAATTTAATAGGAAAATATGAAACACATTAGTTAATATATTCAATATCAATTTAAAATGTATTATAATTTATTATTAAATATTTTAGTCAATAATCTTTTATTAATGAACAGTATCATGGATAAAATAATTTTGTTTGTTATTTGTTAAAAGAAAAAAATCATTTGTTTGAAATCATTTACATGAATACAAAATTCAAATTAATTAGATATAAGTTTTTTAAGAGAATAAACTATAAGTTAGTCTATTTTTAATATTTGAGCTATTGTAATATCATAGTAGTACCGAAACTATGTAACTATGTAACAACATAATGTGATAATAGAAAATCTATGTTAACCTCCTCCTTACATTGTTCTTGCAAATGTACCCATGAAACAATTGAATTTATCATTTCCAAGAGACTTGGTGAGTATATTAGTTGTATGAGAGTCGATTGGGCAATATTGGAGCTAGATGTGGTGGTCGAAGACCTATTCTCAAATGTAATGGCATTCTATCTTAATATACATTCATAAAAAAACTAAATACCTCACGATCTTCAATACATCCCGATTGTCACAATAAAGAATAGGTGGCTTTTCATTAGGAATGTTTATGTTAGCCAAAATGCAATATAACTAAATCACTTGAATTATAGTTCCTTGTGTGGCATGATATTCAAGCTTGATGGATGAGAGATAAACAACAATTTGCATCTTACTAATCTATGAGATAAGTCTTTACTTTTTTAGGAATAAAAGATCTTACTTCCTTCTTTGTTATTTTCTAAATCTAGAACTCTTCTAGAATCAATGGAGGGATAATACTAATTAATACATATACTCAATTTCATGATAATATCCATTGAAATCACATATTTTCATCATATACCATTTATCAATTTTTAGATTTCTCATTGTAGTGAAATAGAACAACATTTAAACTATCATACCTTTCATACCCCTTTGTCAAAATAAAATTTTTAATATTATTTAGAAAGGGCAAATAACAAAGAATAAACTTGTAAATTAATTTGCAAGAATTCTGAACATGCATGAGTATTTTTCTTAGCAAGTTAGTTTACTAGAACTTATTCATAACAATTTGTAACAAAAGACTTGACCTAATTTGTCACCAACCAAATCTAAAAAGAAATGAGATTGATGCTAAAGATGAAAGTATTTGACTTTTTCTTATGTTAAATTAGGTCATTCCACCTTGTAAATGTAATTGTTTAAATCTTGTCTATCCTCCTCAAAAACTATATACACATAAAAATAAAACTCAATACCCACAAAAGAAAATATAACATCCCCATCAATGTGTAGAATCTAAGATTAGTAAACTCACATAAAATGATAGCTCGACTAAAAAGAACAATGAACAAAAGAATGAATAATATCTTTCTTAAACTTGTAAAAATATCACGATTTGATAGATTTGATACAGAAATATTCAATTATATTTCATAGAATTATACCTACTTCCATTTTAATCCATAAAATGGAATGATAGATTTTAGTGAAGTTTATAAAATCAAATGATTTATAAATGGAGAACCTATAATTTTAAGATATTTTCAAATTCTTTCTAACATTTTCGATTATAAATGTTGATCTTTATATCATTCTTTGTTTACAATCAAATTGTTTTGACACTAAATAGGAGTATCCTCATAAGTTGTAATCAAAATTATTGGCTTGCAGCTTTCCATGGAAAGCTCATAACTTTCTCTCACGACCGACTTCCCTTGACTCAGGCCAGGATTCACGGAGGGACCTGTTACGTGGGAACTTAAGACCTCCTATGGATAACAAGGCATGACGCCCACATTAAGGGAGAAGGAGAAGGGCATTCCTCACTGTTCTACATAGATCCTCCTCTAAGACTTTGTTGCAGGCATTAATGACTTTCGTGACCCAGACGATGACGTGCATAACCTTACATGAAATAATCCCATATGACAAACGTAGGTTTCTTATTTCTATCTTATCCATAATTTCGTAATGCTTTAATTTAATAGATTAAGATGTATAGTAATTGTATCATAAAGTTTAGTTGGCAAAGTACTAGATATAATAAGTTCGTTTGACAAATATTATATTGATTTTATCAAAATTATTTGAAGTATATATATTTGTAATGTTTGTAGTTGTTAGTTAATCATTAGAAAATTTAGAATGGGACGGGAAAAGGAAATTAAGCATATTATGTTGTATATACAATCATAATAATAGATATATTAAATAGAATTATTATTATAGGATCATCAAAGTTTTCTTAAGATGAGTTTGTATGAATTGTAGAATGAATTCATATACAAAAATATATGTACATATATATTGAGTGTTTTGACACAATTTTATAAATAAATTTCATAAATTTAAAACTTTTATTATTCTATTTTTTATATTTGTATCATACAAATTTGAGTCCATTATGACCTTCGCTATTCTTAACTTAATACATCTTGTTCTTTCTTTAGTTGTCTAATTCCTTGATATAGTCGGTTGATATAATTCTTAGAGGTCTTCCCATAATGAGTCACTATAGGGATCAATGCATATTTAATTTATTCTTTCATTTTAATACCATTCTTGTGCCTTACTGATGGTATCAGGAGTGTTAAGAATTCAAATAGATTATTGACCATTGGGTTTTAATACTTTTTTAATAATATTGTTGTTGTCTTGTCTCACTATCATTCTTGTCCATGTCCTTCTCTATGCTTCACGCTAATGAGTGTTCCTATGTCTACAATATTCTCACCATTCTTCCTTGACCCACGAACAACAATAGAAAATGTCACAAATTTGCAGAGTATAAGTGCACCAAAAAGAGGATCCACATCCAATCCCATCGCAATAGTTGTTCCTCAGCATTGTGGACCGTATCTACCTAAGTTGTTGATAAACTATTTTAGATACTCTTATTTATATTGGTAAGAATCCTTCATTAATAGAATTAGTATTCTCATGCATGTCTTTCACATTAATATGATCTTAACTTAGACTAACATAGATTTCTTTTTTGTATTAATGTAGTCATCCACTTTATTTGTAAATATAATATAAGGAGCTTTCTCAATATTAACAATATTGGACGACGTCTTATTTGGAGATATCACAAATAGATATAGGAGAAAGACCTTGGTTATTAAGAAATTGAGAATCTTCACACACACACACTTAAATACATCGGTAGATGTTTTATATATTCATAAAATAACTCCATGCACTTATATTGGTGAATTTGATTATCGAAAAATATATTTCTAGTTTTTGTGTAAATGTGATTTACATATTCTTGTATATAATTATTGGATACTATTAGGAGGACTTTTGTTGAAATATTGTTATGCTATGCTTTTGTTTCTACATTTCTTTTTCGTGAAAACTTGTTAAAGAGTAAATGTGTAATGCTGAAATTATGTGTGATAATAATAAGAATATATATAATCAGTTTATATTTTAATAAGTACATATTCATAAATATATTTCTATATATGTATAGAGATATATATAAAGATATCTATATATACATATTGCAATATAAATGAGTGACAATAATTATTTTAAATATAAATATTTACATAAATGCATGTGTGTGTGTGTGTGCACGCGTGCATAAATATATATGTGTATGTATGTGTATGTATGTGTATGTATGTGTATTTATGTATATGTGTATGTACATCTACATGTACATGTATATGTATCTATATATGTATATGTATGTATATGTATATGTATGTATGTATGTATATGTATGTTTACCATAATAAATTATATACCCTTTACAATTCAATACTATTTTTACCACTTGTTCTAGATGTTGTGTGTTATTTGGTGTAAATAGGCTCAAGCTCGGTTCGAATTCACAACATTCGTCTCATCCTCATTTGTTTTATCCTTTGTACAAACTAATTAGGCTTACTAGGGCGTCCAATGCCCATATCCTCCCAATTTGGTTGCAAAATTTGATATTTTATTATTATATTCATATTATCCACCATTGTTGAACACCTCAAAGGTTGTTGAGCACATCCATAGAATAGAAAATAAATCTAGAAACTATTGATCCAATATTAATGCATCAAACCATTGGTGTTATTTCCAAGATATTTAAGAAGCGAAATATCCCTCTCTATTGCATGGTATAGGCTAGATAATTTCATCACTAGGACAAGTAGCTCACAAAGGATCAAATTGAAAAGAAATTTCCTCATTTATCGTAGAGCATAGAGACAACGAATCCAGTTGTCTCTCAAGTGGGATAAAATTGTCCCATATCGATCTAGGAGCACTCATGTGACATTTCCATAGCCAAAGATGTCCAAAATTTTAAAAATCTATTTTTTTGATAATTTTTAGGTTTTCTTAAACTACATTTTAAAAGACATTTGGAGTAGAATCGACCTTGATACATTTAATTAATTGCTTAGGAAGGGCGTTTTAAGCTTATTTCCAAGAAACTCAAACTAGTTCTCTTGGAGATCTTTGCAATAACTCCAAATCAAAACTTTTACCAATAGATTAGGAGTTATGACCCGACCAAGTTGAGGTACCAAAATTAAATAGTTTTTTTGTAAATTTCAATTTTTTAATTAATTTTATCATCATCCAACTATAAATTTCAACTTCCAAGTATGGCACAAGTGTAGTAACCTTTCAACTTTTTGAAATAGTTTAAATGACTCATGTCAAAGCTATCAAATATAGTTTTTGGAGGCATTCCTTTCTGCCACTTGCAATTTGTACTTATTTTTCGTATTGATTGTTGTGTGTTAGATACAATACTATCAATTCCTCACTAGGTATTATTCCTCAAATTCTCACCCACCCACCCATGTCACTAGGTATTTTTCTTCAGAGGAGATGTATTGTGGTGTCCCACCCACCCATGTCAATTTCCATGTACCTTTGGGGGATTCTATTGACTTCGAATTATAGTTGATACTAGACAATTTTAAATCAAGTCACCCACCTCCAATTATAGTTGACCCATTCATTCTAATAATAAATATTAGAAATAATTCAATTTTATAAAATTAATATCGAATTAAAACTAAAAGATTACATAAAGTCAATAATCTTAAGCCTATTGTTAAAACTAATGACTTACATATAAATCACTAAAAATCAAACTTTACTAATTCAAAAGATCTAAACTATAAAAAGAAAATCAAAATAAAAAGATATTTAACAAAAAAATCTCATAAAATATTATGATACATATTCTTTTGATTTGTTAATATAAAATATTTAACGTACACAAAATAAAACACAACATCCACATATATAAAATACAATATAAAAGATGCACGAACAGATAAATATTTCAAAGATATTTGGAGTCTATGATAGACAAACTCGTATGCAATGACAATTCAGAGAAAAAGAGCAACCAACACAGGAAAATTTCTTACACTAAACTTGTATAACTGCTAATAAAATTTCATACGGCAATACCAGACATATGCTCTGAGAATAGTATGCACTCCCATCATGTAGTTTTCAGTGAGAGGTTCACAGCTTCCTACCAAGCCTGACTTCGCCTAGCTAAACGTCAGAAGTCACGGACAAACCTCTTTATGTAGGACCTCATGATAAGAAAGCATGGAAGGGAAATGGGCATTCCTGACATGCTCTACTGCGGGCATTGATGAGTTTTGTAACAAAAAAGATCGGCTTTCCCGTTTATTTTTATTGGTAGCAAGATGAATACAGTTGAGGGAAAAGCAACAGCTCCAAGAATGGCGTTCCAACAGTTGTGAAGAAAATGTTGGTTAAACCTTAAAAGTAGGTCTTTTGTTGAGAAGTGGTTAATGTGAAGCTATAATCAATCAACAGTGACTACCCAACTGCTTTCATTTACAGGTACATGAAATCAATCCTTTTGACAGATAGAATTCATAGATTTTATCCTTATGTCATCCAAAACTTTGTGGCGAAATGATTAGTTTAGTTTTGGTTGGCTCCGTTGTCTTTATATAAGGGAATGGCTTAAATCACAAACACTAAGCTTATACTTCTATGCTTTAAGGTGTTAAACACTCAGAATTGACTGATATTTTGTAGGCTTAATATATTGTGTAATGTATGTGATCACACTAAGAAAACACTTCTAAACTTAAAAGTGTTAAACACTCATAATTGATTAACATTCTCTAGACTTAATATGTTGCTTAATGTGTAAACTGATGAATAATGATGAACAACAGATACCCTAACTGGTACTGAGAGGGAGGGTGAATCAGTACATACAAAAACTTCTCCGCAACTTATCAAGTTAAAACAATCTTAACCGGTTGTCTTCATTACTGAACTTAACCATGGCAATACCGATTAAACACAATAAGACTTCAGACAATATAAACAGGTAAAACTGAATACTTCAAATACATTCAATACTTGATAACTACTTCACCCATAAACATATGCATGTGGTATATCAACAATACCATAACCATTAGCTCTACATGCATAACCACTTAAACAAAGAATACTTAATCATCACATAAAAAATACACAACTCATGACACAGATTTTTCACATGGAAACCCAAAATGGGAAAAACCACAGTGGGGATGAATACCCACAAGCTTGTTTTGAACTATTTTGAAGCTCGCTCTATTAGGAGCCTAGTCCGGTTAAAGACTTTACAATAAGGTTCTGCTAGGAACCAGTCCTATTAAAGATCACCCGGTTAAGGGGTGGCTATATACCTTGTTAAAGGTTACCTTGCTAGAGGATTTAAAGAAATCAATGAACTTGAGTCACCTGGTTAGAGGATTTACAGTAAGCCTATTAAAGCTACCTGGCAAAGGGATTTTCCTTCTGTTGAAATGGTTAGAAGACTATAGGTAAAACTCTGATCTGATAACAGCACTATATGCTAAGGCAGATCCTTTCCAGTTCCTCTACTCTGCAATCACACTCTATAGTTTTCTCTACTCTCACTAGTCTGGCAAGTATCTCATCACTAGGATACATACACAATTTTTGCCAACAACTTACATTAACAAACATCATTGACCTTATAGACAAAAATTAGGTCGGTAGCATAAACCCTAAACCCTAATCATTTAGGTTTACAATTACAGGCAGTCCAATCCTGATCGTCCATACATTTTACATAGAAGGAAACAATCTCAAATAGATCACAAGTCATTCTACATCGTCCATTCTTCACCGCACATAGAAATTAGTAACCCATCATGCTTTCTTCTCATACCGCTAAGAAGAATGTTCATTCTCGAGATAGACATTTAATGCAGTCGATCTTCACATGCAAGATCCTCAAGGAAATCCTTCACGTGCACAAAACTGACTTGGCATCTCGATCTCATCCTCATTTCTTAGCTAACTCATCACAAAATATCATCGGTTGCATTGTAGAAGTCAGATTGCTAAACCGGAAACCCTAGAGCTAAGACTGCCAACCGATAGTCACACTTAGTGAAACCTCGACACCGGTTCACTACATCTCTTCATACTGATTCTTCAACTTGATCATCAATAACAACTGCTTCCAATCTTCATACTGGTTAACCTATACTTATTGACATCAATGACAACATACTGGTTCATCAAATGCCAACAATCTCCCCCTTTGGCATTGATGGCAATACTTAGCATAGCATTGCAACAAGAAACATCATAGACCAGTGCAACTAAAATATCTTCATCATATATCATACAACAAATATCTCTTCCCCTATCTCGTATCTTCTCTCCTTATTATATATCTTCTCCCCCTTTGACAACAATGCCAAAGTGGAGGCACAAGCTCCCATACTCCACTATGTTGCTCCCCCTATGGAGTAGCATCCTTCAACACATCAATCTTGAAAGATTTGTCACTATAATACCTGACTAATGTAGGGAAAACATCTTTAATTACTTCATGAAGGGGGAAACCCCCTAATTCACCTCTCAAATAGGTAAATGTAGTCTTTGGTAAGGGCGTAGTGAATATGTTTGTTAGCTGCTCCTTACTAGAAACATGTTGTAATACAACCTCTCTATTTTGAACCTTCTCTCTCAAGAAATGATACTTGAGCTCAATGTGCTTAGTTCTACCATGCAATGCCGAATTCTTGGAAATATTGATTGCACTAGTATTGTCACAAAATATACTCAATGGTTCAGATATAGGTACTTTGAAACCATCCAATACATGTTTCATCTAGATTGTCTGACTGTGGTTCATAAATGCTACCACATACTCCGCTTCAGCTATAGACTAAGAAGTACAGCTTTGCTTCTTACTTGTCTAGGAGACTAGTTCTCCACCGAGAAAGAACGCTCCATCGGTTGTGCTTTTCCGATCATCCACATTACCTCCCCAATTTGCATCAGTAAATACCTTGAGATTAAAATCACCATTGTATGGATACCACAATCCATAGTCAACAGTCCCTTTCAGGTATCTAAGAATCTTCTTGACTGCTACCAAGTGGGATTCTCTTGGAATTTTTTGAAAATGAGCTACAATGCCCACTGCATGAGCAATATCTAGTCTGTTGTGCACCACATAGTACAGCTTACCAATCATTGACCGGTACTCCTTTTTATTCACTAATGTTGAATCATCTTCCTTAGTCAGTTTACAATCGATCACCATCGGTGTGCCAACCAGTTTGCTCTCCTCCATGCCAATGGTCTTCAATACCTCTTTGAAATACTTGGACTGGGTAATAGAGATACCCTCTTTCATTTGTTGAATCTGTAAACCAATGAAGAACTTTATCTCTCCAATCAGAGACATTTCAAACTCTTTCTTCATTTCATCTGCAAAATCATGACTCATTTCATCATCTCGTCCAAAGATTGTGTCGTCTACAAATACTTCACAGATCATAATCTAATCACCTTCAGATTTGAGGTAGATGTTGCTATCCTCACTTGTTCTCTGAAATCCTATTTTCACAAGATGAGAGTGTAAATGTTCATACCATGCCCTTGGTGCTTGTTTCAATCCATACAGGGTCTTGTGTAATCTACACACCATGTTACTATCTTTAGATAAGGCAAACCCATCGGGTTGCTCAATATACACTTCCTCTTCTAGGATTCCATTTAAGAACGCGGACTTCACATCCATCTAGTATACCTTAAATCCCTTGAATTTTGCAAATACAAGTAGCATTCAGACACCTTCCAATCTATCCATAGTAGCAAAGGTTTCTCCATAGTCTTCTCCCTCTTCCAGAGCATATCCCTTGCATACAAGTCTTGCCTTGTTCCTTACAACTGTGCTTCATTTAGCTTATTACTAAAAACCCATTTGGTACCTATGACATTCTTATGTTTTGTTCTAGGTACCAAGGACCATGTTGCATTCTTTTCTATCTGGTCTAGCTCTTCTTCCATTTCCTTAATCCAGTCTTCATCTATAAGTGCTTCTCTGGAAGTCTTGGGCTCCAATTCAGAAATCATGCAAGAGTTTTCTTTCACTTTTCTTCTTGTGAGTATCCCTGCATCTTTATCTCCTATGATCTGCTTTAGATCATGATGTAGTTTCACATATCTAGGAATGACTCTAGCTGGTTCTGCTATCTTTTCTTCTTCTTCTTCACTTACTTCTTCTTCTTCACCTACTGCAGCTTCTATTGGTACAGGAACACTGATATCTTTACTCAGTGTTTCTTTCTTAACCGGTTTCCAGAAGGCTATACCCAGTTCATCTTCCACTTCCTCACTGCAGGTTTCCTCAGGTTTTTCAAGGGATTCATCAACCCTGACATTGATGCTCTCAACATTTTTTTGTGTTCTATTGTTGTAGCACTTGAGAGCTTTACTCTTAGTGGAATGTCCCAGAAATATTTCTTCATCACATTTAGCATCAAACTTGCTCAGATACTCACCTCTCTTGATGTAACACTTATTACCAAATACTTTGAAATAACCCATAGTGGGAGTCTTCCTGGTCCAATACTCATAAGGGATTTTAACTCTACCTTTCTTGATGAGTACCCGGTTCATAGTATAGACTGTAGTGTTCGTCGCTTCTCTACAAAAAGTGTGAGCAACCTTTCCTTGGATTAGCATCGTTCGGGCCACTTCAACTATAGTCCTGTTATTCCTTTCTACTATGCCATTTTGTTGTGGTGTCCTTGGAGCAGACAACTGCCTCTTGATACCATTATCTTCACAGTACTTGTTAAATTCATCAGAAGTGAATTCACCTCCTTGATCAGTTCTTGGGCATTTTATCTTACGACCACTTTCCTTCTCTACTAATGCTCTAAAGTCTTTGAACTTTCCAAATGCCTCATACTTGTCTTTCAAGAATGTGACCCACATCATTCTTGAGCAGACATTAGTGACAATCATAAAATACCTATCTCCCTTAATACGTATAGTTTTCATAGGACCACACAAATCCGTGTGCACAAGATCAAGTAAGTTTTATGCTGAAAAAGACTTACCTTTGAAATTTGAGGAAGACATCTTCCCAAGTTGACATTCTCTGCACAAAGAAGTCTCTGATTTGTTTAGCAAAGGCAATCCTCTTACTGCCTTGATCTTACTATCCTTTACAATATTACCAAACTTCATATGACAAAGTCTCCTATGCCATATCCAACTGTCATCAAACTTCACCATCAGATACCGACTTATCTTGGCATTCAGCTAAAACAAGTTACCTCTGGTCTTCTTACTGGTGGCAATAAGTTCACCACTCTTTCCAATCATACTGCAGACTCCACCTTTGAACTCCAGAATGAGCCCTTTATCATTTAGCTAAGCAACACTCAACAGGTTATGCTTAAGACCTTCTACCCAGTAGACATCATCCGCACTGCTCTTTCCATCCAATGAGATGGATCCTTTTCCTTTTACCAAGCATGGTGCATCATTGCCAAATCTGACAACACCTCCATCATTTTCTTCTATAGACAGAAACTTTCCTTGATCACCAATCATGTGGTGAGAAAAACCACTATCAATAATCCACTCATTAGAGTTGTCAATGCGAGAGACAAGTGCTTTCTTGTCAGACACTTCTTCCTTTACAGCTACAAACACTATGTCCTCACTCTCTTCATTTTTAGATTCTTCATCAGTAACACTTTCATCCACTACAACAAGATAATTTCTTCTATTTCCTCCTTTATACTTTCTAAACCTCTCCACTTTATCCTTATTGTCATTGTCAGGACAATTAACAGCTATATGTCCTATCTTATTGCAGGAAATACATTTTAAAGGAATCTTACCTCTATATTTTCCAGTGCCTTTTGGAAGCCTCTTGGCAAGAAGAGCTTCAAACTCCATCAAAATCTCTTCATCATCCATACCTTTGCTTTGCATGGATTCATAACTGGTACTTACTTCTTTTCCTTTTCTGGTTGGTGCAACAAATGCTCTAAAAGCTTACTCAGTCTTCTGAACACTTCCATCATATCTATTCAACTCATATGCAGTCAATTTAGCAATGATAGAGTCTAAGGATACCTTGGTTTTGTCAATAGACCTTAGTTCCTAAATAGCAGCAACTCTGATTGCATAGACTGGTAACAATGATCTCAAAACGTTACTGACAACAATGGCATCATCAATTGTTCCACCAATGCTCTTGATATCTCCAACAACAGTCTTGATCCTTATGCCATATTGCTGAATGGTTTCACCTTCAACCATCCTCATGTCTTCAAATTTTCCTCTAAGGCTCTCTTCCTTAGCTTGCTTGACATGCTCATCACCACCATAAATAGTTTCCAATGTGTCCCATACATCTTTAGGAGTGTCCTTATCTTGTACATCAATGAACTCAATATTAGACAAACTGCTAATAAGAGCTTCAATAACTTGTCCATTTTCTTGAATCTCTCTTTTATGATCATCGATTAAAGTGCCAGTTGGGATTAAATAGACATTCTCAACATAGCTTCAGTGTTGAGCACCCAAACTCTTGATATAGATCTTCATTCTTTCCTTCCATATTTTGAAGTTATCTCTATTGAACTTAGGACCTTCCCTCTTCATCATTAAGGCAGGATCTTTTACTTGACCTGGAGTTGCTCTAATACCAATTGATGAATAATGATGACCAACAAATACCCTAACTAGTACTGAGAGGGGGGGTGAATCAGTACATACAAAAACTTCTGAGCAACTTATCAAGTTAAAACAATCTTAATCGGTTGTCTTCATTAATGAACTTAACAATGGCAATACCTATTAAACACAATAAGACTTTAGACAACATAAACAGGTAAAACTGAATACTTCAAATACATTCAATACTTCATAACTACTTCACCCATAAACATATGCATGTGGTATATCAACAATACCATAACCATTAGCTCTGCATGCATAACCACTTAAACAAAGAATACTTAATCATCACATGAAAAATGCACAACTCATGACACACAGATTTTTCACGTGGAAACCCAATTGGGAAAAGCCACGGTGGGGATGAATACCCACAAGCTTGTTTTCAACTCTTTTGAAGCTCGCTCTATTAGGAGCCTAGTCTAGTTAAAGACTTTACAATAAGGTTCTGCTAGGAACCAATCCTGTTAAAGATCGCCCAGTTAAGGGATGGCTATATACCCCATTAAAGGTTGAAACCCTATTAAAGATTACCTTGCTAGAGGATTTAAAGAACTCAATGAACTTGAGTCACCTGGTTAGAGGATTTATAATAATCCTGTTAAAGCTACCCGGCAAAGGGATTTTCCTTCTGTTGAAATGGTTAGAAGACAATAGGTAAAACTCTAATTTGATTAAAGCACTATATGCTAGGGCAGATCCTTTTCAGTTCCTCTAATCTGCAATCATACTGCAGTTTTCTCTACTCTCGCTGGTATGGCAAGTATCTCATCACTAGGATACATACATAATTTTTGCCAACAACTTACAATAACAAACATCATCGACCTTATAGACAACAATTAGGTTGGTAGCATAAACCCTAAACCCTAATCATTTAGGTTTACAGGTAGTCCAAACCTGACCGTCCACACATTTTACATAGAAGGAAACGATCTCAAACAAATCACAAGTCATTCTGCATCATCCATTCTTCACTGCACATAGAAATCAGTGACCCATCACGCTTTCTTCTCATACCGCTAAGAAGAATGTTCATTCCCGAGGTAGACATTTAATGCAGTCGATCTTCAAGGAAATCCTTCACGTGCACAAATTTGACATGGCATCTCGATCTCATCCTCATTTCTTAGCTAACTCATCACAAAATATCATCGGTTGCATTGCACAAGCCAGATTGCCAAACCGGAAACCCTAGAGCTGAGACTACTAACCGGTAGTCACACTTAGTGAAACCCTAACACCGGTTCACTACATCTCTTCATACCAGTTCTTCAACTTGATCATCAATAACAATTGGTTCCAATATTCATACCAGTTAACTTAGTCTTTATTGCTAGTCATTGCATGAGGTCCAGAAGAGATCTTGAGTAGAAAATGAGCTTAGAGATTTGGAGAAATTTGATGTTGAAGTAGAAGATCCAAATTAGATTGTATGTAATGTGAGGAAATTAATGTAGCAGTAGTGACCAAAAAGAGCATTCTATTTCTGTTTGAGGCCAGCAGAGCCCATTGATAGTAAGATATCTGAGCACCTACAGTGTGACTCTAAGTAAGGTGTTGATAAAACAAGTGAATCACACCTGAACCTATGATGAACTAGTAGCCAAAAGGGCGAGAGCTCATGGTAAGAGCATCCCAAGAATGACATGGGATTTCCTAGGTTCGATCTCTAGATGTAAAAGATTTTCAATGCAGCAGCATGAGTGAAAGAGACACTGCAGTCATCAACAAAGAAATTAGAGGATGTCGTAGCATTTGTGATTAAAGGGGAGTATTGGAGATTGTAATCCCAACTATAGTTAGCTCCTCATGCCACCGTCATTGTCAGTTATTTTCTCTTGCATCTCCACGTTCAAATATTCCATGCAAGCAATTAGATTCTCCATGCAAGTAGTCAAATATAACTGAACTGGAGATTTACAATTAGATTGATCCTCCGTTAGCTCCACCATATGCGCAGCCAAGCACTAGATAAGCTAATGTTATAAGTTGTTGCTAATATTTCACGTTCCCTAAAATTTGCAGGCAGTTAAGGTTGGGGTCCCATGGAGGGGGGCTTCCTAAAAAATAGAGCGAGTGTTGTAGAGATTTTTTAGGAATTTTTTTAAAGCGGGTGGTCTCATGAAATGTGGAGCACAATTCTGCTTAAAAATTTAAGCCCCTAAATTGAAGGAAGCTAGTGGTCCCATGAGTAGTAGTGAAAAATAAAATAATTTTTTTTTTCTATTTTCCCTATAAAATGTTTCGTGAAACTCATCTCAACTTTTTTTTGATTGCCAAGTGGCAAATGCAATTCCTAAGCTGGTGGGGCAATTTCCAACCCCACTCAATTTTCACCTACTTAAAAAAGGAAGCCTAAAAAGTAGGAGCTTCTATTTTTTAGGAGCATATTCCAAATAATCATGTATGTATGTATGTATGTATGTATGTATGTATGTATGTATGTATGTATGTATACCCTTTACAATTCAACACTATTTTTACCATTTTTTTTGAAGGTTGTGTGTTATTTTATGTAAATAGGATCAGGCCCACTTCAAATTGACAACATTGGTCTCATCCTCGTGTGTTTAAGCCTTTATACAAACGAATTAGGATTAATAGGGTGTCCAATGCCCATATCCTCCCACTTTGGCTACAAAAATTGATATTTTATTATTATATTCATACTATCAACCATTGTTGACCACCTCAAAGGTTGTTGAGAACATCCATAGAATAGAAAATAAATCTAGAAACTATTGATCCAATATTAATACATCAAACCATTGGTGTTATTTCCAAGATATTTAAGAAGCGAAATATCCCTCTCTATTGCATGGTATAGGCTAGATAATGTCATCACTAGGACAAGTAGTTCATAAAGGATCAAATTAAAAAGAAATTTCCTCATTTATTGTGGAGTATAGGACAATGAGGCCCATTGTCTCTCAAGTGGGAGAAATTATCCCATATCGATCTAGGAGCAGTCATGCGACATTTGCATAGCCAAAGATGTCAAAAAAATTTAAAATCTATTTTTTTAATAATTTTTATTTTTTCTTAAATTACATTTTAAAAGACATTTGGAGTAGAATCGACATTGATACATTTAACAAATTGCTTAGGAAGGGTGTTGTAAGCTTCTTTCCAAGAAACTCAAACTAGTTCTCTTGGAGATCTTTGCAATGATTCCAAGTCAAAAAATTTACCAATAGATTAGGAGTTATGACCCGACTAAGTTGAGGTACCAAAATTAAATAGTTTTTTTGTAAATTTCATTTTTTTAATTATTTTTATCATCATCCAACTATCCATTCAACTTCCAAGTATGGCACAAGTGTAGTAACATTTCAACTTTTTGAAATTGTTTAAATGACTCATGTCAAAGCTATCAAATATAGTTTTTGGAGGCATTCATTTCTACCAATTGCCAATTTGTACTTACTTTTCGTATTGATTATTGTGTGTTAGATACAATACTATCAATTCCTCACTAGGTATTATTCCTCAAATTCTCACCCACCCACCCATGTCACTAGGTATTTTTCTTGGGAGGAGATGTATTGTGGTGTCCCACCCACCCATGTCACTTTCCATGTACCTTTGGGGGATTCTATTGACTTCGAATTATAGTTGATACTAGACAATTTTAAATCAACTCACCCACCTCCAATTATAGACGGCCCATTCAATCTAATAATAAATATTAGAAATAATTTAATTTTATAAAATTAATGTCCAATTAAAACTAAAAGATTATATAAAGTCAATAATCTTAAGACTATTGTTAAAACTAATGACTTACATATAAATCACTAAAAATCAAGCTTTACTAATTCAAAAGATCCAAACTATAAAAAATAAAATAAAAATAAAAAAATATTTAATAAAAATATCTCATAAAATATTATGATACATATTCTTTTGATTTATTAATATAAAATATTTAACATACACAAAATAAAACACAACATCCACATATATAAAATACAATATAAAAAATGCACGAACAGATAAATATTTCAAAGATATTTGGAGTCTATGATAGACAAACCCGTATGCAATGACAATTCAGAGAAAAAGAGCAACCAACAGAAGAAAATTTCTTACACTAAACTTGTATAACTGCTAATAAAATTTCATACGGCAATACCAGACATATGCTCTGAGAATAGTATGCACTCCCATCATGTAGTTCTCAGTGAGAGGTTCACAGCTTCCTACCAAGCCTGACTTCGCTTAGCTAAACGTCAGAAGTCACGGACAAACCTCTTTATGTAGGACCTCATGATAAGAAAGCATGGAAGGGAAATGGGCCTTCCTGACATATGCTCTACTGCGGGCATTGATGAGTTTTGTAACAAAAAAGATCGGCTTTCCCGTTTATTTTTATTGGTAGCGAGATGAATACAGTTGAGGGAAAAAGGACAGCTCCAAGAATGGCGTTCCAACAGTTGTGAAGAAAATGTTGGTTAATCCTTAAAAGTAGGTCTTTTGTTGAGAAGTGGTTAATGTGAAGCCCCAACAATCAACAGTGACTACCCAACTACTTTCATTTACAGGTACATGAAATCAATCCATTTTGACAGATAGAATTCATAGTTTTTATCCTTATGTCATCCAAAACTTGGTTGGTTCCATTGTCTTTCTAGTCAGGGACTTCCATTGACTGATGCCAGGATTCACGGAGGGACCTGTTACGTGGGACCTGATCTATATAGGAATTTAAGAGCTCCATGATGCCACATGAAGGGAGAATGAGAAGGGCGTTCCTCACTGTTCTACATAGATCCTCCTCTAAGACTTTGTTGCAGGCATTAATGACTTTCGTGACCCAGACGATGACGTGCAAAAGTAGTTTTGACTGGAAAACGCTTTCACATAACCTTACATGAAATAATCCCATATGACAAACGTAAGAGTATCACTTTGGTTGAGTCATAGCTTTCTTGTTTCTATCTTATCCATAATTTAGTAATGTTTTATATTTAATAGATTAAGATGTATAGTAGATATATGTAATTGTATCATGGCGAAGTAGGTTTAAAAAATATTATATTGATTTTTTAAAGATATATATATGAATGATTGTAGTTGTTAGTTAATCATTAGAAAATTTAGAATGGTATTGGAAAAGGGAATTAACCACATTATGTTGTATATACAATCATAATAATAGATTTATCAAACTGAATTATTAATGTATGTAATCATCAAAGTTTTTTAAAATGAGTTTGTATGAATTGTAGAATGAATTCATATACAGAAATAGATTACATATATATTGAGTGCCTTGACACAATTTCATAAATAAATTTCATAAAATTAATTCATTTATTCTTCTATTTTTAATATTTGTATCATACAAGTTTCAGTCCATTACGACCTTCGCTATACATATATATATTATGTAGTGAGAATGGTAACATTGTATAAAACAAGATATAATTTTTTGAATATTAAATCAAATGATTAAATTTATAATTCATTCAATATACAATATTTAATTATTTTATATTCATTAAAATATTGAGAGAAATTTGACTTTCATAAAAGTTAAACACTCACTATTTAAGATCATAATATCCTATACTCCACTATCCCTTATCTTCATGCACAAAACTACATTTTTTAGAGTTTTGAGATATGTGTGATTGATTATTATATTGATTGCACTTTTGACAAAAATAATAAATAATTTGATTGATAGATTGTTCTCAACACAAAAATTTTAATAAATTTTAAGATTTTACTCTTTCTTGATTCTTTTAATTATGGTAATTGAAAAATTATCTAATTATAGGGAAGGGTACCAATCGTTGTTATAGCTAATTTCATGCATCTTAAAATTCTAAATAGTACATCAAAAAAAAATTTGTTGTTCTCAATTTTGTATGTGACTTAAGATCTTAACGCCATTGTTTTAGCTTCTAGGTAGCTACGAAGCATGCAGAAGATTCATTATGTGTAGAAAGGGCAAAAGTGATCACTAAGAGGTGACATTTAATACCCAATTATAAATGCCCCAATAACTGTGCATTGCAACAACCTAAAAAATTTGCACATTTAACCCAATACATATTCCTCTACTAACCAGTACAATTTCCTCTAATAATTGTTTTGACCAATACTTATGCACAAATGCCCTAGTAACCATGCACTATGGGTACTAATAAAGTTGCAGAACCCCTCCAATTAAATATTGAGATTTTAACTACTAGGGTACAAGTGAGTGACTATTGGTACATGTGAAATATATTTATTTTATCATTCTTTTTGTTCCTTTTTATGTTAGTAATTGAGGGATTGGGTAGAAAGGAACGAATGCTAATTGGAATATTAGTATATTTATTTTAGATATGTCAATGATATTTATAGTTATAAGATATAAACAATATTTTTTTTAATACATTAATCAAAGTAATAATTGTATAATAACAACAAATAATAAATAAGTAATCAATATTTATCTATTTAATTAAAATAAACATTTTTTTCATATAATTCAAATAATTGAAAGCATAAAAAAATTAAATATTTTATTTTTTATTCATAAAATATTAACTTCATTTTGCTTTACCTTGCTATAATTTAAATATAAAAAAATAGATTAGAAGAATGACGGCCACATGAATAAAAAAGTTATATAAAATATCAAAAGAGTGAAGTCCATATAGATCAAAATTTACAAAAATTGAGGTGTAATAGATTAAACTTCTGTGAATTGCAATTCTAACATGTCATGATGGTTTGACTATGCTATGTTTCTTTTGAATTATAATTGAGTATGATTATGATTTGATGACTATTATAGGATCTATTCCATAAGTGTGTGGAGAAACATCTAATGCTCTTTTAGGTTGGAGAAAGAGTAACATCAAGGAAAAGGTTCTAACCAATGGAAGTAACCTGTCGTGATGGAATTAACACACACATAGACCCATGTCGTTAGGCTACATGTTAAATTTTTAAGATGTCGTGTTTATTGTTCATGTAACATCCACTCCATAAGATCACTAAACAAAATAAGCTAGTTAATCAGTAAACCTTATCTAGAGTCAAGAAGTCAAATACTTGATTAGAATTCTTTTTAATTGTATATAATATTACTTGTATACTATTACCATTGACACTATTCTATTACAGTACTTTGGCATAACTACAAAACTCAAATTATAATATGTTACAATGTTGCTACACATCTTGAAACCAACATGACATATGCAACGAATCTAATTATAGTAGTCATACTCTTTCATAACAACTATTAAAAAAAAAAAAAGAAAATAAGTAAGAGCCATCTACTCTTCCCAATCAATAAGCCACAAGATAAATACTATATTATCATTTATACTACAAAACTTCTATTGTTTTCTTTTTTGTATCTTGAAGAAGGAGAGAGACGGAGAGGGGGTAGGGGAGGGGAGAGAATCATCACTCACCCTCTAACCCATTATCTCCTTGTAAATAACCTCACAATATATTTTACCCTCCTAAGTCAATTTAATCACTTGATCATAATTCTCTTTATTTTACATTATCTCTTCAAATTTGTAACTTATCACCTTGGAATAGCTCATTGTATCACCCTATTCCTATCTCTTTCTAACCTATCCTTCCCTCATGCATAGTCTAACATATTTACCAATAGGGCATAAAATAGTCCTACCATATTCCATATAAATTGATAGAGCATAATGTAGTCCTAACAACAATTTATGACCATACAACATCAATCTCATTTACAAACTTAAGAAGAATTACAATTATCCTTTGTAGTTTCTAAAATATTTTTTATCCAAATGTTTTTTGGTATTAATTTTTATTGTCCTACTTATTTTTAATCGAAAAAGGTGTAGACGTCTAAAATTAATTAAATTAATAATTAACTAATTTAAGCCTTCTCACATAATTAATTAATTTAATTTTGTTGATCCCCTTCCTCTTAAGGTTAATTAAATTGAATTTAATTAATCTTATCACTATAGTCCCATAATTAATTTATTAAAATTAATTATTCCCCATTCTTGTAAAGTTATCTCAACAATTATTTCTTTTAAATACTTATTATTTAATTAACTTCAATTAACTAAGCTACCCATGTGATTCCTACAAATACTTTTCCTAATCCTATCATTTAGCCTATTTAATTCCTTTATAATCATGCTTATCAATATTTCTTAATTTTATATTCCCCCACTCATTCTCTCTCCTCTTGTCACATCCTCCTAACTTTCTCACTTGCACTTTAATCCCTCATTAAACCACCTAATCAATCATCTTAATCATTTGCACATCCCTAATCACCTTCGGCCAACTCTTTGTCATAAATGGATTTCTCATCTCATCCTCCAACCTTAAATGCTACCCACTTTGACTCTTTCAAGGAAATTTAAATTCTTTGAATCTCCCCATGCAACCTGTTCCAAAGGAATTTTTATTTCCTTTTCTCATTTAGTCTGCCCACACATCCTCTTATTTTGAAATTTTCAATTCCTCCCCACTTTCTCGAAGGAATTTTTAATTCTTTTTTCTCTTCCCAATGTACTTAGGGGCTCTTCTCCATGACTTGAGGGTTGTGGAGACAAGAAATGTCTTTATGGAATATCTCTTGAATTCCACACCTTGTCCTCTCAATCCTCTCTCCCACTTTCTTTCAATCTTAGCCCATTATTTCGAATCAATATTGGCCCTCCATTTTGGCCTCCTCCAATCTATAAATTGGAGTCTCGTCTCCTCACAAATCATCCACTTCCATCATATCCTTATGTTGTCCATTTTATCCCTTGATCCACTTTTATTGCATCATCTTGTTGTGCATTTGACAATGGAAATCCTCCATAACACCCTCATAATGCCAAAATATTATCATAGCCAATCCAAATTATCTACAATCATCCTTTGAATCCAATCCCTCTTGTTGTGTAGTGGAGAGCAATCCACATATCCCCTATTCAAAGAGCAAATCAAGTGGAGCATGTGGGCACACTTTACTTCATCAAACTCATTTGGAGGAAGAAGTGAGAAGTGAAGGTATAATGGATCATTTGTGTATTTGAATGCATTCCTTCATGTTCTATTTGATTATACACTAACCATTAGGCCTTTATATTTTTCCCTCTTCAAAAGGTCTAATTATAAATACCATAATTAGGACATGGCTAGTTATATCCTATTTGTCATTTCTGCATTTCTCTTTGATTATGCTATCAATGATATCTCAAAGATCATAATCATTGTCATTATAGAGCCTAAAGGATAAAAGGATTTCCCCTATGACATTAGTTGGCCTAAGGTTTTCCTCACCTTGTTTGTGAACTGTATCTCTTTTTTACAATAACTTGTCTCCCTTTCCCTAATTTTGAGCAATGGTTCTAGAGTCAAGAATTTAAATCCTTGGCAACTAAAAAAGTTATCTTTAGCCTTTTTATGTGTTTTCTATTTGCAGTATTCATTTTTCTATTGATGGTTCTCTTATGGGTGTGTTTTAGTATAGAATGTCAACGCCTAGTTCTCATTTTGTGAATGTAGGTTATTTAATGCTCATATGCATCTTTGTGGTTGATTGATGTGATCTTGTGGTAGTGTGTTAGTGATTTTCATTATGTATTAGATTTTTGTTTGCTAGTGGTTTCATGTTTTATCATAAAATGGGTGGACTAATCTCCATATCTTATTCATCATCCTAGTTTTTATTTCAATTAGTTTGTTGGTTTGGTGGGTTTGGTTGAACTATTCACTAGTTTTATTTGGAAGGATTTTTTGTACATTTCTTTTTGGTTCTAGATATTGGTGTTAGGGGATTGTTTAGATTTGTATTATTTATTTTTTCTATATTACATAATCTTTTAAAAAAATAGATATTCTACTCTTGCATTGATATCACATTGATCCTATGATTTAAAATTTAATTATAAACTTGATTCCTTTGAAACCAACTTTCAAAAGATAATCCATTTATTCTTAATAATACTTGGAACCAAACCAAAATGATAAACAACACAACAAAAAATTCTGTTATAATTAATTTATTTAAATCCACCACATAAAACTATGCTCCATCTATTTTTGGATAAGATCCAACGGGTGCGTTGAACTCGTCCATTAAAATAGAAAGACTATATTGTGTTGGTCCTCGTCATGCCTATTTGTGACACCAACGGAACAATCTCCGTGCAATGTCACGACTGGGTTTCGCTTGCGTGTCTGCAGTGCACATGATTCAGGAAGAATTTTTATTCAACTCTGTATATATATACCCAAACCCCTCTGCAGGGAAGAAAGACGAGGTAATAGAGAAGAAGAGATGGAGCAGTTGTTGAAATGCCAATCTCAGTTTGTTGATGCAGGTTTCAGTTCTGAAGATCTGAGGCTTGTCAAGCGCCTCGGTCAGGGCAACATGAGTACAGTTTTCTTAGCTGTTCATCGAGACACCAACAAGGCTTTTGCGGTCAAAGTGATGAATAAGGAGATTCTTCAACAGAGAAACGCCTACAAAATGGCAGCCACAGAAAAGGATATTCTCTCCTCTTTGAATCATCCTTTTCTCCCTTGTCTGCTTACCCACTTTGAGTCGGAGAATCATACATTTTTGGTCATGGAGTACTGTTCGGGAGGAGATATTAGCGTCTTGAGGCACAGGCAACCGGGTCAGACCTTTTCAGAGTCCACCATAAGGTGAATATTCATTTGTTCCTTTCTATTCCTAAACTTGCATTTGGTGGATGTCTTTGTCCGTCCTTGTTGTAGCATGATGGCTTAGCCCTTCTTTGTTGTTGTCTTCCCTGTTTATTCTGATTTATTTGGAAATGAGCCAAACAATGATTTTATTGAAATCCTCCATATCAATCTAATTATTTTAGATTGTTATCATTTTGCATCAATTTGTTTCGAGTGATTTTGGTGCATATAATTCATTCAAAGAATCGAGGGATATTTATTTGATAAAATCTCAATTTTATCTTTTCAATTCTCGACTTTTATCTTTGATAGATTCTTTGAGGGTCATTCAATTTCATTTAATTTTGATCATAATCTTTTCTTTTTCTTATTTCTTAGCCATACAGGTAATAACAGAGAAAATTTGGAGTATCTATCCGAAATCCTTCTTTCAATTGATACAATCTTCCTAAAAGTATCTGACAGAAAAAACAAGGTGCTTCTTGTATCACAATATGCACATCTCTCTTTGTTGAATAATTGAGAAATTTGTTACTGTATTGTGCAGGTTCTACGCGGCAGAGGTAGTAATAGCATTGGAGTATTTGCACGAGCAGGGAATATTATACAGAGATCTGAAGCCGCAGAACATATTAGTGCAAGATAGTGGGCACATAATGCTCACTGATTTTGATTTGTCCCTGCGTCTCATACCCGATGATGGCGAAGATGGTGAATGGAAGTCTCGTTCGTTTGTGGGTACAGAGGATTATATCGCGCCAGAGGTCCTATGGGGGAAACCACACTCCTACGATGTGGACTGGTGGTCCCTGGGCGTCTTTTTGTACGAAATGAGTTATGGACGGACGCCTTTTAGGGGGTCAAATAGAAAGGACACTTTTGTGAATATAATGAGCAAGGATCCTTCCTTCTCATCCTCATCTCCTCTCCACGATCTCATTCAGAAGCTCCTTGCGAAAGAGCCGACAGAGAGGCTAAACAGAAAGCAAATAAAAAGCCACCCATTCTTCGACGGCATGAGATGGGAGCAGCTGCAGTTTGTTTCGAGGCCTCCTTTTGTGCCACCGCTCTCCACTGAAACTGCACTCAGTTTTCACCTAGAAGAGGAAGATGAAGCGACAGCAGACATGGGCATGAAATCGGAAAGCAACAGCTATGTGGAATGTGACTTGGAAGAAGACGAAACGAGCAAATCTGCATTTTTAGAGTTTTGAGATATGTGGGGTTGATGTTAATCAAGACATTATGCTCTATGCATTTTGACCAAAACAATAAATTACTTGATTGATATTTTATTAGATTTATCAAAAAATCATGTTATTGATTGTGATATATTTTTGGATTCAATTGTGATATTTTATTGTTATTAGGGGAGAGGACCATTCTAATTGTTGTGGTAGTAGTTGTTGATTTAATACTCATATATGTTGATTTAATGTTCAATTTTTTTTGACAACATTGCACCAATAGTTGTGACCTTAAAGTTGTTATTGCTATGATGACTACCCATAAATGAATGGAATATACCATTAATTGTAAAAAGCAATCAATCATGCGATGCCACATCAACTGCACAAGTATGGGGGCCTCTTTTGCATGACTATTGGTCTCACCTTTCTTTGGGTTGTTTTGGACACTTCGGCAAAAAACATGTTGATGTGGCATCATATTTGATGATGTGGCTCTAAAACCCTAGTTATAAGCAAGGGACTTGCCCAGTAAGCTACTATAGAAAATTGGGAGTGATTTGAAATTTTCATGTAGGATTTTGAGAAGCATGAAGTTAGAGTGCACAACTACTATGTCCTCTCCCCTATAAACTTATCTAACAAGTTTAAGATTTTACTCTTTCTTGATTGTTTGGATTATTGATATTGAAGAATTACATAATTTTTTTTTTTTTACTAATACATTTATTTTAGATTGTTTTATATAAAAGATGTTTAGAGATTATTTTATTAGTATATAATAAATAAATTTAAAAAGTAGATTTTTTAATACTAATTAAAAGATAGTTTTTCTAATATTTATTGATAGATGTGTTAATAACATTTGCAGAATAGTAAGGGTTCTAACAATAGGGATTCGATGTATGATATTTACTGAGTCTTAGGGCTTGTGTATTTTGTGCCTACCCTCTTGTGCAATGATGGTTCTTGACGGGATTTCCTGATGGAGGCCTTTTGCGGGCGTCCCCACCTTCGAAGCCCCTATGTCATGGCCCATATGATCTCTATTATCTTGAGTCAAAAAACTAGCACCCCAGTGGTGGAAGCTCAAAGATTTGATCTTCTCCCCTCGACCTCCCCTCAACACCATTTAGAATCCTCTTTTGTTGACGAGGAACCTGTTGGCAATTGACACTCATCTGGTGATTATAATGCTTGATTTATGGTTTAGGTTTGACATTGATGGCAACTCTTCTTGGAGATTTGATCTGGTGGTCGTGATTCCTCTTATCTGGAAGCCAGAGTTAACCAGTAGCCAGTCAACCGGTAAATCAAGGCAATCTTTATGCAGTTTTGGTCCGGTAAGATTTCCAGTGATTTTGGTGATTGATTTTGTGATCTCGGTGAATGGGAAGATCCTTAGGAATTGTTTGATTATACTCTTTTGGTCCGGTGCTATGTTTTGTTTAAAGAGATTGAAGCTGAATTGAAGCTACACATTACACTTCTTGAAGCTGACTTCGAGGAGATTATTTTTTATAAGACTGGATATATAAGATTGAATTGGCAATTGGTTTTCGGTGTGATATAGGTGTGGTAATCCATTTTGGTGCGATTGAGCACAGTTTCACGTGCGCATTTGGTTCACAAATAATCTGATAGTTGACTGAGACAGAAACAAAGTATTTGCAGAGCGAGTACAGTCATAGATCTTGTGCTTAACCGGAACTCATTCTTGCATTATCAGATGCTATTTCAAAGTTTATTTCATTGTATTTCATTATTGTAATCAAATTGTAAATCAGTGTGACTTCTCTAAAGGTTGTAGCCTTGCAGGTTATTTTAATTGAGCAATGAGCTCTAGGTAGTGAGCTTGAATGCAAGTGTACTCCCCATCTATGTAATATTTATGTACTCCTGGCCATAGTATATGAATATTTTGGCTTCCATCCCCACCATGGTTTTTTCCTTTCTAGGTTTCCTTGTAAAAATTTTGGTGTTGTGGATCTGTGGTTTATTTATTGCTTGTTTATGTTCTTTACTGTTATGCATTGATAACCGCTGGATAAAGAATAAGTTTGTGAATTTGATTTCTAGAAAATCACTGATTCACCCCCCTCTCAGTGATCCCTAATTATAACAATTGCTATCAAAGCCTAGTTCCTCTGAAGAAGCTTAACTGCTTGAGGAAGGTCTGGGAGGTTGATTCAATGGATTCTGGTTTTTAGAGACAACTTAGTGTGGCACTTGAGGATCTTGCTGCACCTAGAAATGAGATCTGTACTTTGAAGAAGAACCTGAATGCTTCCTATGATTTCATTAATGACCTAATGGATCAAGCAAATTTCTCTAGAGATAAGAGGAAGGAATTGATGGGCAAGCTAAAGGAGAAAGAAGATAAGATCATGGAATTTCATGACAAAGCTAATGAAGTTAACAAGCTTGAAAGAGAGAATGCTACTTTTAAGAATGAGATGCGATCCATTGTGATGAGGCTGACTAAGGAGATTGACGACTAGAAGAAGAATGAAGAGAATCTGGCATAATCATTGAAGGAAAGAGCTAACGAATGCTGCAGGCTTACTTATGAGAATGATCAGTTGAAGCTTGAATTGACATAATCAAGGAATAATGGTCAAGAACTTGAAAGACAGATTGCTACCTTGAGGGATGAACTCGCTACTACCAATGAATGCAAAGACAAATTCATAGCTATCTCAGCAAGGTTTGATGAGATGTTGGAAAGTTAGAGACATGGTAAGGACATGTGAGGTCTAGGATTTGAGAAAGGTGAATCCTTCGGATCTAGACAAGGCAATGCAAAACCTGATTAGAAGAAGAGAAGGAATCCTCTGGTAAGACAACCTAATGCTCATTAATTCAATGGTAGATGCTTTACTTGCAATAAATTTGGTCATACGGCAAGTCAATGCAGAAGTCGGATGAATAATGGAGTGAACAACATGAATAATGTTCCTACCTTTACCAGTCAGTGTTTCATATGCAATAATTTTGGTCACAAGTCAAATGTGTGTAGAGCAGTAATGAATAACTTCCAAAGAAAAAGATGCTATGCTTTTGGAATGTTTGAATATATTTCTAATTAGTGCAGGTCAAGACCAAATCAGATGAACTTTAGATCTATACAAAATAATGTAGTTTTTAGAGCATGCAACAAAACCGGTCACATTATAAAGTACTGCAAAAGAAAAAACAAAGTTCTGGTAGACAAGAACAAATATAATGAAAAGGGAAAGGCAAAGGTTGATGAGATTAGAGATAAGAATAATAATATCTGGGTAAAGAAAGATGAATCTAAGGCAAATGGTGGATCTATACCTGAATCCGGTGCAAAACCCTCATCTAGTAACTAGCGCTTTTGGCCTTAGGGGGAGGCAAATTCATGCAAATTATCTTGTAGTACCCCTTGATGAGATTTGTAGTTGATGGATTACATATGGCATGAAGTGAATTTGAGTTGATATCTGGGATTTAGATGGCTGATTTCGACATCCGGTAATTAAACAGGGTATTCGGTTAGATATCTAAGGTGCATTTATTTAAAAGTAAAATTAGGGTTTGCAAAGTTAAAAGGGCAAATACGAGAGTTATTCTTCACTTTGTGAATAGTTTTTTTGAGTTATAGAACAATGAGATCAAAGAGCTAGAAGCAATCCGGCAAGTGAACTAGGGCATTCGACAGCCAACTGAGGTATTACTCAAAGACCATTTCTGAGTTTGAATTTTTAAAAATTTAAAATGACATCCTCTTCTTCCATTGCTACACCATTGGTTGTTGAAGTCAAGGATAGAACTCATCCTATATTTAAGAAGCATCCTTACAAATCCATGGAGGACGTCCCAAATGGAGCTTTCTCTTTCATTCCACACGGAGTGTTGCATGTTGATGACATTCTGAGCATATATTCACTGTGAGATCAAATAAACTACCACTAAAGATATTTTGGATCTCTATACTGACAATATAATGAACAAAATTGATAACCCTAAGCTGGAATTCATGCAATTGCAGAGAAAGGGTTTTACCCAGTTCGTCAATTTTCTATCATTTGATGAAAATGAATGGGTAAGATACATGTTGAGAAGGATTCATCACAAGTTTAAATGTCTAGATCAACCCTAAAAAATCACTCCAAATGAAATTAAGGCAGTTACACGCTTGCACCAAACCGGTGATAAGCTAAGTCTGTAGAAGGTCACAAACCCTACCGTTAATAAGTTAACTGGTGTAGAATTTGATAGTAGATTGATGAGAATCAACACAATTAAAGATGATGATGTGATTTTTTCTATAATGGTCATTGGATATAAGGTATATCAATCTAATCGACTGAATTCAGTATCTGGCACACCCATTCATGTAGCCTATAAGATGGTTAAGTAAGATGCACACTATGATCTGTGCAGTGTCATGTTGGAGTTGATGATCAATTTGAAGGAGATTAAGCAGGACAAAAAACATGTTTTCAAATTTGGTTCGTTGATTATATGTTTAGCACAATTTTTTTTGAATTAGATCCCCGGAACCGGTAGAGTGTAGTGGTAATTTGACAGACCGGTGGCCCAGCAGCTTAAACAGGGTCTTGATAGGCTTGGAAACGGGGACAAGCAAAATGCTTCTTTATGGGCATTTTTCAAGACCTTTTAGGATAAGATGAAGTAGAGGGTCAGAATCCCTAAGGATATTGTCAGCAAATATGAAGGGATAATCCATTTCATGGTGAATAAGGATGAATGTCTCATGGAGGAAGTTGAACCCCGAATGGTGTGGATTTTGTCGATGGGATATGAGGTCGATGCAAGAACTCTAGATGCTTATGCACAACAACTATTGAATTCTCTGGTAGACTCAAAATAAGAAAGGTTTGAAAATTGAAAAGAAAAATCCTTGGAACTTCACACCAAGTTCACTGAGCCGACAAGGAAAAAGAAAGTTGCCAAGATAGTGGAGGAAGGTCACTCGAGAGAGAGGGTCAGAGCTACAAGAGCTATGAGAGATCTAGTAGAAAAGGAAAAGAAACAAAAGACTGCACCAGCTCAACCCAAGGTGACAAGGTCTTCTCCCGCTCTGGTGAAGACACCTCTAGCTCAATCGGAACCCTCTGGTTCATCTACTAAGGGCAAGGGTGTTCTAAGGAAGAAGTAGAAACCTCATAGAGAGTATGTGGCAATTTCCCTGGTGGCATCTAAAACTGATTCAGATGCAAAAATTCAAAGGGCCCCTAAGAAAGGAGAGTTTGCAAGGGTGATCCAGAAGCCTCAATCCGGTGAAGAGAAAAAAGGGAAAAAGGAGAAGAAAGAAAAATCTGATCCTATTCCGGCCAGCAGGCCTAAGCGAGGAGGTAAAACCAAATCTGACTTGGATGAGGCGATTGAATCTGATAAGATGGAGTCTGCTAAAACCAAGTATCATATTATTCCTCCCTTATCCGTTCAAGAGTTAATAGATGAAATCATTAAAGAAGGAAATTTGAAAAATATTTTTGTATACTATGAGAATTTAGATGATAATGATAAAAGGCAGATTGAGGAAGTTGTAGTATTGTATATGGATGTATTTAGTAAAACTTTAATTGAATTAGAAAGATATCTTCTGAAAGATTTGTACAGTCTAATTGATGCTAGAAGAAAATTTGCAAGTCAGATGGATAAGGAAATAAAGGAAAGTGAATTGATCAATCAGTGCACTAGTATTACTATTGAAGAAATTGATAGATTGGTTTTGCTAGAAAATAAAAAGGAATATAGAAGAAAACACAGAGTAAATAATCTGATGGTTGGAAGAGTGGAGGATGTTAGATAAGAGACTATTGAGATATGGAAGAAATTTCTCACTGAGAACCGACTACAAACGACTTCCCCTCTAGGAGTAGTTTCACAAGCCACTTGGTTTGAGATTCCTCCAGTGAAAGGAGAAGATAAGGTGGAAGACACTCAGGATGTTGCAGACCAACAAATTTTGGATTCAGTAGAGGTAGAGGCAGATAAGGCACAAGTCAAATCAGCTGAGGCGGAGGTTGGTGCAAAGTGGTGACACCGGTGCACATGAGGCACCCATAAAGGATACCAATAATATAGGGCAGGAGGAAGAGAAAAAGGAAGAGGAAAAATAGGAGAAACAGATCAAAGGGAAAGCTAAAGTAGTAGAAACTCCAATCCTTATGGCAAATGACACTTCAAAAATACAAAGCCAAGGGAATTTTCCTCAGTTTAACATCATTTTTGACAAGCCTTTCAATCAAATGTCTCTAGCAGAAAGGATGATTGTTATTTCTTTTCTCCAAGCTCAAGCTAGTCAGGAGTTAGCACAATCTGAATTAGAAGAGAAGAAGCTTATTGATAAATTTGTTAAAGTTTTAGAACAGGTGGTACCAGAATTGCAACTTGATGCCAATGCCAATTCATCCGATAAGCTTCAGCACTTGGAAGGTCACATATCTACTCAATTTGATTCTTTTACCAAGGCATCAGCCCGACAGGAAATGGAGAAATTCAAAGATACCAAAATACAAACATTTTTGCAAATGATTGGAAATGATAAGGCCCAGCTTGACAAAGAACTGAAACTAATTGATGAGGCCTTGATGGAAGGTGGTAAGATTTATAAGTCTTGTCTAACTTTGGTAAATTTTTCTACTAAAATAGACAAGTAGATAGATAATTGCTTAAATCAGTTAGCTCATATTTCTCAAGCTTATGACCCTACGACTAAATTAACTGGCAGTATTGAAGGTCAAATTTTGACAATAATGAAACATATTAGGAATTTTGAGAAGAAGGAGAAAATGGTAAGACAGGCAGGTGAACTTCAAAACCTAATTGGTCCCCGGTTAGACACCTTGGTGTGCCATAAGATGGGTTGTATGTAGAATATGACTCAGGAGACACCAACTGAGTTGGCAGCAATAGAATTCTATGCTTATGTTTTGAACGGTTTTGTTTCAATTTTGGAGAAACAAGAGGAAAAACTTGAGTAATATACACATTTTGGTATGTATAGATCTAATCATCTGGTATTGGAAAAATAGGAGGAAAAACTTAAGCATGTATAGATCTGATCATTCAGTATGTGTATATATGTACAAATATTTGGCTTCATGCCCTATCTTTGGCATTGTTGTCAAAGGGGGAGAGATAAGGTGAAAAATGTACAGGTTGATTGTGTATGGAGTGTACAGTTTAGTGATGCATGTTTTTGGATATTTGATCTAAGGGTGAGCATTAGAATTATTGTATTCTTGATCTGGTGTACAGGCTTCACAAGTTTCAACACAACCATTTTTCACGAGTGTTGCTATCAATGCCAAAGGGGGAGATTGTTGGCAATTGACACTCATCTGGTGATTTTCGATGCTTGATTTATGGTTTAGGGTTATCATTGATGGTAACTCTTCTTGGAGATTTGATCTGGTGGTTGTGCTTCCTCTTATCCGAAAGAAAGAGTTAACTGGTAAATCAAGGTTATCTCAGTGTAGTTTTGGTCCAGTAAGATTTCTGGTGATTGCAGTGATTGCGGTGAATGGGAAGATCCTAAAAAACTGTTATTATACTCTTTTGGTTTGGTGCTATGTTTTGTTAGAGATTGAAGTTGAATTGAAGCTACATGTTACACTTCTTGAAGCCGACTTGGAGGAGATTATTTTTTATAAGACCGGATATATAAGATTGAATTGGTGATTGGTTTTCTATGTGATATAGGTGTGGTAATCCATTTTGGTGTGGTTGAGGGCATTTCCACATGCACATTTGGTTCACATATAATCCGGTAGCTGACTGAGACAGAAACAAAGTATTTGTAGGGTGAGTACAATCAGAGATCTTGTGCTTAACCGGAACTCATTTTTGCATTATCAAATATTATTTCAGAGTTCATTTCATTATATTTAATTATCGTAATCAAATTGTAATTCAGTGTGACTTCCCTGAAGGTTGTAGCCTTCCAGGTCATTGTAATTGAGTAGTGAGCTCTAGGCAGTGAGCCTGAATGCAAGTGCATTCCCCATCTATGTAATATTTATGTACTCTTGGCCATAGTATATGAATATTGTGTGTTCCAATGCCACCGTTATTTTTCTCTTTTGGAGTTTCCACGTAAAAATCCTGATGTTGTGGATATGTGGTTTATTTATTGCTTGTTTATGTTCTTTACTATTATGCATTGATGATTGGGGTATAAAGAATAAGTTTGTGAATTTGATTTCTGGCAGATCATTGATTCATCCCCCCTCTTAGTGATCCTTGATTATAACAAAACCTAAAAGTTTCATGGATAAGTTCTTAGGAGATAAGTCTCCTAAAATGGTTAAGGGTCCTACTCAGAATAAACCTTTGGAATCATGTAAAATCTAAGGGCAATTAGTGGAGGTTCCTAATGTGTTTTTGAATGTTGCTATTATTGAACTCAACCTCTCTTTGGTTGGTAAGTTCCTTTCCTTTTAACTTATTTATATATTAGGTTAGAAAATGGGTTGATTCTCATTCAAAATTAAAAGGAAGTGTGTCTATCAGTGCTATGGCCAATGGGTTGTTCTTTTTTAGCTTTGTCAATTAGGAAGACTTGGTTAATATTCTTATGGAAGGTCCCTAGACTTATGGTAGCAACTTCCAAAACATCATTTCTTTGTGCAAATGGAAATCATGGTTGGACCTTGGGAAGGATCTTGGGGTGGTGGCTCCTACTCAAGGATAAGCCTCCCTAAGCTTCCTCTGAAATATTAGACATATGGTGTCTTCAAGGGTATTATTGAATCATTTGGTAAGTTTCTAGCAGTGGATACAATAACCCAAAATAAATATAGGCTCATTTTTGCTAGAATTTATGTTAATGTGGTTGTTAACACTATTCTCCATATTCAAGTCACCCTTCATTCTAGATTTGGTTCATGGGTTCAACCTATTGAATTTGAGAATGCTAGGGATTACTATCAAGTCTATAAAAACTATGGACAATTTAGCAATAAGTGTAAGAAAAAGCTTGTTAGGAAGCGGCTACCCTATAACAATATTTTTTTTTGTTTCGGATGCTCTAAACAATAGTTCTACCAAGGTACTACAACCTTCTACAGATGGTTTGAAAGGAAAAGGTATATCTTCGGTGATTGAAGTGGCAAAGAGTCACAAAGAAGATAAAGAGAAATAGTTGGATGATATGACTGCATCTACATCCATGGTAGACCACCCTGCTCTTCTGACCCCGAAGATTTAGTTGTGTATAGGGGGTAATGAAAAGAATGGTCATACGACTTAGTGTGAGGTGTTTTTCATAGGGTTGGAGTTTGTTTCATACAAAAAATAAAGTAGGATGAGGGATCAACCTAAAGAAAGTCCTGGTAATATGGTTGATAAGGTAGTGGTGGATCTAGCCCCCTCTGATATTGGGTCACTTCAATCCGATCATATGTGTTACGAGCCCATGGCTTCCCTCTAGATAATAAAACTTATACTCAAAATGTTGATGGTATGGAGGTCTCCTACCCTTTTTAGACAATAAAAGGTACAATTAGCCAGGAGGTGTTTTCAAGCCCAAATAATAAGGAGAATGTTAATTCTGATAAAGCTTTAAGTGTGGGAAATTAAATAGCTGAGATGGGGTTTATGAATCTAAAGGACAAGATAAATCTTTCAGAATTCTCTTCTTCTCATCCTCCAAGTAAATCTAAGAAAATTGTAGAGGAGGAAGACTCAAAAATGGAGTGGACATAGGTTGGTGCAAAACATAAGAAAAAGAAGGCGGACCTGGGAGGGGATTCCAAGCCTCGCAGACCTTATCAAAGGGATATGATAAGTAGGGATTTAGTTAGAGAGGTGGTTGGTGAGAAGAAAAGTGTTAGGATAACCGATGAACAACTAAGAGGGGGGGGTGAATTAGTTGTTAACAAATTATAACATTTAACCCACAATACAACCTTAAACAAATCAAGTACCGGTAAGGAATAGATGCCGGTAAACAATACAACTTAACAATTAACTAGATAATCAATGCAAAGAAACCATACCACATAACACCATGATTTGTATGTGGAAAATTCAGAAAGGGAAAAACCATGATGGGAAGCCTACCCACAGTTAGATGATACTTCTGTAGAAAGTATGTGTTATAATGAGGGGCCTGCACTAGTAGTAAGGCACACTGCCTAGAGTGTACTGTTCATTACAAACGAGTCTCACTAACTACAGAGAGGCTAAAACCTTCTCAAGATAAATGGACAACAATCCAATAGAGTGAATTGTTGGAAATAGCATCTACCATGCCTAATTATAGTCCCGATTAAGCTCAATTCTGGAGGACTAAATCATCTTCTAAATCCAATTTGATCATCAATGATCAATCAAATCTTCTGTCTGAATGATATTACAATATTCACACATTACATTCCTTGACCATGACCTTGCCAATAACCATGATACTTTATAAAGAGTTTCTATCTCTTATTTATACAAACCCTAAGGCCTAAACCAATTAGATCGGCCACCTAAAGATATTACAATAATATCATTACATAATTCCATTTACAATGATATGCCATGTCGGCTTAAGACCAAAACAATAATAACAAATCCATAAATCATCTCAAATCATCCAGGTAACATGTAGAGTACACGCTAGCATGATATTGGTCCATAACCTAGATAGGTACGAGACCTATTCTAGGTCCACCATGCCAAAGCAATGTCTTCAAGCAATTGAAGCATGATCAACGAACATCTTCCTAAACCAATTAGGTCGGCCACCTAAAGATATTATAATAATATCATTACATAATTCCATTTACAATGATTCGCGGATATGGATAGGGCCCCACCAACTGACACCAAAACAATAATAACAAGTCCATAAATCATCTCGAATCATCCAGCTAACGTGTAGAGTACACGCTAGCATGATATCGGTCCATAACCTAGATAGGTACCAGACCTATTATGGGTCCACCACGCCAAAGAAATGTCTTCAAGCAATTGAAGTATGATCAACAAACATCTTCAGCATCTTTAAATCCTCGAAAAATATGCACCAACACCAATTGTGCATCCTGTCATGATTCCTTAATAAAAGCTCTGCTAGTAAATTCTTAAACCAGTGTCGATAAGGGTTTACCAGAGTGTATGATAACATCCAATTACCAAGCCAATACCAAGTGACCAAAACACATTCATGGAGCATATAACTCATGAAATCCAATATACTATGTCGGACCAACAGATAATCTCTTCTACTAGTAACACTAGATCTTCTACTAGTAACCAAAATTTGTATGTCGGTAACCATCCAAATCAGCTAGTGTTGACATCAATGACAAAACATCAATGCAACACATAATCAATTCATCCACAATGCCAACAATCTCCCCCTTTGGCATTGATGGGAACACTAGATGTGAAAAACATCTAAGTACCAAGAGATGCCACACAAGTCTCCCTCTATGGAAGACAACCAATCAATCAATAGATCTCCCCTTGTGAATGATATCTCTGAAAGGTTCAGAATGATTTTTCACATTTCTATAACTCCCCCTTTCACATCAATGCTAGAAACCTGACAAAAATATCAAAGCAATGATATAAACCTCTGAATCTCAAAGCTGACTACTCCCCCTAAGTAGTAGCACCACACATCAGTTCTAGAATGAATAATATTTCAGATAATACATGTTGGACTGATGACAAACTTCATCAATCAAGTCTTTGTCAGGGGTGCAAAAACCCCTAACCTGTCTCTCAAATATTCAAATGATTCTTTAGATAGCGGTTTAGTGAATATGTCTGCAATTTGTTCTTTAATGTTCACATAAACCAATTTGACTTCCTTTGCTTCTACCTTGTCCTTCAAAATGTTGTACTTTATTGAAATATGCTTAGTCTTAGAGTGAAATACTGGATTCTTAGACATGTCAATAGCTGTAGAGTTATCATAGTAGATAACTACCAGTTCACTACAATTTACTCTAATATCCTTCAACATTTGCTTCATCCACAAAACTTGAGTGCAATTAGTTGTTGCTGCGACATACTCAGCTTCTGCAATAGATAAAGAAATGCATGACTATTTTTTGTTTATCCATGAAACCAATTTCTTTCCAAGAAAGAAAGCTCCACCATAAGTGATCTTCCTATCATCAGTATCACCTACCCAATCTGATTTAGTATATGCACATAAAGTGAAATAATCATTTCTAGAATACCATAAACCATATTTTGTTGTTCCCTGCAAATACCAAAATATCCTCTTTACTACACATTCATGATTTTATTTAGGATTAATTTAATATATTGAAACAATACTTACTACATTCATAATATCAGGTCTAGTCTGAGTTAGATATAACAGACCACCAACCATAGATTTATACCTTGTAAGATTTACCAGTGTAGAAGTATCCTTGATAGATAATTTCTCACTTGTAGCCATAGGAGTACTTACCGGTTTGGAATTCTCCATACCAAAATTTTTCAACAATTCCCTCAGATACTTAGTTTGACAAATAAAAATGCCTTTGTCAATTTGAGTAATCTGCAAACCTAAAAAAAAAATCATCTCACCAATCATGGACATTTCAAATTCATTTTCCATGTTGTTAGCAAATTCCATGCATAGTTTATCTTCTCCTCCAAAAATGATATCATCAGCAAAAACTTCAATAATCATAATATCATTATCAGTGATCTTATAATATAGATTACTATCAGCACTGCCTTTAGTAAAACCAAGCTTCAAAAGATATTTATCCAACCTTGCATACAAAGCTCTAGGAGCTTGTTTCAAACCATATAAAGCTTTCTTTAATCTACAAACCATGTCTTTGTCATCTGTCAATGAAAATCCATCAGGTTGCTCAATGTAAACTTCTTCCTCAAGCTCACCATTTGATAAACCTTATAGTTCTTATAAGTTGCATAGGCAAGAAATGGTCTAACAACTTCAATTCTAGCTACAATTGAAAATGTCTCACCATAATCAATTCCTTCCATTTGAGAATATCCTTTACAAACCAATCTAGCCTTGTTTCTTATAACTTGACCATCCTCATTCAGTTTATTTCTAAAAACTCATTTAGCTCCAATAACATTCTTATTTTTAGGCCAAGAAACTAAAGACCAAGTTTCATTTTTCTCTGTTTGATCTAATTCATCTTCCATAGCCTTTAACCAATATTTATCCTTACAAGCTTCAATAACAGTTGCCTGTTCAACTTGAGAAATAGGACATACATCTTCATTTGCCATTTTTCTTCTTGTCATAACTCCCTTGTTTCTATCTCTAATAATTTGATCTTCAGAATGATTTAATCTTACATACCTTGGTGTCTTTTGAACTTCAGGTTCACCACTCTAATCATCAGTCATAGTTGAATGTTCTGATTGTGTCGGTGTTACTGTCTCGACTTCCTGTACCGGTTTGAGGCATTGTCGGTTCAATTATGATCATTTCCATTGTCGGTTCCCTGTCATATGATATAGAATGATTTATGTATTGTTCATCCACTTTCACATAAGCACTCTCAACAATTTTCTGCAATCTTTTGTTATAACATCTATATGCTTTTCTCTTAATTGAATAACCAAGAAATATCCCTTTATCACATCTAGGATCAAAATTTCCAATTGAATCATCTCTTTTGATATAGCATTTACTTCCAAAAATTTTGAAATACTTAACAATAGGTGTATGTCCAAACCATAGTTCATAAGGGGTCTTACCGGTTTCACCTTTGATGTGAACTTTGTTGAATGTGTAGACTTTCATACTCACTACTTCTCTCCAATGGATATGAGGCAATTTGGCTTCCATCATCATAGATCTAGCTGCATCCAAAATGGTTTTGTTCTTTATTTTGAATACTCCATTTCGCTGAGGAGTTCTACGTGTGGATAGTTGTCTCCTGATTTTATTTGTCCCACAATAACTGTTAAAACATGAGAAGTGAACTCGCCACCATGATATGATCTTCAAAATTTAATTTTTAATCCAATTTCTGTTTCAACCTTCACTTTAAAGATCTTGAATTTCTCAAAAGCTTCAGACTTCTCCCTCAGAAAATTGACCCACATCATTCTAGAATAGTCATCAATAATCAACATGAAATACCTATCACCTTGAAAGATTCTAGTCTTTGTTGGACCACATAATTAAATGTAAATAAAATCAAGTACATCATTAGATTTATCATGTATGCTCTTAAAAGAACTTATAAATTTCTTACCCAATTGACATTCCTTACATACCGGATTATGAGGCTTCATAATCTTAGGTATATCTCTAACTGCCTTAGTTGAACCGATCTTAATAATTCAATCAAAATTAACATGACACAACCTCTTATGCCATAGCCAACTCTCATTAATATGAGCAACCAAACATGTCTTATTACCAGTGTTCAAGTGAAAGATATTACTTCCTGTCTAAATACCGGTTGCAATTTCCAAACCAGTCTTGTTAATGATTTCGAATTTTCTATCTTTAAACTAAAGTTGAAAACCCTTATTCACTAATTGACCAACACTCAAAATATTATGCCTTAAACCTTCTACATAATAGACATTGTCTATGTTATGCTTGTTGTCCAAAGAAATAATACCTCTACCTTTGATCATACATGCCTTGTCATCTCCAAATATGACTTGACCACAATTGTATTCTTGCAGGGACACATATTTTCTTTTATCTCCAATCATATGATGTGAGCATCCACTTGATAGTTTTGATACTTAATGTAAAGTACAGATGCCAATAGCTAACCAAATGAGGGGGGGGGTGAATCATACAAACTTAAACTTCCATAAAATCAACAGATTCAACCTCGGTAACTTGTACTTCAGCAACTTAACCAAAAACTGCTAAACATGCAAACTCATGAACACATAATCATCATAACACTCATAACACCAGATTTAACATGGAAACCCAAATAGGGAAAAACCACTGTGGGATTTCAGACCCACTAAGAAATATACTCTTCTAGAGTATGCTCGGTTAAAAGCAAATCCTGTTAAAGATTACAAACACATTGCTAGATGTGACCCGATTAAGGGATTTCCCTCAGATCTGTTAGGATCTTCACTTTATTATAAGTGACCTTGTCAAAGGATTTCAAACACTCATTTAGAATGTTACCTTGCTAGAGGGTTTACAAATAAGACTGTTAAGTCCACTCGGTTAAGAGATTTTCTGTCACTTACAAGATAACAGTAATAAAATATATCTGCAACTTCACATCTAAAATGCTAAAGAAAATTCTTATTTGCTCAAAACAATCTAGTCATAAGACTTATCTTGTCCCTCTGTTGGGCTCTCTACTCTGTTATTCAAATAGGTCTTCAAGCTTCTGTGCTCGGTATTCACTATGTAGCATTCATGTGCATACACTTCCCCACATTCATTGTTTATTAACAATTTCTTATTTATAAATAATTGCTAACCGTTTAATCTCCTTGATCACATTTCCCATGATCAATCTTAGCCATCAGATCTTCAAACTTGACCAGGTTCAATGTATCCTTCCGATCTGAAAATGTTTTACCTTGCCTCGGGACTTGCATTCCTATCTTGGAACTTGCACAAGGTTATTGCAGTTCAATCTACGTTGTAGATCTTCGTGCCAATTTTCCTTTGCCATAGATCCTTAAAAAACTTCATGCACGACATACCAATCATTTATTCATCTCCAGCTAATCATTGTCCTTTATTAAATAATGCTTTTATCCATCCAATGCGCACTATCATAACTCAGTTGCAACTTGGTAAATACTAAACTTTACTCGGTAGACATTCCGCCTTCATTAACCGATATCGATAACCTTAACGTTTACCAACTAGGTTCTTTACTCGGTGACATAGTATAGTATTAACCTTACAATCAACATATGTAGGATATCAAAACAATATAAGCATCATGATCTCATCATTGTCTAACTCGGTAATAGTTGCCCATTGAATAACTTATTCCTCCTCTTATTCATCGCATTCTTTCTGTGTCTTTTACCGACATCTTAATTCTCTTCTAATCAATCTTCTCAAGATATGGCAATATCATACTGAATCAGATAATCAATCTCTTGACATCAATGACAAAATAATGTTATAAAGATAGTTATCATCCTTCTTCAGTTATATCAATAATCTTCAACAACCTTCTCAATATCCTTATTGAATATCAACAATCTTTCTTTCTATGAAAATGCCAACAATCTCCCCCTTTGGCATTGATGGCAAAACCAACAATTAAATGGTAATACCAACAAGTAGTTCAAATTGATTTGGATTCAGATTGTTGTTAGACTTCTCCTATTATCCGTGATCTATTGTCTTGCATTTAGTCTTCTCCTTGTTGTAGTAATCTCCCTCTGTCATTAGTCTTCTATTATTTTCATCATTCAGGGTTTTACCATTCAGTCAACCATTTAGCCTTCCAACCATTTAGTCTTCTCCCCCTTTGACAACAATGCCAAAAAGTAAAAGAACTAAATCATGATTTCTTCCTCTGTGAAGTGATTTGCCTTATTGTGTATCATCTCAGTCTCAGTTAGATCAACTTGTCTCTATTCACTTTTTCTTGCACACCTATAGAAAACCTTCTAAAGTGCATAAATCAGCATCAATCCACACATAATAATCTGTAGATTCATCAAATTGATGCTTTCACCGAACTCGGTCAGTGAGTAGAAGTAGGACCCCTAACTTGCTTCTGAGATACTCAAAAGTGTCCCTTGGCAATGGCTTTGTGAAGATGTCTGCTAATTGCTCCTTTGAACTAATATATTCTAGCACAACTTTCTTCTCTTGAACTTCTTCTCTGAGATAGTGATACTTTATAGATATATGCTTTGTCTTAGAGTGCATTACTGGATTCTTTGAAATGTTAATGGCACTAGTATTATCACATAATATAGTTACTAGCTCGGTAACTTTCTCATTTATACCTTCCAACAGTTGTTTGATCCATGCTATATTGGTACAATTCAATGCTACAGCAACATATTTAGCTCTTGTTGTTGACTGTGAGATACATCCTTGTTTCTTGCTAAGCCAACTCACTATTCTTTCTCCTAAAAAGAAAGCTCCACCACTTGTGCTTTTCATGTCATCTATGTTGCCTGCCCAATTAGCATCAGTATAAACTTTTAAATCAAAATTATTCCTCTTTTCATATACTAAGCCATAATCTTCAGTGCCTCTCAGGTATCTGAAAATTCTCTTGATTGCTATCATATGTGTTTCCTTGGGATCTGTAGAGAATCTTGCTACAATACCTACTGCATGTGCTATATCTGGTCTACTATGCACAACATATTGCAACTTTCCAATCATAGATCGGTAAAGTGTCTCATCAACAGATGTAGATTCATCATTCTTTGATAATTTACAGTTAGTAGTCATAGGAGTACTTACTAGTTTAGAATCCTCCATTCCAAATTTCTTCAAGATTTCCTTTATGTACTTGGATTGAGTAATGAAAATCTCATCTTTCATTTGCAGTATTTGTAAACCTATAAAATACTTTATCTCACCGATTAGTGACATCTCAAATTCTTTGCATATTTCATTTCCAAAATTTTTGCATAAGGAGTCATTTCCACCAAATATAATATCATCAACAAATATGGCTAAGATTAATATTCCATTGTCCTCATCTTTCTTCATGTACATATTGTTGTTTTTACTTGTCCTTATAAAACCAATCTTAATTAAATAAGTGTGCAATCTTTCATACCATGCTCTAGGTGCTTGTTTCAGACCATATAAGGCTTTGTTCAGTTTGCATACCTGATCTTTACTCTTGTCTTCAACAAATCTTTTAGGTTGTTCAATGTAAACTTCTTCTTCTAGTATACCATTCAAAAATGCAGATTTAACATCCATTTGATATACCTTAAAATTTTTGAAAGCAGCATATGCCAACAATGTTCTTACTCCCTCAAGTCTAACCACAGGTGCAAAAGTCTCACCATAATCTATTCCTTCTTCTTGAGCATAACCTTTGCAAACTAGTCTTGCTTTGTTGCGAATGACCTCACCTTTTTCATTTATCTTGTTTCTGAAAATCCACTTTGTACCGATTACCTTTTTGTCCTTTGGTCTTGGGATTAGTGTCCATGTGTCATTCTTCTTGATTTGATCAATATCTTCTGTCATAGCATTTACCCAATCTTCACTGTTAAATGCCTCTTTTACTATTCTTGGTTCAAATTCAGATATCAGACATGTGTTTTGTCTCAGTTTGTTTCTTGTCATCACTGGATCATCCTTATCTCCTATAATCTGACTTGATGCATGATGTCTTCTGACATATTTGGCTAATATAGGCTCGGTAGGTTCTGTATGATCTTCTTCATCACTCGGTAACTAGACATTATCTTCATTTGCTTCAACAGCTTTCTCAGTAGGACTTCTTAGTTGAACATAAACAAATTCTTCATAATCTTCTAGTTCTTTGGAATTTCCTTCATCATTTCTTTCTGCAAATTCATCAATTTTCACATTTGCACTTTCCACTATTTTGTTAGATGATTTGATCAAACATTTAAATGCTTTACTTCTAGAAGAATAACCAAGAAATGTTCCTTCTTCACTTTTCTGATCAAACTTTCCATTTTTGTCATCTTTGTGAACATAGCATCTACTTCCAAAGATTTTAAAGTAACTTACATTAGGTTTCTTGTCATACCAGATCTCATATGGTGTCTTCATAGTTCCTTTCTTCAGTTGAACTCGATTCAGGGTGTAAACTGTAGTGCTGATTGCTTCTCTCCAAAATGTTTGAGATACCCTCTTTTCTATCATCAGGGTTCTTGCACAATCCACAATTGATCTGTTTCTTCTCTTAGCTATCCCATTTTGCTGAGGTGTTCTCGATGTAGATACTTGCCTCTTTATACCATGATCATTGCACAATAAGTTAAATTCATCAAAAGTGAATTCTCCTCCTCTATCAGATCTAAGACATTTCAATTGTCTTCCTATTTCATTTTCAACTCTTGTCTTGTACCATTTAAACATTTGAAAAGCTTCTGATTTTTCTTTTAAAAACATAACTAACATCATTCTTGAGTAATCATCCACAAATAATATGAAATATTTATCACCATAATAACTTTCAACTTTCATAGGACCACAAAGATTAGTGTGTACTAGATCTAAAATTCCTTTAGAAGTGTAGGACTTACTTGTAAAGCTTGATATTGTCATCTTACCCATCTAGCATCCTCGACACATAGCATTCTCAGGTTTTTCAAGACTCGGTAGACCTCTTACTCAGTGCTTCTTACTTATTTTGATCAGATTATCAAAATTTACATGACATAACCTTTTATGCCATAACCAGGTATCATCTATCTTTGTAGAAATACACTTGTTCCGAGTTGAGTCAAGATGAAATGTATTACCTTTTGTTTCTGTCCCAGTAGCAGCTAACTTTCCATGCTTGTCATGAACTTTGACAATTTCTTTCTAAAATTCTATTCGGTATCCTGTATTGTTTAGCTATGCTACACTCAACAAATTGTATTTCAAACCTTCAACCTAGTATACATCATCACATTTAGCATTGTCAAGAAGTGTTATAGATCCTTTACCTTTCACCAGACATGGTGCATCATTACCAAATCTTACATAGCCTCCATCATAGTCTTCTAAGTTAACAAATTTGTGTTTATCACATGATGTGAGCATCCACTATCTATGATCCAAGAGTCGTTATTATTTATGTGAGATATTAGGGCTTTTTCTTCATACCTTTCTTCATTAGATCCATCTTTAATAGCCACATAAACAACTTCCTCAGTATCAGTTTCATCATATTTATCATCGTTGGATTCCTCATCAGCTACTAGACATGTCTTTCTATCTCTCCTTCTGAAGTCTCGATGTCCTCTGTATTGGTCACCTTTCTACCTGTTATCTCGGTATTCTCTCTTTTCACTAGATTCTTTGTCAGGGTAGTTAGAAGCCATATGTCCTATTTTATCACAATTGAAACATTTTAAAGGTAGCTTTCCTTTGTATTTACCTTTTCCTCTTGGTAACCTTCTCGCTAATAATGCTTCAAACTCTTCTGGCTTCTTGATTTTTTCATACAATTTGTGCACTTCTTCCATGTTCTTACAAAATCTTTCACTTGCTCCACTGTGATCCCCTTCAGAGTACTTACTCATTCTATCATTGTAATCATCAGATTCTCCAATATGAAAAGAACTAAATGCAGATTCTACTTTATTTACCAAAGACCCACTGTTATCAAAATTACTTAACTCAAATGCATGTAGCTTACCAATAGTAGCATCCAAAGAAACTGACATGTTAGGTACAGACCTCAATTCATTGATTGCAAAGACTTGAATAGCATAAACTGGTAGAAGGGTTCTCAACAACTTACTTTTTATATCCTTTTCTTCAATAGTTCTACCTTCTCCTTTAGTTTGATTGAAAATCTCCTTTAGTCTTGTATTGTATTGGGTTATGTTCTCACCTTCATTCATTCTCATGGATTCAAGTTGTCCTTTTTGACTATCTACTTTATCTCTTTGAACATGTTCATCACCTCCATACATAGATATGAGCTTAGTCCACATTGCTTTTGCATCATTACAGCCTTCTAGATCATTAAACTTTGAGTTGGTCAATGTTGATGTTATTTCAATCATAGCTTGAATATGTTCTTGCTTTGCCTTTATCTCTTCCAAGGTCATAGGGTTGGTGCTCGGTGCAATGTAATCATTCTTCAGATAATATGTTGCACATTCTCCAATTCTTAATAAATGCAGCTTCAACCTTTTCTACCATGTGGAGAAACTTGACTTGTTCAGCTCCGGTGCATCCCTTTTATACATCTTCGGATCTTTGCCTCAAGTACCTTTAAACTTTTTCTTCCAGAGTCTAAAGCTCTGATACCAATTGATAGTTCTAATACTTAATGTAAAGTACAGATGCCAATAGCGAACAAGATGAGAGTGGGGGGCATGAATCATACAAACTTAAACTTCCATAAAATCAACAAATTCAACCTCGGTAACTTGTACTTCAACAACTTAACCAAAAACTTCTAAACATGCAAACTCATGAACACATAATCATCATAACACTCATAACACCAGATTTAACATGGAAACCCAAATAGGGAAAAACCACTGTGGGATTTCGGACCCACTAAGAAATATACTCTTCTAGAGTATGCTCGGTTAAAAGCAAATCCTATTAAAGATTACAAACACATTGCTAGATGTGACCCGGTTAAGGGATTTCCCTCAGATCTATTAGGATCTTCACTTTGTTAGAAGTGACCTTGTCAAAGGATTTCAAACACTCATTTAGAATGTTACCTTGCTAGAGGGTTTACAAATAAGACTGTTAAGTCCACTCAGTTAAGGGATTTTATGTCACTTACAAGATAACAGTAATAAAATATATCTACAACTTCACATCTAAAATGCTAAAGCAGATTCTTATTTGCTCAAAACAATCTAGTCATAAGACTTATCTTGTCCCTCTGCTGGGCTCTCTACTCTTTTATTCAAACAGGTCTTCATGCTTCTGTGCTCGGTAATCACTATGTAGTATTCTTGTGCATACACTTTCCCGCATTCATTGTTTATTAACAATTCCTTATTTATAAACAATTGCTAACTGCTTAATCTCCTTGATCACATTTCCCATGATCAATCTTAGCCATCAGATCTTCAAACTTGACCAGGTTCAATGTATCCTTCCAATCTGAAAATGTTTTACCTTACCTCGGGACTTGCATTCCTATCTTGGAACTTGCACAAGGTTATTGCAGTTCAATCTGCGTTGTAGATCTTCCTACCAATTTTCCTTTGCCATGGATCCTTAACAAACTTCATGCACGGCATACCAATCATTTATACATCTCCAACTAATCATTGTTCTTCATTAAATAATGCTTTTATCCATCTAATGTGTACTGTCATAACTCGGTTGCAACTCGATAAATACTAAACTTTACTTGGTAGACATTTCGCCTTCATTAACCGATATCGATAACCTTAGGGTTTACCGACTAGGTTCTTTACTCGGTGACATAGTGTTTATGGTGAAAATGGATAACAATAATAACAATATTGAAAGGCTAAATGAATTCAACCACAAAACCCTAGCCTAACAATCAACAAAGATCCACCATAACATATGAAGATTACCTAAGACAATGCAAATCAAATGAAATCACAAAGATTATACCATCACATGTCCAATAGGGTTTTGATCTCCATTCTTCCTATCTCCATTGATCTTGCTTGATATATATTTGCTCTCAGATTTTTGTATGCACAAGAGCTCAACAAAGAACGAAATGTGGTTGCAAGTAGGATCGTAGTGTAGCCAAGTCTTCAAGATTAGTCATTAGGGTTTGACAATGAAGGAAGCATCTTCTTAAATAGAAGACACAATATGAAATGGAGGGTTAAGATTGAGAGGTGTAAAAAGAGAGGTCGGCTAGGATTAGAGGGTAGGTAGAGGAAATACCAAAATAATGAAAGAGGTAGGTAGTGTATGAATTAAGAGATGAATGACATGTGTCATGGGTAGAAAAGGTTAATGAATTAATTAAATAAATAAAGATTTATTTAATTAATAGAAGAAGTAGGATAATTAAATAAATAAATATTTATTTAATTTAGGAAAAGGATAATTTAAATAAATAAATGTATTTATTTAAATGAGAAATAAGGCTAGAAGAGGATAAATGAATTAATTAAATAAATAAAGATTTATTTAATTAATAGAAGAATTAGGCTAAAGTAATTAAATAAATAAAGTATTTATTTAATTAGACTGGACAATTTTAGGTGTCTACATTTTGCCCCTCTTTGAGACAATGCGGCTTGTCGCGTTGTTTCAAAGAAGATAAGATGAACTGATATAGAGCTGCCCCAGAATGGGAATGATATGCCCCCTCGAGAGATTGGATGAAAATGTCTGAAAAGATTGCAGACAATCTCTCGATAAGAAAGAGAGGCTAGAATGGATTGACCGGATAAAGTGACAAAGTCACGGGATGAGAAAGACTGACTCGAGAAATGAAGGCCAGGGCTAGGGTAGGCTATAAGATAGACCGCGGGCAAAAGACATCCTCATTGTCATCTACACCTTCACGAGATCACAGTGCAGAGCGAAAAAAGAGCAGCAGCAGTCAGCAGCGATGGCCTTTGTACACAGATTCGACCGCGTTCGCCAGTTTCAGAGGCCAGTAGAGGCAGGAGAGCCGGTAAGTACCACCAAACCTCCTCGTACTTTGACGCATTTGGTTTTTTGTCATTAATGCATAGTAGATAGCAATAAATGCACTTAGGAATAGGGCACCAAAAAAGTGCAAAAACGTGCAACCGCGTCTGCGTCGGTGCCAGGCGCATCTGTGTCCACCAAGCGCGTCTGTGTCGGTGCCAGGCACGTCTGTCTCTGGAACCGCGTTTGCGTTGAATGCGGCCGCATCTGTGCATTTCAGACGCGTTTATGCCCTGTAGGGGCGTTTAGATTCCAAAATCGCGTTTGTGCATAATGTAGGCACGTTTATGTCCAGAAGGCACGTCTGTGTTTTTTAGGCGCGCTTGTGCAGTCAATAGGCGTGTTTGTGAGTTAAAAGCGCGTATATGTCAAAAAATGCAAGGTTTTGGTCTTCTAGGTCAAATCGGCAGTTCTGTGATGAACATACGCTGTCGATTGGATAAGCTGCTGAGAGGATACACTCAAGCAGGTCCTCTAGGAAGACTAGGATAGATCAAGGCACTTTGTGATGAACAGTGAGTACCAGGATAGAGTACTTTGTGATGAACAGGGAGTACCCAAAGTATGAGCAGCACTTTGTGATGAATAGGGAGTGCAAATGTGAGTAACACTTTTTGATGAACAGGGAATGTCACACACGTAGTACTTTGTGATGAACAGGGAGCACTACTAGGATAAATAGCAACACTTTGTGATGAACAATGAGTGTCACTAGGATAAATAGCAACACTTTGTGATGAACAATGAGTGTCACTAGGATAGGTAACCATATGCATTTAGATAGCAAGTAGCATTTTGTGATAAACAGTGAATGCCACGATAACTGACATGATTCGATTGTTTGACTGCAGGAGTATCTGCCTATGCTAGAGTCACAGGAGAGATTCCCGTCCACACAGAGGTTGCAACCTGAGTTGTCACTCGAGGACAGAGCTGCCATTGAGGAGATGGGTTTGAGACATGTGTTGTATGTGCCTGAGTTTCGGGCAAACATGGGTTTGCTAACTGCGCTGGCTGAGAGATGGCATTCAGAGACATGCACATTTCATTTGTCGATGGGTGAGATGATAGTCACCCTTGAGGATGTCTACAGGATTCTGCGGATACCGATTGATGGAGAGTTGATTCCATATGATCGAGACGGAGACAGGGATGCCCTTAGACGAGTGTTCTAGGATCCAAGACTGGAGATGAGGGTGGGACACGTGGCATGGGATACCATGACATGGATAGGATTAGCACTACCAATAGTGTTGGCAGGAGTGATCAGTGAGTTCCTCTGTATCAGTTTTGTACCATTTTGTATAATGATGTAGACACCTGCGGGTGATTGTAGCCATATGATTTTGACATCATTGTATCATGACACTTTATATATATATGAGATGATTCATCTTTGCGGCAGCTATATGCATGTGTACCTATGTGATGAGATGTTCTTATGTGATGCTTATGATATGGATGCAAATATGTATATGATGCAATGCAATATTTTTTTTTTTTGTTCTTTTATGTTTTATATGTGTATGCATGATGCAAATGTGAATGTATGTAATGCAGATGTAAATTGTGCTAACAGGTGTTGTGTGCAGGATGTGATGCAGTTGTGATATCTATATGTATGTATGAAATGCTTATATGTGGTAATGTAGGTGCAGCTACATGAAATGCAAATATTTTTGGTGTGTCATTATACTCAGTCATGTGATAGCAGGCTACGTGGACTTGAGAAGGACGATGGAAGTCAATCAAGAAAGGGGGATGGAAGACAAAAGATATGAAAGTGAAAGAGCTTCTTGTGCATTATCATCATTGAGCTTTATTATGGCAAGTACGTTATGACAATCGAGGCATATGTTTGACCCAGAAAGTCATTGTACCTATTTGCATGGAGATAAGACAGTCACAAACAAGGAATGCCCCAGTTCATACTAGACTCACAGTGTCCTCATATCCTTGGACAAGTCATAGCATTACTAAGAGACAATCCACAGACAGCAAATGCAAATAGGTGACGATACCCCATCCTCGCCTTTCTAGTCAAAGACATCCTGGAGATAGAATCTCTAGTCAAAGACATCCTGGAAAAGCTAAAAGACATGTCACCAAAAAAAAAGATGAAATCAAAAGAAAACCAAGACTCAACACCAACATCCACCGTAGTCCTCAAGTTTAGTGTCTCTTGTCACTTGTATAAGTCATGTTTGATTGTGGTCACAATGTTTACTTTCACAGAAAGGATTAGATAGCACTGAACCATAATGTTGTCTGAGTCTGTTGAAAGATTTGATTTGTTGAAGCCCATTGTTGCTGCTGTGTCTCATCTAAAACTGACCGAATCCATGAAACTGATACTTTATTGCGGAGAAGATGAAACTTTATTGCGGATCTGTGATGCAAATGTTGCTTTATTGCGGATTGTGCGCGGATAGACTTGAAGGAAGCTGGAAGAAACTGTACTCCTTGAAACATGTGGTGTTCTCAGTTCCACACCCATCACTAGATGCAGGATTTGCCTTAGCCACAGATAGGATCTAATTTATTATGGATGGACAGGGAGGTTTATTATGAATGGCTAACCAATCTTGGGTAGATCGATAACAAGCCATGATGGGAATGGGTAAGTTTATTGTGGATGAATTGGTCGTGAGTGTGTGCAAAGTGAAAGGATGAAAGTGAATCCTGAAGGAGGGAGGAGCAATGTCTCTACACATGGCGCTGGGAACCCAGTTTTCACCATGGTACTTGCCCAGGGCGCCATCGAAATGGTTTTCACCGTTGGACGAAATTATTTCTCTTTACTTTTTTTCGATTTTTCAATGTTTTTTGTGTCACAAGGCGCCTGTTTGCCAGGTTTTCACCAAGTAACGATTTTTTTTGTTTTATAATTTTTTTTGTATTTTTTGAATTTTTTTGATTTTTTTGTATTTTTGAAATTTTTTGATTTTTTTGTATTTTTTAATTTTTTGATTTTTTTGTATTTTTGAATTAGGATATTCTGAAGAGCTATGTGTAGAACTTGCGAAGGTGCATGCTGTTGATAGGATCCTCCAAAGGTTCACCTTCTGTAGTTGAGAGCTGATATGCCCCAGATCCATATACTGCTGTAATAATGTAAGGACCAAGCCAGTTTGGTTCAAACTTTCCCTTCTTCTCTCTATCTTGCTGATTCTTGGGGTTTTCTCTGAGAACTAAGTCACCTACCTCAAATGTGTGAGGCTTGATCTTATGATTGTAACTGCATTGTTCCTTGACTGAATGATGTGTAGCTTGAGTGACTATCTTCCTTGATAAAGGATCTGAGATAGAATTACTAGTGTGTGGACTACATAGGCCCATATGCGTGTCACCTGAAGAAGTTTGGGCATCCCTGATAACAAAGTCCTTCAAGGAAGCTCCATTAAAGGTCCATGATGTATCGCCAGAAGGGAAAGGATGTGTGGAACAAGTGGATGAGTTATGAAGGCTTATGATTGTGAAAATAAGTGAAACTAGGATAGCATGATGGAGACTTAGGATCAACAAGTATGCTTTTTGACTTGAAATTTTAGAACTTTTGCCCCCAGTTATTTTGATATTAGGGGAGATCATCTCTTGCTCTTTTTGCTTCATAGGATTTTTATCCTTGACTTTGATTTTTGCAGAGTCCAATAGCTTTTGATTTTGATTTGGACTGGAGGACTTTTCTTTATTTTTGATTTTTAAATTTTTCTTTTCATAGCTTGATTTTTGATACCCAATGAGTAAGGGCTTTTGTAATTCTTGTTGATCCAAGTCTGGAAGTGGAGTGGAAATGGAATGAGTGGATGAAATGATAAAGCTATGTGAGTCCTCAAGAGGGTTGGCGATACGCTCAATAGATTCTTTGTTGGAACCATTCTTAGGACTATTGATATCAAGAGATGCTTGCACCACTAGAGGAGATTTGCATTCAGACTTAGTAGCCACAACACTAGGTAGTTCACACCCAATTCCTTGGCATTGCAAATTGTTTGTAGGTTGTTCCTGTTGACAGAATACCTTAGGAGATAATGGGAGTTGGTCAACATGAAATATATACTCACCACATCCTAGGTCTTTAATCTTGAACTTTTCTTTTAGCTCTGCTTGTTTGGATGTAGAAGCTTTTAAGGATTCAGGATCCACATATGCTGATGAAGGAATAGCTTCTCGATTAGCTGGAATTGTTATTTCTGATCTAGGTTGCAGATTGTTGCAATATATGAATGGATTTGGATCCGCTTTGACGGTCACTTCAACTCCATTGTGTGGAAACTTGATACATCGATGATATGTAGATGGGACTGCCCTCATTTCATGAATCCAAGGACGTCCTAGCAATATGTTGTATGTGAGATCCAAATCAAGGATTTGACAAACCACATCCTTTGTAACTGGCCCAACTCTGAGAGGTAAGGTGACTGTGCCCTTGGATGAACGCTCTTCATCATCATATGCCTTGATGGTGATTTTGTTTGTAGAATTCATAGCTTTGTCGGAATATCCCAATTGTTTAATAGTGCTCAATGTACAAATGTTTAGACCTGCTCCTCCATCTATCAGGACTCATTTTATTCGATGTTTGTGTATGAAGGCTTCAACATGTAGTGGGGCATTATGTGGCTGACTTACGGAGGCGTCATCGGCTTCTGTGAATGTGAGGGAATGTGGAATGGAAAGGTATCCCACCATGGCTTGAAACTGGTCCACTTTCAGATCAGTAGGAACAGTGGTGTCTCTCAAGATTTTGTTAAGAATAGCTTTATGTATGGGGGATATGCGTAAGAGCTCAAGTATGGAGATGAGCGCGGGTGTCTTCCCTAATTGTTCTACAAGGTCATACTCAGGTTTGGTTGATGAGGAAGCAGTGTTTTTAGTTGGAGCACCTTGCAAAGTCATTTTACCTCGACGGGTTGTAACATGACATTCAGAGGTAGGTTCGGAAGAAGATCCAACACCTTTTAGGACAATCTTGGGTCTCAAAGTAGAATTCTCAAACGCTTTGTCCTTGATGATAATAGTAGAGACGTAATTGTCCATCGAGATGTGATTGATAGTTGAATCATAGTTATAAGATGCTCTTGTATAGTTGGTTTGATCCTCTGTGGCTTTAGCTTTTCCCTTGTCATGTTTTGGGAATGGTTCCTTAAACATCTCATGTTCTTGATTGGAGGAATGTCCCTCAATCTCAATGTCACCTCTATCAATGAGATCTTGTATGATGTTCTTCAGTCGATGACAATTTCCTGTCTTATGACCCTTGCTCTTATGAAATTCACAATACTCATCATCATTCCACCAATTTGGTTTAACCTTTGGTTCATATGGAGGAAAATCTGGAACTGTGATCACTTTGTTTGCCACAAGCTTTTTGAAGACTGATTCAAGTGGTTCTCCCAATGGAGTGTACTTCCTTCGTGATCTAGAAGTTGTTTGAGTATTCACTTGATTGTTTGTAGAACTTGATCCTGAAAAGATGAATTTGGGTCGCACCGTGTTGGCATCAACAACACCATCATTGATTGTGTTCTTGTTTTTATTCCAAAATCTTGGCTTGTCTTTTCCTTTAAAGTCATCTTTGTTTTCCTTGAATATTTTGATGACTCCTTGTTCAATTAAGACCTTTTTTGTCGCTAAGCCTTTTTCAATGACATCCTTGAAGGTGGACAAACAAGCTTTCCTTAGATCATAGCCAATGTCTTTGTTAACATTTTGTGTGAACATCTCTACCATTTGTTTTTGTGGAATTTCACAAGAGCATCTGTTGGCTAGATTTCTCCATCTTTGTAAGAATGATGCAAAAGATTCTCCCTCTTTTTGCTTGGTGTTGCACAAAGTAGTGACTGATATGTCTGTCTCTATATTGTAGGAGAAATGTTGAATAAATGCTTCTGCTAGGTCACCCCATGACTTAATACCAGGTGGAAGTTGGGAGAACCATTCCATAGCTTGATCACCTAAGCTTTGTGGGAATAATCTCATCAAATATGTCTCTTCTGCTGCTACCTCAATGCAAGCTATGAAAAATTGTCTTATGTGTGCCTTAGGATCCCCTTTTCCTCTATACTTATCAAATTTAGGCGTCACAAAGTGTGTAGGAAAAGGAGGCATTGGAATGCTCTTGTCAAATGGATAAGGACATATGTCTCTCATTGTGTATGTTGGCTTTGGTGTATTTATGTCCTCCATTTTCTTTTGTAAGTCCCTAATTTGTTGCTCCAAATTGCTCTTAGGTGGAGATTGACTTCTTGGACCATATCCTATGTTTGAGGTACCCATTGGAGGAGGTGCATGTTGCATATATGGATGATATTGATCATACACATGTTCATATGGAGGAGGTCTATAGTGATGCTGCATATATGGACCACTTGGTATAGATTCATGTTGAGGAACACCATATCTATTTTGCGCATGTATACCATATTCTATAGGCATGTCATGTTCTAATGTGTTGCCCCCAAATTTGACACGGGGTTTCCTTGTGTCCAAATTTTGAGCATGCCTTTGAATGTCCAATTGTTTTGGTTGATCCATAGCTTGAGCATATCTATCTGCATAAGACTTCCATAATGGTCTTCGAAGGTAAGTATCATATGTTTGAGCATGTGTATGTGGGACTTCTAGTTTTTGAAGCAAAGCTGATGGTGATTTAGGTACCATATGTGGTCCTCTATTTCCTCCACTATTAGGTCTCCTTTGATCCATGTTGGAGTGAGTTTGTTGCAAAGGTCGGTTTTCCATAAGTTGAGACATGTCAAAATCATGAGGTATCTTGGCTCCACTTTGTGCCATCATGTGTAAGAAGTATTGTCTATCCCTCTTCATTATCTCTTCAACCAATCTATTGAAATGAGGATTCATTATGGATTCTTCTACATCTGCTGATTGTATTGAAAAGTTGTCCACATTGTCATTGTGTGTAGCATTTTTGTTTGTAGTGTCTGTGTTTTCCACATTTGGAATGTGTCTATAAACATCCATGTCAGGCAATGTAGTGTGCTCAGGATTGAAAAATAAATCATTGTCATACTCATAAGAACTCATGTTTGCGGACTCTTGAGCTTCTTTAGCTTTTCTCCTAGATTTTTGAAGACGGGTTTCAACCATGAACTAGGTGTTTGACCAAGATGTGAGAGACTAGATGAAAAATGGAAAGAGTACGGAAGACCAAGAGTTGTATGGAGTGTAAATGAGTTTGAAGTGTACTTGCAATGTCTGAAGTGTAAGATCAAGTATGTATGTAGTAGAGTAGGTGTGACTTCCAAAGAGAGGATAGTTTCTCTTGATGAGGTAAGTTGACCTTGACTCTAAGTAAGACCAAATGAGACCCAAAGGTAAGAAACCTTGATGAGGGACCACTTAGCAAAGTGTAGTTGTATGTAGTGTGTTGACAAAGTATGATGAGGACAAGCAAGTGACCTTTTGACTCAAGTTTAGACAATTGTGAATGTAATGAGAGATGTAAAGCAATGATGGATTTTGTGAGACCCAAAGACAAGTTGAATGCTAGATGAAAACCTGGAGAAACAACCTAGGAAGCTCAAGAATTCTGAAACTGATTGTTCTTGTTTGCTTGACTGTAAAATTTTTCGAATTTGTGAAGTTGTGACCAAATCTGAATGTTTGACTATTTTTCGTGACAAGAGGACACAATGTTGATGAGGACTCAATGTTTGCAAGTGTTTAGACTCTCCAAGAAAAGTGTGTTGTTTGATGTAAAAATGTTTTGCATACACTTGAAAACACAAAAGACACAATATTTTGTTGTTTGGTCTTGAATGTTTTGAATGTTTAAAATAAGTCAAGCACAATTCTTATGGCTGGCCAAGACAATAGTTGTTGATCCCACATGGGGTTTTACCCCCGAGGCTACGCTATTCAGAGCGGATACTTAGATGCTTGACCTCACTGGCTCCACCCTCGGCACTCACTTCTTGGGTCAGCCAAGCATCAGTCCCCATGAAAACTCCCCATGGTGAACTTTGTATCTCTACTAAGAACCGTATGTGTGTGGGCCACCACCAGAGGTCCGACCTCCTGCCCCAACAACTAGAAGGATTTGGGCTTCTAAAACAAAAAGGTGCTAGTAAGGGCATCCGCTCGTGTGGCCATACATGTGGCACTTTCAGCTCTGTAAATACAGAAGGCTCCCAGTCAGTAGGGGTTACGCCCTACAAATGATCAAATAAATTTGATCAAACGGGTTTATGGGGAGACATAGTGTCGGTATGAACTAATCAGCACACGTTATCCATAGTTTTCACCATGAATACATTTGATTATAGTGGTTCGGAAGAGGTGGGTTTTCCTCGCTACCACTTGGGTCGTTCTCTTCTCACTAGTAGTCCTAATGACCACACAGGAAGACAGGCCCTCTAAAGATTGAACAAAAAGAGCCTATTGCTCAAGACACAAAAGACAATGATTCAATTTTAGTGCACCAATTGAAGTGTTTGTTAGTCTATGAAAACAAGGCACACAATAAAAATCCAAAAACCCTTGCCAAGGATCTGCAACAAAGATTTATTAGTAGTTTGGATTGTTTGAAATAATCACCCCTTCCTGCAAGCACACAAGTTAGGTAAATTTTAGATCCAAAAGACTTTGTGAAATAGGGGCCTTCAATAATGCATTTTGTTGACCAATTCAAAGATCTGATTCATCATAAATAAGGATCACCTATAAAATTTCAAGAGATTTCCAAAATGTAAGAAAATCCAAAAAATTTGCTAATTTGCTCCAAAAATTAATTTTTTTATGAAAAATCATAAAAAATTCATATAAAATGCAAAATCGATCCAAAAAATCTAAAATTTTTACTGGAGAGTCTTGATGGTCTTCCAAACTTGCACAAAAAATTTTCTGCAACAAGTCCAAGCATTTTGTGAGATATGAGTAAAATAATGCAAAACCCTAATTTTCAAAGATATGATTTTTGAGGAATGATTTTGCATCAAATTTAAAATAACAAAGAACAAATCCTATGTATAATTCTGAGATATTTCCAAAAATATAAGAAAATCCAAAAAATTCGCTAATTTTCTCTCAAAATTAATTTTTTATGAAAAATCATAAAAAAATCATACAAAATGAAAAATAGATCCAAAAACTCTGAAATTTTTACTGAATCTTTCTGATACATATTCTGACCTGCACAAAAAATTTATATCAAAATTCAAAACGGTTTGTGAGATCTGATCAAAATAAGGAAAAACCCTAATTTTTAAAGATCCGATTTTTAGGGAAATATTTTGCATCAAAATTAAAATCATAGAGAACAGATCCTATGTATAATTATGAGATATTTCCAAAAATATAAGAAAATCCGAAAAATTCTCTCATTTGCTCTCAAAATTAATTTTTTTGAAAAATCATAAAAAATTCATAGAAAATGAAAATGTGCTCCAAAAATTTTGAATTTTGGCTTGAGAGCTCCTGATACTTTCTTCAACCTGCAAAAAAAATTTGGTGCAAAATTTCCTAGCCGTTTGTGAGATATGATCGAATCTCTCCAAGATCTTGATTTTGTGTCCAAAACCCTAGCTGCACAAGGTTATTCTCCAAATTGTTTTACAAAATAGCAATATAGGGTTAGAAAAATCTGCAAAAAAAAACATAGATCTAAGAAAAATCCATGTCCCACGGGGCGTTCCAAAATGTTTATGGTGAAAATGGATAACAATAATAACAATATTGAAAGGCTAAATGAATTCAACCACAAAACCCTAGCCTAACAATCAACAAAGATCCACCATAACATATGAAGATTACCTAAGACAATGCAAATCAAATGAAATCATAAAGATTATACCATCACATGTCCAATAGGGTTTTGATCTCCATTCTTCCTATCTCCATTGATCTTGCTTGATATATATTTGCTCTCAGATTTTTGTATGCACAAGAGCTCAACAAAGAACGGAATGTGGTTGCAAGTAGGATCATAGTGTAGCCAAGTCTTCAAGATTAGTCATTAGGGTTTGACAATGAAGGAAGCATCTTCTTAAATAGAAGACACAATATGAAATGGAGGGTTAAGATTGAGAGGTGTAAAAAGAGAGGTCGGCTAGGATTAGAGGGTAGGTAGAGGAAATACCAAAATAATGAAAGAGGTAGGTAGTGTATGAATTAAGAGATGAATGACATGTGTCATGGGTAGAAAAGGTTAATGAATTAATTAAATAAATAAAGATTTATTTAATTAATAGAAGAAGTAGGATAATTAAATAAATAAATATTTATTTAATTTAGGAAAAGGATAATTTAAATAAATAAATGTATTTATTTAAATGAGAAATAAGGCTAGAAGAGGATAAATGAATTAATTAAATAAATAAAGATTTATTTAATTAATAGAAGAATTAGGCTAAAGTAATTAAATAAATAAAGTATTTATTTAATTAGACTGGACAATTTTAGGTGTCTACACATAGTATAGTATTAACCTTACAATCAACATATGTAAGATATCAAAACAATCTAAACATCATGATCTCATCATTTTCTAACTCGGTAATAGTTGCCCATTGAATAACTTATTCCTCCTCTTATTCATCACATTCTTTTTGTGTCTTTTACCGACATCTTAATTCCCTTCTAATCAATCTTCTCAAGATATGGCAACATCATACTGAATCATATAATCAATCTCTTGACATCAATGACAAAATAATGTTATAAAGATAGTTATCATCCTTCTTCAGTTATATCAATAATCTTCAACAACCTTCTCAATATCCTTATTGATTATCAACAATCTTTCTTTCTACGGAAATGCCAACACCACTATCAATTACCCTTTTATCTTTATCTTCAACTTTTTATGCCAACGCCTTCTCTTCACTTTTGATACCTGGTTCTGGTTCATCTTCCATCAAAGCATAGAACACCCATTCTTTTCCATTTCCAAATCCACTAGCAAAGTCTTCTACCGGTTCATCTCCAGAGTCATCAGTTACTCCTTCCCCATCTACTATGTAGCATTGTTTACTTTTCTTGAATCTATATATATATTTGGGTTAGGCTTAAAAGTTTTCTTAACTCTTTCCTCAAACCTTGCATTCCTTTTAGGACATCTAGATGCAAAATGACCAATCTTATTACATTTAAAACATTTAAAAGGTTCTTTACCTTCATACTTACTTCGAGTTGGACCTTTAGGTATTCTTCTAGCAAATAAGGTTTCAAGTTGCTCAAGCTCTTCATCTTCTTTCCTCATGTCTTCCAGTTCTTTTGCATATAGGGCTCTCCAATCACTTTTTCTATGTTGATTATGATGCATTAAAAGAAGGTTTAGACTTTACAACTCCAAAAGATCCAAATTATTCCAGCTCAAAAGCAGATAATTTCCCAATCAGAATGTCTTTGTTGACTGAAGTGTTTGCCATTGTTCTTAACTCATTAATTGCAGTTGCCTTCATCTTGTAAGCCGATGGAAGGGCTCTCAAGACTTTGGAAACTATTTCATCTTCACTTAGAAATCCTCCACAACATTGAATTCCCATAACAATCTCATTTACTCTTTCCATAAATACAACAATTCTTTCACTTTCTTCCATTTTCAAGTTTTCATATCTTACCTAGTAACCATCAAGTTTAGTAATTTTGAAAGTAGGGTCACCTTCATTCAAAGTTTGCAATTTGTCCCATATAACCTTAGCCAATAATTTTTTAGTCAATCCCATAATATTCTTGTCCAGGTCTACAGGAGCAGGATTGCCAGATGTTGGATCATAAGGTGTGTATCCTTTCTCAGTGATCTCCCAAATATCCTTGCCAAGACATCTAAGATGAGTCTCCATTCAAATTTTCCATATCCCATAATTTGTTCCATCAAGCTTAGGGATTTCTCTTCTGAAAATAGTCTCCGTTGGATTAGAAGTGTTAGCTGCCATAGGATCTACCTCAAGTGGTTAAGCTTCTGCAAAAGAGGACCAAAGCTCTGATACCAATTGTTAGGATTGTTGGCATTTTGGCATTAAGTTGTCATTGATGTCAACTGGCATGATGGCAATTCACATAAGAATGAGTAGAAATAATGAAAGCTTACTGGTAAGGCATAAACCAGGTTGAAGGTTGTGTGTGTGTTAACATGTTGAGCAATAAACCAGTCTGGAGGTTAGCTGTTTGTTTATGATGAAGAGGCAAAATGTTAAAGTTATCACAAACTACTGGAGGTGAAGATGTGTTACCGGTATAGTGTGCACTGTCAGTTAGCAGAAGAAGAAGGCCTTATTGGTAAAAGCGTTTACCAGTATGAGTTTGTTGAATGTTCAAGTTTGAACTGACTGTGTGTTGATGAGTAGAGTGATTGACCATGGTGATACCATGTGGAGCCGAGGTGGAAAATATGCAGAGGTTGATAAAGCCACCATTGACATGGTTGGTGAAACAACTAGTCGACATAAATGAAACAACCACAAATCACAGAATTGTAACTGACTAATGCAGCTCAAGGAAGAAAGGATGATAGAGGAAGATCAGGGAGTAGTTGGTGCCTGGATCAATACAAAGGAAATCTGATTGCAACAAGACCTCAGAAAGGAAACAACTGAAGGGTTTTATGAGTCGATAGAGTTCAAGGCAGGAAATCCTATACATGATTGTTATCTTTAGCAAGTATGCATTGGGTAATGGGAATCGTGTACATATGCATCCCTAGAGGACAGGTGATCTATCCAAGACAAGATAGATTGGATCTCATGAAGATTGTATTGGGAAGAGGAAACCCTAAGTGCTCTGAATTTGAATTGCTTTTTGGCAAAAAATCACAGTATAAAGAGGAGAGATCGAGTTAGAGCAAGTTGATGCTGCAGAGAAGAGGAAGAGAAAAGAGAGATCAAGTGAAAGAGAAGAATTGTTAGCCTTAGAAATTATTCTAAGAGAGTTGTAGAGTAAGTGAGCAAGCATACCAGTGAGAGTGTTCTACTGACATAACTATAGTTTCACAGTTAAGCTAAATCGGCAAGGTGTGATAGAGCAGGAAACATCCAAGTGTGACACAGTGTGTTGAGAGACTGTGAGAGAGAGAGAGAGAGAAATAACAAAGGCTGGGAATCAGAATAAGTAATCTCACAATCGGTAGTGTGAGATTCAATGGAGGAGACAAGATTGTCAACCGATAGTAGGATATTTAATCAATAGTTACAAAATTCATTTGCAAGAAGAAGCCTTAACTGTATTCAAATTCTATTTCAATATACATTGCCAAGTTAGAGCTTTGTGCAGGGGTTGGTGCTCCTTTGGGTTGTAGCCCATAAAGATAGGGGTTGGTTCTCCTTGGGTTGGTGCCCTAAACTTTGTAATCTAGTGTTTTACCTGTGAGGCTGGATTGGAGCAGTAGTCTCCAGCAAATTTTCTCACCGAGGTTTTCCCACATTGGGTTTTCGTCGTACATCTGGTGTTGTGAGTTTCATTTGTGTGATTCATCTCTTTGGCTTTCCTTCTTGCTTTACTAGTTTGATTGTTTAAGTGTTTAAGTGGTTAACCAGTATTCTAAAGTTGCTTTGAAAGTCAAAATTTAGGAACCACTGATTCACCCCCCTCTCAGTGGTGCTCTATGTTCAACAATTGGTATTAGAGCATAGGTTTTTGGTTATCTTTAAACCTTGGGTAGATTTGTGGAATTTGAATACAATGGCAAGAAATGAGTCTATTTCCTCAAAAGCCCCCATGTTTGATGGATCCAACTATGCCTTTTGGAGCAGAAGAATGGAGACCTATATCTCCTCTTTGGGTTTTGATGTGTGTATGTCTATCAAGAATGGGTATGTTGTTCCTAATGCTCCTCCCACTAATTTGGATGCCAAAAAGAAGTATGAGAATAATGCAAAGGCCAAACATGCTATCTTGAGTGGTCTGTCTAATAATGAATTTGTCAAAGTCATGCACTATGTTTCAACAAAGGAGACTTAGGATGAATTGTAGAGGTTGTTTGAAGGAGATGCAAAAGTCAAAGAAGCCAAGCTACAAACACTAAGGGGCCAACTTGAAAGCATCAAAATGAAAGATGATGAAAATACTGCAGACTATCTTCATAGATTTGATGAAACTGTGAACACTATCAAAGGACTTGGAGAAGAGATTGCAGATGAGATTCTTGTCAAGAAGGTACTTAGATCTCTCACACCCAATTATGACACTAAGGTGTCTGCCATATAAGAAGCCTAGGATCTGAATACTTTTACAATGGATGAGTTATTTGGTTCACTAACAGCCTATGAAATGAGAACAATTGGTGATACTTCCTCAAGGAAAGAAGCAACATTCAAAATCACCAAAAAGGGGAAAGAAGTAGCCACTCATGAAGAATCCAGTGAAGACTCTGATGCAGAAGTATCAAACTTTGTCAGAAAGCTCAAAAGAGGATCCGACCAGTATAAAGGAAAGCTACCACTTAAATGTTTCAACTGTGGGAAGGTCAGACACTTTACTGCAAATTGTCCTCACAAGGAAACCGATGGAGATGAGTCAAGAGAGTTCAGAAAATATGTCGGCAAAGATAGAGAAAGAAATGACTACTAGCAAGGAAGGAGAGGCTACTGGAATCAGAACAATCTATATACTATTGAGGTTGATACAACAAATGAAGAAAATGCATTAGAGGATGACTACCATGAGAATGACAGAAAAGTTAATCTCTTCATAGCACTTGGTGAACCAGTTGATGAAAATAAGCAAGAGGAGGACATTGAGGCTGAAGTGGACTTGGAGGGTGAGCTTATCAGTGCTCTTGAGGAATTAATCAAAACAAGAAGAGAACTCAAAAAGGTCAGGCTTGTTGTAGTAAATGAACAAGATCTCTTGAAGCAATCCCTGAATGAGTCTGGTCAAGTTATAGCTAACTTGAAATTGCAGTTGAAAGAAACTAAGAGGATATGTGAAGCTACATCTTCTGATCTGACAAAGAAGGAAAAGGAACATCAAGAGTTGGAAGCAGAGATAGAGGAGCTCAAAGAAAGTAAGTAAGAAATAAAAATAAGGAGCAAATATGAAGGCAGAATCAAGGCCTTAGACAAGATGCTGAGCAAACATAAGCAATCCAAAGACACTGGTGGTTTAGGCTTTGAAGTAGGTCAAATTTTAACCCACAAAGATAAATATGGGAAAGAAATAAAGTTGACCTCTTCTTTTGAAGGTGAAGAAAAGAATAAATTCACTGTAGGCAAGGATACCGGTAAAAAGACATATGTAGATGTTGCTGGAAATCGGTATACAACAATGAACCGGAAGCCACACTTCTTGTATCAACATGTGGATCCAAGGAGAAATGCAAGGTTTGATCATGAAGGTTTCACTAGATCCAACAACATTAAGAGAAGACCCTCGATGAGGTAGTCCCATCCAGGACCAAGGCTACCTAAATGGTATGTTTCAAACTTTCCTGGTTACCATTACCAGTGTAACAAATTTGGGCATAGAATGGCTGATTATAGATTAATCAATAAGCCCCCTATGAGTTATGAGAGTGGAAATCCATTTAACTCACTCTATGATATGAATATGGTCTGCTATCAGTGCAATGGATACGGTCATAAGAGTTTTGAATGTAGGAAGAATAAATCAGTTTCCCGAAATAATTTTAGGAATGTTCCCTTATATGAATATGTTAAATCCTATAATAGTCAAGAGTTTGGACACATAGAAAAGTTGTGTAAAAACCAAAAGATCAAATAGAAGAAGACAAATCCTGATCAAGAACCAGTAACTAAATTTGTGCACACTATAGCAACTGACAAGAAGAATGAAACCAAACTGGTATGGATTGAGAAAGAAAAGGAAAAGGCATAATCAAGTCTCATAGTATAGTCTGCCTTACATGCTGAAAGAAAAAATCTATGGGTTGTAGATAGTGGTTTCTCAAACCACATGACTGGTGACAAAAGGAAATCCATCAAACTTGAAGACTGGAATGGTGGTTGAGTAAGGTTTGGATACAACTCTTCCATCAAAATAAAGGGAAAAGGCACTCTAAGTATTGATGGAAAGTTGAAGGCACATGATGTATATTATGTGGAAGGCCTCAAGCATAATCTTTTGAGTGTGAGTCAGATGTGTGACAAAGGTTACAAATTCACCTTTGACTCAACCAGTTACTAGATAAAGAAAGACAGTATCAGTCAAGTTGTGGCAGAAGGAAAGAGAACAGATGGAAATGTTTATAATCTGAAGAAGTGATATGATTCCCAATGTATGTTAGGAAAGGAAGATGAAAGTTGGTTGTGGCACCGAAGATTAGGTCACATAAACTTTGATAACCTAGTTGTAGTAAGCAGAAAGGGGTGTGTGAGAAATATTCCACCCATCATCAAACCAGTAAGCACATTTTGTGATGAATGTGTGAAAGGTAAGCAAACTAAAGTAAGCTTCAGGACAAAAGAGCACAACACCTCAAGACCACTTGAAATTGTGCATATAGATCTGTGTGGTCCAACTAGGACAAGAGCACTTGTAGCTGAGAGATACTTTATGCTCTTCATTAATGATTACCCAAGAATGACATGGTTCACCTTCCTGCAAGATAGATCACAAGCATTTGAAATATTCAAGATCTTTAGGAAGATGGTGGAGAAAGAAAGTGGGTACAGGTTAAAATGACTAAGTTCAGACCATGGTGGAGAGTTTACTTCAAATGAGTTTGAAGATTATTGTGAAAAGCATGGAATTAGAAGGAAATACTATGCTCCTAGGACACCACAGCAAAATGGTGTGGTAGAAAGGAAGAACGGGATAGTCAAGGAGATGGCCAAAACCATGTTAAATGAGGCCAAACTGTCGGACACATATTGGAAGGAAGTTGTTCATATTATTGCATATACTTTGAACTAGGTTCAATTAAGAACAAACAACAGATTGACATCTTATGAGTTGTGGTATGACCGAAAGCCTTCGATCAAATACTTCAAATTATTTGGAAGAAAGTTCTTTATTAAGAAAGATATGGATGGTCTAGGAATTTTTGACTCTAGGAGTAATGACAGAATCTTCCTTGGTTACTCATCTAACAACAAGGCCTACAAATGCTACAACAAAAGACTAAGAAGAGTCATTGAGAGTGTGCATGAACATTTGATGAGGATATGCACAAAGGATGTCAACCACAGATAAACTGGTATGATAACTTCAGTGATGAAGATGATGAAGCTCAGTCAGACATTGAACCAGAGGAACCATCCAAGAAGGCCCCCAATCAATATGTACAGCTGAATCACCCGGAAGACAAAATTCTAGGAATTAAGAGTGATGGTATGCAGACTAGAAGAAGACTTGCTCGGAATGATGAACAAGTCAACCTCTTCCCTCATGACTGAATTTGAAGCCAAAACATTCAATGAGACTAGCAAAAGACAAGAATGGATGGATGCCATGGAAGAAGAACTGCAACATATTGAGAAGAACAAGACTTGGCAATTAGTCCCTAGACCCGAAGACAAGAACATCATTGGCACTAAATGGGTCTACTGGAACAAGATGAATGAAGAAGGTAAGATTGTTAGGCATAAAGATAGACTAGTGTACAAAGGATACTCTCAAGTAGAGAGGATTGACTTTGAAGAAACATTTGCACCGGTAGCTAGATTAGAAGCAATTAGAATGTTTCTAGCCTACTCTGCCTACAAGGGTTATAAAGTATACCAAATGGATGAAAAATTTGTCTTCCTAAATGGAAATTTGGAAGAAGTGTACATGGAGCAACCGGAAGGGTTTCTACTGCATGATAATGAGACATTTGTGTGTCGCTTGAAGAAGGCCTTGTATGGTCTAAAGCAAGCTCCTAGAGCATGGTACTAAAGATTAGATCAATATCTGAAGGAGAAGGGATTCAAAAAGGGAAGTCTTGATAGCAATTTGTACATAAAAAAAGATGGGAGCCACATGATCATTGTGGTTATGTATGTAGATGACATTGTCTTTGGAGGCAACAAGGACACCCTCTACAAAGAATTTGTTAATTAGATGCAGTTAGAATTTGAGATGTCAATGCTTGGTGAATTGACTTACTTCCTTGGTTTGCATATATTACAGCAAGATAAAGGAATCTTTATCTCACAAATCAAGTATGCAAAGGAGACGTTGAAGAAATGTCAACTAGAAAATTGTAAACCGATAAGTACCCCCATGGTGACCGGCAGTAAATTAAGCAAGAATGATGAATCATCGGTGGTGGATCAGACTCTGTACAGATCCATGATAGGCAGTCTACTATATCTAACTGCTTCAAGACCAGATATAGTTCAGGAAGTATGCATGGTGGCCAAATTCCAAGCTGCACCAAAGCAGTCACATATGAATGTTGTTAGCAAAATCTTTAGGTACCTACAAGGGATGCTCAACTATGGTTTGTGGTATCCTAAACAAGGAGATTTTATCTTGGAAGCATACATTGATGCTGATTGGGCAGGTTGCATTGATGATCAAAAGAGCACAAGTGGTGGTGCATGACCAGTTGGTCTCATGGCATAGCAAGAAGCAGGACTCGACCTCTCTATCTACTACTGAAGCTAAATACATTGTTGCTGCTACATGATGCTCTTAGGTGCTTTGGATGAAACAGGCTCTCAAAGACATATAGGTAGACATCACTAATCCTATTCTGATCTAGTGTGACAATTCGAGTGCAATTAACATAGCAAAGAATCCAGTCATGCACTCTAGAACAAAGCTCATTGCTATCAAGTATCACTTTCTCAGAGAGAAAGTTGAAGAATAGAAGGTAAGGATGGATTATGTTCCTACAAGAGAAAAAGTAGCAGACATTTTCACCAAACCATTTTCGGTAAGCACTTTTGAGTACCTCCAACACAAGTTGGGAGTTGTGTCATCTATCTAGGAAGGCTTTATGTGGTTCAGGGGGAGTTGATAGTGGTCAAAGGAGGAGCTCGGTATGGATCAAAGGGGAAGTGTACAGTACCCTTTGTCATTGTTTCAAAGGGGGAGAAATGTACTGGTATGAAGTGTCTTGCAAGAAGTTGACATCAATGCCAAAGGGGGGGATTGTTGGCATTTTGGCATTAAGTTGTCATTGATGTCAACTGGCATGATGGCAATTCACATAAGAATGAGCAGATAGAATGAAAGCTTACCGGTAAGGTTTAAATCGAATTGAAGGCTATTTGTATGTTAACATGTTGAGCAATAAGCCAGTCTAGATGTTAGCTGCTTGTTTATGATGAATAGGCAAAACTTTAAAGTTATCACAAACCACTAGAGGTGAAGATGTGTCACCAGTATAGTGCGCACTGCCGCTTAGAAAAACAAGAAGGCCTTACCGATAAAAGAGTGTACCGGAATGAGTTTTTTGAATTTTCAAGTTTAAACCGACAGTGTGTTTATGAGTAGAGTGATTGACCATGGTGATGCCATGTGGAGCTGAGGTGGCAAATATGCAGAGGTTGATAAAGCTACCATCGACATGGTTGGTGAAATCGTTAGTCGACATAAATGAAATAGCCACAAATCATGGGATTGCAACTAACTAATGCAGCTCTAGGAATAAAGGACAACAAAGGAAGATCAAGGAGTAATTGGCACCTGGATCAATGCAAAGGAAATTCGATTGCAGGAAGACCTTGAAAAGGAAACAGCTGAAGGGTTTTATGAGTCAATAGAATTCAAGGCAGGAAATCCTGTACGTGATTGCTATCTTTAGGAAGTATGTTTTGGGTAATGGGAATCATGTACAGATGCATCCCTAGAGGACAGGTGATCGATCCAAGACAAGTTGGTTCAGATCTCATGAAGGTTTTGTCAGGAAGAGAAACCCTAACTGCTCCGAATTTGAATTGCTTTTTGGTGGGAAATCACAAGATAAAGAGGAGAGCTCGAGTCAGAGAAAGTTGATGCTGCAGAGAAGAGGAAGATAAAAGAGAGATCAAGTGAAAGAGAAGAATTGTCAGCCTTAGAAATTATTCTAAGAGAGTTGCAGAGTAAGTGAGCAAGAATACCGGTGAGAAGGTTCTACCAGCATAACTGTAGTTTCACAATTAAGCTAAACCGGCAAGGTGTGGTAGAGCAGGCAGGATCCAAGTGTGACATAGTGTGGTGAGAGACTATGAGAGAGAGATAGAGAGAGATAACAAAGGTTAAGAATTAGATTAAGTAATCTCACAATCATTAGTGTGAGATTCAGTGGAGGAGAAAAGACTGTCAAATGGTAGTAGGATATTTAATCAAGAGTTGCAGAATTCATTTGCAACAAGAAGCCTTAACTGTATTCAAATTGTATTTCAATATACATCACCAAGTTAGAGCTTGGTGTAGGGGTTGGTGCTCCTTGGGTTGGTGCCCTAAATTCAGGGGTTGGTGCTCCTTTGGGTTGTAGCCCATAAAGTCAGGGGTTGGTGCCCTAAACTTTGGAATTCAGTTTTTTACCTGTGAGGTTGGATTGGAGCAGTAGTCTCCAGCAGCTTTTCTCACTGAGTTTTTTCCCACATTGGGTTTTCCTCATACATCTGGTGTTGTGAGTTGCATTTGTGTGATTGATCTCTTTGTCTTTCCTTCTTGCTTTACCAGTTTGATTTTTTAAGTGCTTAAGTGGTTAACTCATATTCTGAAGTTGCTTTGAAAGTCAAAATTTATGAACCACTAATTCACCCCCCTCTAAGTGGTACTCTATGTTCAACAATGATAATCGATGAACAACTGAGGGGGGTGAATCAATTGTTAACATATTATAACTTTTAATCCACAATACAACCTTAAACAAATCAAGTACCGGTAAAGAACATATACCAGTAAACAATACAACTTAACAATTAACTAGATAATCAATGCAAATCAACCATACCACATAACACCATGATTTGTACGTGGAAAACCCAGAAAGGGAAAAACCACGGTGGGAAGCCTACCCACAATCAGATGATACTTCTGCAAAAAGTATGTGTTACAATGAGAAGCCTGCACTTGTAGGAAGGCACACTGCCTAGAACGTATTTCTCATTACAAAAGAGTCTCACTGACTACAGAGAGGCTACAACCTTCTCAAGATAAATGGACAAAAATCCAATAGAGTGAACTACTGGAAATAGAATCTACCATGCTTGATTACAATCCCAGTTAAGCTCAATGCCAGAGGACTAAATCCTCTTCTAAATCCAATTAGATCATCAATGATCGATCAACTCCTTTGTCTAAATGATATTACAATATTCTCACATTACATTCCTTGACCATGACCTTTCCAATAACCATAATACTTTACAAAGAGTTTCTATCTCTTATTTATACAAACCCTAAGGGCTAAACCAATTAGGTCGGCCACCTAAAGATATTACAATAATATCATTACATAATTCCAATTACAATGATATTCCATGTCGGCTTAAGATGAAAACAATAATAACAAATCCATAAATCATCTTGAATCATCCAAGTAACGTGTAGAGTACACGCTAGCACGATATCGGTCCATAACTTAGATAGGTACCAGACCTATTCTGGGTCCACCATGCCAAAGAAATGTCTTCAAGCAATTGAAGCATGATCAAAGAACATCTTCAGCATCTTTAAATCCTCGAAGAAGCTGCACCAACACCAATTGTGCATCCTGTCATGATTCCTTAATGAAAGCTCTATTGGTAAAGCCGTAAACCAGTGTCGGTAAGGGTTTACCAGCATGTATGATAACATCCAATTACCAACCAGTACCAACTTACCAAAACATGCTCATAGAGCATATAACTCATGAAATCCAATATACTATACGAGAAGTGTCCAATAGATAATCTCTTATGTCGATAACACTAGATCTTCTACCAGTAACCAAAACTTGTCTGTTGGTAACCATCCAAATTAGCTAGTGTTGACATCAATGGCAAAACATCAATGCAACACTTAATCAATTCATCCATAATGCCAACACAAATAACCCTTGATGGCCTCTCAGAGTCTAAAAATAAAAAGAAATTATTGGATGGACTCCTTAGCTAAGGAGTTCTTACGGCTGCTCAAGGTTGAGCAGCCTATTCTACCAATTATTTAGATGAAGATTTTGTCATGGAATATGAGTGGCTTAAATAGCCTTGTAAAGCAACATGTGCTCAAATGTTTGTTGATGGATTAGAGGGTTGATATCCTTTTGTTACAAGAAACCAAAATTAAGGAAGATGTGTTTCGAAATATTATCAAGCATTTTTGGCCTTTTGCTAAATTTTTTTGCTAGTGATGTTGAGGGTGCTTCTAGTGGTATTGCTACTTTGTGAAACTTGGCCTCCTTCTTGGGAACCCTGATTCATACTTCCAAGAACAACTTAATTTTTAAGATGCAAAATCTAAAGACGAGCCAAAGGTGGAACCTTATTAATATGTATGCCCCTAATATTAGATCTCCTAGGGCTACTATGTGGAATTCTTTGTCTTCCCTTATTCTAAATGGTCTAACTGAACTTTGGATGGTGGGTGATGATTTCAATTCACCCTTGTACCCTTTAGAGAAACTTGGAGGCTCTAATGAGCTCTCTGAAAGTATGAGTGACTTGGCTAACTTTATCACTGGTGTTCGCTAGATATTGGTTTACAAGGTTCTCAATTTACCTAGTCTAATAAGAGGAAAGGTCATCATTTAATCACAAAGCCCTACCCAAAATAGGGTCAGATCATAATGTTATTACTGTCTTTTGGGAGGATGGTTTAAAGAAATGTCCTTTTCCTTTCAAGTATGAGATTATGTGGATGCAACACCTGGATTTTAGGAACTTGGTGGTTCAGTGGTGGAATACTCATGTAGATGAGACTCCAATGTTTTGTGTGATGTAGAAGTTAAAAATATTAAAAGATAATGTGAAAGGATGGAATAAATGTTCCTTTGATAATATCTTTGATCACAAGAAATATACTACCTCAACACTAAAATCCATACAATATAAAATGGAGTGAAATCATTGATTTGGAAGATAGTATTGAAGAGAAATCCCTCAAAAATATATGGGTTGGATTGAACAAATAGGAAGAAGTCTTTTGGAAACAAAAATATGGTGTGCAATGGCTTACTAAGGGTGATAGGAATACCAATTTTTTTCATCAGTCATCTATAAAACAAGGAGTAGAAATAAGAGAAGAAGTCTCCAAAGGGAGGATGGCTCGCATAGTGAGGATGATGCTAAGATATCTAGGATGGTTGTTTCCTTTTTTGGTTGATTCATACAGTAATGGACACAATTATCTTAAGGATTTATGAGTTATGTTGGAGGTTATCCCTGAAGTGATTACGGATATGGAGATGGAACAACTGACTTCAAAAGTTTCCCTTTAGGAATTTAAGGAGGTGATTTTCTCATTCAAAGCCTATAAATCCCCTAGCCTAGATGGGTTTCCAAGTGTGTGGAAGAAGATGAGTCCACTTTTTGGCCAAAAAGTGGAAGTGTTTTCTCATTTTCAAAGAATTCATCCCAATTGACCTGAAAATTTTGAAGCACTTAAAAAATAAATCTTGAAAAAAGTTAATAATAGAAAATGTAGTGCTCAAAGTGTAGCTTCCAAATATATAATTTATTTTAAATCTCAAATGATAAAAATTAAGTTTTAATAGGCATTTCCAAAACCTATAGTTTAAAAGTCACTTTTTTAGGACCATACCATGCCCATGTACATCAAGCATAATTTGACCTAAATGAAAGTATTTTTCTGAATCCTTTTGGGAAAATATTTTAACTCACTCACCTTGATGATGATCTATTTTTTTGTAATTTTTTTCTAAATATTTTATTTTATTAAATTTTTATTGGGCATAACTATTGTTTTGAAAAACCCTCGTGTACGACAAGCATAACTTGACCTAAACTTAACATTTTTATTTTTTTGAAACTGTATAAAATATGTTTGTAGTTTGATGCCATATAATTTGTTTTTCAAAAAACTTAAAAATAGAAAAGTTATTAAAAGAATAAGAAACCCTGTTATTTCAAGTTTATGGACCTCTTCTAGTAGAAATTAATTTTTTTTTTTAAATTAATCTTTTTTTTTAAATACATATTTATAATCTATAGAGTCTCTTCTATAATGGGTTTTCATTGTTTCAAAAAAATATGAAAAAATTGGTATTCAAATATATGTCCAAACTCATTATTTGGTATGGACACTGATATGGATTTCAAGTTGTAGGTCAAACCAGATCCATGGCTAAGGGTAAGCTCCCCAATCCTTTTTTCAAAGTGAAATCCACAACAAAAGTTAGTGCCAAAATTCTTTCTTTTAGAAACAGGATCATGTTTAGTAGAAAATGGGCTCCCACTTCAAAAACAAAACGTGATCTCATTTATTTTTATATTGCAAATGACATATATACATGAAATATAATATTTAAGTATAATACTTAATGTTATATTTAATGTATATATATTGACAAGATGTTTGAGAGTAGTTCCAGATCTCTAGGATTTATAGAGAAAGATAAGTTGGTAGGAAAGGAGACAAAGGTATGTAAAGAGAGATAGAGAGGTATATGTAGAGAAATGGAGGTACGTAGCAAGTGAAGGGAGGTGTGTAGAGAGAGAGGAGACAAATAGTAGAGAGTTATGTATGTGAGAGAGGTAGAGAGATATGTATCTATTTTGTGAGAGAGAGGAGAGAGTGAGATAGAGAGGTAGAGGGGGAATATAGGAAGAGTGATATAGAGATAGATGGGTTTAGATCTCAATGAAGATAAAGAGAGAGAGAGAGAGAGAGAGAGAGAGAGAGAGAGAGAGAGAGAGAGAGAGAGAGAGAGAGAGAGAGAGAGAGATAAAGAAAACAACAAAATGTTGATAGGAGCATGATTATTATTGAAATTTGATTGTCTGAAAATTTAATAAGATCTTCTAAAATCTAGAATTTGTATTATAACTCCTAGAGATCTGAAACCACTCTCAATCATCCTACCAATATATACATGAAATATAACTTAAATTATAAGAAAGAAAAAAGAAATATTGAAAGGTAACTTATACTTAAATGTTATAGTTCATGTATATTTAAATCATTTTTCACAAAATAAATAAATAATTTAATAATAAACAGGATCTCATTTTGTTTATGAAATGGGATCCTGTTTTGTTTTTGAAATGGAATCCCATTTTGTAGATTTAGGCTTAGGATCCCACCACGAAATGGGATCCCATTTTGAATTTTGGCTCGATACCCCGAAGCATAATGGGATCTCATTTCATTTGACACATTTTTTTTCTTTTTGGCTAAGTTTGAAACTTCCACTCTAAGTGGACTCAACTTTGTGCACTTACCCTCCCACTGGCCTTTTTTCAAGAATTTTGGTATGTGCTTGGGATGGATATTTACAATGCAGCAAGAGACTTCTTTAGAGATGGTAAAATCCTTAAACAAGTTAACTCTACATCTATTTCTTTAATCCCAAGTATGAGAATGTTGTTTCCTTGAAAAATTTAAGGCCTTCTAGCCTTTATAATAATCTTTACAAGATCATGTCTAAGATAATGTTTAATACTTGCATAAAAATGTATTGAATAAGATGTTTTTTTATAACCAAAAAGGCTTTGTTAAAGGTAGACATATCTTGGATGTTGTCATAACTACCCATGAATTGGCCCATTCTATGGAATACAACAAGAATGCAGGTATAGACCTTAAACTTGATATTTCCAAAGCATATGATGGAGTCTCCTAGAATTTCCTCTTTGAAGTGTTAAAAAAGTTTGGGTTTAAAGATAGATTTTTTAGGATGATTAATGAATGTGTTACCTCTCCTATGTGCATGATGCTAGTCAATGGTTCCTCTAAATAGTATTTCTCTTGTGGTAGAGGGGTTTGATAAGGTGATCCCCTTTCACCTTGTTTATCATTGTTGCTGAAGTTTTGAGAAGAAACATTCAGAGATATAGAGATCAAGATTGGCTCAAGGGTATTAAAGTTGCTTCCCATATTCCTCCTATAATTCATTAGCAGTTTGTGGATGACACCATTATCTTTGGTGAGGCCTATGTTTTTAAAGATAAAGGATGGTTGGATATTCTGGATAATTATGATTAGTTATTTGGATAGCATATCAACTATAACAAAAGAAAAATATACTTCTTTAATTTCTTGTCTTCCTTACAAGCCAAGATCACAAGGATTCTTGGATGCAAGACCAGTTCTTTTCCAGATTCCTATCTAGGTCTCCCTCTTATTTTGAAATGTCCTCCTAACAATTTATGGAATAGTTTAATTGAGATATTTCACAAAAAGCTTATGGGGTGGAAAGAAAAATTATTAATCCTTGCAAGCAAAGTTCAACTTGTTAAATCTTTTTCGTAGAATATCCTAGTATATTATCTCTCTTTGTTCAACATGCCTAGAGAATTTGTTGATAAAATTGAAAAAAATTCAGAGAAGGCTTCTCTAGACTGGTACTGAAGAAAATTCTTCCATTTCCCTGGTGGCTTGGGATAGAGTATGCATGCCTAAAATGTTTGGTGGACTAGGGATCAATAAAATTAGACCTTTTAGCATGGCTCTTCTATCCAAAATTGGGTGGCAGATTATAGAAGAGGATAAGGATTGGGTCAAAATTATTTGTACCAAATATCTAAGTAATGCCCCTTGTGATAATATGTTTTATGATAGGGAGTTGCCCTCAGATTCTTAAATTTGGAATAATATCTTGAAAATATGAAATGTATTGAAAAAAGGGGGTAAAAAGATCATTAGAGATTGTAGAAATACTAGATTCTAGAATGACTTATGATTTAAGGAGGTGGCCCTATCTACCACTAATTGCTTTAATCTGATTAAAGATTTCCTAATCTTGAAAAATGAAACATTGTTGCATAATTAACTTTGTTGGCAAGGCAACCATTAGAGATGAAAGAATTTAAAGAATCAATTAAGAGATATCAAAGGTATTCTTTACTCTAATCTTAAGAAGTTGGAAGATGATGCTAGTATGTTTCAATCTTATCTTGGGATTAGTTCATTTTTTATAAATAGGAAGGATGTCTGGATTTGGAGATATTAGTACTTCAAGGTGTTCTCGGTCAAATCTACTGTTAGGTCCTGGAGACAACTGAGAGGGGGGGTGAATCAGTTGTCAAATAAATTCAAACCAAAAACAACTTAATCAACTTAATGCTTAATACTGGTGAACCAGTTAAGTATGCCAGTAGACAGTGTTAATAGTTAATTGCTATACCGATAAAGATTAATGCATGAAACATAAACACAAAGTCATCCACAACACATAACACCAATATTTGTACATGGAAACCCTGTAAGGGGAAAAACCATGATGGAAAACCTTACCCACAATCAGATGATACTACTACAGATAGTAAGTGTACATAAATGGGGTCTGCACATGCAAAAAGGCCAACAGCCTAGAGCTCACTGCTTAATCAAAAAAAGGGAGTCACACTAACTATAGTTGGATGGTTAAATCCAATAAGAATGTACTGCACAAGATAGCATCTTCATATGCTAGATTCAGTACCGGTGTAATGCTGATATGCTTTCACAAAAACCTAGCTTCACCTTCAAATGATGTCTTCGTGTATAGCTCTGCTTAATCTCGCATATACCTTCACACAATTCTTTTTCGCATTCCACATTTGATCTTACAAATAAGATCTTACATTTATACCATAACCTAAGACCAATTTTAGTAGGTCGGCTCTACAAGATATTACAATAAAAACATTTTACAAACAATATAATATCTGATGCAATAATCGATTAAACATGTTAGCTTAATGCATTTACAAAAATAATTAGTCATCTCCATAGCATGCCATGCTGATCTGGAAAAGATAAACCTGCCGGTGTAACCCTGGACCTATTTGCCGGTAAAAGCAAATATGCAAATATGAATATACCAATTATTATTTCTTCAAAACAAAGTGTCCACCCAATTTCTTTGACATTACCAGGTGTCTTCCATATCATTCCAAGTGTCAATGATCATTATATCCTGCCGATGAACCATATACCAGTAACTATGCAATAGTTACTTGCTTGTCGGTGAATGTTGTTGGATCTCCAAAGTGCTAGTGTTTTAGTGGGTGTTGACATCAATGACAAAACCATACCAAAATACCAAAAATCTCCCCCTTTGGCATTGATGGCAACACAATATGGAAAAACCATCAAAGTGCCAAAAACAGAAATACCAAATACCAACAACCAACAATCTCTCCTAAACAACAATCTCTCCCCCTAGGAGCAACATGTGTTATCCAAAGTTTTTCAATACCAATCTCTCCTTAAAATGATAATATGTTTTTCCATAGATATCTCTCCCCCTTTGACATGAAATGCTAAAGTTACAATAATAAAATCAAGTTCATATACAAAATACCAATCAATTCAATATACCAACTACTCCCCCTGAGAAGTAGCTTCCTCATCAAAGACCGGAGTAAGATTTCTCTATAAATTCTACCAGTTGATGACAATTATCAACTGGTTAAATCTCTATCGGTGGTGGTATGACTCCAAGCTGATCTCTGAGATATTCAAAAGTCTCCTTAGGCAAAGGTTTTGTGAAAATATCTGCAAGTTGTTCTTTAGTATTCACATAAACTAGTTTTATCTCTTTTTCTTCAACTTTTTCCCTTAGAAAATTTAGTTTGATAGAAACATGTTTTGTTTTAGAATGTAATACCAGATTCTTAGATATATCAATTGCTGCAGTGTTATCACAATATATAGTAATGGGTTCCTTGCATTTTACCTTTATGTCTTTTAACATTTGCTTAAGCCATAGTACCTGTGTACAGTTAGTTGTTGTTGCAACATATTCTGATTCTGCTGTTGATAAAGATGTACAACCCTGTTTCTTACTCAACCAAGAAACTAATCTCTTTCCAAGAAGAATGCTCCGCCAATGGTGCTTTTTCTATCATCCACTTCTCCTACCCAATTTGCATCTGTGTATGCACATAGATCAAAATTTTCATCTCTAGGATACCATAATCCAAGATTTACAGTGCCTTGTAAGTAGCGGAAAATCTTTTTTACTATTGATTCATGATTTTCTCTAGGATTACTTTGAAATCTAGAAACAATACATACTACATTCATAATATCAGGTCTATTTTGTGTCAAATACAGTAAACCTCCTATCATAGATTTGTATCTAGTTGGATTAACAGGTGTAGATTCATCCCTTTGAGATAATTTGTCATTTGTAGTCATAGGTGTGCTTACTAGTTTAGAGTTCTCTATCCCAAATTTCTTTAGTAACTCTTTCAAGTACTTGGATTGACTCAAAAATATACCTTTGTCAGTCTGTGAAATATGCAATCCTAAAAAGAATTATATCTCTCCAATCATAGACACTTTTAATTCTTGCTGCATTTTAATAGAAAATTCCTTACATAATCCATCTTCTCCTCCAAAGATTATATCATCAACGGATACTTCTATAATCAAGATATCATCATTATTTATTTTGTAATATAAATTGCTATATGCATTTCCTTTAGTAAAACCAATCTTTAAAATATACTTATCCAACCTTGCATACCAAGCTCTTTGGGCATGTTTCAGTCCATATAGAGCTTTCTTAACCTGCAAACCATATCATTGTCATCTGTCAAAGAAAATCCATCTGGTTATTCAATATAGACTTCCTCTTCAAGATCTCCATTCAAGAATGCACATTTAATATCCATTTGATAAACTTTGTAGTTCTTGTGAGTTGCAAAAGCCAAGAATAATCTGACTGCCTCAATTCTAGCTACCAGTGCAAAGGTTTGACTGTAATCAATTCCTTCTTTATGAGAATATCCCTTACACACTAGTCTTGCTTTATTTCTGACAACCTTACCATCTTCATTAAGTTTGTTTCTAAATACCCATTTGGTTCCAATTACATTTTTATCTCTAGGTTGGGGAACTAATGTCCAAGTATTATTTTTCTCAATTTGTTCTAATTCTTCTTCCATAGCTTTAATCCAAAATTTATCTTCACATGCCTCATTAACAGATGATGGTTCAATTTGAGAAATAAGACACACCTCTTCATTTGCCAATCTTCCTCTTGTCATAACTCCTTTAAATTTATTTTCAATTATCTGATCTTCAGAATGATTCAATCTTACATACCGGGGTGTCTTAGTTTTTTGTTGTTCTTCAATTACTGTGGAATCCTCAGATGATACCGGGGTAACTGGATCTTCATTCTGTACCAGTGGATTTAGTGTAGGTTCATTTGTCACAATTTTTGTTGCTGGTTCAGAGTCTATATACCTTGAAGTTCCTCTGAGTTGTTCATCAATTTTTACATTTGTACTCTCAACAATTTTTTGCAATCTCTTGTTAAAACATCTATATGCCTTGCTCTTAGATGAATAACCAAGAAATATTCCTTCATCACTTCTAGGATCAAATTTGCCAATATACCCATCTCTTCTAATATAACATTTACTTCCAAAAATTCTGAAATACTTAAGACTAGGAGTATTACAAAACCATAGTTCATGAGGGGTCTTACCAATTTCACCTTTGATGTGAACTTTGTTGAATGTATAGATTGTTGTGCTAACTGCTCCTCTCCAATACACATGGTAAGTTTTCTTCAGATAACATACTTCTTGCTGCATCCAAGATAGTTCTATTTTTCCTTTCAACAACTCCATTCTGGCTGTGGTGTCTGAGGTGTTGATAGCTATCTTTTGATTCCTTCATTTCACAGAATGTATTAAAGTCCTTAGATGTGAATTCTCCTCCTTGATCTGATCTTAAATATTTGATTTTCTTACCGGTTTCATTTTCAACCATTGCTTTGAACAGTTTGAACTTTCCAAGTGCTTCTGATTTTTCTCTAAGAAAAATAACCCAACACATTCTAGAATAATCATCAATAATTAGCCTGAAATATATATCACCTTGTAAGCTTTTAGTTCTAGCTGGACCACATAAATCAGTGTGAATCAAATCAAGAGCATTATTGGATTTTTTTGGAATACTTTTAAAACTAGCTCTAACTTGTTTTCCAAATTGACATTCCTTACAAATTGTATTCTGAGGTTTGACAATTTTAGGTAGATCTCTAACTACCTTAGAAGTACTGATCTTTACCATGCAATCAAAGTTTACATGACAGAGTCTCTTATGCCATAACCAACTTTCATCTATATGTGCAATCAAGCATGTCTTTTCACTGTTATTCAAATGAAAGATATTACCTCTAGTCTGATTACCGGTTGCAATTTCTAAACTAGTTTTGTTCATGATTTTGCATTTTCCATTTTTAAATTGTAACTGAAATCCTTTCTCAACCAATTGACCAACACTTAAAAGATTATGCTTTAATCCTTCAACATAGTAGACATTTTCAGTGTTATTCTTACCATCAAGAGATATTGTACCCTTACCTTTGATTGAACAGGCTTTGTCATCTCTAAATCTTACTAAACCTCCATTGTATTCTTGAAAGTTCAAGAATTTACCTCTGTCTCCTGTCATATGATGTGAGCATCCTGAGTCAATGATCCATTCATCCTTTACTTCAACTTTAGTTGCTAGGGCTTGTTCTACCGGTTGAGCAGTAGGTGCTGGTTGATCTTCTATTATAGCAACAAAAACCCATCAATTGTCTATTGGATCCTCATCAGAATCATCAGTCACACCTTCATCAACAATGTAACAAGATTTGTCTTTGTTCTTCTTAAATCTGTATCTCTGATATTCAGGATTAGGCTTGTATGTTCTTATAGCTTCTTCTCTTAGTCTAGCATGTCTATCAGGGCATCTCAAAGCCATATGACCAATCTTATTGTAGTTAAAACATTTAAAGGGTGCTTTACCTTCATACTTACTTCCAACTGGACCTTTAGGCATTTTCCTTGCAAATAGTGCTTCAAGTTCTTTAAGCTCTTCATTCTCCTTCCTAGTTTCTTCAAGTTCTCTTGCATAAAAGGCTTTCCAATCTGATTTATCAAATGATGGAGCAGATGATGTTGATGCTTTAAAGGCCAAATATGTCTTTATAGTAGCAACAGGACCAAATTCCTCAATTTCAAAAGCTGAAAGTTTTCCAATCAATGTATCCCTAGTTACTGATGTATTAGGCATTGTTCTCAACTCATTTATAGCAGTAACCTTCATTTTATATGCCAGTGGCAATCCTCTTTAAAATTTTGAAACAATTTCATCCTCACTTAAGGTTCCTCCACAACATTTAATACCCAAAACAATTTCATTTACTCTTTCCATAAAAGTAGAAATCCTTTCATCTTCTTCCATTTTCAGATGTTCATACCTGACTCAGAAGCTCTCAAGTTTTGCAATTTTGACTGTGCAATCTCCTTCATTCAGTGTTTCCAAATGATCCCAAATAGCTTAGCAGTAGACCTATCTGATAATCCCATGATTTGTTGATATGATAATGCACTAAAAAGTGCTTCTCTTTCTTTGCAATCATTTTCCTTATCTTTAGCTAAGGTAGTTGGACTGGGCTGACCAGCTACAACAGTAGTATAACCTTTCTTTGTAACTTCCCAGATGTCTTTACCAATGCAATTTAGATGTGTCTCCATTCTGATCTTCCATATCCCATAGTTGGTTCCATCAAGTTTAGGATTGTACTTCCTGAAATAATTAGTAGACATTGGATCTCCTCAAGTTGTTAAACTTCTGCAAAAAGAGGACTAAGCTCTGATACCAATTGTTAGGTCCCAGAGACAACTGAGAAGGGGGGGTGAATTAGTTGTCAAATAAATTCAAACCAAAAACAACTTAATCAACTTAATGTTTAATATCGGTAAACCAGTTAAGTATGTCGGTAGACACTTGTTAACAGTTAATTGCTATACCAGTAAAGATTAATGCATGAAACATAAACACAAAGTCATCCACAACACGTAACACTAATATTTGTACGTGGAAACCTTGTAAGGGGAAAAACAATGGTGGAAAACCTTACCCACAATCAGATGATACTACTATAAATAGTAAGTGTACATAAATGGGGTCTGCACATGCAGAAAGGCCAACAACCTAGAGCTCACTGCTCAATCACAAAAAGGGAGTCACACTGACTACAGTTGGATGGTTAAATCCAATAAGAATGTACTGCACAAGATAGCGTCTTCATATGCTAGATTCAGTACTGGTGTAATGCTGATATGCTTTCACAAAAACCTAGCTTCACCTTCAAATGATGTCTTTGTGTATAGCTCTTCTTAATCTCACATATACCTTCACACAATTCTTTTTCGCATTCCACATTCGATCTTACAAATAAGATCTTACATTTATACCATAACCTAAGACCAATTTTAGTAGGTCGGCTCTACAAGATATTAAAATAAAAACATTTTACAAACAATATAATATCCAATGAAATAACTGATTAAACATGTCGGCTTAATGCATTTACAACAATAATTAGTCATCTCCATAGCGTACCATGTTGATCTAGAAAAGATAAACCTGTCGGTGTAACCCTAGGTAACCCTGGACCTATTTGCTAGTAAAAGCAAATATGCAAATATGAATATACCAATGATTAATTCTTTAAAAAAAAGTGTACACACGATGTCTTCGACATTACCAGGTGTCTTCCATATCATTCCAAGTGCCGGTGATCATTATATCCTGCTGATGAACCATATACCAGTAACTGTGCAATAGTTACTTGCTTGCCGGTGAATGTTGTTGGATCTCCAAAGTGCTAGTGTTTTAGTAGGTGTTGACATCAATGAAAAAACCATACCAAAATACCAACATCTACCTATAGTGCCATTAAAGACTTGGCTACCCTGGATAATTTCAATTGGAATAACATCTAGATGACTAGCCTTATCCCCAAAATTAATTTCTTTTGGCGGGTCACTGCTCATAACAATATTTTGACCATAGATATGAATAAAAGGGAATTTTTATTTGTTAATAGGTGCTCCGTTTGTTGCAAGGAGTCAAAAATACTGACTATATTTTCTTTTACCATCCATATGCCAGAGAGGTGCGGTCTAAGCTTTTTTTTGTATTACTAATCTATTTGCTCCTTTCTGAGCATTTTAGAGGTCTAATGGAGCATTGAGGTCACTAGCCTTTACATCGCCCAATTATCAGCAATCTTTGGTCTCAAATTCTTCTCTTTGTTGCTTAGAATATATGGAAGGGGAGAAACAAAAAATTCTTCAAGGAAAAGGCAAGAAACAACAATACATTATTCCAAGTTATAAAACAACAAATTAAGGAAAATGTGAGTGTTTCTTCCTTCGAGTTGTCAAAAACCATGCCTAGCCTTCAATATCTTAGAGTTAAATAGATTTGGGGGATCAATCATAATTTGATGAAGATTAACTGGAGATAAAGAGGACCTAAAAAATTTACAATACAACATTTACAAATTATCCTAATTAACTACACACACTTGCACATCCTCCAAGGTCAATATCAAATAAAATGCATAGATGAATAATGAAGCACTCCAACCAGTTGGCATAAAAATATTCTCCAATGCATGAAACTTAATATGGATCTACACATGCAATGGTGAGATCCATATAAACATCCAAACTCAACCATCAAGGGATATCCAAACCAAAATAATATGATCCAAGTAGAATGCAACATCATAGTCAACTAGAGACCAAAATAGCTCACATTCAAAACTCAAAATATCATAACTTCACTTGTCAATCAAGTTGCCACTTGAAAAATTGAACTAGAACATTACATAGATAACATTAACAAATCCTCCAAACTGTAACACCTAAATCCACATATCCAAAAGCCACCAGGCATACTCCAGACTTATTCTGACAAAAAGCCTTACTATTAGAAGCAACAACAACTAACTCTTCCAACTAAGTAGTATAAGACCTAGAAAAAGATAGTACAATGTACACAAAGAATAGACATAATATGTAGAACCATGGTATATAATCTTCACATGTTAAAAGAATACAAGATATTCTTCCATTGAGATATAAAATACGGTTTCCTACATATAGATACTTCTACTATACACTTTTGGAAATACATCAACATCTATACCAAAACACATAAATAGTCTTTCTTGCATATTGGAACTTCCACTACATCATTCTTACTTTATCATCTATTACAACTTAAGACACATTAACATCAATGATAATAGAAGACGGGTTGACATCAATGACAACACAACACCACAACTCAAGTTTCCAACACTTTGTTCTTTGGTCCCTCCTCTTCTCCATTACTCCCCTCTCTAGGTCTCTCACTCCCTTTATTCCCCTCTCTCTCTCTATATATCGCCCTCCCTTCTTACCTCCATCTCTTTCTGTTAGGGGTCCCACAGATATTGAGAGTGGGGAGTGAATCAATATCTAACTGGTAATTAGAATTTCTTAACTTAAAACATGTAGAACATAATATAACAGTGTACTGGTATGCAAGAAATAATGCAATAAACAGAATCAAGAACATCCACATGAAAAACACACCATAACACAAGATGTTAATGAGGAAACTCGGTGTGGGAAAAACCTCGGTGGGATTTGTGACCCACAATATTCACTCACTAGCCAATAAGAGAATATTACTTACAATAGGGGCCTACACATGTAGGAAGGCCAATTGCCTAGAGCTCACTGCTCAATGGGAAGTCACACTGACTTACAATAAGGATTATACAAATCCAATATCTTGTATTGCTTTACAATAGCATCTTCTATGCCAGATTCAGTACCGGTTCCTGCTCTATTCTTTACATATACCTCTTGACCTATATTTTGCACATTAGGTCTACCTAATATTTTCCTTAATACTTCTCTATCACATCATTCAAATGTCCACAATGATCTCTTTTATATATAAGAGTCATTTTACAATTTGCCAAGTTGGCTTACACATTTTTACAATAATAAACAAAATATAATATAACAAAATCCTGTCGGCCTTTGTGCTGGTGCCGGTGTCCTAAGTGCCGGTGTAGAGTGTGATCTGCTAATGCTAGTATAATGCCTTTTCTGGTGCCATAGGATTGCAAGGTTGCCATCAATGACAAAACCTTCAATCACATACAATGTCTCATTGGAGTGTGCATATGCCAATAATCTCCCCCTTTGGCATTGATGGCAACACTCATGAGAAATTTCAAAAAGTATCCAAAAATGTGTGTGCTCCCCCTGAGCATATGATTCCTGTGATTTGAATTTACTCATCCCACTACTCCCCCTTTGGCATCAATGACAAAGTTTGTCAAGATGTCAGTAGAGTTGGTAGTTTCAACTATCCATAAACTCAACCTTGTAGTTGGGTAGTTATGATTTGAAAAAGATCTCCTAAAATCAAGTTTATACTATCCATAAACTTCTTGCTATCCTTTATTGTTGTTTCTGTTCTCTTCACTGTACCGGTGAGATGCTGCAAGTGCTCTGCCGATGTTTTGCTTCCCTGTATTAGTGCCTCAGATATTTCCTTCCACATAGATGCTAGATAGTCCAATCTTGGACCTAGTTTAGATCTCAAATGTTTTGCCTTATTTATTATCCTTTCTTTCTCTTTTTCCAATTTGAGTAGTTCTTCCTCAAAATTTGTTATCTTCTCTTCAAAAATTGATAGTGTATCAAGTGAGTTGACAAAGTTGTCTGCAAGTTTATTTATCTCATCATGTACCTTGCTCATTTTCTTATCAATATCTACAGTCAAAAAGTTTGTTTTACAGGTATCTTTATACAGATTTTTGTATTCTTTCAACAAATTTCATAGTTCTGGTAGAAGTGTGTCAAAATCTCTATTACACTTCTTTATTTGCTCATAAAAGAATTTCTATTTTTCAATTTCTACCTTATCCTTCACTGAATCTTCCTTTATTTTCTCAATGTTTTCTGAGATGTATCTACACATGTATCCAATTGTCCTAAAGAATCTTTGTTATCTATATTACAGTTAGGTGCAATTACCTTCAAAATTGGTATGGTATCATCAATTGCTTTGTAAGCCTGTGAGCTGCAGTCAGTTATTTTCTTGATAGAATCAAGTAGTACCTCAGTCACATTTGTTCATTTGTATCCTGATGATGATCCAACAATCTGAGTACCGGTGGAAGTAACCAAGCTTGTATTGACCTCTGGTAGGTCAGTTTGTGTCTGCATTTCTTTAAGCACTGGTTTTCCTACTTCACTAGTTACCGATGGCACTGCTTCCTTATGTACCTGTTCCAGTTGTTGTTGTTCTGGAGCCTTTTGCTCTATTTGTTTCTCTGTAGGTTTCATTTCCTTAGTCTGTGTCTCGGTCTCTACCTTTTTCTCTTTATCATCTGCCAGTTTATCAGTTTCCTCAGTCACTGGAGGCTCAATAGCCATATCTGACTCTTTTGTTGTATCTTTGTCTACTACTATGTTGATCTTCTGAGTATCAACATTCATAATATATAGGACTTTAGGACTAGGATTATTATCCTCTACATCCATACTCTCAGCTGTCGATTGATCTTTAGTAGTTGTTGATTTTACCAGTGGAGTGATCAAGGAAGGTGGGGGTAAGTTGTCTCTAACTTTGATACTTGGTGGTCCACCAACTTTTCCTTTACCCTTATCTCTATCTTTCTGATAGACTAAGATAGGCTTGGGGTTCCTATATTCTTCCTACTTTTCTTTCTCAACCAGGAATATATCCCATCCATTTTCTGTTTCCTCTGTCACTTCATTAACTCTTCCTACCATTAGTGAAATATGTCAGTGTGCAGTAGAGAATACTGATCGGTTGGCCTTTGCAATCAAATCATCAATTTCTTGTGGAGATTTTACTGGATATACAGCAAGTAGCTTCTCAATTTTTATTTTCTTATCCAATTCTATCACTGCCTATCTTCTTGCCTCTAGTCTTTTGAATAATTCATCTGGTATTTCATTGACTGCTTCCATCAAAAATTTCTTGTACATATCCATGTGCAATATAACACTATTTTCAACTTGTTCTTTCTCATCAGTTGTTAGAGTGCTATATATTTTCTCTATGTTCTTCATTTTACCTTCCTCTATGATTTCATTCAGCAGTATATCAAGAGGGGCCAAGTCTCTATTTGTCCTTTTCTTCTTCTTGGGTGTCAGTTTCTTCTTTGGTGTGGCCTTTCTAACCGGAGATCTCATAGCTTGTTGCTTTTGCCTTGTCCTCCTAGGTGAAGGTGTTGTTGCCAGTGAGGGATCTCTTTTTCTTACAACTCTTTTAAAAGTTGCAGGCATGTCACTTCCTGAAGAAGTACCTACCAGTGATAGGTGAGTTTCAGGCTGTGGAGCTGCTAACTCATCCTCTGTTATGCCGGTTTTCTTCAATACATCTTCCTTAATGGCTTTTGCTTGTCTGGACCCTTTCCTCACAACTGCCTCAACCTTTTTCACCCTTTTCTTTGATTGAATTTGTCTTTCAATATTCTCTGCACTACCAAATACTTCTTCCTTTGGTTCTCTGGGAGCTTCCAGAAGTGCTTTAGCATATGTTTCAACTATGTGATCATTTGTTTCATATCCCATCTCGGTTACCCATATTGTCCTTGGGATGACCGCTTCCATCCAGATTTCATCTTTCTTGATGAAAAAGAATATATCATCTTTGTATTTGTCTACAATCTTCTGTGATAACCTTACTCTTTTCTTCATTTTGGTCTTTAGTGCTTGGAAAAAGTCTTGAATATTGTTTTCCTTGTTCTCACCCATGTTATTGAATAGTTCAGTCAATTGTTTGCCTACCGGTATGTCATATTCAAGTTCTTTGTAACCTATACCGGGAACCTATTTTGTTATATGTAGCATTAGACATACTAACAGATTTCCAAATCTAAAAGTTCCTTTCTTGTCCTTCTTGATCTTTCCAAGATTGTCAATTAATTCATCCTTTAACCACTCACATATGTCAATTTTTGCATTGTCTGTGACCATGTCATGAGCACTCTTAATGCATAAACTTGAAAATGAATTAAGTCTATTAGCATGAGTAGCTTTATACCCTAATATCATACTAATGAATCTCACATTGATATCTTTTACATCATTAACCCTTAGGGACCTCTTGTCAAATGTTGCACCAGTTAGGTTTATAACTAGGTCATTGGAAACTTTCTTGGTTTTATCTGGTCTTTTACCGGTGGTTAGTAACCCTGTGACAGCTTTCACAGCTTCCTTGGTGATCTTATGGATTGCATCTAACCAGAAAAATTCTCCATGTACCCTGCTCAAAACTATCCTAATCACATCCTTTGGAAATTCAGGAATGCTAAGGATTTTTGTAAATCCTCGGACTCAATGATCTTGTGTTCACCCTTTATATTGCTGGTATTATCACATATCATAGTTTTATACATGGTTTTAATTTCCTCATCTCCTAAATCTTCAATGTTGCAGTGGATGTACATTCTGGGGTCTTCAGCATATAGAACTCCCTAAGGAATTTGAGAAAAAGCACCAAGGGTATCATCCTTCTTTGCTATCTTGGGAACTAACTGAAATATGGGCCTAGGTATTTTTATTACTTCAAAAATAGTAGGGTTTGCTATGTATTCAATTGCAGAGGTGGATGGCATGATTAAATACCTTTTACTGCCTTGGATGGATGATTGCTTGGAGTGTTCTTGCTTCTTTCTCAAAATGCCTTAGCTCGAAGTCTTCGCGCTCTTCGAAAATTTGAAATCACGATGAAAAGAAATGGAGCCAAAACCTTAACTTTATAATGTCTCTTCGCCATCTATCACATTAATTATATGCCAGTAATAAATAATTTCCAACTTCTTATCTCTAACCGAGGGAATAATAGCACATGTATCAATAGATTGCCAAACCCTCAAGGAAATTTTCTTCAATTAGATGAAGAACTTCCTGTCAGTGGAGCACTACTCTATCCTTCCAGTGAAGCATCACTCTGTCCTACCGGTGAAGCATTGGTTGGTTCTACCAATGGAGGAGTATTCCCAATATTTAGATCAACTTTTCTAATCCATTGTTTTGAGAATTCTTGCTTATCCTCTTCAACTTTTTCTTTACCTTTCAAGCTAGAACTTTTGTTGTCTACCAGTGTTGCTTTACTTCTATAGAATTTAGAAATATGCCCATTCTTGTTACATGCATAACAATTTACATTATTTTTCTGAATAGCTTTCCCATAACCTATGTCGGTTTGTGTTCTGCATTGATCAGATAAATGTCTAAATCTTCCATAAACATAACATCTCACATTCATTCTGAAGTTTTTAGAGTTGTGACCAACTTTATTGCATTTAGAACATTGATCGGTGGGTGTGTTGATATTCTGATAATTTCTAGATCTACATTCATTTTCTCTATGACCATACTTATTACAGTTAAAGCATTTACCATTGAATGTATAAGCATTAGGTTGTCTTACCCATTTGTTGTGATCTTGAGTATTTGCAGTACCGGAGCTTTCACCAACTTCAAAGCCAATTCTAGAAGTGTCACCTTTAGGTTTTTGATTCTTCGACAAGGTACCAAGTTCCTCTGAGCTTTTCTTGAATTTTTCTTTGTGTTGATTTGCAGTTTCTAGTTATCTTTTTAGGACTTCTTTTTGTCTCATCAGTTCATTTGAGTCATTCTGAGTATGCATCAGATTTGTCTTCAACATGTCATTTTCATAGCTAAGTCTTGTGTTCTCATTTGCTGCATCACTTAGTCTTCTAGTAAATTCTTCTTCATTATTCTTCCTATCCTCAATCTCTTTGCAAAATCTCATAGTCATATCCTGCATCTCATTCTTTGTTGTCATGATCTCTTGTTTCAACTTGCTTATCATATCATTAAGTGATTCCTTTTCATCATTCTCATTTTGCAATTTTTCACAAAGTTCTCTTCTCTTATTTCTTGCAACAGTAAAATTTTCTTGAAGTGCCTGAATGATGTCCTAAGATACTCTTAAATCATCTTCTAATTTGATATTTTCCAACTTTTCTGTATCATAGTCTATAAGAGCTTCTTCTAGTTGCTTCATCAAATTTTGCATCTTTACCGGTGTCAAGATCTTCCTCAAGTTGTTAGGCTTTTGAAAATAGAGGACCAGGCTCTGATACCAATTGTTAGGGGTCCCACAGATACTGAGAGGGGGGGGGGGTGAATCAGTATCTAACCGGTAATTAGAATTTCTTAACTTAAAGCATGTAGAACATAATATAATAGTGTACTGGTATGCAAGAAATAATGCAATAAACAAAATCAAGAACATCCACATGAAAAACACACCATAACACAAGATGTTAACGAGGAAACCTGGTGTGGGAAAAACCTCGGTGGGATTTGTGACCCACAATATTCATTCACTGGCCAATAAGAGAATATTACTTACGATAGGGGCCTGCACATGCAGGAAGGCCAACTATCTAGAGCTCACTGCTCAATGGGAAGTCACACTGACTTACAATAAGGATAATACAAATCCAATATCTTGTACTGCTTTACAATAACATCTTCTATGCTAGATTCAGTACCAGTTCCTACTCTATTCTTTACATATACCTCTTGACCTATATTTTGCACATTAGGTCTGCCTAATATTTTCCTTAATCTTTCTCTATCACATCATTCAAATGTCTACAATGATCTCTTTTATATATAAGAGTCATTTTACAATTTGCCAAGTTGGCTCACACATTTTTACAATAATAAAAAAAATATAATATAACAAAATCCTATCATCCTCTGTGCCGATATACTTCCTTTCTTCTGTGCCAGTGTCGGTGTCCTAAGTGCTGGTGTAGAGTGTGATCTACTGATGTTGGTATAATGCCTTTGTTGGTGCCATAGGATTGCAAGGTTGCCATTAATGACAAAACCTTCAATCACATACAATGTCTCATTGGAGTGTGCATATGCCAACACTTTCCACCCCCACCTCTCCTATTTCCCTAGGTCTCTCACTCCCTCCATGTCTACATCTTCCTCAATCCAATCTTGCTCCTCTCTCTCTCTTTATTCTTTGGTCCCTCCTCTTTTCCTTCCCTACCCTCTCTAGGTCTCTCACTCCCTTTATTCTCCTCTCCCTCTCTATTACCCCTCCATCCTTACCTCATCTATTTCCCTCTCAACCTCCCTCCCTCCCTAGGTTTCTCACTCACTCCATGTCTACTCTCTCAATCCCTTCTTACTCCTCTCTCTTTATTCTTTGGTCCCTCCTCTTCTCCCTCCCTCCCTCCCCTCTCTAGGTATTGCTGGAAATTGACACTCATCTGATGGATATTGATGCTTGATTAATGGTTTAGGGTTGTCATTGATGGAAAATCTTCATGAGAATCATATCCGGTAGCTATAGTTTTTAGAGAAGTGGTCCAGTAACCGATAATCTGACTCTGGTAATTCAGACTAAGAAAAGCATTTTTTGTCTGGAATCTTTCTGATGATTGCGACGGTCATATTTGTGCATGAGATGATAAAGAAAACTTAAAGAAATAATTTTATCTTCATTTGTGTGATACGCATGTGTTTTGATGATCCAGTTCATGTCGACTCACTGTTACACATTACATTATATGGACGACTTGATAAATGTTTTAATTGTTGTTGCGGATATATAAGACCGATGTAGAATAACTTTTTGATGGATTAGAGAGTGTGTTATGAGTGAGAAGTGATTGATAATCCTATCTGGCATAGTTTCACATGTGCATTCTTGATCTGGTAGTTGACTGAGACAAAAAATAGAGCAGGGTTGCAGAGTAGATACAGTCAGAGTTTTGCACTTAACTAGAATTCATCCAGGCATTGATTGATGCTATTTTGGATTTTCATTATTGTAATTCATCATTTTAAATGATCTATAAGGTGGTGTGCCTTCCAGGGTTGTATCCCTTATTGTAATTAAGCAATGAGCTCTAGGTAGTGTGCTCAAATGCATGTGCATTCTTCTTTTGTAATATTGTTTTGCTACTGGCCATAGTGGAATAATATTGTGGGTTCAAATCCCACCGTGGTTTTTCCCATTTGGGCTTCCATGTAAAAATCTTGTTGTTATGATTTTGTGGTTTATTATCTTGTGTTTCTGCACTTTACTTTCTTGCATATGCTTTCGATGGTTTTAGAATAATTCAGAAAATTTGTTTACCAGTGGAACACCGATTCACCCCCCCCCCCTCTCAATGTTCCTTGCTTCCAAAAATTGGTATCAGAGCCTAGTTCCTCTGAGGAAGCCTAACCACTTGAGGAGGGTCTGGGAGATTGAATCAATGGATTCTGGTTTGCAGAGACATATTTGTGTTGCACTTGAGGATCTTGATGCAGAAAGAAATGAAATAAGTTCCCTAAAGAGAAACCTGAATGCAGCTGAAGACTTCATTAACAATTTGAAAGATCAGGTCAGCACTTCAAGAGATAAGAGGAAAGAGCTGGTGGACAAGCTAAAGGAGAAAGAAGAACAAAGCATGGGAAATCAAGATAAAGTTGATGAATGTGATAAGCCTTCTAGAGATAATTTGGTATTAAAGAATGAAATGAAATCCATTGTGGTGAAGGTAACTAAGGAGATTAAAGACTGGAAGAAGAATGAAGAAATATTGACTCAATCATTGAAGGACAAAGAAGATGAATACTTTAGGCTTACCTATGAGAATGATCAGTTGAAGCTTGAGTTGACACAATCAAGGAATGATGGTCAAGAACTTGAAGATAGATTGTTTCCCTAAGAGATGAACTTGCTACTACAAATTAATATAAAGATAAATCCAATGCTAACTCAGAAAGGCTTGATGAGATGCTAGAAAGTTAGAGACATGGAAAAGACATGAGAGGACTTGGATTTGAGAAGGGAGAATCCTCTGGATCTGGACAAGGCAATGCAAAGCCTAATCATCAGAAGAGAAAGAATCCTCTGGTAAGACAGCCTAATGATATAAATTCAATGGTAGATGTTTTACTTGTAATAAATGGTCATATGGCAAATCAATGCAGAAGTAGGATGAATAGTGGAATGAACAATATGAAAAATGGTCCTACCTTTACCAGTCAATGTTTCATATGTAATAATTTTGGTCACAAGTGAAATATGTACAGAGCAATAATGAACAATTTTCAGAACAAGAGATGTTATGCTTGTGGGATGTTAGGACATATCTCTAACCAATGCAGGATGAGACCAAATCAGATGAATTTTAGACCTATTCAGAGAAGTGTTGTTTGTCGTGCATGCAACAAGACTGGTCACATATCAAAGTACTATAGAAGCAAGAATAATGATCCAGTAAACAAAGGCAAATCAGATGAGAAAGGCAAAGAAAAGGTAGAAGAAATAAAAAACAAGCATGAGAAGATGTGGGTTAGAAAAGATGAATCCAAGGTATATGGTGGATCTGTACCTGAATCAGGTGCATGATCTTCATCTGGTAAGTAAGGCATTTGGCCTTAGGGGGTGGCATTTTCATGTACAATCTTACAAAACCTCATGGAGAGATCTGTGATCGGTCAAGGTTGATCGCAGATGCTTGGAAATGATAATTCAAGATTCTTCATGCCAATCTTGGAATCCAGTTGAATGCATTATGCTAAATAGGGCATCCAAGTGAACCTTAACAATGCATTTATGTCAACTTAAAATTAGCACTTACAAGGTTAAAAAGGAAAAATGTGAATTATTTTTCACATTGCAAGTGAAGAGTTGAAGCAGCAAAGCAAGGCGAACCGACAAAAGTTATTGTGCATCCATCATGAACAAGACGTATTTACAGAAGCGTATTTTGAACCCTAAATTTCTCGAAATGGCATCTTCTTTTGTTAACAAGCCTTTGGTAGTTGAGGTTTCCAAAAGAGAAAGATCACAATTCAAGAAACATCCATTTAAGTCAGTTGAGGATGATACAAACAGTGCTTTCTCATCCATACCATATGGAGTTCTGCATGTTGATGTTGTGAGAGCTTATATTCACTGCGTTGTTGAAGAAACTAGAAATGAGGCAATCCTAGCACTTTATAATAGACATATTGAGGATAAAGATGGAAACCCCAAGATGAAATATTCTCAGTTGCAGAAGAAGGGTTTCAAACAATTTGTTCACTTCTTGTTGTTCGATGAAGATGAGTGGGTGAGATACATTCTATGTCGTGTGAATAATGAGTTCATTTGGCTAGACAAACCATACAAAATAACCAAGCAGGCCATTCATGCAGTCACATGCTTGCATCAAATTGGTGTAAAAACTAACCTAAGGAAGGTATTTAACACGACCATCACAAAAGAAATCGATGCTTAATTTGACAACAGATCTCTGATAATTGATGATATTTAAGAAAATGATGTGACATTTACATCTATGATCATTGGATATAAAGTTTGCCAGTCTAGTAGACTGAATTCTATCTCTGGTGCAACAATTTATGCAGCATATCAGATGGAGAAATGGGACATGCAATACGATCTATGTTCAGTCCTTCTTGAAGAGCTTATCTGAAGCAGTCACCGGTGAGGAGGGACCTCAAAGAGACCAATCTGGACCGATCAGCAAGATTAAAGACAATGAAAACACAAAGATATGATGGAGGCAATGCAAAATATATTGTTTTAATTCATGAAAATTGATTACAATGAACCAGTAACAACTGGGTTATAGCATAATCGGCTCACAGGCCTGGTAGAACATACAGAATAGGTCACAACTGGGACCTTGAATCTTAAGATCTATCTTCTATGCATAATATCACTACTTGATTCTTCTATTAATTACATTCTAATGAGAAATTACAATTATATAAATGATCCAAAGGATCTAGTTGGCCCAAAAGCGATAAAAAATCGAAGAACAAGACCTAACGTGTAAAATTAACAAGGTTGACCTCCACCAAAAGATTCCTCTAGATTATACAAAGGATGAAACATAGATCATAGGAAAAGGTTGACCACATGCCAAAGAACATTAGAATCAATGCCCAAGGCTCTGCAAGCTTCGGAAGGGGTTCTGGTAGATCACCAAAACAGGTCCAGGCAACCGGTAAAAAGAAACTGTCAAGGAAAATGATAGCGATATCTTGTCAGAAAATGATCCAAATACGATGTGGTCTAGAAATAAGAAAGATGATCAAGTCTTCAAGTATAATTGAACTCCACAGGATCTGGTGAGCCAAAATGAGGGCACACAGAAAAAAAAGCTAAAACTACAAACAGAAAGCAAAACAGAAAGAAAATGTTTTTGGTTGATGCAAGATTGCTATGAACCAGGGATGCTCCTACATTAGACATCCGAGGTTATTGAAAAAGTGAGCCTCCCACTTTTTTGGGGTCAGAGGAAAACCAAGGTGGTCTACCTCTTCCTGATGAATCTTTAATGGGTCTATCCTTCCACTTCACAAGATACTCCTTATATAGACTGCTTCGGGTGCTACGCCCAGTCCTCCTTTCCAAAATTTCTTCAATTTGATCTAGTTCCTTCTGGGGCAATTGTTTCTCCAAGTCTATAATACTATCCTCACTAAATTCTGGTTCATGATACTCATGAAGATTTGCAATGTTAAACACAGTTGAAATACTCAGACTATCTGGTAAGTCCACTTCATATGCATTTCCAGAACTAAACTTCCTCAAAATCCTGCAAGATCCAAACTTCTTCATCTACAATTTGTTATAAGTTCCAACCAGAAATCTCTCTTTTCTCAAATATACCATCACTTCATCGCTAACTTTAAATTCCTTATGTCTCCTCTTCTCATTTGCCTTCTCCTTATACTTGTTGATCATGTCTTCCAAATGCTGCTTAACCTGAATATGCAAGGTTGCCATGTGATCTACAAAATCTTTTGCTTCTGAACTTCTCTAGTCTTCACTGCTAATATCTCTTAATTTTGATATACCTCTAGGATGCACTCCAGTAACAATCTCAAAGGGTGTTATTCTAGTACTCATATTCACTGAATTGTTGTAGGCAAACTCTACTTGTGCAAAGATCAAATCTTAACTTCCGGTTTTATCTCCCACTAAACATCTCAACAAATTTCCCAAACTCTGGTTAACTACTTTTGTCTGTCCATTAGTTTGTAGATGAAAAGTAGATCTGAACTTCAAATATGTCTTCATCTTTTTCCAAAGTGTTCTCCAAAAATAACCAACAAACTTAGTGACTCTATCTGAAACTATTCTCTTAGGTAGTCCATGCAATCTCACTACTTCCTTGAAAAATAGGTCTACTACATATATTGCATCTGATGTCTTCTTACAAGGTATGAAATGAGCCATCTTCGAGAATCTATCCACTACCACAAATATAGAATCATTCCTTCACAGTGTCTTAGGCAATCCAAGTACAAAATGTTGGCATTATAACAGACAAGGGGAGATTGTTGGTATTTCAATAAGGATATTGAGAAGGTTGTTGATGATTATGGATATAACTGATTAAGGATGTTTATTGTCTTAATATTATTATATTGTCATTGATGTCAAGAAATTGATTTTCTAATTCAGTATGATATTGCCATATCTTAAGAAGTATGATTTGATGAGTATAATGATGTTGGTAAAAGACACAGAAAGAATGTGATGAATAAGAGGAGAAATAAGTTATTCAATGGGCAACTATTACCGAGTTAGACAATGATGAGATCATGATGTTTAGATTGTTTTGATATCCTACATATGTTGTTGATTGTAAGGTTAATACTATACTATGTTACCGAGCAAAGAACCTAGTCGGTAAACCCTAAGGTTATCACTATCGGTTAATGAAGGCGGAAGGTCTACTGAGTGAAGTTTAGTATTTACCGAGTTGCAACCAAGCTGTAACATAATGCATTGAATGATTAAAAGCGTTATTTGATGAAGGAAGCTGATGAGCTGGAATTGATTAAATGATTGGTATGTCATGCATGAAGTTTGTTAAAGAATCTATGGCAATAGAAGATCGACAGAAAGATCTATAGCTCAGATTGAACCACAATACCTTAGCACAAGTTCCAAGAGATGTATGCAAGTTCCAAGGTGAGGTAAAACATTTTTAGATCAAAGGATACATTGAACCTAGTCAAGTTTAAATATCTGATGGCTATGATTGATCAGGGGATATGTGATCAAGGCGATTAAGCGGTTAGCAATTATTTATAAATAAGGAACTATTGATAAACAATGCATGCGGGAAAGTGTAAGCACAGGGATGCTACATAGTGATTATCGAGCATAGAAGCTTGAAGACCTATTTGATTAACAGAGTATAGAGCCCAGCAGAGGGACAAGATAAGTCCTATGACTAGATTGTATTGAGCAAATAAGAATCTGCTTTAGCATTTTTGATGTGAAGTTGCAGATATATTTTATTACTGTTATTTTGTAAAGTGATAGAAAATCTCTTAACTGAGTGGACTTAACAGTCTTATTTGTAAAACCCTCTAGCAAGGTGACATTCTAAATGAGTGTTTGAAATCCTTTGACAAGGTCACTTCTAACAAAGTGAAGATCCTAACAGATCTGAGGGAAATCCCTTAATTGGGTCACATCTAGCAATGTGTTTGTAATCTTTAACAGGATTTGCTTTTAACCAAGCATACTCAAGAAGAGTATATTTCTTAATGGGTCCAAAATCCCACAGTGGTTTTTCCTTATTTGGGTTTCCACATTAAATCTGGTGTTATGAGTGTTGTTATGATTATGTGTTCTTAAGGTTGCATGTTTTACAGTTTTGATTACATATATCTGTTTAAGCTACCGAAGTTGAATCTATTGATTTATGGAGGATTAAGTTTATATGATTCACCACCCCCTCTCGTCTTGTTAGCTTGGCATCTGTACTTAACAATTATTATCAGAACTTTCACAAAATCCATTCTTATATTCTCTTAAGGTCTTACCGGTACTGCCAAAGGTTTATACAATCCCACATTTGGACTACTACCCTTTGCAACTTGACAAACTCTAAAACTTTGCACATATCTCTTAACATCCTTATGAATCTAGGGCCAAAAGTACTGCTCACTCACCAATGCTATTGTTTTGTCAATACCAAAATCTCCAACCAAAACTCCAATATGTTTCTCCTTTATCATATTCTCTCTCATAGAACTCTTAGGTATGCACAACTGAACTCCTTTGAATAACATCTGATCCTTAATGAAGTAATCCAACCACTTGCTTCTATCTACCATAATCAGTTCTCTACATGATTTCCAAAGTTATGCAAAATCTGGGTCATCATCATACAAGGTCTTCAAATCTTCAAATCCTAATACTATCACTCTCATCTTTGTCAGCAAATTCCTTCTCCTACTCAATACATCAGCGACTTTTTTAGATTTCCCACTCCTATGCTTCAACACTAAGGTGTAACTTTGCAAGAATTCTACCCATCTCATATGTCTCAGATTCAACTTACTTTGGTTGTTCAAATACTACAAAGCTTGATGATCTATATACAACACAAACTCCTTATGTAACAAGTAATGTCTCCACTTCTTCAAGGCTTGAACTATGACATAAAATTCCTGATCATACACTAAATATCTACTCCATGCATCATTCAATTTCTCATTGAAATAAGCTACTGCTCTCCCTTCCTGACTCAAGACTACTCCTATTGTTGTTCCACTTGCATTACAATCCACTTGAAATACTTTATTAAAATCCTATAAAGCCAACACAAGATGCTCAATCACTTTCTGCTTCAAGGATTCAAAACTTTTGTTTGCTCTGATGGTCCACTTGAATTCCTTCTGATCTCCTCTCATGGTCTCAGTCATAGGGTTACAAACTGAACTGAAATTTTTGATGAACTTTTGGTAAAAACTAGACAATCCATGAAATGATCTTACTTATCCAATGTTTTCCGGTTTAGGCCACTCAACAATTGCTTCACTTTCTCGAGGTCCATCTTCAAACCATCCTCAGATAGCACAAATCCCAAATAGACTAACTCATCCTTCATGAAAGTACTCTTCTTAATATTTATCAACAAAATTCTTCCCTCAACCTCTACAAAACTTGTCTCAACTACAAAAACTGCTCCTCATTTGTCTTACTAAAAATCAGAATGTCATCCAAATACACAATAACAAACTTACCCAGGAATTTCTTCAATACCTCATTCATCAACCTCATGAAATTAATCAGTGCATTAGTCAACCTAAAAGGCATCACCAACCATTCATACAATCCTTCATTTGTCTTAAATGTTGTCTTCCACTCATCTCCTTCTCTGATCCTGATCTGATGATATCCACTCTTCAAATATATCTTTGTAATGTGTTTTTCTCCACTCAAACAGTCCATTATGTCATCCATCCTAGGCAAAGGAAACCGGTATTTCCCTGTGATCTTGTTTATTGCTCTAGAATCAATACACATTCACCACTCTCCATTCTTCTTAAGTGCTAATACTATTGGTACTGTGCAAGGGCCCAAACTCTCCCTGATCAAAACTTTCTTCAACAACTCCTGCACTAGTCTATTCAATTCTTCATTCTTTGTCATTGTCATCTGGTGTGCAGTTTTGTTAGGTAAACTAGCTCTAGGAACAAAGTCCATGCAATGACTAATACTTCTCACAAGTGGCAATCCATCAGGTAAATTATCTAAAATGATGTCTTCATATTCTGTCAACAAATATTTTATCTCTTTGGTTGTTCTCCTTTTGGTTCCGGTTTCTTGGTCTTCTTAGGAATTAAAGAAAAACACACATTCTCATTTCTTAGTCCATCCAAGAATTTCCTTCCATCTACCAAATAGATTCTAGCATTCGTACAGACTTCATTCTTCAAAGTTTCCTCCAAAGGCAACAAGGTTTGCTTCATCCCATTGGCCACAATAGTGTTTGTATTCTTCCTCCCATCGTGTACTATTTGTCTATCAAACTACCAAGGTCTACCCAACAAAAGCTAACAAATATCCATAGGCATAATATCACACAAGACTTCATCATGATAATTCCCAATTTTTAGTTTCACCAAACATTGCTCACATACTAACAACTTACGTTCATCTTGAATCCATGCTATCTGATAAGACTTAGGGTGTTTCAATATTTTCAAATTCAACTTATTCACCATTTCTTCTTAAACAAGATTATCTGAACTACTATTGGCAAATGCACACTCCAATGAGAAATTGTAGGTGATTGAAGGTTTTGCAATTTATGGCAACCTTGCAATCATATGATACTGACAAGACAATTATACCGGCACCAGCAACGACAAACTCTACACCGGAACACAGAACACCGACAGTGAAAGGAAGGATACCAACACCCAGGCCGACATGAATTTTGTTGATAATACATTTTGTAATTAATTGTAAAATCATTGTAAGCCAATATGGAGAGTTGTAATATGACTCATATATGTATGAGATCATTGCAGAACATTTTGTAACAAGGTGATAGGGAAATTATGTAGACCTAATATGTGAATTTTAGGTTAAAGGTTTATGTATGAAGCAAAGCTAAAACTGGTACTGGATCTAGCATAGCAAATGCTATTTTGAAGTAGTACAAGACATTGGATTATTATAATCCATTTTTGTAAGTCAGTGTGACTTCCTTTTGTAATTGAGCAATGAGCTCTAGGTACTTGGCCTTCCTACATGTGCAGGCCCCTATTGTAGTAGTAATATTCCCTTATTGGCCAGTAAGTGAATATTGTGGGTCACAAATCCCACCGAGGTTTTTCCCACACCGGGTTTCCTCATTAAACTACTGTGTTATGGTGTGCTCTTCATGTGATTATTGTTTTTCTTGTTTACTGCATTACTTTTGATTTACAGGTACACTATATTGACATGCTTTACATGTTTTAAAATCAAGTAAATTATTATACCAGTTAGATACTGATTCAGCCCCCCCTCTCAGTATCTTTGGGAATCCTAACAATTGGTATCAGAGCCTGATCCTCTATTTTCAAAAGTCTAACAACTTGAGGAAGATCTTGACACCAGTAGAGATGGAAAACTTGAGAGAACAATTGAAAATAGCTCTTTCAGACTATGATGCAGAAAAGGTGAAGAATATCAAACTTGAAGATGATCTAAAGGATGCTTAGGATATCATTCAAGCGCTTCAAGATAATATTACCATTGCAAGAAATAAGAGAAGAGAACTTTGTAAAAAGATACAAAATGAGAATGATGAAAAGGAAACTCTTAATGATCTGGTAAACAAGCTAAGACAAGAGATCAGTACAACACAGAATGAGATGTAGGATATGACTATGAGATTTTTTAAAGAAATTGAAGATAGGAAGAAGAATGAAGAAGACTTGGCCAGAAGACTAAATGATGCTAGAAATGAGAACACAAGACTTAGTCATGAAAATGATATGTTGTAGATAGATTTAATGCACACACAAAATGACAGAACTGAACTCATAAGACAGAAAGGAATCTTGGAAAGTGAACTAACTGTTGCAAATCGTCACAAAGAAAAATTCAAGAAAAGCTCAGAAGAACTTGGTGACATGTTGAAGAATCATAAACCTAATGGTGATAAAAATGGTCTTGGCTTTGAAGTTGGTGAAAGCTTCAGTACTACAAACAATCATGATCATAGCAAACCAATTATGGTCATAGAGCAAATCAGTGTAGATCTAGAAATTATCAGAACACCAATACACCCACCGGTCAATGTTCTAAATGCAACAAAGTTGGTCATAATTCAGAAAATTGCAGAATGAATGTAAGATGTTATGTTTGTGGAAGATTTGGACATTTATCTAATCAATGCAGAACACATACCGACATAGGATATGGGAAAGCTATTCAGAAAAATAATGTGACTTGTTATGCCTATAACAAGATTGGACACATTGCTAAGTTTTGTAGAAGCAAGACCTCATCGGAAAATAACAAAGGTCCTAGTTTGAAAGGTAAAGAAAAGGTTGAAGAGGTAAAGCAAGAATTCTCAAAACAATGGATTAAGTCAGATCAGAATGTTGATGTGAATACTCCTCCACCGGTAGAACAGAGTAACACTCCATCGGTAGGAGACTCTTCATCTAATTGAAGGAAAATCCTTTGAGGGTTTAGCAACTAAATGAGAAACATTCTATTATTCCCTCGGTTGATGGTAAGAAGTTGAAATTACTTCTATACCGATAGATAAGTTAAGTCATTACTTAACTGACAAGCATTAAATATGGTAGTTGGAGATAATGACATTATAAAGAAAGTGTTTTGGCTCCATTTTCATTCACTGAGCATTCAAACTTTTGAGAGTGCAAAAATTTCTGAGAGAAGGCAACCTTAGCAAAGCAATTCATCAAGAAAATCATTCCTTAAGGCAGATAAAGGTATTTATAACCATGGCTTCTTCATCTACTCTTGAATTCATTGCAAACCCTACTGTTGTTGAATTAGTTAAGCGCCCTAGACCCATCTTCAAATTGGTTCCTGAAATTACTCAGAAAGATGATGACATGGGAGCATTCTCCCAAATCCCTAAAGGAGTAGTCTATGTTGAAGACCCTAAAATGTATATACATTGTCATATAGAGGAATTGGGTGATGATGAAATAAAAAACATGTATAAATCTGTAATTTGTGATGAATCCAGAAATGTCAAAACTGAACACAAGATAATAGAAACCCTAGGTTTTAAAAAAATTCTTAGGATCCCAAATTTTCCCAAGGATGTCATAAGAATTGTGCTAAGTAGGGTTCATGGTGAATTCTTTTGGTTGGACTCTATTCATAAGATTACTAAGGAAGTTGTCAAAGTTGTAACAGGGTTACCTTCCACTAGTAACAGACCTAACAAAACCAAGAGAGTCTTAAATGACATAGTGACAGACCTAGCTGGTGCAACATTTGACAAGAGATCACTAAGGGTAAATGATGTAATAGATATCAATGTCAAATTTATCAGTATGATATTAGGCTACAAAACTACACATGCAAATAGGTTAAACTCAGTCTCTAGCCTATGCATTAAAAGTGCCTATGATATGGTAAATGATAATGCAAGGATAGACATATGTGAATGGCTTAAAGATGAACTGATTGATAATTTGGGAAAGATAAAGAAAGACAAAAAGGGAACATTCAGATTTGGAAACCTACTTGTTTGTCTAATGTTGTACATAACCAAACAAGTACCCAGTATTGGTATTAGAAATTTTTGTTTTGATATGCCGATAGGCAAACAATTGTTAGATTTACTGAACAACATGTGAGAGAATAGGGAAAAGAACATAAATGAGTATTTTCAGGCATTGAAGGCTTGAATGAAAACTAGAGTTAGATTGTCACAAACAATTGTGGACAAATATAAGGATGAAATCTGTTTTGTAATAAAGAAGGATGAAATTTGGATGGAGGCAGTTATTCCTAGAACCATCTGGGTAACTGAAATGGGGTATGAAACTGATGACAACATAATAAAAACTTATGCAAAAGCCCTCCTAGAAGCTCCAAAGGAACCTAAAGAAAAAGTTTTGGGTAGTGCTGAAACAATAGAAAGCCAAATTCAATCAAGAAAAAGGGTTAAGAAGGTTGAGGCAACTGTCAGAAAAGGAACCCGACAGGCAAAAGCTATCAAGGAAGATGTATTAAGACAAACTGGTATTAAGGAGAGTGAACTGGAAGAACTTCAACCAGAAATTCATCTATCACCGGTTGCAACTTCCTCTAAGAGTGACATACCAGCTAAATTCAAAAGAGTTGAAAGGAAGAGAAAAACTTCACTGGCACCCTCACCTTCTCCTAGAAAAACAAGACAGAAGCAACATGCATTGAAGCCCCCAGCAAAGAAACTGACTCCAAAGAAAAAGAAGATGACCCCTAAGAAGAAGACTCAACAAACTATTGCTCCCATTGATAAACTTCTCAATGAAATAACTAAGTATGGAAAGATGAAAAAAATTAACAAATTATATGACACACTATCGACTGATGACAAGGAGAAAGTAGAGAACAGTGTAATCTTACACTTAGATATTTACAAGAAATTTTTGATGCAAGTTGTTGATGAAATATTGGCAGATTTGTATAATAGACTAGAAGCTAGAAGGCTAGCTATTGTTGAGCTTGATAAGAAAATGAAGATTGAAAAACTACTTGTTGTACATCCTATCAACTCACCAGATGAGATAGATCAATTGATCTCTGAGGCTAACCAGTCAGTATTTTCAACTGCTCAAGGGCATGTAGCACTAATGGTAGGTAGAGTGAATGAGGTAACAGAAGAAACAATTGATGCATGGGATATATTCTTTGTAGAGAAGGAGAAACGAGAAGAGTATCGAAGCCCTAAACCCATCAAGGTATATCAAAAGGTTAAGGGAAAAGGTAAGGTTGGTGGACCACCTAGTATAAAAATAACAGACAACTTATCTCCACTGCCTATAGATACTCCATCGATAGTTACTACTGACAATCAATCGGCTACTGAGAGTATGGACACACCACATGAGAATACAAATCTTGATTCTGAGGTGTTATATACAATGAACATTGACTCTCAGAAAGTCAATATTGTGGTGGATAAAGAATTAACTAGAAAATCAAATGTGGCAACAGAGCCATAGGCAGAAAACATTACCGTAACCCCAGACACTGGAAAGGCAAAGACCACAGATGTACATAATGATTCATCTACTGAGCCATCGGTAATAGGAAGCACAAAAGAAAAACCAGCAGTGGACAACACTGAGAAACAGGCAGAGCAACATGCTTCCTCACAGGAACAGGTTCATGTAGAGACAGTGCCACTGACAATAGTTGAGAAACCCAAACCTTTGCTTAGAGAAATGCAAACACAAACTGACCTACCAGAGGTCACTACAAGCAAAGAAGTTACTCACATCGGCGAAATACAGATTGTTGGTTCTTCCATGGCAGAATTCAGACCAACAAATGTGATAGAAGTTCTATTGGATTCAATCAAGAAAATAACAGAGTGCAGTGCACAAGCATACAAAGCTATTGATGATACAATCCCAATTTTGAAAATGATAGCACCCAAGTGTAATGTGGATAATAAAGATTCTTTAAATCAATTTGACACACTATTTAAGTATATTACTGACAACATTGTGACAGTTGAACAAATAAATGAGGAAGCATTCAAAGAGAAAATTGAGAAAGAAAAACATAAATTCTTTGAAGAGGAAATAAAGAAGTGCATGAGACAATTTGACACTCTTTTACGAGCACTATGTAAAACACTAAAAGAATTTAAAAAGTTATACAGAGATACATGTAAAACAAACTTTTTGACAGTAGATATAGACAAGAAGATCAATATGGTACAGGAAGAAATAAATAAATTAGCTTACAATTTCATTCATTCATCTGAACCATTATTAGTTTTTGAGTAGAAAATAATAGGTTGAGGAACTTCATAAATTTGAAAGAGAAGGAAAGAATAAAAGGAAAGGCAAAAGATCTTAAATGGAGAATTAGTCCAAAATTGGACTACCTCACCTCCTTGAGAAAAGAGATATCTGAGGCATTGGTTCAAGGACAAAAGACACCAAAACAACAAATGCAACACCTCACTAGTACAATTCAGAGGATAGAGGCCGCATTAAAGGACAGTGAACCGTTCACTGAGAGCTTGAATCTGGTATTAGCAGACCTTTTTTAGATTGTAACCAACTGGTTACAGGGATGAAGCTGGAAACCACACTCAGTTGACACTTTGACAACCTTTGTCATTGATGCCAAAGGGGGAGTAGTGGTAATGAGAAAAATGATTAGCAGAAGACACCATCAGCTCAAGGGGAGCACATATGATTTGGCACACAGTTTTTGGTAAGACAGTTTTTAGTAAGACAATTTTGGTAGATTCTTTTTGGATGACACTTTTTGGATTTTTCTCATGAGTGTTGCCATCAATGCCAAAGGGGGAGATTGTTAGAAAATGCACACTCCAATCAAAAATTGTAGGTGATTGAAGGTTTTGTCATTGATGACAACCTTGCAATCATATGATACTAGCAAGACAATTATACCAGCACCAGCAACGACAAACTCTACACCGACACATAGAACATTGACAGTGAAAGGAATGATACCGACACCTAGGCCAACAGGAATTTTGTTGATAATATATTTTGTAATTAATTGTAAAATCATTGTAAGCTGACATGTCGAGTTGTAATATGACTCATATATGTATGAGATCATTGTAGAACATTTTGTAACAAGGTGATAGGGAAATTATGCAGATGTAATATGCGAATTTTAGGTTAAAGGTTTATGTATGAAGCAGAGCTAAAACCGGTACTGGATCTGGCATAGCAGATGCTATTTTGAAGCAGTACAAGACATTGGATTATTATAATCCATTTTTGTAAGTCAGTGTGACTTCCTTTTGTAATTGAGCATTGAGCTCTAGGCACTTGGCCTTCCTGCATGTGCAAGCCCCTATTGTAGCAGTAATACCCTTATTGGCCAGTAAGTGAATATTGTGGGTCACAAATCCCACTGAGGTTTTTCCCACACTAGGTTTCCTCGTTAAACTACTGTTTTATGGTGTGCTCTTCATGTGCTTATTGTTTTTCTTGTTTACTACATTACTTTTGATTTACCAGTACACTGTATTGACATGCTTTACATGTTTTAAAATCAAGTAAATTATTATACTGGTTAGATATTGATTCACCCCCCCCCCCTCTCAGTATCTTTGGGAATACTAACAACTACCACTATCAATAACAACTTTACAACACTTATCGGATACCTTACATCTATTCTTGAACAAATTCTTCCTCTGCAAGGGCTCTTCATCTCCTCTGGTATGATACAAAGCTCTCCTAATCATCAACAGTTCTCCATATTCCAGTTTATTGTTTGATCCAATGGGGTTTTCTTCCACCACTGTTGCTCTTCCAATATTCTTTGTCTTCTTACACTCTAATGCATGATTTCCTTCTCCTCCACACTTATAGCAGGTTCCTTTAAATGTTCTCTTGTCTTGTCTTCCAAAATTCTCATTCCGGTAGCCATCCGGTTTTCTCCTTTGGTAGAAATTTCTATCATCCTTCTAGTATGAATTACCCTCTTTGTTCACTTCCTTGTACTTGTTCTAATCTATATTGGTTCCTCTTCCTCTATTATATCCTCTTCCTCCTTGAAATATTCCTCTAGTAAACCTTCCACCTCTGCCTATATTCCTCTGCTCATGTCTTTTATTTAGCTTCTCTTCTGCCTTTACGGCATACTGGTAAGCATCTTCAACACTCTCCAATTTGATCATGTTGAGTTCATCTTGTATAGACATCTGCAATCCATTCAAATATCTTGCCAATTGTTCAACTTCATCATCAATATGTCTAGATCTGATGTTCAACTTGTAAAATGCTTCGGTGTACTCCTTCACACTAGATTCCTTTTGTTTGAAATTCTGCAACTTTCGAAACAGATTCACTTGATAATCAACTGGCATAAACTTTGACTTCAGTTTATAAATCATCTAATCCCATGTCTTAATCTTCTCTTTACCTCTTCTCTATCTATCAACTTGCAAATTCTCCCACCAAAGAGATGCATGACCTTTCAACCGGGTATAGGCATATTTCACCTTCCTCTCTTTTGCAGTGTTCTCAAAATCAAAATACTTCTCCATCTTTGAGATCCAATCCATCAATTCATCTGAATCTAACTTCCCATCATATTGTGGTGGAGTAAAGTAAGGTTTATTATTCATCCTACTCAAAACCCTCAAAATCCTTTCCTCATCCAACCACTGATAGGTTTTCTTGTTCCACCAGGGCTTTTTCTCCTTCATCTTCACTCACATCTTCAATATGTTAGCCTCTTCTATGGGTTCTCTCCATGGCTTCCAACTGGGTTGCTATACCACGCAACATCTCCATCACAACAAGGTCTACATTCCCATGGGCTCCACCATTCCTAGCTCCTCTTTGCGACATCATTCATGCTAGTCCTTTGCAGTTGCAGGTCAAATCCATAATCCACCACCCTACAATAAAAATTTTAGGACATGCAACCTCTGAAATGAAACTTCGCTCTGATTCTAGTTGAAGAAGTCACTGGTGAGGAGGGACCTCAAAGAGATCAATCTGGACCGGTTAGCAAGAGAAAACACAATAGAAACACAATTATATGATGGAGGCAATACAGAACGGATTGTTTTATTTCATGAAAATTGATTACAACCAACCAGTAACAATCGAGTTACAACATAATCGGCTCATAGGCCTGGTAGAACATACATAATAGGTCACAACTAAGATCTTGAATCTTAAGATCTATCTTCTATGCATAGTCTCGCTTCTTGATTCTCCTATTGATTATATTATAATGCTCACTTACAATTATATATACGATCCAAAGGATCCAGTTGGCCCAAAAGGGATCAAAAACAAAAGAACAAGACCTAACGTGTAAAATTAACAAGGTCGGCCTCCGCCAAGAGATTCCTCTAGAAAATCCAAAGGATGAAACATAGATTGCAAGAAAAGGTTGACTGCATGCCAAGGAACATCAAAATCAATACCCAAGGCTCTGCAAGCTTCAGAAGGGATTCTAGTAGATCACCAAAATAGGTCTAGGCAACCGATAACAAGAACTGTCAACCGATAATAGGAACTATCAAAGAAATCGATAGCGATATCTTGTTGGAAAATGATCCAAATATGATGTGGTCTAGAAATAAGAAAGATGATCAAGTCTTCAAGTAGAATCCAAGTCCATAGGATCCGGTGAGCCAAAACTGAGACACACAGAAAGAAAAGTTGAAACTGCAAACAAAAAGAAAAACATAAAGAAAATGTTTTTGGTTGATGCAAGATTGCTATGAACTGGGGATTCTCCTGCATCATTCTCAGCAATCTGAAGAAGATTAAATCTAACAAGAAGCATGTATTTAAGTTTGGTTCACTGATTATTTGTCCAACATTGTACTTTATGAATCAAATTCCTAGAACAGGAAGAGTTCAATGGGCATTTGACATGTCAGTAGCCACCCAAATCAAGAAAGGTTTGCAGAGATTGGGCAACAAGGAGAACTAGACAACCACCTTGTGGAGCTTCTTCAAGACCTTCCAATGCAGGATGAAGGAAAGGGAAAGGATCCTTAAGGGGATTGTGGAAAAATATGAAAACTCTATCTATTTCATGATCGACAAGGACCAATGCCACATGGAGGCCATAAAGCCCAAGACAGTTTTGATTTTACCAATGGGTTATGAGGTTGATGGCCAAACCCTTGAGGTCTATGCTCAACATCTCTTAAGTAAACAGGTGGACTCCAAAGAGCCTAGATTTGGTACCTTCAAGGAGAAACATATGGAGATACATAAGAAGTTCACCCAACCAAAAAGAAAATGAAAGGTATCCAAAATGGTTGAAGAAGTGGTTGTGCAAATGGGATTCACTAGATAAGCAGTCAAGAAAGCAAGGGAGAAGCAATCTCAAATGGAACCTAAGGAGGAGTCAAAGAATCCTGAGGTTGCACTGGTTCCTTTGAAAGAAAATCCTAAGGAGACCAAGTGTACCCCTACTCCAGTGAAGTCTTCTACAAGTAAAAGCTCATCTAGTAAAGGAGTTTTGAAGCACAAGAAGAAACCAAAGAGGACTTATCTTGATGTGTCTCTGGTTGCATCTAACATTGAGATAGATGAAGAAGCAGTAAAAGAAAAATTATTCAGAGTAGAAAGGAAATCCCAATCCGAAGGAGCTCAACATAGAAAGAAGGCTAAATCTGAATCTACTCTTACCATAAGACCTAAGAGAGGAAGAAAGCTTAGGACCAAGCTTGATGAAGACCTTGAATCTAGTAATCTGCAAGGTAAATATACCTTTGTTTACCCATTGAAAACAAAGCAATTAATTCATGAAATAATTGTTGATGGTAATCTAAAAAAAATTGGAGCATATTATGAAAATCTTGTTGAGGGCATGATAAAAGAAAAGTTGAGGAAGTTGTTGTTTTGCATTTACACAACTTCAACAAATCCTTAATTGAATTGGAACGTAGCATCCCAAAGGATCTATACAATATTCTTGATGCTAGGAGGTTGACTGCCAGCAAAGTACATAAAGAGATGAAAGAGTGTGAACTGATAAATGTCTGTACTTGTATCTCTCAAGAAGAAGCACATACACTCATTGATCAAGCCAATAAGAAGGAATTTAGGAGCAGTAATAGGGTAAATAGGCTAATGATTGGCAGGGTTGAGGAAGTAAGGAAAGAAACTGAAGAAATATGAAAAAGAATCATAAAGAACAACCCTTTATATCATGATTTCGCTCAAGAGGAAGGCACTTCCAATTTGGAAGTATAGGAAGGTGTCCCAGATGATCAGAAAGATGAAACTCAGACTGAGACACATCCGATAGATCAGCCAAATGTAACTCTTGATGTTGAGATCGGTGAGACTCCTCTGATTGAAGGGAATATTGGATAAGTTCCTGATATTCTAAGGGATGATATTGGACCAAGTGGTAACGTCGCTGGATAGGACAAAGAGGATGATGCAGAGAAAGAGGAACCAAAGAAGACAAAGGTGCAAGATAAGGAAAAAGAGGATGATAAAGGAAAGAAAATTGTTGATACTTCGAAAATTGACACTCCAAAGGAAAAAGGGAAAAAGTTCCTACCTCACATTTCAATTAATCTTGATGGCCCTTTGGATATTGGGCAGATGTCTTTGTGCAGAGCACCTAGCTCAAAGTTGTCTTTTCTTCCATTTTAGAATTTTTGTGTGATTTCAAGTTTTTTTATGTTTTAATAAGGTGGAATAAATCCTATGATGCTTTTTGAAGCCATAGTTTGGTTGTCCACACTTTTGTTGTGCTCAGGATCCAAAATTGTCATTATCTTGAAATATTGTCAAAATGTCAATTTTTGGTTTGTACCAGGTGGATGCCTAGAAACTTGCTAGAATGTTTGGAAATGGTTTAAATCCATTTTAGGATGCCATTTGAGTTATTTTTAAGGCCTTGAGAGCCTTGGAGTGTGTTTTTGCACTCATAGGTAAAATTTGTCAAAATTGTCATGACAACTTTTGCATTTTAAGGCAAAAGTTATCCATGAAGGAAATGGCATTGGAAGTTGGTTGGAACCAACTTGAAATTTTGTATAAAACCTTCTAAACATCTCCAATATGAGGTTAATCAACATTTAGTTTGCATTCAATTCATTTGCCAAGGGTTTCCTATGTTTTTTATCACATTTGGACTATTTTTGCTTTGAATTTCTGATTTTGTACCACCCATATGCTCTGTTATGGTGCTTATAGTAGAATAGGAAGTTATAAATTTGTTTTACCTTTCCAAAAAGTATAATATGAAGGTCTGAAGTGCTTTGAATCAAAAGTTATCATTGTTTTTGTAATAGTTGCTCACAAACCCTTAAAATTTGGGGTTTTGATTGTAAAATGCATTTTACCTGAGCATCCATGAATGGCACAAGTTTAAATCCATTGGATGGCTTTGGTAGAATCTGCAAATATTTTTAGAGTAGGCATTTTGTGTTTTTGCAGGCCACAAGGAGGAGAATGGGTGAGATGAACAACACACAAGCTTGTAGCTAGTGTGTGGGGGCAACAGAGATTGCTCATTTTCAGAGCCATGGAGAACTGATACCTTAGCAAAACATAGTGTTTTGGAAAGGTCTATGGGTGTACAAAAATTATCCAAGATTTTTCTGGTTGTAGATTTTGACTGGTGAAGAGTTTGGAGCACATCTTCCAAAACTGCCTGGAAGCCCTAAACCCCTTAAAAATAGCTCATTTTGAGTTACCCTAGTTTTATGACAAAACTAGATGGGAAAATTTGTGATCTTGTTTAACTTCCAAATGGGTATCTGAATATGTAAAATTATCTAGGGATTGTTAGGAATTTTTTGGGGAAAAGACCAAAAAACAGTCCTAGAAGGGCTAGTCATTTAAGCCTAATAGCAGTTGGTAGAAGCAAGTTGAAAGCCTAGGGCTTGGGAGGAAGGTGAAGACCTTTATAATGAATAAAATGACCTTGAAAATACCTGAAAAACATAACCACAAACTTTAAACATGGTTAGAGTGAAGATCCTTGGTGGAGGTCTTTGGAGCCTAGCTGGAGTTTTGGGAAACTAGTAGGAGACCATCTCAAAATCAAAGATTTGGGTCAAAACCAACAAGAAACCTCAAGAGGATATACCTAGGAGGAAAGCTAATATATTTTAGGCTTTGGAGGTCTAAAGAGTGTAACCTAACAAGTTGCCTTGGAGGAGCTTGAGTAGAAGGGTGAGTTGAGGAGTTGGGGTGAGTAAGGGTGAATTGGAGAGCTAGGCACAAGACCTCTGCATCAGAGTGGTATCAGACCCATTCTTTGAAAGATTTGTTGTATGTCATATTGTGAATAATCAGAAGCAATTTCAATGCCTCCAAAGGAAATGACTCTAGAAGCCATCCGACAGATGGTGGCAGAGATGATAAAAGGATTGAAGGATACAGAAGGAAGTAGAGTAACGAGAGAGGCAAATAAGGAGAAGGGAAAGCTTAAGACATAATGGGGTGATGAGATTGATGAAGAAGTAGAAGATGGAGAAGAACCAATAGCAGTAGCTATGCCTCAAGACCAAAATTTATTCCTAGATGCAGTCAAATCCATTTCTAAGGACAATCTGGATGGATTACCCACATATGGAGGAAACTTCAATGGAGAAGAGTTGCTAGATTGGATAGAAGCTCTCAATAATCACTTTGATTACAAAGAGGTAGCAGAAGAAAAAAGAGTTAATGTGGCCAAATCAAGAATGAGAGGATCAGTATTGGTTTGGTGGAATATGATGCAAGAAGAAATGATACAAGAAGGAAAAAAGAAGATAACTTCATGGGAGCGTATGAAGATCAGACTTAAGGCACAATTCCTTCCAGGAGATTATGAAGTTCAAATTCATAAGAGACTGCAAAATCTAAAACAAAGGGAGCTAGATGTCAATGCTTACATGGAAGAATTTCATAAGCTAATCCTCAAAGCTAAGAAGCATGAGAATGAGGTGGAGAAATTGGCTAGATACATGAATGGATTGAGACAAAATATACAAGATGAAATCAGTATCCTTACTCATGATACTTTTCATAAGTATTTTCAGTTAGCATTAAGGGCAAAAGACAAAATCAAGAGGAGGAGTGAACAAAATCAAAAGTTTAGAGGTGGCAGATCCTTTAGAGGAAGGGGCACTTTTAATAGAGGATAGATAACATCAAGGAATGAAGAAAACTCAAGGCAAGAAGGTGGTGGAGACTCTTCAAGGGGGCCATTTAGAGGATCCTTCAGAGGAAGAAACAATTCTAGGGGCAAATTTGGAAGCTCAGGAAGAGGAAATTTAGTTTTCATTGGTATATGTTACAATTGTAATCAAGTTGGCCACACAATGGGAAGGTGTCTGGAGAAAGCAACCAACTCTTCGCACTCATACATGGGTGAGAGAAGAATGCAATTAGTGTAGGAAGAATACAATCAAAGTGTGTCTTCCCCTCTTAGCAAGGCAAGCCCAGTGATAGATGGTGAAAGTTTAATGCTAAGAAGGTCTTTGTTGAAGATTCCTCAAGCTCAAGAGCCACCACAAAGGAAGAGTTTGTTTAGAACAACTTGTAAGTCTCAAGGAAAGATTTGCAAAGTGATTGTAGACTCAAGTTCAACTGAGAATATAGTTTCAACTGAAATGGTGGATAAACTCAAGTTAAAAAGGCTGCCACATCTCACTCCCTACAAGGTGTCATGGCTCAACCCAGGCCAACATGTCTTATTTGATGAGAAAGCATTGGTAGACTATGATATTGGTGAGTATAAGAACAAGATTTTATGTGATATATTGCCTATGGATGCTTGCCATTTGCTGTTGGGACGTCCATGGCAATTTGATGTAAAGGCTTAGCATGATGGAGAAAAGAATAACTATATCATTATCAAGAATGGTAAGAGGTATCAAATGGATCCATTACCTGATCCAAAAGAGGAAACAAAAGTGGGATCAAGTGTGATGATGATGACTGGGAAAGATTTTCTTAAGGTGATGAAACAAGAAGGAGATCAAGGATATGCTATTTTGCTCAAACCTAGTGAAGAAGGTAAGGCAGATCTAATGGAAGAAGTGCCACAAGAGGTGAAGGGTCTACTCAAACAATATGTAGAAGTAATAGGAGAAGATCTGCCTGATTATTTTCCATCAATGAGGGATTTGAATCACCAAATAGATCTGATTCCAGGGGCAAGTTTGCCTAACAAGGCTGCCTACAAAATGACACCTAGACAAAATGGAGAAATTGTCAAACAAGTGCAGGAGCTCTTGGACAAAGGATTAATCAAAAAGACTTTGAGTCCATGTTTTGTACCTATTGTATTAGCACCCAAGAAAGGGGGAAAATGGAGAATTTGTACAGATTCCAGAGCAATCAATAAGATCACTATAAGGTACCGGTTCCCTATGCCAAGGATAGAAGACTTGTTGGACAATCTTGGGGGTGCAAGCTACTTCACAAAGTTGGATTTAAAATCAGGTTATCATCAGATAACAATCAGACTAGGGGATGAATGGAAGACAGCCTTTAGGACCAATGCCAACCTCTATGAGTGGTTGGTCATGCCATTTGGCCTTACCAATGCACCTAGCACCTTTCAAAGGCTCATGAATGAAGTCTTCGTTAAGTTCATAGGTAAATTTGTGATTGTATATCTTGATTACATTCTAATATTTAGTAGGTTCAAAGAAGAACATCTCAAGGATGTGGAGATGGTCTTGAAGAAGCTAAAAAAGGCACAACTCAAAATCAACGAGGAAAAGTGTGAGTTTCTCAAGACTGAACTTGTATATCTTGGTTTCGTCATTTCATAAGGTTGTCTAAAAATGGATCCTAGTAAGGTTGAGGCAATCCTTAGTTGGCCTACACCTAACAATATCAGTGATGTTAAGAGTTTTCATGGGTTAGCATCCTTTTATAGGAAGTTTGTAAGAAACTTTAGTCATGTGTGTGCTCCTATGCTCAATACTATCAAAGGGGGAGTCAAGTGTCAGTTTAGGTGGACAGAGGAGGCCCAAAAGGGATTTGACTTGTTGAATAAGAAGATAGCTAAGTTACCTACCCTTAGGTTACCTAATTTCAATCAGTTATTTATAGTTGAGTGTGATGCTAGTCAAAGAGCAATAGGGGTTGTTTTTAGTCAAGAGCGTCTTCCCATAGCCTTTTTCTCTGAAAAGTTGAATGAAGCAAAACAAAAGTACTCTATGTATGAATTGGAGCTATATGCCATGGTGCAAGCCTTGAAGAAGTGGTGTCATTAATTTCTTCCCAAAGAGTTTGTGGTCTATACTGACAACCATGCCCTTAGTTTTCTCAATGGACAAGAGAAGTTGAATCAGAAGCACCTCAAGTGGGTAGAATACCTACAATCTTACACCTTCACTATCAAGCATAAGAAGGGAATCTCAAATAAAGTTGTTGATGCACTCAGTAGGAGAGTCATGACCATACAAGAGATTAAATTGCACAATGTGGGGTTGGAGGAGTTGAGAGACCTCTACAAAGAAGATAAAGATTTTGCTGATATATATGCTACATGTTCTGATTTTTCTAACACTTCTCATGTTTCCTACTCAGAGTATATGATATAGGAAGGTTTGTTGTTTAAATGACATCTCCTTTGTATACCCCAATGCTCTATGAGACAAAATATCATTCAAGAGAAACATCAAGGGGGTCTAAGAGGTCATTTTTGCAATGATAAAACAATGGAGCAGGTTAGTCGGTTCTACTATTGGCCCAAGTTGCAATCAGAAGTAAGGAGATTTGTTGAACAACATGACATATGTCAGAGAGAAAAAGGATTAGCAAGTAATGCAAGTTTATATCAGCCCTTAGTCATACCCAAAAGGCCTTGGGAATGTTTGAGCGTGGACTTTGTGCTGGGTTTACCAAGAACACCTAGAGGATTTGATAGTGTTTATGTGGTGGTAGATAGGTTCAGAAAAATGGCTCACTTCATCCCTTGTAAGAGTACCAATGATGCCACCTATATTGAAGGTCTTTTCTTCAAAAAATTAGTAACAATCCATGGACTTCCAGTTAGCATTGTGAGTGATAGGGATGTTAATTTTTTGAGTCACTTCTAGAGAACCTTATGGAAGAAGTTGGGTACTAGACTCTCATTTTCATCTGCCTACCATCCACAATCAGATGGTCAGACTGGGGTGGTCAATAGGTCCTTGGGTAATCTCCTAAGGTGTCTCACTAAGCAGCATGGCCAGACTTGGGACTTGGTGATCAGCCAAGCAGAGTATGCATACAATGATTCAGTCAACCGAAGCACAGGTAGAAGTCCTTTTGAAATTGTTTATGGAATACATCCTAGAGGTGTCTTAGAACTTAGTGATATCAGTACAATGACCCACAAGAGTGCTCAAGGAGAGAGTTTTGCTGAAGGTATTAAGGAAATTCATGACAAAGTACGACAGTCCTTGCAACAAAAATTAGAAAAATATAAGGAACAAGCTGATCAATCAAGGAGGAACTTGCAATTTAAGGTTGGAGACTTAGTTTTGGCTTATCTCAGAAAGGAAAGACTTCCAAAAGGACAGCCAACCAGGTTGATGATGAAGAAGATTGGGCCACTCAAGATTGTGCATAAGTTTGACCAAGATGCCTATGAGGTTGAACTACCTCCTTCTTTGGCCATATCTCCTATTTTCAATATTTGTGACTTGTATCCCTATAAAGGAGAATCTTAGACCTCTTAGATGGATACCACATTGCAATCTAAAGAGGACTGGGTGAAGGATTTACCAGTTAGTCAACCAGTTCAGTTCGAAAGCATCTTGGATACCAAGGTGATCAAGAAGACAAGAAAGGGCATCTACAAACATTATCTTGTGAAGTGGGTAGGTCTACCTAATTCAAAGGCTATGTGGATGTCAGAAGCTAACATAATTCATCATGGAGTGCAACTAGCAAACCTGATAACTCAAGGGACTTGAGTTACTTGCCCCAGGGAAGTATGGTGCAGAGCACCTAGCTCAAAGTTGTCTTTTCTTCCATTTTAGAATTTTTGTGTGATTTCAAGTTTTTTTATGTTGTAATAAGGTGGAATAAATCCTATGATGCTTTTTGAATTCATAGTTTGGTTTTCCACACTTTTGTTGTGCTCAAGATTCAAAATTGTCATTATCCTGAAATATTGTCAAAATGTCAATTTTTGGTTTGTACCCGGTGGATGCCTAGAAACTTGCTAGAATGTTTGGAAATGGTTTAAATCCATTGTAGGATGCCATTTGAGTGATTTTTAAGGCCTTGAGAGCCTTTGAGTGTGTTTTTGCACTCATAGGTAAAAGTTGTCAAAATTGTCATGACAACTTTTGCATTTTAAGGCAAAAGTTATCCATGAAGGAAATGGCGTTGGAAGTTGGTTGGAACCAACTTGAAATTTTGTATAAAACCTTCTAAACATCTCCAATATGAGGTTAATCAACTTTTGGTTTGCATTCAATTCATTCACCAAGGGTTTCTTATGCTTTTTCTCACATTTGGACTATTTTTGCTTTGAATTTCTGATTTTGTATGACCTGTACAGTCTGATATGGTGCTCATAGTAGCATAGGAAGTTATAAATTTGTTTTACCTTTCCAACAAGTATAATATGAAGTTCTGAAGTGCTTTGAACCAAAAGTTCACTATTTTTGTAATAGTTGCTCACAAACCCTTGAAATTTGGGTTTTGATTGTAAAATGCATTTTACCTGAGCATCCATGAATGGCATAAGTTTCAATCCATTGGATGGCTTGGGTAGGATCTATAAATAGTTTTAGAGTAGCCATTTTGTGTTTTTGCAGGCCACAAGGAGGAGAATGGGTGAGATGAACAACACACAAGCTTGTAGCTAGTGTGTGGGGGCAGCAGAGATTGCTCATTTTCAGAGCCATGGAGAACTGATACCTTAGCAACCCATAGTGTTTTGGAAATTTATATTGGTGTACCAAAATTATCCAATATTTTTCTAGTTGTAGATTTTTATTGGTGAAGAGTTTGGAGCACATCTTCCAAAATTGCCTGGAAGCCCTAAACCCCTTAAAAAAAGCTCATTTTGAGTTACCCTAGTTGTAAGACAAACCTAGATGGGAAAATTTATGATATTGTTTAAATTCCAAATGGGTATCTGAATATGTAAAAATATCTAGGGGTTGTTAGGAAATTGTTTGGTAAGAGACCAAAAAACAGTCCTAGAAGGGCTAGTCATTTAAGCCTAACAGCAGCCAATAGAAGCAAGTTGAAAGCCTAGGGCTTGGGAGGAAGGTACAGACCTTTATAATGAATAAAATGACCTTGAAAATACCTAAAAAACATAACCACAAACTTTAAACATGGTTAGAGTGAAGATCCTTGGCGAAGGTCTTTGGAGCCTAGCTGGAGCCTAGTTGGAGTTTTGGGAAACTAGTAGGAGACCATCTCAAAATCAGAGATTTGGGTCAAAACCAACAAGAAACATCAAGAGGCTATACCTAGGAGGAAAGCCAATATATTTTAGGCCTTGGAGGTCTAAGGAGTGTACCCTAACAAGTTACCTTGGAGGAGGTTGAGTAGAAGGGTGAGTTGAGGAGTTGGGGTGAGTAAGGGTGAATTGGAGAGCTAGGCACATGACCTCTGCATCATGTCTCCATTTGGAAACTTAATGGTTGCACTTGCAGTTCAAGCCCAAGCTAGTCAAGACCTAGTTAAATCTGAAAGTGAAGATAAAAAGATTATTCAGATGTCTATTGATGTTTTGCAAAAGGTGGTATCGGACTTGCAACTAGATCCCAATTCTAACCCCTCTAGTAAATTATTGCAATTGATTAATAAGGTAAATACTAATTTTGAATCATTGGATAAGTCTACCATCAAGTGGGTATTGGATAGATTTAAGGAGGCTTGTATGCAAACATTCCATAATAAATAGAGGATGAAAGAGTGATATTAAACAAAGGTCTACAAACTATCTTAGAGGCATTGACTGAAGGTGGTAACATATATAAGTCTTGTCTTATTTTGACCAGATTCATAGTTGATACAGACAAATAGATTAATATTTTTTAGGGCAAGCTTGCTGGAATATCTCAGTCATTTGGCTCTAATGTAGCCCTAACCAGCAGCATTGAAGGGCAAGTAATGGCTCTAAATGATCAAATCTCAAGCCTTAATGCATAAAAAGATAGAATTTTGAGGAGAGTTGTTGAATTTTGGAACCTAATTGCCCCCCAGATGGACACCATGTTGAGCAATAAAGTAGATTGTATGAATGCTATGGGACAACCAATTTTGACAGACCTAAAGGAAGTGAAAATATATGCTTACATTTTTAGTGCATTGATCATAGTTTTGGACAGCTTGAAGAATGAATGGGATACCCACTTAGGATTTTTTAAGACCATTTTTTGCTGACATATTCAAGTATGTATAAATTGTTCAGTAGATATCCTTGTACATAAGTTTTTGGACAACAGTCCTACTTTGGCTTTTTTGTCAAAGGAGGAGAGTAGGAGTTAAAAATACCTAGAGAATGACAAGATTTTAAGATTTTGATCTAAGGGGGAGCCTTAGAAATTTTGATCCGGTATCTAGGTCGTTTCAACACTTAGTTGTTTTTCATGAGTGTTGCCATTAATGCCAAAGGGGGAGCTTGTTGGAAATTGACACTCATTCGATGGATATTGATGCTTGATTAATGGTTTAGGGTTGTCCTTGATGGAAACTCTTCATGAGAGTCCTATCTGGTAGATATAGTTTTTGGAGAAGTGGTCTGGTAACCGATAACTGGGCTCCAGTAATTCAGGCTAAGAAGAGAATTTTTTGTCTGGAAGCTTTCTGGTGATTGCGGTGGTCAGATTCATGCATGGGATGATAGAGATGACTTATAGAAATCATTTTATCATCATTTGGGTGATCCACATGTGTTTTGATGATCTGATTCAAGCTGACTCATTGCTACATGTTACATTATATGGTTGACTTGATAAATGTTTTGATTGTGGTTGCAGATATATAAGACCCACGTAAAAGATCTTATTGATGGATGAGAGAGTGTGTTATGAGTGAGAAGTGATCGATAATCCTATTTGGCACAGTTTCACATGCAAATTCTTGATCTGATAGTTGACTGAGATAAAAAATAGAGTAGGGTTGCAGGGCAAATATAGTCAAAGTTTTGCACTTAACCCGAACTCATCCAAGAATTGATTGATGCTATTTTGGAGTTCAATAATTGTAATTCATCATTGTAAATGATTTGTAAGGTAGTGTGCCTTCTGGGGTTGAATCCCTTATTGTAATTGTGCAGTGAGCTCTAGCCAGTGTGCCTGAATGCATCCCCTTTTGTAGTATTGTTTTGCTACTAGCCATAGTGGAATAATATTATGGGTTCAAATCCCACCGTGGTTTTTCCCATTTGGTTTTCCACATAAAAATCCTCGTGTTATGATTTTGTGGTTGATTGTCTTGTGTTTCTGCAATTTACTTTCTTGCATATGCTTTCGATGGTTTCAGAATAAGTCAAAAAAATTGTTTGCCGATGGAACACTGATTCACCCCCCTCTCAGTGTTCCTTGCTTCCAACAGGTATCTCACTCCCTTTATTCCCCCTCCCTCTTTATATCCTCCTCCATCCTTACCCCATCTCTCTCTCCCTCTTACACTCTCACTTATTCTCTCTATCTCTTTATTCATATGACTCTCCTCTTCTCACTCCCACCACTCTGTAGTTCATTAATTCACACTCTGCTTTATATGGTTTAGGGTATAGGGTATGGGGCTTATATTTATGGTTGATGGTTTAGCATATAGGGCTATAACATCGAGAGTATTAATATAGGGATAACAATTTAGGTTTTATGTTTGAGGGTATAGAGTATACAATATAAGGTAAAGGGTATAGAGTAAATAGTATAGGGTTAAGGGTATTTATTACAAGGTTTAGATTATTGGAACTATAGTTGAGGGTGTAGGGTTTAGGATGTTTAGTTTATAGTTGCAGGTATTGGTACAGAGTTTAGGGTTTTTGATTGAGGGTAAATTGTTTACGGGTGAGAGTCTTTGTGTCTGTGTTTTTCTCTTTCTCTTTTTCTTTATCCCTTTCTCTCTTGTTTACCAAATAATTAAGGTTATAAAATCTCAATGAAGGTTGTTTGGCTAGTGCCAAATTTGGTACTAGCCAAACAAGTTGCACTAAAAACAATAAAAAGGGGCTTTTGACCCATGATTTAGGTCCACATTCTCTATTTTTGTCTAGTTTCTATGCATCATCTAACAAAAAAATGCTTTTTCATGGTGTTGACATTTTGTAGAATCTTATTTTGTATATTATATTACCTTTCCATCAACTTTTCACCACATTTTTGTTCATTTTGTAATGTAGAAGAGGAAGATTTAAAGTTTTTAGATCAAATTTGATTATCTGAGGTAATATTTTCATGTTTCTAGAATTAAAATATTTATTGTATTTTTTATTTTTGAGTAGTTTGAATCAAAACAAAACAAAAGAACATGAAATAATTTTTAATTTTTAATATTGATTTTTGAATTTTAACATGTGCTCTATTTGTCTTTATGCATTTTGTGCTTGTCACCTTGTCCCTTAGTTTAATTGCAATCCTTTTTCATTTCATTGTGTTCTTTTTGTTTATGGTTAAGTTTGACTTTATGATTATGTTAGCATGCTCCTATTTAATATTTCATACAAATCAATTTTAATGATAATGAAATGGACATCCAAATATACTTAAATTGAATCATCCTTTCTTAAACTATCAATGTGATAATTACATGGTAATAAGTACTCAAATTTGGACTCAATATTATGTTATACATCCTTTGCTATTCAATATTATCATCCTTTTTCATCATTAGAGTAGTATCTTTATCATTTGTAATGAATATATGAGTGTCCTACATTCATTAGGACATGCCTAATAAAGTTATGACATTTCCACTTAATCTATGATTGTCCTACATTCATTAGGATTATCATAGCTTCATTAAGACTATCCTAACTTCATTAGGACTTCCCTAAATTCATTAAGATTGTCCTAACTTTGTTGCAACTTCCCTAAGTTCATTATGATTGTCCTACATGAATTAGGCCAATCATAACATCATTAGGCTAGTCATAATGAATGTAGGATGATAATAGATTCGTTGGGACTGCCCTTCTTACTCCTCTTGAGATCTCTTTAGGAACATACTTCATTGTCTTGTTTGTGGATTTGCATGTAGAAATCATAATAATGCTAAGAAAAAGACCAAAGAATTTAACACTGCAAGAGTGCAAAGCTAAAAATGCAAAGAAAAGAGAAGGAATGAGGTGACTTTGTGAAGCAAGGAAATTGAACACCATAGAAAAAGACCTACTAATTCAAGAGGAACATGAAACATCCACCCAATATTAGAGAGATAAAAAATTGGAGACACAAAAGAAATGAATGCAAAACCTTTGTGCAATGAAAAAATTAAATCTTGAAGTTGAGTGCATGTCATCTACCATATTTCAAGTTGAAGACACGCCATCTCTTACATACCAATTTGAAGGCACACTATCTATGACATCTCATGTTGAATGCACACCTTCTACAACATATAATGTTGCAAGTACATCACCATTGACATAAAATGTTGGTGCTAAACCATCTTCTACACCTCAATTTCAAGGTATGTCATCATTTTCATCTTTAGTTGAAGGTATGCCATCTATCCCTGATGTTGTTTGCATTCCTAATGTTGAGGCAGCTAAAATTTATAGAACACCTCGTAGAGTTTGCATAGAAAGCCTAAGTATTTCATTTATATCTATGCTAATGTTTTGAAACAAATGGTTGATAATATTATAAGTTATGTACTTGTCAAAATATATGCTAACCGGATATGGAGATTATTTTTTACGAACTTAAATGAGACTAGAAGATGCCAAGTATTTTTTGAAATGATGAGAAATCTAAAATTTAGACCCATCATGAAGATTCTTGGGCTAATAATATCAAATGAATCAAGTGATATATTTGTTGTAAACAATCTAATGAGTGAATTTTATAGTTCCAGTTCTATCACACACATGAAGATAGTAATGCCACACGATGTGTCATTACATCAACAGTTGTAAGCAATCAAACCAAGAAATCTTGCCTATTAGAAAGACAAGTAAATAATTGAAAATAAGTAGACAAAGCCTAATTAGAGCCATGGGAAGGCATCAAAGAGTGGAGGATCCAAGTAAGAATGAATTATGGGCATTATCTAGTAGACTACCAAAGAAAGATAAAGCAATTGTTGAAGCCTTGAGATCCCTAATTGAATCATTTTTTAAGAATAACACAAGGGTCTCTCCCAATCAAAGTGATTTTGTAAGAAGGATGATTGGTAGTTAAATCCATAATCCACACCCAAATAATCTTTTGGATATGACTCAAACATAATTTTTTGCCAAGTTTCTAGATATGTATGATCCTCAAATTAAAATTAGTCAAAGATTAATTGAAATGGTAAGGCCTTTTTATGTCAAAATAAATGACATGTGAATAGCTTGTTGTTGTAGAACTTACATATTTAATTATCTAAACATTATAATATTTATGGAGATATATGTGTAGATTTTCATACAAATAATATTTTGCAAGATTGTAACATAAAGGCTTTACCTAGATCTTCAAGGGATTTCATATCTACCATCTTATGTGAAAGAGTGGATGGTCAACTATATTACAAGAAGTGCTACTTGGATGGTACATGTTTTTATTGTAGTGGCTTGCAACATTTCCAATTTATGAACATATAGAGAGTACAGAAGTAGTTGGAAAGGAATGAGTCAAATTTGGAAACTATAAGATAGCGGCCTACATTCTAAAAGATGGCAAAGAAGAAAAATACAGTGAAATATAGAAAAATATTGTTTTTAGCATATGTGGAATTTCTCTGAGGTTGGGCATGGAAATGGAGAACATGATGGTGGAGGAGAATGTATTAAAACAGATTTAGTATGAGAAAAGTTCAAATACAAAGACAATGCAAAGTTGACAGATGCAAAATCTATCATCAGGGAGTGTTATTCTCCAATGGGTGTAGGTAATGTAGGTAGGTATTTATTTTATAGATTTTTTGGTTGGTAGATATAGTAAATTGAAAAATATGAGGCTTGTTGTACATTGAGAAGATCAAGTGAGCTACACTCTTTTAGAAGCTCTAATGTAGGTTCATGGTGTATCCATATGTGACGGATGGCATGCTATTGTTCTTATGTAGAGATCAATCTGGATTGAGTGTGAGTCAATGTAGTGGGTAGACAAATGGTGCATAAGGCCTCTAAGCCTGCTTGAGATGTATTGAGTCCCAATAACACTACAACTTATATAGATAGAAGAATCAATTGACTTTAATCATGTGTCAAATATAGTCCAACTGCATACATTATCCACACACAAATTTAATAAACTTTAATATTTTACCTTAATTTTTTAATAAATTCATCTCATTTAATGTGCATATCATTGCAATGCATGTTTATGTAATTATTATGTAGTTGAATATAATAAAGAAGGAACAAATTATTATTTGTATCATTGTGTTGAGGCAAAAATGAAATTATAAGACCCTATTATAGATGGAGAAAACATTAAGTACCCTATAAGATTAATGGTTGTTACTAAAACATGGCTTAGAAGGTACCCAGTGAAGAAGTCTCATATGTGGTTGTTCAAGGACTTTAAGACACACAAGGATATTCTTCATTATTCTAACCTTGTTTTGGCATCAAATATTCATTTGATCAGATATGGGGTAGATCATTGAATAGGAATGTATGGAAGGTTTGTGAGTATGATCATGAAGCAACGTTTGACACAATAAAGTGTAGAGTAGATCTAGATGGTTCATTGGATTTAACATAAATTAAAAATATTTGTAATTTCGACCTTATTTGTGTGTGTACATGTGATTTTTTATATTTTTAATACAATCTATTAATATAAAACTTGCACATCCTACGAGGTGTTACTAAATATTCATGTATGTTCCCATCAAAATGTAAATGAATAAATTTTGTTAAGACGTGAAAAGAATCCATCTCTTCATGTAGGTTACTAAATTTTATGTTAAAACATGCAAGAATCCACCAATCATGCAAAACATGCATCTAATAGCACATGAATCTATACCTATAGCATAATTTATTATGATTGTCATGCATATCACCTATTCAAACCAATTTCTCTTAAATTCCCTAAGTGGATGAAACTATTGAATTATGACAAGATGCATCTCGAAGTTAGTAGAATATATGAGCACTTAGTAAACCTACAAGGTCATGTAGGGCCCCTCTACAATAACCTCTCTCAAATTTTGAAGAATCCAATCCAGTTGATTGTGGAAACAAGTTTTCAAATGTTGCAAAAATCATCAGATGCATGCAATAAAAATATGCAACGTAGCATATCTTTCATTTTGTTCATCATCGGACAATAAAATCAATTTTAACACATTTGGGTGAGCTAGTTTATACTAGGAATGGTCCATTTATGCTCCCCAACTTTCCCCAACATTTTAGGCCATACCCTACTGATACTTTCTCTTAAGCATCTTAAGTGTTAAAAACTACCCAATTTTGACAAGTTATATCTCATATTTAGTGGCACATAGGATCATTTTGTCTAGACCAACAAGTCATGTAGGGACCCTCTACAATAACCTCTCTCATATTTTCAAGACTCCAATTTAGTTGATTGCAGTGATGTAGATCTACCTACAATAGTCAAAATCCCTACTAATATAACCAATGGTTCTCCTTACTTCAAGTAGGAAGAATTGTAGAAAGGATGTATAAGATCCCCACATATCTCTTAAGCAAAAATTATTTGCCTTTTAAAGAGGCCACATGTCAACACTGGGTGCAGCTATGGATGGTTAAGAGAATGTGATGGAAGAAGCTCCGCTTACATGCCACATGTCAACACCTTGGAGTGTTTAGTAGTCACTAAATCAGGACCTTAGGCACATTTATGACCTCCTTCCACATGTCACTATATGCCCCGCCTCATCTAGGTATTCAAGAAATACAGCTTGAAGGCTGAGCATCACATAGAGGTTATGAAAAAGATTCCAAAAGGCTAGTTGGTGAAAGTCACACATGTGTTGGCAATTAAACTAAAACAAAAAAAAGAATAATCTGCTAGATTTGTGTGAATGTTGTCATTGATGTCAAACATGGTGATCCAGTTAGGACTGGATGTGGCATGTTGAGAATCAATGGAAGATAGGTATGCATGTGATATGAAGCAGTAAGGTGTGTATGGTTTATAGAAGTATTTTATGAAAGATCCTTTTTTTTGGAATCTTATGTTTTGCTTATCATGGTTTGTATCGAGTTTTGATATTAGTTGTGTCAGTTGAAGTGTTATCTGAATGTTTGTATTGAATTATGATTTATGATTCATATGCTTTGGAATCTATGGTATCTATATCTTAAAGATGGAAATTATTATGCTTGGAATTTGTGCTTATGGGTCCATATCTATAGGCCCGGTAGACCCTTGTTTTGTTTCAATAATTGAAGTGTGTGAAGGAAGCATGTAGAAGATAAATGAAGGTTGACTTGGTTACCAATTTTGGTCAAGGCATGTTTGTATAGTGTGTTGATCTAAGCAATGCATTATTGTGTAAATCATTTGTGTTTAGCCAACATATTATCTTGGTGTATGTGCTTGTCGGTATATATATAGAATGACATATGAGTATGTATGTATGACAATGTATGGAGTGTGTGAGAAACAGAGTAGTGGTATGCAAGGTACGTAAGTATAATTTAGTAGAAGTATGCATGCGGTGTGCAATATGAACATTGGAGTATGATATATGTGTAAGAGTGAAGGTGTATGTGGAAAGGTGCCAGTGCAGTGTTGTTGTAATCCTTTACCAAATCTACTGCAAGCAATTGAACTAACAGAGTGTAGATAGTGTTGCAGTAATCCATCACTAGATCTACTACAGGTAGGTGTGGACAGGTTGGAGAGATCCCATACCAAGTATTTTCTAAGTTGTTATCTGAGCTTACCTTGGAATTAACCTCATGCATTTGGAGATGTAATTTTATTTAGTTCACTTATTTTTATTGCAAAGAGCATTTTGGCAGTGAGTCATTTTGTATTCAAGTAGTGAGTCATCCAGCAATGAGCCACCCATTTTGTAAACACCATATAACTAGTTATATTATCTTGAGAGTTAACCGTCTCCATGGTTTTTCTCATTTAGGTTTTCCACGTATAAAAATATAGTATCTATCTTGTGATTATGGTTTTTGTTTACTATGTTGGCATTTGATCATTTGATCTTAACCGGTAATTATTTGTTTGCTTTATGCAACCGGTACATGTTTTTTTTGCAAATAGATTAGATTTTTGTTTGATGAATATGTTGTACGTTGTCATTGATGGAAACTATGTTTCTATAGTCATTCGAGTCCTACAAGTCAACCAAAAAGGCTTAACTGGTAAGCAGAGATAGTTTCTAACAGAACTGGTAATTAGGACTTTAACTAATAAAAGATAGACAATATTATATTCTGAAAACCGATACAAGAAATTTATGAAGAATGGGATGATGCAGTCTTGTAGTAGAAATGAAGACTAGTAGATGAAGTTATGTTCATGACCGCATGTGGTGATTCAATCAGATGAACGAGATTTGATTGACAGAGTAGGTATTCTGATGGACATTCAACCGGTAGTAATGAAAATCACTCAGACCAATAAAAAGGCACATAATTTGTTTTGTTATGTCAGTGGCCGACATAACTAAGGCATGCATTGCAAGATTATCTAGATACATTGAACCTAGGAAATTGTTCCAAGGTTCTAGCCGACCTAATAATGTTTTGAATATGTGTGATGAGGTATGAACGCATATATGAGTATGAGCTTGAATGTGTAAGATATCGTTAGCAAATTTTGTATTTCTGCTAGTGTGGTGATCAGAGGAGTTTTGAGATGAAGTATATGTGATGTTGTAATGTTATGAATTGGATCTTATCAGACACTAGTGGTTTTATACTGAGATCATTTGTACTTGTTGTCTCCCTAACAGTTGCAGCAAGAAAATCCTCTCACAAGGTCACTCCTAATAGTGTGCAGTCGGATCCTAACAGGTCTAATCATTAAATCCTCTAACCAGATAACACATTAACTTGTATTTGCAAATCCCAGCAACATGGGTAGCTCCTAATAGGGTTTTTCCTCACAGGCCTTATTGTATAGCTCTTAATTGGGCTGGTCCTCATAGGCCTTATTGTATAGCTCTTAATCGAGCTTAGACACTTCTAACAAGGTGTGCCCCTAACCAAGTGTTGTAAACCTTAACCGGTCAGATCTCTATACTGCAGATAGTGGATCTTTGTGGGTACTAACTCCCACCATGGTTTTTCCCATTTGGGTTTTTCACCTATAACCTCTTGTGTCATGTGGTTTATGCTTTATGTTGTGATTGCTTGCTTGGTGTTATTTCTTATATGCTTATTGATTTTTTAAGTTGGTAAAATTGATAATCAGATTTGTATTATTTTTACTTGCACTGATTCACCCCCCCTCTCAGTGCCTTATAAGTTCATCATACTATGCATTTTCTACTTCATGTTGATGAGATTATTTGCTAATATTTAATTATCAGTAAAAAAAATTATTTTCTATGGGAATACTTATTCGCCCTGCCCCCCTCTCAGTATTTTGGTCCATTCAACCATTCAACATAATCATGCTAGCAAAATCAAGTGTTTTATTTCTTCAAATTGTGAAAAAGGTGATAAAGATCTAGATGGCTCTCATGCTAGTAATCAAGGGAAAATTATGGGCATAAAATTATCTAGTGCAAAGAGGTTATCTTAGTCATAATGATTTTGCAATCAAAAGGATATTCTCTGCAATTGTTAAAGAGATGGGAGGTGGAGACGAAAGTATAATAGGATTAATAAATAAGTGAGATGGTATCCTTTTGAATCCAAAAGGTCTTTAGGAGGTTTCTTTTATAGAATAATTTTCTTTGAATACCTTTAAGGGAGTTTTTTGGAAAAAGATGGAAAATATTTTCCTCCTCTCTACTTCTAATGAATAGTAGGCCTTTACAACTCTTTAGTTGAAGGATATCCAATAGGAATCCTTTTGTCTTTGTAATAGAGATAAATTCTAGTTCTCTTGTTGAGCCTTAGAATACTTTCCTTAATTAAATATTGGACTATGCCCATTCTACCTTTTTGAAATGTATTGTGAGATATGTTTTGTGTTCATGATTAAAAGGCTTGATTGTTTTTCTGCTCAAGTTTTTTCGGGATTATTATTATCACTGTTGGTGAATGGATCATGTAAAACTTTCCACTCTTCCATTTTCATGAGGGGTAACCTCAAATTATACTATTTTGTATAGAATTAACAACCTTACTAAATTACGAGGAAACTCAAAGGATTTGATTCATTTTGTTTGGCCTTTACACAACTTCTAAATTTTGAGTATTTCAATTTATGCTATATTACTTTGATGATTTTTTCTTATCTATTAAAGAGAGCTCCTAGTGTACATTGGCTATTTTTTCAAAATAAGAAAATCCTACATACCTTATCATCTTGAAAATTATAAAGAGTTGGCTTCTAAAATCCTAGAGCTTGCTACATAGGGCATGCTAGGTCTTGTTGGCAACAACAATGAAGAAAAATGAGAGGGGGGGTGAATCAATTTTCATCAGATCTACAATCTTAATTACAAATTCATATCTGGTAAATTGCAACAATATCAAAGATAAGAAAATTGAAATCACAACTCACAACACCAAGATATTGACGTGGAAAACCCGATCAAGGGAAAAACCATGGTGGGAACCTACCCACAGTAAGATGATACTTTGCAGTAATATGTGAAAATATTACAATGGGGAATGCACATGCATTCAAGCACACTGCCTAGACCTCATTGCTCAAATACAATGACCCGAAAGGTTGCAACCCTCTGGAAAGTCTCACTAACTTACAACAAGATTCAAAATACAATCTAAAAGAAATGAACTGAAATAATAGCATCTCCAAATGCCTAATTACAGTTCCGATAAGCACAATTGTCTGCTCTGCAACACCAATCTTTTATCAATCACAATAATGAAGGATGAATCACTTGTTCGCACATACACCACTCTTTTATAATGTAGACAAAACCTTGATACCTAATTTACGTGACAATATCACTTATATATACAATTCATCAACCTTGACAACAAGGTCAGCTATGTTGGCATATGCACACTCCAATGAGACATTGTAGGTGATTGAAGGTTTTGTCATTGATGGAAACCTTACAATCCTATGCCACCAGCAAGGTATTACACTGGCAAGGAATTACACCAAATAGATAGTTCACCGGCATCAATGATTAGACTCTACACCGGCACAGAGGCCGACAAGATTTTGTTATATTATATTTTGTTTATTACTGTAAAAAATTTGTAAGCCAACTTGGCATGTTGTAAAATGACTCTTATATATAAGAGAGATCATTGTAGACATTTTGTAAGTTAAGAAAGTGATGTAAGCAAAAGGGAAAAATATTAAGGCAGACCTATTATGAAAAATATAGGTTAAAGGGTTTATGTAAGAAGCAGAGCAGCAACCGGTACTGAATCAGGCATTATAGATGCTATTGTAAAGCAGTACAAGATATTGGATTTGTATAAATCTACATTGTAAGTCAGTGAGACTTCCCATTGAGCAGTGAGCTCTAGGCAATTGGCCTTCCTGCATGTGCAAGCCCCTCTTGTAAGTAATACTCTCTTATTGGCTAGTAAGTGGATATTGTGGGTCACAAATCCCACCGAGGTTTTTACCACACCGGGTTTCCTCATTAAATCCTTGTGTCATGGTGTGCTTTTCATGTGGATGTTTTTAATTCTATTTATTGCATTTTTTCTTGCATACTGCTACACTGTTATAATATGTTCTGCATGTTTTAAGATAAGAAATTATACTCACCGGTTAGATACTAATTCACCCCCCCCTCTCAATATCTGTGGGAATCCTAATAGGCTAAACCCTTAACTCACAATTACAAAATTACATCACACAATACAAAGATCCACCACCAGACCAATATAATGATTTACATGACATAAAATGGACCTAATTCAAATTCCTAGACTGTCATCTCCACCAAAAATCATGCCAAGATCAACTGCATAACATGAAAAATCATCACCGGTTCATGAAAACCACCAATAACTCGCACAATGATCAATACAGATCAACAAAATAAATATGACACAATTAGGAAACACCAAAAAGCATGTTAGAATCATTAGTAACAGCTACACCAACAACACTTATCAAATCTTCATTGATCAACATCTGAGAAATCAAGAGCACAACCAATCAGCAACTGTCACGAAGAAAGATAACTGGCAGAGAACCAAATCACAAATCATCTGAAATGAAGATACAAAAGACCATCCCAAACAATATCCCAAAAACTTAGATCATGAGATTATCACACCAAAATATACCAGATGAAATACCAAACTCTGCAGATCAACAACACAAAAAAAAAAACTGCAAAAGTGGATCATAAGATTTTCCAATTTGCAATCATCGGAGCAAGAATATGTTGACATAAATGACAAAAACATATCCTAGTAGAAGCAATGCCCAACAATCTCCCCCTTTGGCATTGATGACAACATATGAATTTGAAAAACAATCAATGCAAAGAGAGAATATATCTCCAGCAAACTCCCCCTAAGATCAAGACAGATAAAGCAATTTTTCACATGATCTCTCTCCCCTTTTGAAATCAATGACAAAGGTCATCAAAATAGAAAATAAAACTCTCTCTCCCCAAAATAGAAACATGAATCTCAAGAATCTCTCCCCCTAAAACACAGACTACTCCACCAGAGGAGCAGCACCAACTCATCAATCTAGACAAAAGAATATGTTTGTGAAGTGCATTGGATTGTTGCACCTCAATGCATCTAGTTCACATCAAGAGGGGTGGATAACCCTAACTTGTCTCTAAAATATACAAATGTATATACCAACAAAGGTTTAGTGAAAATATCATCTATTTGTTCCTTTGTAGATACATACTCCATCTTCACTTTCTCTTCATTGACTTGTTCTCTTAATTAATGATATTTGATTGACACATGTTTAGTCTTTGAATGTTGTACCAAATTCTTTGACATATTAATAGCACTTAAATTATCATAGTATATGATAGTAGGCTCATCATAGATAACTCTGATATCTTTCAACATTTTCTTCATCCAAATTACCTGAGTGTAATTACTAACAACAACAATGTACTCAGCTTCAACAGTCGATAAGGATATTGAATCTTGTTTATTACTAGCCCATGAAATGAATTTCTTACCTAAAAAATAATGCTCCATCGGTAGTTCTCTTTTGGTCATCTATATCACCAGCCTAATCAGCATCAGTGTAAGCACATAACATGAAATCATCATTCCTCAAATACCACAAACCATAGTCCATAGTTCCCTTCAAGTATATGAATATCCTCTTCACAACAATGACATGACTCTCTTTCTATTCAACTTGATATCTACCAGCCATGCACACAACATGCATAATGTCTGGTCTTGTTTGAGTAAGATATAGCAGTCCACCAACCATAGATCTATATAAGCTTTGATTAGCTTTTAGAGATTCATCATTCTTAGACAATTTACAACCAATCACCATAGGAGCTCCAACAAGTTTGGAGTCATCCAACCCAAACTTCTTTATCAATTCCTTCACATATTTAATTTGAGATATAAATAAACCTTTTCCAGTCTATGAAATATGCAAACCTAAGAAAAATTTCATCTCTCCAATTATAGAAATCTCAAATTCTTTCTGCATATCACCAGCAAACTTCATGCTCAAGTCATCATCTCCTCCAAAGATAATATCATCAACAAAGAGTTCAACTGTCAAGATGTTATCATTCTAAATCTTAAAGTATAGATTATTGTCAACAACACCTTTATTAAATCTCAATTTCAACAAGTATTTATCTAATCTAGCATACCAATCTCTAGGGGCTTGTTTCAACCCATAAAGTGCTTTCTTCAGTTTACATACCATGTCTCCATCATCTGATAATTAAAATCTATCAAGTTACTCAATGTAGACTTCTTCCTCAAGATCACCATTCAAAAAGGCAGATTTGACATCCATTTGGTACACCTTGAAATCTTTATAAGCAGCATATGCAAGCAACAGTCTAACAGCTTCAAGTCTAGCCACCAGAGCAAAAGTCTCCTCATAATCAATTCCTTCTTTCTCTAAATATCCTTTGCAAACCATTCTAGCTTTGTTCCTAACAACTTCATCGACTTCATTCAATTTGTTCCTAAATACCCATTTAGTACCAATTACACTCTTATCCGTAGGTCTAGACACAAGCTCCCAGGTGTTGTTCTTTTCAATCTAATCTAATTCTTCTTCCATATCTCTCATCCAGTTTTCATCTTTTCAAGCTTCAACAACATCTTTAGGTTCAACTTTAGAAATCAAACATACTTCTTCAGCAGCTAACCTTCTTCTAGTCATCACACCTTTATTTTTATCACCAATAATCTAATTTTATGAATGATTCAATCTTACATACCTTGGGGTCTTGTGATTGTTCTAATTTTTATGTTCCTACACTTCTTCATTGATAACAACAACATCTGGGTTAATTGTCCCTACCAGATTAGTCTGCTTCAACTCTTTACTCTGAATAGGGGCTAGAACAACATGTTGACTATCATCATATCCACATGCTCTGATCTCTTTTCCAAGGTTCCCATCCACCTTCACATTTGCACTTTCAACTATCTTTCTCAATCTTTTATTGTAACATCGGTAGGCTTTTCTCTTTGTTGAATATCCCAAGAAAATTTTTTCATCACTTCTAGCATCAAACGTTCTTATATCCTCATCTCTCTTGATATAACATTTTCTACCAAATACTCTAAAGTATCTCATAGTAGGAACAAGACCAAACCATAGCTCATAAGGAGTCTTATTGGTATCACCTTTAATATGAACTCTATTGAATGTGTAAACAACAGTGCTAATAGCTTTTGTCCAGTAGATCTTCGGAAAATTCCCTTCAATCAGTATAGTCCTTGATACATCCAAGACAGTTATGTTCTTTCTTTCAACAACTCCATTCTATTGAGGGGTTCTAGGAGCAGATAATTGTCTTCTAATCCCATGCTTCTCATATAATGAATCAGACTCACCAAAAAAAAATTCTCCTCCTCTGTCAGATCTTAGACACTTCACCTTCAATTTAGACTCAGTCTCAACCTTTGCTTTGAATATCTTGAATTTTTCTAATGCTTCTGATTTCTCCTTCAAATAGACATCCCACATCATCCTGGAATAATCATCAATGAGAAACATAAAATATACGTCACCCTGCACACTTCTAACATTTCTAGGTCCGCGTAGGTCAGTATGCACAAGATCTAGCAATCCATCAGATGCATACTACTTTCTCTTGAAAGAAATTATTATTTCCTTACCCAACTAACATTCCTTACATACCAGATTAGAAGGCTTAACAATCTTAGGCATGTCTCTAACACCTTGAATAGAACTGATCTTAATCATTGAATCAAAGTTAACATGACACATTCTCCTATGCCATAACCAACTCTCATCAATCTAAGCAATCAAAAAAAATTTCTCACCAGCATTCAAATGAAAAATGTTACCTTCAATCTTAGTTCTAGATGCAATATCTATACTGGAGGCATTTAGGATCTTGCATTTTCCATTCTTGAATTGCAAATCATAACCTTTATCAACCATCTATCCAACACTCAAAAGATTATGCTTCAAACCTTCAACATACAAGACATCATCAGTGTTATGCTTACCATCAAAATAAATAGAATCTCTGCCATGAATCAAACAAGCTTTTTCATCTCCAAATCTTACTATTCCACCAGCATACCATTTCATTCTCACAAATTTTCTTTTATCACCAATCATATGATGTGAAAAACCGCTATCAATCACTCATTCATATTTTTTTCCAAATTTAGCATCTAAAGATTTCTCCTCAACAGTACAGCTAGTGGAATCAATAGGTACAGGTCCATCTTCTATAATGGAAAGAAATACAACTTCATCTCTTTCTGATTCTTCATCTATAACACCTTCTTCAGCAGCATAATATCAGTTCTTCTGATTCCTATACTTCCAGTTAGACTTGTAAGGCTTATCATACTTCTCATGCTTCTCATATCTATCAATCCTATTATGCTTATCAAACTTATCATGTCTATCATATTTAGCCAATCTCTCCGGGGATCTAGAAGAAAAATGTATTATCTTATTACAAGAGAAACATTTCAAACACATGTAATGCCTGCCAAAATACCCTAGAGAATTAAAGCCAAATAACTCTAAATAGGGCTAAATTTTTTTTTTTTTAATAAACTAAAATACACTTAACTCATATGAATAACATGATTAAGAATTGGTTAACTTAGTTTCCAACTTAATGTCGATATCTTTATCATTGACTATTTACTAAGTTGTTGTGCAAGTGGAATTCTTATTATGATACCACATCTATTTCACTAGGGTACATTATCGTTTTTACTTAATCTCAGCAGTAAAATCTACTTACTAACCTTCATTAACCCTCATTAGCTATCACTAGCCATTACTAACTATCATTGGATATCCTTAGCTTTCATGACCTATCACTACCTATCCTTTGATACAATGCACATGCAATCTGTTGATTTCATATGCAAGATTATGAAACACTAGAAAATTCACTAACTTATCTATGTAAATATGTAAGTACTCAATTAAGTACTCTTCATGATTATTTCTACTAATCTCTCTATTCTATATTATATGATACAAGATTATCCCCTTTAGTATAATGTCCATTTGAGCACAAAATCCAAATACTCCTAATCCCTTAACCATCTCTTACCTATGTGAAACATTATGCATCTATTATGATTAACCGTCTCCTAATGCATGATCATTAATTTCATTAACCTCTAACCCTATTTCTCATAAATCTAAATTTGCTTAGCATGATCATTTACTATCATTAACTTTACATGCACAATGCAATATCTAACTGTTGGCAATATTGCATTATAACAGACAATGAAAGATTGTTGGCATTTCAATAAGGATATTGAGAAGGTTGTTGATGATTATGGATATAACTGATTAAAGATGTTTTACTATCTTGATATTATTATTTTGTCATTGATGTCAAGAAATTGATTTTCTAATTCAGTATAATGTTGCCATATCTTGAGAAGTATGATATGAAGATTATAAAGAAGTCGGTAAAAGACACAGGAAAGAATATGATGAATAAAGGGATGAATAAGGTATTCAATGGGCAACTACTACCGAGTCAGACAATGATGAGATCATGATGTTTTAGATTGTTTTAACATCATACATATGTTGTAAAATGTAAAGGTTAATACTATACTATGGTATCAGGCAAAGAACCTAGTTGGTAAACCCTAAGGTTATCGCTATCGGTTAATGAAGGCGAAATGTCTACCGAGTGAAGTTTAGTATTCATCGAGTTGTTACCAAGTTGTAATTGAGCTATAATAGAATGCATGAAATGTTTACATGCGGTATTTAATGAAAGAAGTTGATGAGCTAGAGCGGATCAATGATTGTTAAGTCGTGGAAGAAGTTTGTTAATGAATCTAAGGCAATGGAAAGTTGGCATCAAGATCTACAACTCAGATTGAACCACAATACCCTGGCACAAGTTCAAAGACTATTATGCAAGTTCCAAGGTGGGGTAAAACATTTTTAGATTGAAAGATGCATTGAACTTGGACAAATTTGAAGATCTGATGGCTATGATTGATCATGGGAAATGTGATCAAGGAGATTAAGCGGTTACCTAATTGTTTATAAATAGGAAACTGTTGATAAACAATGTATGTGGGCAAGTGTATGCACAGGGATGCTACATAGTGATTACCGAGCACAGAAGCTTGAAGACCTGTTAGAATAACAAAGTATAGAGGCCCAACAGATAGACAAGATTAGTTCTATGTCTAAATTATATTGAATAAATAGGAATCTACTTTAGCATTTTAGATGTGAAGTTGCAGATAGATTTTTATTACTATTATTTTGTGAAAGTGATAGAAAATCTCTTAGCCGAGTGGACTTAACAGTCTTATATGTAAATCATCTAGCAAGGTGACATTCTGATTGAGTGTTTGAAATCCTTTGATAAGGTTTTCTAACAAAGTGAAGATCCTAACAGATCTGAGGGAAATCCCTTAATCGGGTCACATCTAGCAATGTGTTTGTAATCTTTAACAGGATTTGCTTTTAACCAAGCATACTCTAGAAGAGTATATTTCTTAGTGGGTCTGAAATCCCACAATGGTTTTTCCCTATTTGGGTTTCCACGTTAAATCTGGTGTTATGAGGTTTATATTGTTCATATTCTTTTGAGTTTGCATGTTTGATAGTTTTGGTTATATGACTAATATATATGTTACCGAGGTTGAATCTGATGTTTTTATGGATGATTAAGTTTGTATGATTCACCCCCCCCCCCCCCTCTCATCTTGTTGGCTATTGGATCTGTAGTTATATTAAGTATCAGAACTATCAATTGGTATCAGAGCTTTGGACTCTGGAAGGAAAGTTTAAAGGCACTTGAGTTAAAGATCCAAAGATGTATAAGAGGGATGCACCGAAGCTGAACAAGTCAAGTTTCTCTACATGTCAGAAAAGGATGAAGCTACATCTATCAGGAGTTGGAGAATATGTTGTATACTATCTGGAGAATGATTTTGTCACATCAAGCACCTATCCATTGATTATGGAAGAGATAAAGGCAAAGAAAGAACATATTCAAGCAATGATTGAAATAACATCTGCATTGACCGATTCAGAGTTTAATGATCTAGAAGGCTGCAATGATGCAAAGGCAATGTGGAATAAGCTCATATCAGTATATGGAGGAGATGAACATGTTCAAAGAGAAAAAGTAGACAGTTTAAGAGGACAACTTGAATCTATCAGGATGAATGAAGGTGAGAACATAACTTAGTACAGTATAAGACTAAAGGAGATTGTCAATCAAATCAAAGGGGCAGGTGGAACTATTGAAGAAAAGGATATAACAAGTAAGTTGTTAAGAACCCTTCTACCAGCTTATGCAATTTGAGTCTTAGCAATCAATGAATTAAGGTCTGTACCTAATATGCCAGTTTCCTTGGATGCTACTATTGGTAAGCTACATGCATTTGAGTTAAGTAATTTTGATAATAGTGGATCTTCGGTAAATAAAGTTGAATCTGCATTTAGTTCTTTTCATCTTGATGAATCTAATGATTACAATGAAAGAAAGTATAAGTACTCTGAAGGAGATCACAATGGAGCAAGTGAAAGATTTCAGAAGAACATGGAAGAAGTACACAAACTGTATGAAGAAATCAAAAAGCAAGAAGAGTTTGAAGCACTATTGGCCAAAAGGTTACCGAGAAGCAAAGGTAAGTATAAAGGAAAACTACCTTTGAAATGTTTCAATTGTGATAAGATTGGATATATGGCTTCTAACTGTCTTGACAAAGATTTTACTAAAAAGAGAGATTACCAAGATGACAGACAGAAAGATAACCATTATAGAGGACACCGAGACTTCAGGAGAAGAGATAGAAAGACATGCTTAATAGCTGATGAGGAATCTAATGATGATAAATCAGATGAGACTGATATAGAGGAAGTTGTTTATGTGGCTATCAAAGATGGATCAGATGAAGAAAGGTGTAGAAAAAGCCCTAACATCTCACATAAACACTAATGATTCTTGGATTATAGATAGTGGATGCTCACATCATATGACAGGAGATAAACACAAGTTTGTTATGTTAGAAGATTATGATGGAGGCTATGTTAGATTTGGTAATGATGCACCATGTTTGGTAAGAGGTAAAGGATCTACAACACTTCTTGATAATGCAAGATGCAATGATGTCTATTGGGTTGAAGGTTTGAAATACAATTTGTTGAGTGTAGCATAGCTAAACAACACAGGTTACCGAATAGAATTTCAGAAAGGAATTGTTAAAGTTAATGACAAGAATGGAAAGTTAGCTGCTACCAGGACACAAACTAAAGGTAATACATTTCACCTTGACTCAACTCATAATAAGTGTTTGCATGCAAAGATTGATGATACCTGGCTATGGCATAAGAGATTTTGTCATGTAAATTTTGATAACCTGATCAAGATAAGTAAGAAGCACAGAGTAAGAGGTCTACCAAGTCTTGAAAAACCTGAGAATGCTACATGCTGAGGATGTCAGATGGGTAAGATGACAAGATCAAGCTTTACAATTAAGTCTTACACTTCTAAAGGAATTTTAGATCTAGTGCACACTGATCTTTGTGGTCCTATGAAAGTTCAAAGTTATTATGGTGATAAATATTTCATGTTATTTGTGGATGACTATTCAAGGATGATGTCAGGAATGTTTTTAAAAGAAAAATCTGAAGCTTTTCAAATGTTTAAATGGTACAAGGCAAGAGTTGAAAATGAAACAAGAAGACAATTGAAATGTCTTAGATCAAATAGAGGAGGAGAGTTCACATCTGATGAATTCAACTTATTATGCAATGATCATGGTATTAAAAGACAAGTCTCTGCACCGAGAACTCCATAGCAAAATGGAATAGCTGAAAGAAGAAACAGGTCTATTGTGGATTGTGCTAGAACACTGATGATTGAGAAGAAGGTGCCACAAACATTTTGGAGAGAAGCAATAAGCACAACTGTTTACACCTTGAATCGAGTTCAATTGAAGAAAGGTACTTTGAAGACACCATATGAGATCTGGTATGATAAGAAACCAAATGTTAGTTATTTTAAATCTTTGGAAGTAGATGCTATGTTCATAAAGATGATAGAAATGGCAAGTTTGATCAGAAAAGTGAAGAAGGAACATTTCTAGGTTACTCTTCTAGAAACAAAGCATTTAAATGTCTTATCAAATCATCTAACAAAATAGTAGAAAGTGCAAATGTGAAAATTGATGAATTTGCAGAAAGAAATGATGAAGGAAATTCCAAAGAACTAGAAGACTATGATGAATTTGTCTATGTGCAACCGAGAAGTCCTACCAAGAAAATTGATGAAGAAAATATCTAGTTACCGAGTGATGAAGAAGATCATACAAAGCCTACCGAGCCTATATTAGCCAAGTATGTCAGAAGACATCATGCACCAAGTCAGATTATAGGAGATAAGGATGATCCAGTGATGACAAGGAACAAACTAAGATAGAACACATGTTTGATATCTGAATTTGAACCGAGAATAGTAAAAGAGGCATTTAACAGTGAAGATTGGGTAAATGCTATGACAGAAGAGATTGATCAAATCAAGAAGAATGACACATGGACACTAATCCCAAGACTGAAGGACAAAAATCTAATCGGTACAAAGTGGATTTTCTGAAACAAGCTAAATGAAAAAGGGGAGGCCATTTGAAACAAAGCAAGATTAGTTTGCAAAGGTTATGCACAAGAAGAAGGAATTGATTATGGTGAAACTTTTGCACCTGTTGCTAGACTTGAAGGAGTAAGAACATTGTTGGCCTATGCTACTTTCAAGAACTTCAAGGTATATCAAATGGATGTCAAATCTGCATTTCTGAATGGAATATTAGAAGAAGAAGTTTTCATTGAACAACCTAGGGGATTTGTTGAAGAAAATAATAAAGATCAGGTATGTAAATTGAACAAAGCTTTATATGGTTTGAAACAAGCACCAAGAGCATGGTATGAAAGATTGCACTCTTATTTGATTAAGATTGGTTTTATAAGGACAAGTGAGAACAACATGTACATGAAGAATGATGAAAATGGAATACTAATCTCAACCATATTTGTTGATGATATTATATTTTGTGGAAATGACTCTTTATGCAAGAACTTTGGAAATGAAATTAGAAAAGAATTTGAGATGTCATTAATCAGTGAGATAAAGTATTTTATAGGTTTACAAATACTATAAATGAAAAATGAGATTTTCATTACTCAATCCAAATACATAAAGGAAATCTTGAAAAAATTTGGAATGGATGATTCAAAACCAATAAGTACTCCTATGACTACCAACTGCAAATTATCAAAGAATGATGAATCTGCATCTATTGATGAGACACTCTACTGATCCATGATTGGAAAGCTACAATATGTTGTTCACAGCAGACTAGACATAGCACATGCAGTAGGTATAGTTGCAAGATTCTCTGCAGATCCTAAGGAAACACACATGACAGCAATCAAGAGAATTTTTAGATACTTGAAAGGCACAGAGGATTATCGCTTAGTATATCATAAAGGAAATGATTTTGATTTACAATTTTATACTGATGCTGATTGGGTAGGCAACATTGATGACAGAAAAAGTACAAGTGGTGGAGATTTCTTTTTAGGAGAAAGACTAGTGAGTTGGCTCTGCAAGAAACAAGAATGGGTTTCACAGTCAACAACAGAAGCTGAATACGTTGTTGCAACATTGAATTGTACCAACATTGCATGGATCAAACAACTGTTGGAAGGTATAAATGAGAAAGTTATCAAGCCAGTAACTATATTTTGTGACAATACTAGTGCCATTAATATTTCAAAAAATCATGTCATGCACTCTAAGACAAAGCACATATCTATCAAATATCATTATCTTAGAGAAGAAGCTCAAGAGAAGAAAGTGGTGTTAAAATATGTTAGCACAAAGGAGCAAATAGTAGATATCTTCACCAAGCCACTACCAAAGGACACTTTTGAATATCTCAGAAGTAAGTTAGGGGTCCTACCCCTATCTTCTACTCACTGACCAAGTTCGGTGAAAGCATCAAATTGATGACTCTATTGAATTACTACAGAGAATATTATAGGGAACAGGAATTGAAGACAAATGCTCTGACCGAGACTCAGTTGATACACAACAGTAGGAAATAACTTCTTATAGAAACAAATTATGTTTTAGTTCTTTTCTTTTTGGCATTGTTGTCAAAGGGGGAGAATACCTATGAAAGGGAGAAAATACCTATGAAAGAAGAGAAGAGCAGACTACAGATTGGAAAGAAGACTGAGAAAATAGGAGAAGTCTAATGTATGGGGGAGAGCATTTCAGCATTTCAGAATCACAGCAATCGGAATCTATTAAGGTCAAATCAATTGGTTTTGCCATCAATGCCAAAGGGGGAGATTGTTGGCAATATTGCATTATAACAGACAATGAAAGATTGTTGGCATTTCAATAAGGATATTGAGAAGGTTGTTGATGATTATGGATATAACTGATTAAAGATGTTTTACTATCTTGATATTATTATTTTGTCATTCATGTCAAGAAATTGATTTTCTAATTCAGTATGATGTTGCCATATCTTGAGAAGTATGATATGAAGATTATAAAGAAGTCAGTAAAAGACACATGAAAGAATATGATGAATAAAGGGATGAATAAGGTATTCAATGGGCAACTACTATCGAGTTAGACAATGATGAGATCATGATGTTTTAGATTGTTTTAACATCATACATATGTTGTAAAATGTAAAGGTTAATACTATGCTATGTTATCAGGCAAAGAACCTAGTTGGTAAACCCTAAGGAACCTAGTCAGTAAACCCTAAGGTTATTGCTATCGGTTAATGAAGGCGGAATGTCTACCAAGTGAAGTTTAGTATTCACCGAGTTGTTACCGAGCTATAACAGAATGCATTAAATGTTTACATGTGGTGTTTAATGAAAGAAGCTGATGAGCTAGAGTGGATCAATGATTGGTAAGTCATGGAAGAAGTTTGTTAACGAATCTAAGGCAATGGAAAGTCGGCATGAAGATCTACAACTCAGATTGAACTGCAATACCCTGGCACAAGTTCCAAGACTATTATGCAAGTTCCAAGGTGGGGTAAAACATTTTCAGATCGAAAGATGCATTGAACCTGGATAAGTTTGAAGATCTGATGGCTATGATTGATCATGGGAAATGTGATCAAGGAGATTAAGTGGTTACCTAATTGTTTATAAATAGGAAACTATTGATAAACAATGTATGCGGGCAAGTGTATGCACAAGGATGCTACATAGTGATTACCGAGCATAGAAGCTTGAAGACCTGTTAGAATAACAGAGTATAGAAGCCCAACAGATAGACAAGATTAGTTCTATGTCTAAATTATATTGAACAAATAGGAATCTGCTTTAGCATTTTAGATGTGAAGTTGCAAATAGATTTTTATTACTGTTATTTTGTGAAAGTGACAGAAAATCTCTTAACCGAGTGGACTTAACAGTCTTATATGTAAATCCTCTAGCAAGGTGACATTCTAATTGAGTGTTTGAAATCCTTTGACAAGGTCACTTCTAACAAAGTGAAGATCATAACAGATCTGAGGGAAATCCCTTAACTGGGTCACATCTAGCAATGTGCTTGTAATCTTTAACAGGATTTGCTTTTAACCGAGCATACTCTAGAAGAGTATATTTCTTAGTCGGTCCGAAATCCCACAGTGGTTTTTCCCTATTTGGGTTTCCACGTTAAATCTGGTGTTATGAGGTTTATATTGTTCATATGCTTTTGAGTTTGCATGTTTGATAGTTTTGGTTATATGACTGATATATATGTTATCGAGGTTGAATCTGATGTTTTTATGGATGATTAAGTTTGTATGATTCACCCCCCCCCTCCCATCTTGTTGGCTATTGGATCTGTACTTATATTAAGTATTAGAACTATCACTAACTACTTCCCTTTTGTCCTTACATAATGTATAATATGAAATGCATACATTTCCCTATCATTACATGATTCATATGAGATTTCTACTCCTATTATGATAATTTATTTCATGCAGCCCACCTACATAATGCAATCGTCTATATGCCTTTCCTATGTATTATTACTATGAGATGCATGCTTACTAACTTGGAAATGCAACTAAAAGAATCTTAGCATTACCTACACTTGATATGAGTCATTGCAACCATCTTAATTATGCAACCAAAGGAATATTACATTCATTACTAATAATATGATTTCAGCCATACATCTTATTTATTTTTTATAGTGTTAATCTAAGGTTCATTGCCACATAATGTTTTAGTACAACTAAAAATGATTTCAGCTATGTTTCTATTCTAGTTTCCATTCCACTCTTCTAAGATTCTTGCATAATGTTTCTAACCACTAATTTGCTTTCCACTACCTAACAATGCTACTACACATTATCATGGTTCTAAGTTTACCTCTGACATCAATGTAGCATAATAGAATCAACTTAAGAATCAACGCCTCATTCTAACAAGAACATAAACAATACATTATATACATTGCATATCAAAGTCGTTTAATGACTACATTGCTTGTCCAAGACGAACATGACCATGAGTATGCTATGATTACAACTCGTCACATAGTTCTTCAACATGAGCGTAGCTCACCAAGTGTAAATACAAATGATCACCTACAACTATTACAAATGTTTACATCACATTTACTCGAGCATCAATTACTTAGAGAGTTTTATTCTTTCAATTCTATGATTACTAATACATATATCTGTTGTCATAAATATACTAAGCCATCAAGATGAAGATCCAATCCACACATGGAGAGAATAACACCAACTAGGAAGGAAAACCCCAATGGTAAAAAAACACCAACCATCCAACCAATGTGAAACCTACAAGGAACCACCCCCTATGCTAGGAGATGATGCAAAGTCCCAACACATACTCTACATCTAAATTGACACTCAAAACTAAAGGACAAGACTACCATAAGACACTCATGCATGAAGAAAACATAACTAAGCATAATAAGAGACTCCTAGAGTCTATCAACAATAAAGCATAGATGCAATGAAAAACAACAAGGGATCACATATAGGAGTGCAGTGTCATCATATGCCATCCACAAAACACATAACATAGGCACTAGACTGATGGACATGTGGAGCCATCTCAACCTATGAGAGACTAAGGGAGATTAACTTACCCTCTTCACGACCTTCTCATGCTTATCCTAAAATATCCTCCCTAGGACTAAGTCATGAGGCACAAACCAATTTATTATCTTATTAATAAACCTATCTACCCATCTCATGTTTATTTTTTAGGTGTTTCTCTTGTTTACAATGCAAGGTAAACTCCCTTGTGCCCTGGCAGTCTAGACTTCATGCATCTTTACAAGAAACCTCATGATAGTGCATCTCCCGTGACCCCGGTCATCACAAATAATCCCACTCCCCCTAACATGGACTCATACAACAAGGAAAATATGCCCAAGAGGTCCTAAAAAAAGTATTCAAATCTTGAAATGAAACTCATAGCATGCATCCCAAACACTCACACGTGATCATAAACCTGAACAAGGCCACAACAAAAAGGAAAGCAAGAAGAGGAACCTCTTGGCAAGCAATCATAAATCAAAGGGCCACACATAAGGCCATCATAATCTTCTGCCAAACATAGAAACAACATCACAACAAGGCCATTCACTTGATGGAAACAAAATATAAGGGTGCAGCCTTCTCTCATGGCAATCTCAACATGAGAGGAACAAATAAAACCACAACATGAAGATAAAAAGCTCATAAATCATCATAAAACCTCAAATATGAATAAGAGCAATTTCAAGACACAATAATATATCATAAACTAACCTCTGCTACAAAGAACATTATGGAATAATCAAGTCAAATAAGCAACATATAGGAAAAATCCCTAAATACACAGTCATAGTGTTTTGGTCATATCTCAAGAACCCAGATACCAAATTTCACGATTTTAACATAAATTTTAGAAGACTTTAAGGTAAAAAAACCAACAAAATGCGTGCAAACCCAATTTCTATTTGTACACACATAAGAAGAAAATTATACATTTGTACAATATCTTCCCCCTATAGAGATCCCTAAATCACTGAAGAGGTCATAACATAGGTCTAAATGAAGGATAAATTTCTTAGAAGCACACCTTTTCAGGTAAATTTAGCCAAGACAACCCAAAATATTTAAAATTAGGTGACCTACTTATTTAGAAAAGTGGGATTATCAACACATAGACAACATAATTTTCCACCATGGTTTTGCTACACTACTCTGATTCAATCATCCTTATTTATTAACCGTACATAAAATATTCACATAAGTTTTGAAACCATAAGATCAATCGACTGGTTTTTGCTTAGTTATTGGTGCATCATAAGCTACTCAATCCCAAGAACTTCTATATTTATTATATTCATAAATTTGCCAATACATTTGCTTTACTAACATATTTCATCTATTTAACTAATATCATCATTGTCCAATTAAATCTTAAGTCTAGTGCAATTCTCTGCAGTGTTCTCCCTTGCACATACTATCAGAGGTCTAATAGGAACATGATAGAAACAATACTTAACTCACAACGAGGGTCCATAAGACATTCACATTTGGAATGGTCACCATTAATAGCAAAAGAGAAATCGGAAAAGAAAAATCCTCAAATCCAAAACCACGAAAAAGAAGAAAATTTGCTGGTGAAATCCAATCAAGAATAAAGTATGACAAGTGTCACTTAAAGGTAAACTAAAATAACGGAAGAAAGAAATTGGTGACCAATCCAAAGTAAGGAAAATATGAAACCACATTAACTCCATCCATACCACTCACAAATCACAGAAAAAATAAAACCAAATAAACAATTCATTCAATCCACATCATGAGGTGACTAATGTTAGTCACACTGGAGGGAGTTACCGATGCACAACACCCAAGGGTATGATGCCCTTGAATGAGTAGAGAGTACATGCCATGCATTTAAGACCTTTACTTAAATTCCATATTTTCCTAATTTTTTTAATGTAATGCACCCCTTTTAACGAAGGTCTATATGAGTATCTTTTAGGAAAGTGACAATTTCAAGGGAGAGATGGAGTAACTAGTACACTCGTACTAATTGTTAATAGAAATCTCTTTTGCATGTTACCTATCTCTATTACGATTGTCACAATCCTATTCCTAGAACTTACTTTTCCTTGTCACACCATTCAATGCATACACACATTACACTATTTAGACTCACTTCCTAACATTACTTTAAATACAAGCATTTATGGAACAAGTATTTTCAGCCTTTCTGGGATACTATCATTCGGAAGACATATTAGGAATTTTTTCAATTTGTTATCCTTAAATCCCACTAGAACTCTCAAGAGAGACACCTTGTTAAAATTAAAATAAAGGAAATAGCATTTGTTCTTATTCCACTTCATTGATTAAACAAAACATTCCTCCAAACCACACCAATCCTATTCAAAGTCGAGAATTCTATTTTATCAAAGGATGAAAGACATAACACTATCATTCTCTATCCATGCCATCTATCAAGATTTTATTTATATATTTACATTGTATCGTTGTATTCTCACTTATTAATTTTTAAACACTTGCATCTACATGGACAAACATTCTATCTAACTAGCTATTTTGCTTTTTAAGAAATTAGAAATCGTGGATGCTTTAGCTAAATCTTAGAATTTAATGCAAATTTATTTTATGCAATTCTTTTAGTGCATGCAAAATTTATTTCTACCAATGGAAAATCCAGATAGTAATAATCTTCTATATACATAAATCTTTTACCAAATGGATAGGTGAGGGAGAAAGGACATTGCCAGTCAATCAACATACACACCCACAATTTTAAGCATGAACTATTCAATTCTTAAATATGTTATATGCAGCTAATACAATCCTTCTATGGTATGCAAATCCAGCTTCCCTTGGCATTTCCTAGTATTGTAGATGCACCTAGAATTCCCTTCCATAAATGAATGATATAATTTTACCAATCATTTTCTTACATGTCGAATCACACACAGATAGAACACTTGATAATTCTTTTAGGTACCCTACATTACTAACCAATTTTGTGCTTCTCCAGGCTAAGAATCTTCTATCAACTATCCTACTTCAGCCATGTATTAAAGGTATTTATTACAACCATACATTTAAAAATAACATAATTATTAATACTTTAGAGGCATCCACTTATAGTAGGATATTACAAAGAATTCATTTCACTTCTATATCACGAGTTAGAAGAAACAGTACAACACCATCTAATGTATCTTTCATAGCCATAGTCAAGTTCCAGAGTAACATTCACCACCATATTTACAATTATCCAACCTACTAAGGGCTTAGATTCACTAATACATGATCAATAACCAAATCTCCTTTCTAGACTATCACCATTATTGAGATACTCAATTCCTCCGTAACATAACTTAGCATGATCTCCAATAACAGTCATATTCCAATTTGTTAACACATATCTTACAACTCATGAATACTCTCTCTCTCTCTCTCTCTCTCTCTCTCTCTCTCTCTCTCTCTCTCTCTCTCCTCTCTCTCTCTCTCTCTCTCTCTCTCTCTCTCTCTCTCTCTCTCTCTCTCTCTCTCTCTCTCTCTCTCTCTCTCTCTCTCTCCTTATGTGTGTGTGTGTGTGTGTGTGTGTGTGTGTGTGTGTGTGTGTGAGTGTGTATTACATTATAACCACTCCATATACTTAATGTTCTTTACTAAACCATAACCCATAACCCACTTCATAATTAATCTCATACATTCCATCTTACACATATGTTAACCAATATCATGAGTTAATTCTATTTCTAACATAAACCCATAAGAAGATAAGATTTGAAATCACTTCCTTTCCCATTATGAATTATAGCAATATAACACATCTCAATACATATCAAGGACACATAATTACTGCACTCTTCACCCAAGCCTAGGGTATCACCCAAAACCTTCATTAATACATCTACATACACTTAATCATTATAGAATGATCTTAGCACTTATATTACATGATTCACATAATTATCTATAAGTAAGTTAACATAACAAGCAAATCTTTTAAAAATACATAGCATGAGTTAAGGGTACACACACAATCCTTTCCCTAATCATCTATGTATAGAAAAAGAAACCCATATCATCTAGGTAGGCGTCATAATTTAGTAAAGAAAGCAAGAATACATAGAGTCATTGGACATTCCTTTCATACAAGAGGCATTTATAAGAAATGAATACTTATTCTGCACAAAACTATGATTTATAGGGGAGTCCAAGGAGAGGCATAGGTATAAGCATCTAAGATTTCTAAGATTTCGTGACCTTTCCCATATGCAACACAAAGAGTGATTTAAGTTCAAGAACATCATATTGCACTACCCATGTGATCAGGAGAAATGTTTGAAAATATCGAAATATTTTATTTTTATTCATATATTATATATATTTATTTATATTTTTTTGTATTTTATACATGCTAGCAATTGGCATTCGAAGGTCTTCAGAGCATTTTTAGCCCTTCAAACTTTGGTTAGTCCTTTAGAGTGTTACCATAGGTAGAATCTTATAGGGCCCAAGATACAACTCTTAGAGACCTTTCCAAGGATGCAAATGGCTCACCGTTTCGAAACCTAAGCAGAAAGTTATGACTAGTCAAAGCTAGGATAAATTTTGATATAGATTTTTGGTGGTTTTTGCTTTTATTATGTAACAAACAATTATGAATATTGTGTTTCGATTCTAAGGGATTTTTGTGACCCTTTTAATTTCATGAACTGGTATGTGTTTAATTTCCGAATAGAATGGATCACTTTTGTCTTGTTGCAATTATGTTCTTGTAAGCATATTTGGTCAATACCACTGGTACTCGCTAGGCATTGTAATCTGAAACCATAACCCAGATCAGCATGAATAAGACATCCAACCTTAACCAAAGATCCCAATGTTTGTGACCCTAGCTCTGATACCAGATGTAATGCTCACTAAAATACCCTAGAGAATTAAAACCAAACTACTCTAAAGAGGGCTAATTTTTTTTTGTCTAATAAACTAAAGTACACTTAACTCGTAGTAACAAAATGATTAAGCATTGGTTAACTTAGTTTTTAACTTAATGTTGATATCTTTATTATTGACTATTTACTAAGTTGTTACACAATCAAAATTCTCATTATGATACCACATCTATTTTCCTAGGGTACATTAACACCATTACTTAATCTCAGCAGTAACATCTACTTACTAACCTTCATTAACCCTCAATAGTTGTCAGTGGCCATCACTAACTATCATTGGCTATCCTTAGCTATCATGAGCTATCACTGCCTATCCTTTGATACAATGCACATGCAATCTATTGATTTCATATGCAAGATTATGCAACACTAGAAAATTCACTAACTTATCTATGTACATATGCAAGTACACAATTAACTACTCTTCATGATGCTTTCTACTAATCTCTCTATTCTATATAATATGATGCAAGATTATATCATTTAGTCTAACCTTCATTTCAACACCAAATCAAAATACTCCTAATCTCTTAACCATCTCTTACCTATGTGAAATGCTATGCATCTATCATGATTAACAGTCTTCTAATGCATGATCATTAATGCCATTAACCTCTAACCCTATTTCTCATAAATCTAGATTTGCTTAGCATGATCATTTACTATCATGAACCTTACATGCACAATGTAATATCTAATTACTTCCTTTTTATCCTTACATAATGCATAATATGAAATGAATACATTTCCCTATCATTGCATGCTTCATATGAGATTTCTACTCCTATTATGATAATTTATTTCATGCAGCCCACCTACATAATCCAATGGTCTATATGCCTTTCCTATGTATTATTACTATGAGATTCATGCTTACTAGCTTGGAAATGCAACTAAGAGAGTGTTAACATTACCTACACTTGATATGAGTCATTTCAACCATCTTAATTATGCAACCAAGGGAATATTACGTTCATTACTAATAATATGATTTCAGCCATACATCTTATTTAGTTTTTATAGTGTTAATCTAAGGTTCATTGCCACATAATGTTTTAGTACAACTATACATGATTTCAGCCATGTTTCTATTCTAGTTTCCATTCCACTCTTCTAAGATTCTTTCATAATGTTTCTAACCACTAATTTTATTTCCACTACCTAACAATGTTACTACACATTATCATGGTTCTAAGTTTATTTCCAACATCAATGTAGCATAATAGAATCAACTTAAGAATCAATGCCTCATTCCAACAAGAACATAAATAATACATTATATACATTACATATCAAAGTCATTTAATGATTACATTTCTTTTCCAAGACTAACATGACCATGAGTACATTATGATTTCAACTAGTCATATAGTTCTTCAACATGAGCATAGCTCACCAAGTGTAAATAAAAATGGTCACCTACAACTGTTACAAATGTTTACATCATATTTACTCGAACATCAATTACTTCAAGAGTTTCATCCTTTCAATTCTATGATTATTTATACATATATATGCTTTCATAAAGATCCTAATCCATCAATATGAAGATCCTATCCATGCATGGAGAGAAGAACATCAACCAGGAAGGAAAAACCCCAATGGTAAAAAGCACCAACCACCCGGCCAATGTGGAACCTACAAGGAACCACCCCCATGCTAGGAGATGACACAAGGTCCCAACACACACTCTACATCTAGGTTGACATTCAAAACCAAAGGACAAGTCTACCATAAGACACTCATGCATGAATAAAAAACAACCAAGCACAATAAGAAACTCCTAGAGGCTATCAACAATAATGCATAGATGCAATGCAAAACAACAAGGGATCACAAGTAGGAGTGGACTGTCATCACATGCCATCCACAAAACACATAAAATAGGCACTAGCCTGATGGAAATGTGGATCCATATCTATTGGAATCCAAGAACACTGAGAAGGGGGAGTGATTTAGTGTTCTATCGGTAATGACAGTTTTGAACGTATTGCCTATTAACCGATTAATAGTAAATAAAATTAAAGTCCATACATCAAATAATGCATAGAAGGGAAACACCATAACACCAATATTTATACATGGAAAACCTTTCAAAGGGAAAAACGACGGTGGGGTTGATACCCATAATAGCTATATACTTGATCAGGGTATATAAATATTACATGAGGGGGTCTACACATGCAAAAGGCCAACTGCATAGAGCTCACTACTTAAACATAGAATAGGAAGTCTCAATGACTTACAAAATATTACAAAGTGTTTACAAATGAAAATGAACTTATAAATTGCATCTAACCATGCTGGATAAGTTCTGGTGAATGCTCTGATATCCTTCTCTATATATCAGTTGTCTGATTGTCTATTTTGCCCTATTCAGCTACCAGTTATGTTGTGCACGTGAAACTGCACATAGACGCTTCTAATCCTTGACCAAAATGTATACTGATACTCACTAAAACATTCACAACCAAAAATTTGCATTCCATCACATTTCTGATCTATCGCTGAAACGATCTTCTTAAATATCCTTCCAACTTTACCATGTCGACTTTAATAAGAAATATAAACATGTCGGATGCTAGTACATAATGAGTTTCAAACACAATCCTAATGACCATGTCATACATCACACATTAGCACAAAATCCATGAAATAAATAATTGGGACCAAAATATTTCCTATCTAGGTCCTATCCATTACAGAGTTCCATATACAAGTTACCAGGATCAGGACTTAACCGGGTATGAAGTGAATGTCAGTGCCAGTGTAAAGCAATGTGAATACCGATTAAGTGCAATGAATTTCAGTTAACCAAATAATGAAACCATTTACCCTGAGATGATGAGTTGCTATTAATGACAACCCAAAATGCCATTAGCTCTTACCAGATGGCCAACAATCTCCCCCTTTGGCATTGATGACAGCACTCATGTGAGAAATGGTATCAACCCTGAATCTTCCTCTGAATTTGCATAGCCTCCTGGCCTGTACATGAATCTTCTATATACATTTGATTCTCCCCCTAATAAATATATACATTTTTCACTTATTCCTCCCCCTTTGACATCAATCACAAAGCGGGGTGCCCACAAAGAATTCTATGAAGTTATAAACATGAGTTGGTTCTATGCAAACTTTAATATATCTGCATACATATTTTTCAAAAATCAAAAGTAGGTATCCCAACCTTACTTAAGAGATTCAAGAATGGAGATGAATCTGTATACGGTGAAAATGGATAACAACAATATTGAAAGACTAAATGAATTCAACCACAAAACCCTAGCCTAACAACAACAAAGATCCACCATAACATATGAAGATTACCTAAGACAATGCAAATCAAATGAAATCACAAAGATTATACCATCACATGTCCAATAGGGTTTGGATCTCCATTCTTCCTATCTTCATTGATCTTGCTTGATATATTTGCTCTCAGATTTTATATGTGCACAAGAGCTCAACAAAGAATGGAAATGTGGTTGCAAGTAAGATTGCATATGAAAGTTCAAAAGCATAGTGTAGTCAATTGATCAGTCAGTCAGCTAGTTAGTTAGTTAGGGTTGATAATGAAGAAAACATCTCCTTATATAGAAGACACTATATGAAATGGAGGGATAAGATTGAGAGCTGTAAAAGATAAATGGTCGGCTATGATTAGAGGGTAGGTAGAGAAAATAAGAAAATAATGAGAGGGTAGGTAGTGTAGGAATTAAGAGATGGATGACATGTGTCATAAGTAGAAAACGTTAATGAATTAATTAAATAAATAAAGATTTATTTAATTAATAGAGGAAGTGGGATCAATTAAATAAATAAGATATTTATTTAATTTAGGAAAAGGATAATTTAGATAAATGAATGTATTTATTTAAATGAGAAATAAGGCTAGAAGAAAATAAATGAATTAATTAAATAAATAAAGATTTATTCAATTAATAGAAGAATTAGGCTCAAATAATTAAATAAATAAAGATATTTATTTAATTAGACAAGAGAATTTTAGGTGTCTACATTTTGCCCCTCTTTGAGACAATGCAGCTTGTTGCGTTGTTTCAAAGAAGATAATGTGAACTGATACAAAGTTGTCCCAAGATGGGAATGATATGCCCCCTCAAGAGATTGGATGGAAATGTCTGAAAAGATCGTAGACAATCTCTCGATAAGAAAGGAAGGCTAGAATGGACTGATTGGATAGGATAGAGTGACAGAGTCATAGGATAATGAAGACTGACTCGGGAAACTAGGGCTAGGGCTAGGGCAGTCTATAAAATAGACCACGAAGGGAATACATCCTTATTGTCATCCACACATCTAAGAGATCAGAGTGCAGAGATAGAATAGAGCAGCAGTAGTCAGCAACGATGGCATTGGTTCACAGATTCGATCACATTCATCGATTTCAGAGGCCAGTAGATGCAGGAGAGCCGGTAAGTACCACAAAACCTCCTTGTACTTTGTTGCAATAAATGTTGTCATTAATGTATGCTAGGTAGTGCAATAAATGCATTCTAGAATATGTCAAACAATGTCAAAAAATGTCGAGGCGCGTCTATGCTAGTGCTAGGTGCGTCTAGGTTAGCTAGGCGTGTTTGTGTTTGTGCCAAGCGTGTCTGTGCAGGAAAAGGCATCTATGTCAAATACGAGCATGTCTGCGTTGTGCAGGCACGTTTGTGTTATTTTGGCACATCTATGCAGAGTAGGCGTGTCTGTGCAGAGCATACGCACGTATGTGTATTTCAGGCGCGTCTGTGCAGAGCAGGCACGTTTATGCAATATGTAAGCGTGTTTATGTCATGAAGGCACATTTATGTCTTTTAGGTTGAATCAACAGTTTTGTGATGAACATACGCTATCGATTGTGTCACAACCCTCCTTTATCACTTTTTTTGATTTAAAATACAAAACTCTATTTATACTCTTTGGATGAATTATTGAATGAATATTGTAAGGGAATAAATTAATAAACCACACACACATGGAAAATGCATATATATTTTAAATTAGTTATTTAATTTCCCTCACCCAATTTAAGGCACATGTTGTAGGAGGAATAAGAAGCTTCTAGAGGCTTCTCCACCTCCTTGCATGTAACTCCTCCCACTAAGCCCAATTAATTTGCATGGAGGCCAAAATTGGGAGAGAATCTCTTTTTTTCCAATTAACAATTAGGTAGTGGGAATTTGAAATTTCTTTTATAAAATAGGTACAAGTTTCAAAAGAAAAGTTAGCTATTCCATAAGAAATTCTGCAATTTCTCCTTTGTAGTCCATTTTTCATTTGCAGCCAAGGTTTTGTTGGGAGGATTTTCTCTTCAACTTGGAGGATAAAGGAAGACTCCACACCATCTTCAAGCATCCAGGTTCCTCCAACTTAGTTCATGCATCTCATTTTTATGGTAGATTAGATTTTAGTAGATTAATTATGAGTACGAAATTTATTTGTATTTTGTTAAAGAATTAGTTTAGATTTTGTAGAAAATGAGAGTCAAGATTTAAATAAGATTCATTGTTGAAATTTCTTGATATGAAATTAGTCCCTAAGATTTTGTAAATAATGAGATTTATTGTTAAATAAGATTCATTGTTTAAATTTTTGATAAGAATGTAGTTTCAGATTTTTAGAAAATAAAATTCATTGTTTTGATAAGAAAATTGTTTCAGATTTTTGTAGAATGAAATTCATTTTTTTTTTTTTTTTTTTTGAAATAAGATTCATTGTTTAAATTTTTAGTTTCCGATTTTAGAGAATAAAATTCATTGTTTTGATAAGATATCTGTCTCAGATTTTTTTAGAATGAGATTCATTTTTTTGAAAATAAGATTCATTAGTTTTAGATTTATTTTTCATTGTTTGATAAGAAAATTGTTTCAGATTTTGTAGAATGAAATTCTTCTTTTTAATTCTGATAAGAAATTAGTTTCAGAGTAAATGGAAATTAGATTCATTTTATTTTGATAAAAATTAGATCTCCCTGTGTGTATAAATAAATCTCCTCTCTCTGTGAACGAATTTTCCCTGTGCAAAGAAATGGATAACTCTCTCTGTGAATGAGATTTTTCCTGTGTAGAGAAATGAATTCCTTTCTCTGTGAATAAGTTTTCCCTGTGTAGGAAACAGAAGAAATGGAGAAAAGAATTAAACTCTCTTTATCTGTAAATGTATTTCCCTGTAGAAAAACAAAGAAATGAGAAAAAAAAATCCTCTGGTTTCTGCTTCATTTTACCTCTGAAATTTATTACCCTGCTTGAGTAATCTTCAATAACTCATTAAAATTAAATTTATTACTCCTGTATGAGATATAAGAAAAAGATAATAATAATAATATAACATTTATGTACTCATATATATATATATATATATATATATATATATATATATATATATATATATATATATATACATATATATATATATATATTAAAAAGAACAAAGGCAAGAAAAAACCCCATCAAACGTAGGAAAATCTCCTTAAAACTCCGTAACGCACGACTTTCCACGTACTCGGTCGCAGTCTGCATGGACGGTTTCAATAAACCGTCGCAGGGTACGGGGGGGGGGCCCACGGCATCCCCTCATCCCTGCGGACCTGCGACTGCAGGGCCGCAGGGGTGATGGGACCCGTGGTCCCCACCCCGCAGCCCCTTTGTATTTACAACAAAAACTTTTTTTTAAATTCGATTTTTTTTTGTAATTTAAAGTTGAAAGTTTTAAATTGTTTTTTTTGATAATAATAAACTAAGTTAATTACCATCTAGTTAATTTTTAAGGTTGATAATAATGACATTTAGTGATGATTTTGTTTTCCTTAGTGTACATTTAAGGATATTGACTTTCAATTAAAAATGGGATTAATGATTGTAATTAAACTATCCTTATAGACTTTAAAATCGTAGACTATATTCTTCAAAAAAAAAATTAAGAAATATTGGGACGCTTGATTTGGTCCTTAGAGATTAACTTACCTTATTGCAAATATTTAGATTTGACCGTCATTTTGGACTCCCTAAGTCATCTTACATCATGGATTAATTGCTTTCGTTCATAGCATGCGAATTATTATATCTTTCATGCAGTTACTATTATGCAAGTTTCATTTGTTATGCAAATTTCACTTCAGGTAGTTACTTCCATTGTTTACGCTTCATTTTGTTATTCGTAGTTAGAAAACTAAATAAAGGAAGTTGGAAAACCAAAACTAGCAGCGTTCGGTATATATGGTGCCTCTGGGTCACGCTTACGGGTAATGCCGTCGTGTTGAACTACTGCACTTAACGCCTAATAAAGCTGCATTAACGACGTCTGTGGCATCGTCCCTATAAATCGTCGGGGAGTAATAAGGGACATTTGGAAGATAAAAAATCCAAGGGGCGGGTAATCCCTCTTGGATCGATAATTTAATAAGATAACTTTTAATTGAATTTCACACCCGTTGAGATAAACCATAGTAAACCCCTCTTAGGGATGGACTAGTTAAGAGCTCTCATGAAATTGACTTTATTTATTTATTTATTTATTCACCTCGAAGGGATATTGGTGATTTGCAATTGGGCGACATTCATGTTAAGTACTAGGATCTAGTTTTTTTTTAGGCCACAAGCAATAGGCCATCTTGAGCCTTCGCTTAAGTGCTACCTTCGTGGGTAGCAACCGCAGAGAAACTGTCTGGGACACTGACCCTAGAAAGGGTTGCGTACCCACAAAATCAGTTTACATCAAACCATAGATTAGAAAATAGAACTACATACTTTACGCCTTGATCCCACGCCGAAGTGGGTATGTAGGCAGTCTTGGGACGGAGTTGTCCCTCGTACTCAGGCGTTCGTGGGTGGGGTCTAGGCTTGGTTGAGTAAGAATCCTAATTGAAAGATAAGATAATCAAACTTAATTCAATGCATACTCGGAAGGAATCCCGTATGGATTCGCTTGACTTCCCGAGGCTTTAAGCCAAATTCCGAGGCGGAATTCAAGCTTGTGTTATTTTTCTTATTACTCCTAAGGACGACGACCTCGATGCATTCTTGTTAGAAGAATGTAGTACTTAGTGAGTGGCTCAGGACCCGAATGGTCCCGATGAGTCTAAGTCTCTGGCCAGAGCATCTCCTATCCCGTTTGGATAGATGCCTACCCCGTATGGGTAGATGCCTATCCCGTATTGGATAGATGGAATTTACGTCCCGTATGGACAATTGCCTAACCCGTATGGTTAGAAGCTCATCCCGAATGGATGATTGCCCAATCCTATTTGGATGGATGCCCAGAGTATGCAATTGAATAAAACATAATAAAAGAAAAGAAAAAAAAAAAATACTCAATTTTGTTGGGTTAATTTTGGTGGGTTATTACATGTGGTATCAGAGCAAAGGTTCAAATCTAGGCCTTGTGCTCACTTCAATTTATTCAACTAAGGGAATGTTTTACAATAATAGAAATTAAATTTTATTCTTCAAAAAGAAACTAACTACATAATTTAACTTCCAGGTAAAACCTCGAATGGCAAGAGGAAGAGGAAGAGGAAGAGGAAGAGGAAGAGGAAGAGGAAGGGGTAATGGAAGACGTACTAGGAGTCAAAGGGAGGAAAACCATGAGGAAAGCCATGAGGAAAACCATGAAGGAAACCACGAGGAAGATCATGAAGAGGATCGACACAACCTAGGTAATAACGGAGATGGGGTCCAAGCTATAATCGACCTTCTAACCGAACAAAGAGATAAAATCAACTTCCTGGAACAATCACTGCAGGACCTTAGGGAAAGGCAGAATGACTATGAGAATAGAAGTGGTACCGAGAATGGAAACCCTGGTAGCAATCAAGGAAATGTGATGGGTAATGGAAAGGAAAATAACATATTAGAACTCTCCAAGGATTTGAAGAAAATCACCCCTCCTAAGTTCGATGGGAGGCAGATTGGTGAAGGGGCTGAGAATTGGCTAAATGAAATGGAGAAATATTTTGAGCTAAGAGATTTCAGCGAAACAACTAAGGCTTTATGGGGCTCCTATCAACTCACAGGGGAGGTGGCTAGTTGGTGGACCAACACCAAGGAACAAAATGGGTATAACAGGGATACAATCACATGGGATCAATTTGTTCACCATTTTCGAGATAGGTGGCTTCCTCAATTGTTCTTTGATGAGAAAGTGACAGAATTCCATAACCTACGTCAAGGGTCCCTATCCGTTCAACAATATTGGGATAAATTCGCCAAGTTGCTTAAGTATGTGCCTATGTACCAAAGGGATGAAGAAGGCCAAGCAAGGAAGTTCATTTTGGGGCTGAATACCAACATAGGGGCAGAGGTTGACATGCATGGACCCAGAAATATGAATGAAGTACTTGAAAAGTCCCTAAGGCAAGAGAGGAAGATTCAGACACTAGCAGGACGAAACTATAATGGGAATCACTCATTCAAAAGGAAGCAAGAATTCAATGGAAACACTAATTTCAACAAGGGTCAAAGGAATAACTCTTCCGAAAGGAGACCACCGCCTAATCAATATCAGAGGAATGGAAATGATAATAACAGGGGCAACAATAACAGGGGCAATAATAACAGGGGCAATGATAACAGAGGCAACTATAACAGGAATGACCAGCAGAACAGGATAACTTATCCACCCAGGGGAAATGAAACAAGGAATGATCCCCCTAGAAATCAAGGTAGGAGAGGTCCTCCAGGCGGATGCTTTATGTGCGGGGAAAATCATTTTGCTAGAGACTGCCCCAGGATGCAAGGACAAATTAGAGCCAATCAACCCCAACAAGGGCCCCAACAGAGGATTCATGCAGCAGTTAGGAACCAAAGAAGAAGATACCAGAATGTCCCCGTGGAAACTACAGGTACACTATTTGAACAACCAATATCAATTCTAATTGACACGGGATCATCTGAATGTTTCATCTCACCTGAATTAGTGAACAAATATGCATTTAAAGTTAATCAAATGGAGTCATCATGGACGGTTCAATATGGGGATAAGGCAACTAGAGAAGTAACTAAGTGCTTACCAAGGGCAAAGGTACAATTCCCTGAGTTCGAAACAAGGGTAGATCTCTATGTGGCACCCTTAGGATTATATGATGTAATTATGGGAATGAGTTGGTTAGCAGACCATCAAGCTAATGTAGATTGTTATAGCAAAATTGTTGAATGTTTGGATGATGGGGGGAAAAGGGTCAAAATCCAAGGAAAGTTTAAACCCATTAATGTAGAAACTATCTCAGCAATGCAATTAAAGAAGGAAAGGAGAAGAGGAGGACAAATCTTTATGGTCGAATTTGATGAAGGGAAGGAGGAAAATACACCAACATTTGAAAATACCCCTTTCTTAAGAGAGTTTAGGGATGTTTTTCCAGAAGAACTACCCGGTTTACCCCCTAAGAGAAAGTTTGACTTTTCTATCGAAGTACTCCCAGGAGCTGAACCAGTATCAAAGGCACCTTACCGGATGAACACAACCGAATTACAAGAGCTCAAAATGCAATTAGAGGAACTCTTAGCTAAGGGATTAATAAGGCCAAGTGTATCACCATGGGGAGCGCCAGTTTTATTTGTTAAGAAGAAGGATGGAACCTTAAGGCTATGCATCGACTATAGGATGTTGAACAAAGTTACCATAAAGAATAGGTATCCCTTACCTCGCATAGAGGACCTTTTTGACCAAATGAAAGGAGCGGCAGTTTTCTCCAAGATAGATCTTCGGTCAGGGTACCATCAACTCAGAATTAAGGAAGAAGACATTCCAAAGACAGCTTTCAGGATGAGATATGGACACTATGAATTCACAGTAGTTCCTTTTGGAGTAACTAATGCCCCAGCTGCATTCATGAACCTGATGAATAGTGTATTCCATGACTACTTGGATAAGTTTGTTTTGGTATTCTTGGATGACATTTTGATTTATTCTAGAAATGAAGAGGAACATTTAGCGCACCTACAGATTGTTTTGCAAAGATTGAGAGAACATAAGTTATATGGAAAATTGTCCAAATGCGCCTTCTTTGAGGAAAAGATTCACTATCTTGGGCATATAATATCGAAGGAAGGAATAGCAGTCGACCCAGATAAAATAAAGGCGATAGTAGAATGGCCAATCCCTAAGAATGTTTCAGAGGTAAGAAGCTTTATGGGGCTAGCAGGTTACTATAGGAGGTTTGTGGAAGGATTCTCTAAGATAGCAAATCCCATCACCTCGTTGCAACGGAAGGGCAAAAGGTTTGTATGGACCGAGCAAAGTGATAAGGCATTTCAAATCTTGAAGGGAAAACTAACTTCAGCACCCATTCTAAAGGTACCAGACCCAAATGGACACTTCACAGTTGTAACAGATGCTTCTATTGAAGGGTTAGGAGGAGTACTTGTCCAAGATGAAGGGGTAGTGGCTTATGAATCTAGGAAGCTAAAGACTCATGAAGTCAATTATGCACCCCACGACTTAGAGTTGGCAGCAATTGTGCATGCCCTGCAAAAGTGGAGACATTTCTTACTAGGGAAGCCCTTTGAGCTTAAGTCGGACAACCAAGGGCTAAAATACATCTTTACCCAACCTCACTTAAATGCCAGACAAAGAAGGTGGCTAGAGTTCTTAAGCGAATATGACTTTGAGATCGAATATATTAAGGGGAAAGAAAATAGGGTGGCAGATGCCTTAAGTAGGAGAAGACACTTGATGACTATAGCAACCTTCAAAACCTCTTTCAAAAAGCAAGTAATGGATGAACAAGGACATGACCCATGGTATGAGCAAGTCGAATTAACTATAAGACACAACCCGACCGACCCTAAGGTTGAAGGGTACACATTTGATGAAGATGGGCTACTCAGATACAATAACAGAATCTATGTTCCTAATTCAGGGAATTTAAGGGAAGTAGTTTTATCGGAGGCTCACAATGCCCCTTATTCAGGCCACCCAGGAGTTAACAAACTTTATGCAGATCTAAAGAAGTTATACTTTTGGCAAGGGTTGAAGAACGATATTGTCAAGTATGTAGCCAAATGTTTGGAGTGTCAAAGAGTCAAGGCAGAACATAGGCACCCAGCTGGATTGTTACAATCGCACGATGTACCCCAACATAAGTGGCAAGTTATTAGTATGGATTTTGTACAAGGGCTACCCATGTCACCTTCTAGGCATGATGCAATAATGGTGGTAATTGACAAGCTCACTAAGGTGGCACACTTTATACCAGGAAATCTGACAGATGATGCACCCACCTTGGCTAGACGTTTCATTAAGGAGATAGTTAGGTTGCACGGAGTACCAGAGAAAATCATATCAGACAGAGATGCAAGATTCACTTCCAGGTTTTGGACCACACTTCAATCAGCCCTAGGGACTCAACTAAATTTTAGCACCGCATACCACCCGGAAACCGACGGTCAGACAGAAAGGACAAATCAGATTATGGAAGACCTACTTCGTATGTACTGCATGGACCAACAGAGAAAATGGGAAGAGTACCTACCTTTGGTAGAGTTTGCCTACAATAATACATATCAAACATCTTTGGGAATGGCACCTTTTGAAGCTTTGTATGGTAGACCATGTCGAACACCTTTGAGTTGGGATAGTCTTGAAGATAGAGTGATTATTGGGCCAGATATGTTGAGAGAAATGGAAAGGAAAACTAAGGAAATTAGGCAAAGGTTGAAGGAAGCCTCGGATAGGCAGAAGAGTTATGCAGATAAAAACAGAACACCAAGGGAGTTTGAAGTAGGAGAGAAAGTCTTCCTAAGGGTTAGGCCACACAAGAGTTCCATAAGATTTGGGAAAAAGACTAAGCTTGCACCTCGTTATGTCGGACCCTTTGAAATATTGGGAAGAATTAATCCAGTTGCTTATCGGTTAGCCTTGCCTCCCCAATTGAGCCGAATCCATGATGTCTTCCATGTATCTCTTCTTAAGAAATATGTACCTGATGAGAAACACATTTTGAATTGGGATGCCTTGCAGGTCCAAGAAATGGGGGGAATAATGATAGAGCCATTCAGAATCTTGGAGAGGCGCCAGTGCCAGTTGCGCAACAGAGAGGTTGATCAGTGCAAAGTGCAATGGGACCAGTACGACGAGAAGAATGCCACCTGGGAGGATACTAAGGAGATGCAGCAGCTATTTCCCTTTTTGTTTTGAACATGAACTATAAACTCTTTTGAATACATTTAATAAGTGCATCGGGACGATGCACCGATTAAGGGGGGGAGGATGTCACAACCCTCCTTTATCACTTTTTTTGATTTAAAATACAAAACTCTATTTATACTCTTTGGATGAATTATTGAATGAATATTGTAAGGGAATAAATTAATAAACCACACACACATGGAAAATGCATATATATTTTAAATTAGTTATTTAATTTCCCTCACCCAATTTAAGGCACATGTTGTAGGAGGAATAAGAAGCTTCTAGAGGCTTCTCCACCTCCTTGCATGTAACTCCTCCCACTAAGCCCAATTAATTTGCATGGAGGCCAAAATTGGGAGAGAATCTCTTTTTTTCCAATTAACAATTAGGTAGTGGGAATTTGAAATTTCTTTTATAAAATAGGTACAAGTTTCAAAAGAAAAGTTAGCTATTCCATAAGAAATTCTGCAATTTCTCCTTTGTAGTCCATTTTTCATTTGCAGCCAAGGTTTTGTTGGGAGGATTTTCTCTTCAACTTGGAGGATAAAGGAAGACTCCACACCATCTTCAAGCATCCAGGTTCCTCCAACTTAGTTCATGCATCTCATTTTTATGGTAGATTAGATTTTAGTAGATTAATTATGAGTACGAAATTTATTTGTATTTTGTTAAAGAATTAGTTTAGATTTTGTAGAAAATGAGAGTCAAGATTTAAATAAGATTCATTGTTGAAATTTCTTGATATGAAATTAGTCCCTAAGATTTTGTAAATAATGAGATTTATTGTTAAATAAGATTCATTGTTTAAATTTTTGATAAGAATGTAGTTTCAGATTTTTAGAAAATAAAATTCATTGTTTTGATAAGAAAATTGTTTCAGATTTTTGTAGAATGAAATTCATTTTTTTTTTTTTTTTTTTTGAAATAAGATTCATTGTTTAAATTTTTAGTTTCCGATTTTAGAGAATAAAATTCATTGTTTTGATAAGATATCTGTCTCAGATTTTTTTAGAATGAGATTCATTTTTTTGAAAATAAGATTCATTAGTTTTAGATTTATTTTTCATTGTTTGATAAGAAAATTGTTTCAGATTTTGTAGAATGAAATTCTTCTTTTTAATTCTGATAAGAAATTAGTTTCAGAGTAAATGGAAATTAGATTCATTTTATTTTGATAAAAATTAGATCTCCCTGTGTGTATAAATAAATCTCCTCTCTCTGTGAACGAATTTTCCCTGTGCAAAGAAATGGATAACTCTCTCTGTGAATGAGATTTTTCCTGTGTAGAGAAATGAATTCCTTTCTCTGTGAATAAGTTTTCCCTGTGTAGGAAACAGAAGAAATGGAGAAAAGAATTAAACTCTCTTTATCTGTAAATGTATTTCCCTGTAGAAAAACAAAGAAATGAGAAAAAAAAATCCTCTGGTTTCTGCTTCATTTTACCTCTGAAATTTATTACCCTGCTTGAGTAATCTTCAATAACTCATTAAAATTAAATTTATTACTCCTGTATGAGATATAAGAAAAAGATAATAATAATAATATAACATTTATGTACTCATATATATATATATATATATATATATATATATATATATATATATATATATATATATATATATATATATATATATATATATATACATATATATATATATATAAATTAAAAAGAACAAAGGCAAGAAAAAACCCCATCAAACGTAGGAAAATCTCCTTAAAACTCCGTAACGCACGGCTTTCCACGTACTCGGTCGCAGTCTGCATGGACGGTTTCAATAAACCGTCGCAGGGTACGGGGGGGGGCCCACGGCATCCCCTCATCCCTGCGGACCTGCGACTGCAGGGCCGCAGGGGTGATGGGACCCGTGGTCCCCACCCCGCAGCCCCTTTGTATTTACAACAAAAACTTTTTTTTAAATTCGATTTTTTTTTGTAATTTAAAGTTGAAAGTTTTAAATTGTTTTTTTTGATAATAATAAACTAAGTTAATTACCATCTAGTTAATTTTTAAGGTTGATAATAATGACATTTAGTGATGATTTTGTTTTCCTTAGTGTACATTTAAGGATATTGACTTTCAATTAAAAATGGGATTAATGATTGTAATTAAACTATCCTTATAGACTTTAAAATCGTAGACTATATTCTTCAAAAAAAAAATTAAGAAATATTGGGACGCTTGATTTGGTCCTTAGAGATTAACTTACCTTATTGCAAATATTTAGATTTGACCGTCATTTTGGACTCCCTAAGTCATCTTACATCATGGATTAATTGCTTTCGTTCATAGCATGCGAATTATTATATCTTTCATGCAGTTACTATTATGCAAGTTTCATTTGTTATGCAAATTTCACTTCAGGTAGTTACTTCCATTGTTTACACTTCATTTTGTTATTCGTAGTTAGAAAACTAAATAAAGGAAGTTGGAAAACCAAAACTAGCAGCGTTCGGTATATATGGTGCCTCTGGGTCACGCTTACGGGTAATGCCGTCGTGTTGAACTACTGCACTTAACGCCTAATAAAGCTGCATTAACGATGTCTGTGGCATCGTCCCTATAAATCGTCGGGGAGTAATAAGGGACATTTGGAAGATAAAAAATCCAAGGGGCGGGTAATCCCTCTTGGATCGATAATTTAATAAGATAACTTTTAATTGAATTTCACACCCGTTGAGATAAACCATAGTAAACCCCTCTTAGGGATGGACTAGTTAAGAGCTCTCATGAAATTGACTTTATTTATTTATTTATTTATTCACCTCGAAGGGATATTGGTGATTTGCAATTGGGCGACATTCATGTTAAGTACTAGGATCTAGTTTTTTTTTAGGCCACAAGCAATAGGCCATCTTGAGCCTTCGCTTAAGTGCTACCTTCGTGGGTAGCAACCGCAGAGAAACTGTCTGGGACACTGACCCTAGAAAGGGTTGCGTACCCACAAAATCAGTTTACATCAAACCATAGATTAGAAAATAGAACTACATACTTTACGCCTTGATCCCACGCCGAAGTGGGTATGTAGGCAGTCTTGGGACGGAGTTGTCCCTCGTACTCAGGCGTTCGTGGGTGGGGTCTAGGCTTGGTTGAGTAAGAATCCTAATTGAAAGATAAGATAATCAAACTTAATTCAATGCATACTCGGAAGGAATCCCGTATGGATTCGCTTGACTTCCCGAGGCTTTAAGCCAAATTCCGAGGCGGAATTCAAGCTTGTGTTATTTTTCTTATTACTCCTAAGGACGACGACCTCGGTGCATTCTTGTTAGAAGAATGTAGTACTTAGTGAGTGGCTCAGGACCCGAATGGTCCCGATGAGTCTAAGTCTCTGGCCAGAGCATCTCCTATCCCGTTTGGATAGATGCCTACCCCGTATGGGTAGATGCCTATCCCGTATTGGATAGATGGAATTTACGTCCCGTATGGACAATTGCCTAACCCGTATGGTTAGAAGCTCATCCCGAATGGATGATTGCCCAATCCTATTTGGATGGATGCCCAGAGTATGCAATTGAATAAAACATAATAAAAGAAAAGAAAAAAAAAAAATACTCAATTTTGTTGGGTTAATTTTGGTGGGTTATTACAGATTGGATAAGCTGCTGAGAGGATACACTCAAGAAGGTCCTCTAGGGAAGACTAGAATAGCAGATAGGGCTAGGATTGACAATTCTATGATAGAACATACGTTTCCAATTAGGAAACTACTCAAGAGGATACACTCAAGCAGAGGCCCTAGGATAGAATAGATCAAGGCACTTTGTGATGAATAGTGAGTACTAAGGCAAAGTACTTTGTGATGAACAGGGAATACTAATATGAGCAACACTTTGTGATGAACGGGGAGTGCAAAATACGTAGTACTTTGTGATGAACAGGGAGTACCACTAGGATCAATAGCAACACTTTGTGATGAACAGTGAGTACCACTAGGATAGAAGCAACACTTTGTGATGAACAGTGAGTGTCACTAGGATAGATTATCATAAGCACTTATGATAATAAGCAGCATTTTATGATTAACAGTGAATGCCACTTTGACTGGCATAGTTGATTTTCTTGACTGCAGGAGTATCTACCTATGTTGGAGTCATGAGAGATATTCTCATTGACTCAGAGGTTACGACCAGAGCTTACATCTGAGGATAGAGCCACGATTGAGGTTATGGGTTTGTGATTCATTCTGTATGTGCCTGAGTTTCAGGCGAACATGGGATTGCTGATTGAACTTGCTGAGAGATGGCACTCTGAGACATGCACGTTCCATTTGTCGATGGGTGAGATGACAGTCACCTTAGAGGATGTTTATATGATTCTGAGGATACCGATCGATGGGAAGTTGATAACCTATTATCGAGATGGAGATAGGTATGCCCTGAGATGAGTATTTCAAGATCCAAGACTAGAGATGAGGGCTAGAAATGTGGCATGGGATACCATGACACAGACCAGATTGGCGCTACCAGCGGTGCTAGGAGGAGTGATCAGTGGGTTATTGTGTCCAGATAGGGTGACATGAGGGTTGGCTATGGGCTGGGGGAGTACATTGGAGACACTAGTGACACAACATACTAGATATGCCTGGGGACCGTGCATGTTGGTGCATTTGTATTATGAGCTCCATCAGTTTGTATACCATGGATCCATAGGATTGGGCTGTGGAGTGACATTATTATAGGTATGGGCTTATGAGAATCTGTCGGTTACTCGACTGGTTCATTTCAGAGGCAGGTGCCATGGGCACAGTTTTGTTCACTTATATGATATGATTACATCTCAGCCACGGATCGGGCCACTGGAGCACTAGCGCAGGGTCATCGATGAGATTGACACTGTGGTATGGAGACCATACCAAGAGTGCAAGGAGTGGGAGGATGATGCAGTGGAGCTGCCATACACCTTTAGGAGTAGGAATCTAATTGGGTGGATGCCCTATGTACTGGAGAGGCAGTTGGTTGACAGGGTTTGCAGACAGTTTGGCAGGATTCAGCGAATGCCACAGGGTTCTGGGATGTATGCTCGGACAATCAGGGATCAGGCACACTTCGGACCATTGTTATCATATGATCAGGCAGTGATGCAACTGGTAGAGATGGTGCCCATGCCTTGGGATATGTGGCCAAAGATAGAGGATGTAGGGATGGATGCAGAGTATACTGCATATTTGGCTGAGCATCCATTTCCTCGACTGACAGATCCAGGGGAGCAAATAGATGGAGATGGGGGGGGATGAGGATGATGATGGAGATGGTGGAGGTAGAGGCTGACAGAGGAGGCGGGGTGTGATAGGAGAGAGGAGAGTGGCTCCATGGAGAGAGGGTGGTGAGGAGAGACAAGCTCAGGTGGTGAGAGGCAGAGGTGGTTTTCCTTTACAGGTGCCAGCAGCACCGGGTCCCAGATAGGTACAGGGACAGGGACAGGGACAGCCACAAGAGAAGCCACAGGTATAGGCATAGGTAGAGCCACAAGTATAGGCACAGGTAGAGCCACAGGTACAGGGGCGAGAGGAGGAGGAGCAGGATGAGCTACTGGAGTTGAGGGAGATCTTCCAAGAACAAGCAGATGAGATCCAAGATCTGGAGAGGGAGACAGCTGAGGAACATGGAGCAGGAGCGGGATCGGGCCATTCAACGCTATACAGAGGCTGAGATGGCACCGAGGGTAGGGAGGCAGGCGGTAGAGGACACATGAGTTGGTTATGCTTATGTTCTGTGAGCTTGGGAGGAGATAGGCTACTGGAGAGACCTATACTATGGAACCATGCCACTAGAGCAATGGGCTAGGAGCTTCCGTAGACCATCACGGACTGCGACGACCACTAGAGGGAGAGATAGGAGACATGCATCTAGCGGTGGGGTCATGGGTCCTCCACCACCACCAGATAGAGGGGACAGGAGAGATGATCCTAGGGTGGGTACGTCCAGGGCTTAGACTCTATCGAGACCAGCTGGTTCCAAGGGAGGGAGTTCATCATAGCCTTAGAGGGCTCCCTATGTATCAGTGTTTTGTACCATTTTTGTATGATGATGTAGACACCTCCAGGTGATTTTAGCCATATGATTTTGACATCATTGTATCATGACACTTATGTTTTTGATATATCTATGAGATTCATCCTTGCAGAAGATATATGCATGTGTACCTATGTGAAGTTGCTTCGATGTGATTTATGATGATGTTTTTATGATATGGATGCAAATATGTACATGATGAAATGCAATATTTTTGTTCTTTTATGTTTTATATGTTATGCAAATGCAAATGTATGAAATGCAAATGACTATTTACATGATGAGAATGTAAAATGTGCTAACATGTGTTGTGTGCAGGATGTGATGTAATTGTGATATCTATATGTATGTATGAAATGCTTATATGTGGTAATGCAGGTGAAAATTACATGAGATGCAAATGTTTTTGGTGTGTCATTATACTCAGTCGTGTGATAGCAGGCTACATGAACTCAAGAAGGATGATGGAAGTCAATCAAGAAAGGGGGATGGAAGATAGAAGATATTAAAGTGAAAGAGTTTTTTGTGCATTATCATCATTGAGCTTTATTTTGGCAAGTAGGTTATGACAATGGAGGCATATGTTCAACCCAGAAAGTCATTGTACCTATTTGCATGGAGATAAGACAGTCTCAAACAAGGAATGCCACAGTTCACACTAGACTCACAATGTCCTCATATCCTTGGACAAGTCATAGCATTACTAAGAGACAATCCACAGACAACAAAAGAAAAATAGGTGACAATACCCCATCGTCGCCTTTCTAGTCAAAGACATCCTGGAGATAAAATCTCTAGTCAGAGACATCCTGGAAAAGCTAAAAGACATGTCACCAGAAAGATAAAATCAAAAGAAAACCAAGACTTGACACCAACATCCACTATAGTCCTCAAGTTTAGTGTCTCTTGTCACTTGTATAAGTCTTATTTGATTGTGGTCACAATGTTTACTTTCACAAAAGGATAGATAGCACTGAACCATAATCTTGTCTGAGTCTGTTGAAAGATTTGATTTGTTGAAGCCCATTGTTGCTATTGTGTCTCATCTGAAACTAACTAAATCCTTGAAATTGATACTTTATTGTGGAGAACATGGAACTCTATAGCAGATTGGCGATGCAAATGTTGCTTTATTACGGATTGTGCACGGATAGATTGAAGAAAACTGGAAGAAATTGTACTCCTCATAACAGGCGATGCTCTTAGTTCCACACCCATCACTAGACTTAGGATTTGCCTTAGCTACAGATAGGAGCTGATTTATTATGGATGGAAAGGGGTGAAAAGGGAAGTTTATTATGAATGGTGAACCAATCTTGGGTAGATCAATAACAAGCCATGATGGGAATGTGTAAAGTTTATTATGGATGAAGAGGTTGTGAGTGTGTGCAAAGTGAAAGGATGAAATGGAATCCTGAAGGAGAGAGGAGCAATGTCTCTACACATGGCGCTGGTGACCCAGTTTTCACCATGGTACTTGCCCAAGGCGCCACCGAAGTGGTTTTCACCATTGGACGAAATGTTTTTCTGTTTTTCAAATTTTTTTGTGTCACAAGGCGCCTGTTTACCAGGTTTACACCAAGTAATGATTTTTTATGTTTTATGATTTTTTTTTTGTATTTTTGAATTTTTTTTTTTTTGTATTTTTGAATTTTTTTTTTTTGTATTTTTTAATTTTTTTAAATTTTTTTGTATTTTTGAATTAGGATATTCTAAAGAGCTATGTATAAAACCTGTGAAGGTGCATGTTGTTGATAGGATCCTCTAAAGGTTCACCCTCTGTGGTTGAGAGCTGATATGCACCAGATCCATATGCTGTTGTGATGATGTAAGGACCAAGCCAGTTTGGTTCAAATTTGCCCTTCTTCTCTCTGTCTTGCTGATTTTTAGGATTTTCTCTGAGAACCAAATCACCTACCTCAAATGTGCAAGGCTTGAATTTATGATTGTAGCTATGACTCATTCGTTGTTGATAAGCCTTGAGATGATTAAAAGCAGTCTGTCTTCGTTCATCCAATAGTTCAATTTCTTGTAAGCGAGAGACCCTGTAGTCTTCATCACTAATAATGTTTTTCAAAGATACTCGTAAAGAGGGTAACTCGACCTCAAAAGGAAAGATAGCTTTAGTGTCATAAATAAGTGAATAGGGTGTAGCTCCTATAGGTGTGTGGACGCTTGTGCGGTAAGCCCAAAGTGCAGGATTAAGTTGGATATGCCAATTGCGGCCAGCGTGGTCGACTGTCTTTTTTAAGATTTAAAGGATTGTTTTATTAGATGCCTCAGCTTGACCATTACCTTGGGGGTAATAAGTTGTGGAGAAATGATGGGTAATATGGAAGCGGTCACAGAGTTCATGAACATCCTGATTTTTGAAGGGACGCCTGTTATCGGTGATGATGGAAACAGGAATACCATATCGACAAATGATATAGTTGAGAATGAATGTAGAAATTTGTTTTCCAGTGACTTGTGTAAGAGGCACCGCTTTGATCCATTTTTTTAAATACTTTGTGGCAGTAATGATGAATTTATGACCATTGGAGGAAGGAGGGTGAATCTTGCCTATGAGATTGAGTCCCCATTGGAAAAAGGGCCAAGGAGTCACAATTGGTTGAAGTTCTTGCGCTGGTGCATGAATGAGGTCTCCATGAATTTGACACTGCTTACATTTCTTGACAAACTGATATGAGTCTTTTTCCATATTGGGCCAGTAATATCCAGTCCAAATGAGTTTCTTGGCTAAGATAGGACCACTAGAATGTGGACCACATATCCCTTCATGAACTTCATGTAATGCAATCTGAGCTTCATCCCCTTCTAAACATCTAAGAAGAGTGCCATCTAGACCTCGACGGTATAGGATATCGGCTAAAATGATGTATCGAGAAGATTGGCAAATGAAAGTACGACGTTGGTTATTGGATAGGTCAGGAGGAAGGGTATTGTCATGAAGGTATGTGAAAATGGGACCATATAACTGGGACTCAGGACCGATGACACATATCATCTTAGTAGGAGTGATCTCATATGAGGGAACCAAAAGGTTATCCACCAAGAACTCATAGCAAGTCTCATTCTGTGGTAGATCAATTAGTGAAGTAATTGTAGCCATGACATCCATGACTCGATTCTTCTCTCTTGGTATCTTCTCAAAGCCTAACTTCATGAAATGTTGTTTTAGGTCATCCACCATTCTTTTGTAAGGCATTAATTTCTAATCCTTTGTTTGGTAGTCATTAGTTACTTGACGAATTACAAGTTGAGAGTCCCCCAAAACATGAAGTTTCTGGATCTTCCACTGAACTGCAATCCATAATCCAGTTGTTAATGCTTCGTATTCTGCTATGTTATTAGTGCAGGGAAATGATAATCGATATGATTTTGGTATGGAATCCCCTTGAGGAGTTATGAAGAGGATACCAGCTCTTGCCCCATGCTGTGTGTATGAGCCATCAAAGTATAGCTACCAAGGCTTTGTGTGTGATATTGTCAAGATGGATTCATCTGGAAATTCTAAAGTTAGAGGAACATCATCTATCATGGAAGCATTTGCTAACTGATCTGCTATAGCTTGTCCTTTAATTGCTTTTCTGTCCACATACTCAATGTCGAATTCACTTAGGAGCATCACCCATTTGGCTAGTCTCCCAGTAAGCGTTGCTTTATTGAGAAGGTATTTCAATGGATCAGTCCTGGCAACCAACTTCGTTTTATGAGTTAACATGTATGTCATAATTTTTGTGAAGCAAAGACCACAACGAGATACGCATGCTCAATTGGTGTGTAGTTTAGCTCATATCCTACCAATGTGCGACTAATGTAGTAGACTGCCTTTTCTTTGCCCTTAGCAACCTGTTGTGCTAAGAGTGCCCCCAGTGCTATTGAAGTAGCTGATATGTATAGTAATAGAGGTTGATCTGGAACTGGTGGCATCAAAATTGGCGGATTCAGAAGATAATCTTTGAGTATCTAGAAAGCCTGTTGATAGTTATCATCCCATTTGAATTTGATGTTTTTATGTAGCAAGTGTTGAAAAGGATTACATTTATCCACAAGTTGTGTTATGAATCTTCATATGGATAGGAGTCTCCCTTGCAGAGATCGAAGTTGACTGATGTTTCATGGTGGTTGCATCTTTAGGATGGCCTTAACTTTTGCTGGATTGGCTTCGATTCCTCTTCTTGATACAATGAATCTCAGGAGCTTCCCGAAGGTTACTCTATAGACACATTTCTTAGGGTTTAATCTTACTTTGTATTTTTTCAACCAATCAAAGAAGACTAAAAGTATGTCCAAATGTGTATCTCTATCTATTGATTTGCTCAAGAGGTCGTCAACATAATCTTCCATAGTAATGTGCATGAGATCATGAATGATAGTAGTCATGGCTCTTTGATATGTAGTGCCTGCATTTTTTAGCCCAAAGGGAATGACATTCCAACAGAAAGTTCCCCAAGGAAAAGTGAATGTTGTTTTGTGTTGACCCTCGGATGCGATTTTTATTTGATTATAACCAGAGAATCCATCCATCAAAGATAACATTGCATGACCTACTGTGAGATCTACAATCAAATCTATGTTTGGTAATGGGAAGTCATCCTTAGGAAAAGCTTTGTTGATGTCTCTAAAGTCTGTACATATTCTGATGCTACGATCTGGTTTACTGACAGGCACTAAGTTGGAGATCCATTCAAGATAATCAATTGGGCGTATGAATCCGACATCTAATAACTTTTCAAGATTTGCCTTGACTAATAATGCCACTTGTGGATGCATCTTTCTTAAAAAAAATTTCACTGGTTTTGCCTCTAGTTTAACTGTCAAATGATGCATTACCAAATGTGGATCCAATCCAGGCATATCAGCATATGACCAGGCAAAATTGATTTATCGCTCTGTGAAGAAACTTATGAACTTTGATCTTTCTATCTCTGTCAAATATTGAGCCAAGAATATGTTATGTGGAATTTATTTTGTGCCAATGTTTGCTTTGATGGTCTCCTCTACCAACATAGATGATTTTTCTTCATATGATGCTTGGAGAATGTCGAGCCTTCCATCCTCGGGTGCCTCAGAGAGGTTTTCACCCTTAGATATGTCTTTTCTTTTTACTTTTTTGGGGTCAGACAATGCCACAACATGGTTTTCGCCATAAGACCCTTCATTTGTTTTTATTTTTATGTTTTTGCGACTAGAAGGCCCGACACCCTCACCAAAATATGCTACGCTGTTGAGTTCTATAGTGTATCTTGCTTTATGGTCCCCAGGGGGAAGATCATCTCGTATGCCTAGATAATCAATAAAGGCTTCATCATTTTGGAATGTGTCAAACTATATAGGTCATTCATGGTCCTAGTCTATAAGTTGGTGGTGAACAAGGGGAAGGTCTTTGATGTCTTCAAAGTTGGCAGGGCTAAGAGTGAAAATGCAATTATATTCAGGTATGTCGAGGTAGTTATCAAGGTCATCATTGGCACTCTACTCATCTGTCTCAATCATGAACGAACCCAAATTGTCATCACTAGTAGCACATTCTGGGACAGGTGTCCTCATTCTATGAGATTTCGACCTAGAACCTAGAGGTAAGGACTGTGTGGGATCCTCATGGGTTGTTTCTTGACCAACTTTGAATTTTCTATAAAATTCCTCTTCTTCTGTGGGTTAACCTGGTTCTCTGAATGTATCGATTAGTTCATAGTCACTGGAGGATTTGTCTGAATCCCATTCCCATTCATTGGAGTCTGTGAAAAAGCAATTCTCTTGTTGATTTCTAGGAGCTTTGATTTGTAATGCTTCTCCTTTCTTTTGAGTGTTTACCTTGGAAGTCATGAAACCAAGTCCTTTAGAGCATTCCTTTTTGAATGTCAATTCTGGTTGTAAAGGTTTAATGATGCCTTCCTTTCTTAAGCCAAGAGGACTTTTGCCATCATACCCAAATTTTTGTAGGATCTTGAATCCTTTGCCATAATTTTCACATGGTAGGCTAATGTGATCTTGTGTATCATTTTCAAGGTCTTTGTAAGCATTTTGTATAAGTCTTCTGCTTCCAGTTCACCCCATCTTTGAAAGATAGCAAGGTCCCATTTGACTATAATGATAGATACCTGCTTATTAGGATGTGGTCTGCCATATTCTTTTGGTGAACTCATAACTTGTTGTAAGCACATGGTTTGATTCAAAGTGTATTCACCCATGCCCTTGTCTTGAAATTTCCCTTTAAGCTCACCTTGTTTTGACATCGAAGGTTTTAATGATTCAGGATCAATGTATGCAAAAGAAGGGACAACTTCCCTATTACTTGGAATGATCGTCTCATTTTTTGGTCTCAAGTTATTGCAATATATAAATGGATTAGGATCACCATTAACTGTTATTTCAACTCTATTGTGAGGAAACTTAATGCATTGGTGATATGTAGATGGGACTGCCCTCATTTCATGAATCCAAGGACGTCCTAGTAATATATTGTATGTGAGATCCAGGTCTAGGACATGACAAACCACATCCTTTGTAACTAGCCCAACTCTGAGGGGCAAGGTGACTGTGCCTTTGGATGAATGCTCTTCATCATCATATTCCTTGATGGCAATTTTGTTTGTAAAATTCACAACTTTATCAGAATATCCCAATTGTTTAATAGTGCTCAATGCACAAATGTCTAGACCTGCTCCTCCATCTATCAGGACTTGTTTTATTTGATTTTTGTGTATGAAGGCTTCAATGTGTAATGGTGCATTATGTGGTTGACTTACGGAGGCGTCATCGACTTCTGTGAATGTAAGGGAGTGTGGAATGGAAAGGTATCCCACCATGGCTTGAAACTAATCCACATTCAGATCAGTAGGGATAGAAGTGTCTCTCAAGATTTTGTCAAGCATGGCTTTACGTGCGGGGGATATGCGTAAAAGTTCAAGGATTGAGATAAGCGCGGGTGTCTTCCCCAACTGTTCTACAAGGTCATACTCAGGCTTAGTTGATGAGGAAGTAGTCTTTTTAGCTGGAGCACCTTGTAAAGTTAATTTACCTCAATGAGTTGTGACATTACATTCATAGGTAGGTTCGGAAGAAGATCCAATGTCTTTTAGGACAATCTTGGGTCTTTGGGTAGAAGTCTCAGGCATTTTATCCTTGATGATAATGATAGAGACATAATTGTCCATCGAAATGTGATTGATAGTTGAATCATAGTTATAAGATGCTCTGGTATAGTAGGTCTGGTCATCTGTGGCTTTAGCTTTTCCCTTGTCATGTTTTGGGAATGGTTCCTTAAACATCTCATGTTCTTGATTGGATGAGTGTCCTTCAATATCAATGTCACCTCTATCAATAAGATCTTGTATGATGTTCTTGAATCGATGACAATTTCCTATTTTATGACCTTTTCTCTTATAAAATTCACAATATTCATCATCATTCCACCAATTTGGTTTGACCTTTGGCTCATATGGAGGAAAATATGGAATTGTGATTATCTTGTTTGCCACTAGCTTCTTGAAAACTGATTCAAGTGGTTCTCCCAATGGAGTGTACTTCCTTTGTGACTTAGAAGTTGTTTCAGTATTCACTTGATTGTTTGTAGAACTTGATTCAGAAAAAATGATTTTGGGTCGTACCATATTGGCATCTACAACACCATCATTGACTATGTTCTTGTTTTTATTCCAAATTCTTGGCTTGTCTTTTCCTTTAAAGTCCTCTTTGTTTCCCTTGAATATCTTAATGACTCCTTGTTCAATTAGGACCTTCTCTATTGCTAAGCCTTTTTCAATAACGTCCTTGAAGGTGGACAAAAAGATTTTCTTAGGTCATAATCAATGTCTTTGTTGACATTCTAGGTGAACATCTCTACCATTTGTTTCTGTGGAATTTCACAAGAGCATCTACTGGCTAGATTCCTCCATCTTTGTAAAAATGATGAAAAAGATTCTCCATCCTTTTGCTTGGTGTTGCACAAAGTGGTGATTGATATGTCTGTCTCTTTGTTGTATGAAAAATGTTGAATAAATGCCTCTGCTAAGTCACCCCATGACTTAATACTAGGTGGAAGTTGGGAGAACCATTCCATAGCTTGATCACCTAGCTCTTTGGGAATAATCTCATCAAATATGTCTCTTTTTCTGCTACCTTAATGCAAGTTGTGAAAAACTATCTTATGTGTGCCTTAGGATCCCCTTTTCCTCTATACTTATCAAATTTAGGCATCACAAAGTGTGTAGGAAATGGAGGCATTGGAATTATTTTGTCAAATGGATAGGGACAAATGTCTCTCATTGTGTAAGTTGGCTTTAGTGTATTTATATCCTCCATTGTCTTTTGTAAATCCTTGATTTTCTGTTCCAAATTATTCTTAGGTGGAGATCAAATTCTTGGACCATATCCCATACCTGAAGCACCGAGTGGTGGAAGAGAATGTTGCATATATGGATGGTATTGATCATACACATGTTCATATGGAGGAGATCTATAATGGTGCTATGTATATGGACCACTTGGTATAGAGTCATGGTGAGAAAAGGAATCTTTGTTTTGTCCATGTATACCATACTCTACAGGCATGTCATAAGTTTGTTCTAATGTGTTGCCCCCAAATTTGACACAGGGTTTCCTTGTGTCCAAATTTTGAACATGCCTTTGGATATTTGATTGCCTTGGTGGTTGATCCTTGGCATTGGTATGTGATTGAGCATATTTTTCTACCAAAGACTTCCATAATGGTTTGCGAAGGTGAGTATCATATGCTTGACCATGTGTGTACGGGACCTTTGGTTTTTGAAACAAAGATGATGGTGATTCAGGCACAAGATGTGGTCCTCTATTTCCTCCACTATTAGGCCTCCTTTGATCCATGTTGGAGTGAGTTTGTTGCAAAGGTCGGTTTTCCATTATTTGAGACATGTCAAAATCTTGAGGGATCTTGGCTCCACTTTGTGCCATCACTTGTAAGAAGTATTGTCTATCTCTCCTCATTATTTCCTCAACCAATCAATTGAAACGAGGATCCATAATAGAGTCTTCTACTTCTGCTAAATGTAAGGAAATGTTGTCCATATTTTCATTATGTGTATCATTGTTGTTTGTAGTATCCATGTTCTCAACATTTGGAATGTTTCTATAGGCATCCATGTCAGGTAATGTAGTATGATCAGAATTGAAAAAGATATCATTGTCAAACTCATAGGAACTCATGCTTGTGGACTCTTGAGCCTCTTTAGTTTCTCTCCTAGATTTTTGGGAATGGGATTCAACCATGAACTAGGTCTTGACCAAGATGTGAGAGACTAGATGAAAATGGAAAGAGTATGGAAGAATAAGAGTTGGATGGAATGTAAATGAATCTAAGGTGTACTTGCAATGTCCAAAGTGTAAGACCAAGTATGTATGTAGTAGAGTAGGTGTGGCTTCCAAAGAGATGATAGTTTCTCTTGATGAGGTAAGTTGACCTTGACTCTAAGTAAGACCAAATGAGACCCAAAGGTGATAGACCTTGATGAGGGACCACTTAGCAAAATGTTGTTGTATGTAGTGTGTTGACAAAGTATGATGAGGACAAGCAAGTGACCTTTTGACTCAAGTTTAGACAAATGTGAATGTAATGCAAGGTGTAGAGAAATGATGGACTTTGTAAGACCCAAAGATAGGTTGAATGCTAGATAAAAACCCAAAGAGATACCTAGGAAGCTCAATAAGTCTGAAACTAACTGTTTCTTGTTTGCTAGACTGTAAAAGTTTTTCAATTTTGAACACAGATGTGCCTATATACTTCATAGACACGGTTTCCTGACACATAGATGGTTCTATCAGACACAGATGTCTTTCTGAGATTTGTTAAGTGTAATGTTTCTCAAAAGACATGGATGCATTTCTGAAATATTGTAAGTGTAATGTTTGCTCAAGAGAACACAGACACGGTTATATGACATAGACGCGGTTCTGTCAAACACAGACGCATTTCTGAAAACTTTGTGCAATTTTTCCAATCTTTGAAGTGACTTGTTGTGACCAAATCTAAATGTTTGACTATTTTCTGTGACAAGACGACACCATGTTGATGAGGACTCAATGTTTGCAAGTGTTTAGACCCAAAATGACTCAAAGAAAAGTGTGTTTTTTGATGTAAAATTATTTTTCATACACTTGAAGACACAAAAGACATAATGTTTTGATGTTTGGTCTTGAATGTTTGATTATTTAAAATAAGTCAAGCACAATTCTTATGGCTAGCCAGGACAATAGTTGTTGATTCCCACATGAGGCTACGCTATTCAGAGCGGATACTTAGATGCTTGACCCCACTGGCTCCACCCTCGGCACTCACTTCTCAGGACAACCAAGCATCAGTCCCCATGAAAACTCCTTGTGGAAAACTTTATATCTCTACTAAGAACCATATGTGTGTGGGTCACTCCAGAGGTCTAACCTCCTGCCCCAACAACTAGAAGGATTTTGGCTTCTAAAACAAAAAGGTGCTAGTAAGGGCATCTGCTCATGTGGCCATACATGTGGTACTTTCAACTCTGTAAATATAGAAGGCTCCCAGTCGATAGGGGTTATGCCCTACAACTGATCAAATAAATTTGATCAAACGGGTTTATGGAGAGACATAGTGTCGGTATGAACTAATCAGCACATGTTATCCACAGTTTTCACCATGAATACAATTATTTATAGTGGTTTGGAAGAGGTGGGTTTTCCTCACTACCATTTGGGTCGTTCTCTCCTCACTAGTAGTCCTAATGACCACACGAGGAGATAGGCCCTCTAAAGATGAAACAAAAATAGCCTATTGCTCAAGACACAAAAGATACTGGTTCAATTTTAGTGCACCAATTGAAGTGTTTGCTAGTCTATGAAAATAAGGTACACAATAAAGATCCAAAAACCCTTGCCAAGGCCCTGCAACAAAGATCTATTAGTATTTTCAAATGATCACCCCTTCCTGCAAGTACACAAGTTAGGTAAATTTTAGATCCACAAGACTTTATGAAAATAGGGGCCTTCAACAAAATGATTTCTTTTCTTCTTTTTCTTTCAAGACAAGTTGCACCAATTTTTTTAGCTAGATCTGAAGATGTCAGCTCAATATAAACCAAATTTGAAATCCGAATGACGAAAAACAAGATCAAAGAAATCAAAATGCAACAACTACACACAAACGCGGTTACCAGAAACATAAATGCCTTATAAATTCATAGATGCAATTAGATCTGACACAGATGTGGTTTCTGAACATAGACGTGGTACCTAAACACAGACATGCCTGAAGAATTCACAGACGCGACTAGGGAACACAGACGCGTTTCCTGGAATCTGCAAAAAAATAATATATTGTCAAAGGCGCAGACGTGATTCTAGATGTCACAGACGCGGCAGAAAATCAAAAATGCGATCAGAAAATACGCAGATGCGAAAATATCAAAATGTTATCAAAAATGTCAGATCTGCAACTTAAAAACACAAAATCTGCAACAAAAGATGTTAAATGCAAAAGGGACAAGAGTCCCACTGGGCATGCCAAAATGTATACGGTGAAAATAGATAACAACAATATTGAAAGACTAAATGAATTCAACCACAAAACCCTAGCCTAACAACAACAAAGATCCACCATAACATATGAAGATTACCTAAGACAATGCAAATCAAATGAAATCACAAAGATTATACCATCACATGTCCAATAGGGTTTGGATCTCAATTATTTCTATCTCCATTGATCTTGCTTGATATATTTGCTCTCAGATTTTATATGTGCACAAGAGCTCAACAAAGAACGGAAATGTGGTTGCAAGTAGGATTGCATATGAAAGTTCAAAAGTGTAGTGTAGTCAATTGATCGGTTAGTCAGTTAGTTAGTTAGTTAGGGTTGATAATGAAGAAAGCATCTCCTTATATAGAAGACACTATATGAAATGGAGGGATAAGATTGAGAGGTGTAAAAGATAAATGGTCGGCTATGATTAGAGGGTAGGTCGAGAAAATAAGAAAATAATGAGAGGGTAGGTAGTGTAGGAATTAAGAGATGGATGACATGTGTCAGGTAGAAAAGGTTAATGAATTAATTAAATAAATAAAGATTTATTTAATTAATAGAGGAAGTGGGATCAATTAAATAAATAAGATATTTATTTAATTTAGGAAAAGGATAATTTAGATAAATAAATGTATTTATTTAAATGAGAAATAAGGCTAGAAGAGGATAAATGAATTAATTAAATAAATAAAGATTTATTCAATTAATAGAAGAATTAGGCTCAAATAATTAAATGAATAAAGACAAGACAATTTTAGGTGTCTGCAGAATCCATTCAAGATACTGGCATAATACTCAATTTCATCCAAAGTAGTGGGGTCCTCCTTCTGCAAGTTATAAATACACTTTGTTTTATGAAACAACAATTATCAAGCAAAGGTCCAATCAAATTCTAGAGCTCATTTTATCTCCTTATTATTTTGTCCCTATCCTTCTCCAATTTCAAAATTTGATCCATAACCACCAAAATTGGACCATCCAAAGAGTTTGTTAGATTGACTATCGGGTTGTAAGAGTTAGAAATCTTAATTAAGTTTTTCTTACAGTCTGATAGTTGCTTGTCTATGGACCTGGTGAGCTTATCAAAATCTAGACAAGTCTTATATACACTACCTCCTTCAACCAAAGTTGCATCAATGGATTGCAAGCAGGTCTGGAGTTTCTCCTTATCAATGTCAATCATTTGCAAAAATGTTAACTTCCAAGCTGCCACGAAATTTTCTTTAGCCTCTGTTAGTGAAATCTTCAATAAAGAATCATAGTGCTTGGGGATAAAATCAATAATTTCTTCTAGTTTACCCGAAGAGCTTGCACCTTCCTGAGCTTGAAAATTAGGGACTAACCAATTCAAAACCTCAAAACCATGTTCAATCAATTTTCTATCGTTTGACTCTTCCCGAGCCAATTCCCGAGTCGCCTGTTCCTGAAGAGCTATTGGTGCCAAAATCTTCTCTCCTAGTGACATTTTGTGGTAGGGTTTGTCAAAACTGATGGAAAGTTGTGGTAAATTTCCTTTAGCTATGGCAGAAGTTTCAATTGCCAAGCCAGAGGAGATATCCACCATAGTCTCCTTACCCTTATCAGTTGATGAGATAACTTTAGAATCTTTCAGCTCTTGTGCATTGGTGGCTTCACCACTTGGTGCCTTATCCAAAACATGTACATCCTCTGTGTCCTTATTCTTTGAATCCTCAACTGTATCTGCCTTTGTATGCTCTATAATCTATACATTTTATGTCAGTATAGCCTCTGTTACAAAATGTGACTCAGTAATCAGTACAGTGGTATCCAGTGGAGTGCTAGTCGATTTCTCAGTATCTACACTTTATTGATCTGTCGATTGCTTATCCTTAGACAACTGTATATTCTGGGATTGCACAAAATTGGAACTCAACTCATTGCCTAAACCCAAAAGAATCCTTACCCAGATATCAATTATTTCCTTCCTAATCTCTTCTATTTTCTCAAACATAAGACTGTTAATTTTGTCCTTAGGGTTGAATTCTTATGACCATGTTTTATTGATCAAGTTAGCCATCTTTGGAGGATTTATTGTGGGACAAATATTGACCAATTTAGTCTCCTTAATCTCTCAAACCAAGACTGAGCGTGTATTTTCCTAACCTCTAACATATCAGAGGTCACACATGAACATAAACATGAACAAGGTGTTAGGACCCTGGAGGCAACTAAGAGGGGGAGTGAATCAGTTGCCTATGAATTTCAACCCAAATGCAACTCAATCGAACTTGATACATTATACCGGTAATCAAAACTTAATGTTGGTTAATAGATTAATAGTTAATATCAATACCGGTGAAACTTAATGCATGAAACAGAAAGAGAAACAACATCCACAACACATAACACATAGATTTGTACGTGGAAACCCTATAAGGGGAAAAACCATGGTGGGAAACCTTACCCACAATTAGATGATACTACTGCAGATAGTATGTGTATACAAATGGGTTCTGCACATACAGAAAGGCCAACCGCCTAGATCTCACTTCTCAATCACAAAATAGGAGTCACACTGACTACAATTGGATGGTTAAATCCAATGATAATGTATTGCTCAAAGTAGCATCTTCAATGCTGGATTCAATACCGGTTAAGCTCTGATAATCACCTTCAAACCTTCTTTGAACCTTCTCTATGATCTACTCATATGATCTTCAATAATTGCACATACCATGTTATAATAGCATATACCATGTACCGTTACATTCTCTTCTCTGCTACTACATCTTCTATCTCATCAATTGAGATCTTACATATATACCAAAACCTAAGACCAAATGTGTAGGTTGGCTCACTAAGAATATTATAATTAAATCAATTACAAATAAGTCAAGATGTGATGCATCATGTTGGCTCAATACATTTACAACAATATCCAATCAATAAATCATCTCCATATCGTGTCGTGGTGATCTGAAATAGATAATGCATACTAGTCCATAACCTAGACCAATTTGCTAGTAACAACAAATATGTCAACCTGATTAGACCAATAACAAAAACACCAAAGGTGATCTCTAGATGATAACAATTCATCCTCAGTGTCGGTGAACAATATATCGATGACTGTGCATAAGTCACTAAACATGCCAGTGACCATAATGTGTCGGTTCAACATAACCAAAGATCTCCAGAAGGATAAGTGTTGACATCAATGACAAAACTAATGCAACACATCCATAATACCAAAAATCTCCCCCTTTGGCATTGATGGCAACACGGGATGGAAAAACATCTAAGTGTTGAAAACAGAATGCCAAAAACCAAAAACCAACAATCTCCAGAATAGATCAATACCAAAAATCAAAATACAAATGCAGAGAGTATATATCTCTCCCCAATTAACAATCTCTCTCCCTAGGATAATGTTTCCTATATACAAAGTTTTTCCATAGATATCCCTCCCCCTTTGACATCAAATGCCAAAGCAATACAATTACCAGAACATACAACCAACTCATATAACCAATTGTTATAACCAACTACTCCCCCTGAGAAGTAGCTCTCCTCCATCAAAGCCGAAAAAGGTTTCTTTATTAATTTCTGTCGGTTTGGTGCCATTCTCCAACTATCTAAGTTTCTACTGGTGAGGGTATTACTCCAAGCTGCTCTCTGAGATATCCAAAAGTTTCCTTAGGCAAAGGCTTAGTAAAGATATCTGCAATCTACTCTTTAGTATTCACATAGACCAATCTCACTTCTTTTTGTCATTATGGATGTGTTGCATTAGTTTTGTCGTTGATGTCAACATTTATCCTTCTGGAGATATTTGGTTATGTTGACTTGGCACATTATGTTCACTGACATGTTCAGTGACTTATGCACAGTCACTGGTATATTGTTCATCAATACGTTATATTGTTCACCACTAAGGATGACTTGTTATCATCCAGATATCACTTGTTATGTTGAAGACATGGTCTAGATACTTCGTTTTGGTGTTCTAGTTATTGTTCTAATTGGGTTGACATATTTGCTGCTACCGACAAATTGGTCTAGGTTATGGACCGGTATGCATTATCTATTTCAGATTAGCACGACACGTTATGGAGATGATTTATTGATTGGATATTGTTGTAAATTTATTGAGCCGACAAGATGCATCACATCTTGACTTGTTTGTAATTGATTTAATTGTAATATTCTTAGTGATCCGACCTACATATTTGGTCTTAGGTTTCGGTATATATGTAAGATCTCAATTGATGAGATAGAAGATGTAGTAGCAGAGAAGAGAATGTAATGGTACATGGTATATGGTATTATAACATGGTATCTGTGATTATCGAAGATCATATGAGCAGACCATAGAGAAGGTTCAAGGAAGGTTTGAAGGTGATTATCAAAGCTTAACTGGTATTGAATCCAACATTGAAGATGCTACTTTGAGCAGTACATTATCATTGGATTCAACCATCCAATTGTAGTAAGTGTGACTCCTATTTTGTGATTGAGCAGTGAGCTCTATGCAGCTGACCTTTTTGCATGTGCAGACCCCATTTGTATACACATACTATCTGCAGTAGTATCATCTGATTGTGGGTAAGGTTTCCCACCATGGTTTTTCCCCTTACAGGGTTTCCATGTACAAATCTCTATGTTATGTGTTGTGGATGTTGTTTCTCTTTCTGTTTCATGCATTAAGTTTCACTGGTATTGATATTAACTGTTAATTTGTTAACCGGCATTAAGTTTGGTTTACCAGTATAATGTATCAAGTTTTATTAAGTTGTATTTGGGTTGAAATTCATAGTCAACTGACTCACCCCCCCCCCCTCTCAGTTTCCTCCTGGGTCCTAACACAAGGCCACAACAACAAGGAAAGCAAGAAGAGGAACCTCTTGGAAAGTAATCATAAATCAAAGGTCCACACATAAGCCCATCATAATTTTCTGCCAAACATAGAAATAACATCAGACCAAGGCCATTCACTTGCTGGAAACAAAACATCATGGTGCAGCCTTCTCTCATGGAAATCTCAACATGAGAGGAACCAATAAAACCACAACATGAAGATCAAAAGCTCATAAATCATCATAAAACCTCAAATATGAATAAGAACAATTGAGGAACACAATAACATATCATAAACTAGCCTCTAGTATGGAGAACAATATAGAAAAATCAAGTCAAATAAGAAACATATAGAAAAACTCCCTAAATACACAATCATAGTGTTTTGATCATATCTCAAAAACCTAGATCCCAAATTTCACGATTTTTACATAGATTTTAGAAGACTATGGCAAACAAAATCAATAAAATACATGCAAACCCAGTTTCCATTTTTTGAGATACATGCATCAGATTGTTGCAGACCTGAACGTGACAGCAGAAAATCACAACAAGAAAATAAAATTTTGGACTTAGCCAAATGACTCGGTAACACGGACAGAGAGATTCCCAAACCAAATCAACACTCAAAAATAGACCCAAATGAAATAGACCAAGTGTGGTGAAGATTGACATCCAATAAATCTCACTCTAGACTAACCATGAACAACCAACAACTCTCACAGAGTGTAAATTCCAATAATAACAACTTAAGAACTGTCACACAACAATACCAAACACTCCCAAAAGAAAGACACCAATCAAGGAATCCCAAAACTATAACCATGGTTGCACAGGAAGTAAAAGGCATTGTCGTGAACGACACCTTAAAAGGGAAAACATCATTGCAATAAAATTTAATTAACTTAGGAGATAGTTCTCCACAATATGAATCATTCACTATGCATTCAACACTAAATAAAACAAAGACTACCCAACAACAATAGAAGAATGCACAGGGATGGGAACCATTGTCATGAATGGCACCCACAAGAAAAATATACAACATCAAACCATACAACATGCACAATAAAATCAAAATCCTTTATCCCATAATACTCCATTGCAAACGATATTCCATATAAAGAAATGTTCAATACTACCCCATATCCTTCAAGAAAACACAAGCACAAAGAAGACACAAGTAACTTCACAAATCTGAATAAAAATAAAACAAAGGACAAGAATCTGACCTCAACCCTATGTGATGGGAGGCAAGAGATTGGTGAATGTTAAGGTTCCCACAGATACTGAGAGGGGGGGGGGTGAATCAATATCTGACCAGTAATGAGATTTTCTTAAAATAGAACATGCAGAACATAAAGTAACAGTATACCGATATTTAAGAATTAATGTGATTAACAGAACCAAAAACATCCACATGAAAAGAACACCATAACACAAGATGTTTAATGAGGAAACCCGGTGTGGGAAAAACCTCGGTGGGATTTGTGACCCACAATATTCACTTACTAGCCAATAAGAGAATATTACTTACAATAGGGGCCTGCACATGCAGGAAGGCCAACTACCTAGAGCACATTGCTCAATAAGAAGTCACACTGACTTACAATGAGGATTATGCAAATCCAATGATCTGAACTGCTTTACAATAGCATCTTCAATGCCAGATTCAGTACCGGTTCTTGCTCTATTCTTTACATATACCCTTGACCTGTAATTTGCACATTAGGTCTGCCTAATAATTTTCTTTATGCATCCTATCTATATCCTACAAATGTCTACAATAATCTCTTTTATATACAAGAGTCATTTTACAATTTTCCAAGTTGGCTTACAATAATAAACAAAATATTACATATCAAAAATCCTATCGGCCTCTGTGTCGGTATACATCTTTTCTTCTGTGTTGGTGCCGGTGTAGATTGTTCTTGCTGATGCCGGTGCACTGTCTTGCTTGAATAATGCTTTGCCGATAGAATGTCTTGCCGGTGCCATAGGATTGCAAGGTTGCCCGTGTAATGTTTTGCCGGTATAATGTCTTGCCAGTGCCATAGGATTGCAAGGTTGCCATCAATGACAAAACCTTCAATCACACACAATGTCTCATTGGAGTGTCCATATGCCAACAATCTCCCCCTTTGGCATTGATGGCAACACTCATGAGAAATTTCAAAAAGATATCCAAAAATGTGTAGACCAAAAATGTGAGAGCTCCCCTTGAGCATATGATCCCTGTGTTTTGAATTTTCTCATCCTACTACTCCCCCTTTGGCATCAATGACAAAGGTTAGTAGAGTTTGTAGCTGTACCAGTCCATAACCTCAACCTTGTAGTTGGGTAGTTATTATCTAAAGAAGATCTCCCAAAATTAAGTTTATACCATCCATAAACTTCTTACTATCTTTTATTACTGTCTCAGTTCTTTTTACTGTACCGGTGAGATACTGCAAGTGCTCTGTTGATTTTTTGCTTCCCTTTGTTAATGCCTCTGAGATTTCCTTCTGCAGATATGCTAAATAGTCCAATCTTGGACTTAGTTTAGATCTCAAAAGTTTTGCCTTGTTTATTATTGCCTCTTTCTCTCTTTCCAATTTGAGCAATTCTTTCTCAAAATTTTCTATCTTCTCTTCAAAAACTGATAATGAATCAGGTGAGTTGACAAAATTGTCTGCAAGTTTATTTATCTCATCCTGTGCCTTGCTTATCTTTTTGTCAATATCTATAGTCAAAAAGTTTGTTTTACATGTATCTTTATACAGGTTTTTGTACTCTTTTAACAAATTGCACAGTTCCGGTAGAAGTGTGTCAAACTCCCTGTTACACTTCTTTATTCCTTCCTCAAAGAATTTTTGTTTCTCTTTTTCTACTATTTCCTTTACAGATTCTACCTTTGTTTGCTCAAAATTTTCAGAAAGATATTTACAAAGTGTATCCAACTATCCTAAAGAATCTTTATTGTTTATATTACAATTAGGAGCTATTGATTTCAAAATGGGATTGAATCATCTATTGCTTTATAAGCTTGTGAGCTATAATCAGTTATTTTCTTGATTGATTCAAGTAATACCGCAGTCACATTTGATGGTGACCCAACAAACTGAGTACCGGTGGAAGTGACCAAGCTTGTATTGACCTCTGGTAGGTCAGTTTGTGTCTACATTTCCTTAAGCACTACTTTTCCTGCTTCATTTCTTACTGGTGGCATTTGTTCTGGAGCCTTTAGCTCTATCGGTTTCTTTGTTTGTGTTTCAGATTCCACCTTTTTCCCTGTATCCGCTGCTGGTTGTTTTGTATTTCCTATTACCGGAGGCTCTTTGGCTATACCTGATATATCTATTGTATCCTTATCTACCACTATGTTGATCTTCTGAGTATCAACATTCATAGTATATAGGACTTCAGGATTAGGATTATTATCCTCTATATCCATGCTCTCAGCTGTCAGTTGATCTTCAGTGGTTGTTGATTTTACCAGTGGAGTATTTAAAGGAGGTGGGGGTAAGTTGTCTCTAATCTTGATACTTGGTGGTCCACCAACTTTACCTTTCCCTTTGCCCTTCTGATATACCTTAATGGGCTTGGGATTCCTATATTCTTCTTGTTTTTTTTTTCAACCAAGAATATATCCCAACCATCTTCTGTTTCCTCTGAAACCTCTATAACTCTACCTGCCATCAGTGAATTTTGTCGGTGTTCAGTGGAAAAAACTATCCGGTTGGCCTGAGCTATCAGATCATCAATTTCTTTAGGTGAGTTTACCGGATATACTGCAAGTAGTTTTTCTATTTTAATTTTCTTATCCAATTCAATTATTCCTTGCCTCCTGGCCTCAAGTCTTTTGTATAGTTCATCAAGAATTTCATTTAAGACTTGCATCAAAAACTTTTTATACATGTCCATGTGTAATATTACACTCTCCTCAACATGCGCTTTCTCATCATCCGATAGGGTGTCATAAATTTTCAGTATGTTTTTCAATTTTCCTTCCTCTGTGATCTCATTCAGTAATATATCAAGAGGGGCCAAGTCTGTGTTTGTCTTTTTCTTCTTCTTAGGGGTCAGCTTCTTTTTAGGTGTGACCTTTCTGACCGGAGATCTCACAGCTTGTTGCTTCTGCCTTGTCCTTCTAGTTAAAGGAGTGGTTGCCGGTGAGGGGTCTCTTTTCCTGACAACTCTTTTGAAGGTTGCTAGCATATCTCCTTCTGAGGAAGTACCTACCGGTGATAGATGAGCTTCAGGTTATTGGGCTGCCAACTCATCTTTAGTTATGCTGGTTTTCTTTAATACATCTTCCTTTATGGCTTTTGCTTGTCTGGATCCTTTTCTCACAAATGCCTCAACCCTTTTCACTCTTTTCTTTGACTAAATTTGGCTTTCTATGGTTTCACCACTACCAAATACTTCTTCTTTTGGTTCCTCGGGTGCTTCCAGAAGTGCTTTGGCATAAGTTTCAATGATATGATCATCAGTCTCATAACCCATCTCTATTACCCAGATTGTCCTAGGGATGACTGCTTCCATCCAGATCTCATCCTTTTTAATTACAAAACATATATCATCCTTGTATTTGTTGACAATTTCCTGTGATAGTCTGATTCTTTTGTTCATTCTGACCTTTAGTGCCTGAAAATACTCATTGATATTCTTTTCCTTGTTTTCACCCATGTTGTTGAGTAAGTCTGATAATTGTTTTCCTACCGGTATGTCATATCCAAAATCTTTGTTGCCTATACTAGGAACCTGTTTTTTTATGTGTAGCATTAAGCATACAAGTAAATTTCTAAATCTAAAAGTTCCTTTCTTATCTTTCTTGATTTTGGCTAAGTTATCAATCAACTCATCTTTTAACCATTCACATACATCAATTTTCACATTTTCTTTTACCATATCATGAGCACTCTTAATGCATAAACTGGAGACTGAGTTGAGTTTGTTTGCATGAGTTGCTTTGTACCCTGAAATTATGCTAACAAATCTAACATGTATATCGGTCACATCATTAACCCTTAGAGACCTTCTGTCTGATGTTGCACTAGTTAAGTTCATTACTAGGTCATTGGAGAACTTCTTAGTCTTGTCGGGTCTGCTACCGGTGGAAGGTAACCCTGTTACTGCTTTCACAACTTCCTTAGTGATTTTGTGAACTGAATCAAGCCAAAAGAATGAACCATGTACCCTGCTTAAAAATATCCTAATCACTTCCTTGGGAAATTCAGGAATGCAGAGGATTTCAGTGAATCCTAGGGTTTCAACAACTTCATGTTCAGGTTTCACATTTCCGGAATTGTCACATATAACAGTCCTATACATGTTTTTAATTTCTTCATCACCTAATTCCTCTATGTTGCAATGAATATACATTCTAGGATCTTCTGCATAAACAACACCTTTTGGAATTTGGGAAAAAGCACCTATATTGTCATCTTTCTTTGCTACCTCGGGAACTAGCTGAAATACGGGCCTAGGGCATTTTATAACCTCGACTACTATAGGGTTTGCTATGAATTCAGGTGCAGAGGAGGATGCCATGGTGATAAATACCTTTTTTTGCCTTTGGATGGATTGATTGTTGAAGTGCTTTGTCTCTTTGCTCGAAATGCCTTAGCTCAGAAATCTTCACGCTCTCTGAAAGTTTAAAATCACGGTGAAAGGAAATGGAGCCAAAACCTTATTTTATAAAGTCTTTTCTACTACCTACCACATTAATTGCTTGACGGTAATGTATTAGCTTAACTTTATTTGCCGGTAATGAGTGATTTTCAACTTCTTTTCTCTAACCGAGGGAATAATAGCACATGCGTCATTAGATTGCCAAACCCTCAAGATAATTTTCTTCAATTTGATGAAGAACTTCCTACCGGTGGAGCATTGCTCTGTCCTGCCGGTGGAGCATCACATTGTCCTATCGGTGGAGTATTTGTTGGTTCTACCAGTGGAGGAGTATTCCCAATATTTAGATCACCTTTTCTAATCCATTTCTTTGAGAATTCTTGCTTAACCTCTTCAACCTTTTCTTTACCTTTCAAGCGAGTACTTTTGTTGTCTATCGGTGTACCTTTACTTCTACAAAATTTAGCAATATGACCAATCTTGTTACATGCATAACAAGTTACATTATTTTTCTGAATAGCTTTCCCATAACCTATGCCGGTTTGTGTTCTGCATTGATTTGATAAATGTCCAAATCTTCCACAAACATAACATCTTACATTCATTCTACAGTTTCAAAGTTATGACCAATTTTGTTGCATTTGGAGCATTGACCGGTGGGAGGATTGATATTCTGATAATTACTAGATCTACATTCATTTGCCCTATGACCATATTTATTGCAGTTAAAGCATTTTCCATTGAATTTGTAAGTATTAGGAGGTCTTACCGGTTTGTTGTGATCCTGCGTATTTGCAGTACTGGAGTTTTCTCCAACTTCAAATCCAATTCTAGAAGTGTCACCTTTGGGTTTTTGATTCTTCAATAAGGTACCAAGTTCTTCTGAGCTTTTCTTGAATTTTTCTTTGTGTTGATTTACAGTTTCCAATTCCCTTTCCAAGATTTCTTTTTGTCTCATTAGTTCATTTGAGTCATTCTAAGTATGCATCAGATCTATCTTCAACATGTCATTTTCATAGCTAAGTCTTGTGTTCTCATTTGCTGCATCACTTAGTCTTCTAGTCAATTCTTCTTCATTCTTCTTTCTGTCCTCAATCTCTTTGCAAAATCTCATAGTCATATCCTGCATTTCATTTTTTGTTGTCATGATCTCTTGTTTCAATTTGCTTATCATATCATTAAGTGATTCCTTTTCATCATTCTCATTTTGCAATTTTTCACAAAGTTCTCTTCTCTTATTTCTTGTAACAGTAAGATTTTCTTGAAGTGCTTGAATAATGTCTTGAGCTACTTTTAAATCATCTTCTAATTTGATATTCTTCAACTTCTCTACATCATAGTCAGTAAGAGCTCCTTCAAGTTGCTTCATCATATTTTCCATCTTTACCGGTGTCAAGATCTTCCTCAAGCTATTAGGCTTCTGAAAATAGAGGACCAGGTTCTGATACCAATTGTTAGGGTTCCCACAGATACTGAGAGGGGGGGGGGTGAATCATTATCTGACCGGTAATGAGATTTTCTTAAAACAGAACATGCAGAACATAAAGTAACAGTATACCGATATGCAAGAATTAATGTGATTAATAGAACCAAAAACATCCACATGAAAATAACACCATAACACAAGATGTTTAATGAGGAAACCCAGTGTGGGAAAAACCTCGGTGGGATTTGTGACCCACAATATTCACTTACTGGCCAATAAGAGAATATTACGGGCCTACACATGCAGGAAGGCCAACTGCCTAGAGCACACTGCTCAATAAGAAGTCACACTGACTTACAATGAGGATTATGCAAATCCAATGATTTGTATTGCTTTACAATAGCATCTTCAATGCCAGATTCAGTACCGGTTCTTGCTCTGTTCTTTACATATACCCTTGACCTATAATTTGCACATTAGGTGTGCCTAATAATTTTCTTTATACATCCTATCTATATCCTACAAATGTCTACAATGATCTCTTTTATATACAAGAGTCATTTTACAATTTGCCAAGTCAGCTTACAATAATAAACATAATATTACATATCAAAAATCCTATCGGCCTCTGTGTTGGTATACATATTTTCCTCTGTGTCGGTGCCAGTGTAGATTGTTCTTGCTGATGCCAGTGCACTGTCTTACTTGAATAATGCTTTGCTGGTAGAATGTCTTGCCAGTGCCATAGGATTGCAAGGTTGCCTGTGTAATGCTTTGCCAGTATAATGTCTTGTCGGTGCCATAGGATTGCAAGGTTGCCATCAATGACAAAACCTTCAATCACACACAATGTCTCATTGGAGTGTCCATATGCCAACAGTGAAGAGGTTTCCCTAAGTCCTCGAGCAGTCCAGCAAAGCAAAGCCAAGACCAAGCTCCAAAAATCAACCCAAGAAGTTGCAGACCCAATTTTTTTTTTGCAGAGAGGAAGAAGAAGAGCCCCAAAAATCTCACAACAACCACATAAAAATTAAAGACAATTAATCCAAAACCCTAGCCTCTCTTCTAGCCAATGAGATTATTTCATTTGAAATATATCTCATCCCAAATCTTAGGGTTAGATAATATATTTTCCCCATTGACTTTTCTAATAAAATTTAAAAACAAAGGAGATAATAATATAATATTTCAACACACTATTATTATGAGTGAGGTGGTATTTTATATTAATTTAGCCTATAGTTTTATTTCCCCCTTATATAATATTAAAGCAACTATATATATAAATGAAAATGTAAATTAATTAAATAGCTCAAGGAGGGGTTATTAATAAATAACCAAGTCCCCCAAAATTATATGAAATAAGATTAATTTAAACACTAAATAAAATAAACTATAAACAACAAATAAATTAATAAATTAACTACAAACATTAAATATCAAATGAACCCCAAGGCAATATAAAGTAATAAACATTAAACATTAATTACATTAAAACACTAAATGAATATGGTAAATTATAAGCAATAAATCAACTCCAATAAATAAAATATTAATTTTCAAATAAGTGATCCAAACTCTCAAATTTTAAATAAATAATAAATATTAAATAAAGCCTTAAGCAACCTTAATATCCAAAAACCATTGAGTCTAATACATCAAAATACACATAATAACTATATAATCACAAACTGATATTAAGATAATTAATTTAATATTATTGATCACATAAATGACCACCAACTTTTTCCACATACTCACATACCAAAGTAGCCAAGCTGACATGGTGATTCACGCCCACACCGATGACACACATAGGTGACAACATAGACCTGGAGTGTGTAAGGGGAAACAAAAAAAAAGGCATCTCCAAAACCACATATTTCCATTGGGAAAGGACATGCTCGCACCTATAAGGCCAGGGGAGCTCGCAATTGGGAATCCAGGAGGAATAGATGTCCAGTACCTACAAATCCTGCATTCGCAACAACGATACAATACATATACATATAACAGGAAGGTGGTAGAATTTCACAATAGCACATCCCACTCACAATGAGTGATGTGGCGTTGATTCTCCACGGAAATAGTCAAACAATATACAAACAATAGTCTATATCTCATTAATGAACTTATAAGGCACTTAGAGGGGGGTGTGAATTAGTGCAAGCAAAAACAATATGAATCTGATCACCAACTTTAACAACTTAAAACTTATCAAGCATATAAGAAATATCACCACATAAGCTAATGCCCAATAAAAAAAATTCCACATAACACAAGAGATTTATATATGGAATCCCAAAAGGGAAAAACCATGGTGGGAGTTGGTACCCACAAGATTCACTATCTGCAAAATAGAAATCTTGACCGGTTAAGGTCTTACAACTATACCCTGTTAGGAGTATACCCGATTAGGAGTCACCTAGTTAAGGGATTTGAATGATAAGCCCTATTAGGAGCAATGACCTATTAGAATCAACCTTGCAAGAGGATTTGAGACTCTAATTCAGAGCTACCCTGTTAGGGGATTTACATATTAAGGCTTGTTAGGACCTACTCGGTTAGGGGATTTTGCTGCTGCAAACTGTTAGGAAAACAAAAGTGAAAAGATCTTCAAGTAACATCTTCTATGTTTGATAAGATCCACTTAAGATCCTTAAAACTTTAACAAAACTTCATTACAAAACTTCCCTAAACACCGCACAATCTCATTCATAATATTCTCTCATGAAATCTCTCATTACACACATACCGACTTTATACCTCATCACACTTTTTATAAACATTTATATTTAGTTGACTACAACCTTGGAACAATTTCCTAGGTTCAATGAATATAGACAAACTTACATTGCACGCTTTACTTATATCGTCCATCGACATAACAAATTAAAACCTGTGTCATTTTACTTATTTAAGTGAGTTTATCACTACCGGTTAAGTGTTCTGCTAGTTTGTCTTCTCTGTATATGAAATATCTCTTGTCCAGTTGAATCTTCCAATGCAGTTGAGAACATAGCTCATAATACCTATCTCAAACATCGCTATAAAACCGCATCATCCAACTCTTCATGAATCACCTATATCGGTTGTCGGAATGCAACTCTGTCTCAATTTACCAGTTGAGATCCTAATTATCGGTTCTTTGTAAAACTATCATTTGTACCGGTTATACCTTACCGGTTGGCTTCTAAGACTTAGATGACCATAAAAACATTGTTGCCACCACTGACAACACAAAAACTAGTCATCAAACATTAATCTCAATCTCATCATCACATTCACTAACCAATCATATATCGGTTGCATATCAACAACAATCTTTACCGGTTCAATAAAATGCCAACACTCATGACATCATCTTATCATATGTACTCAAGAATGGGGTTAGTACATCGATAATATCACTAAATGTATAACCAACCTAATCTACAAAATATATAAGCATGTATAATCCATCAAGCACATGAATGCACATAAAAACCATCAATATGTAAACCCATCAATCCACATAGATAGTAAGATAGTATCTTCATCCATAGAATCATCATAGCAACATACGGCCACCTAATGTTAAACATTGAAATGAGTAACTGAAACATATGGAGTCCTAAACTTAACTTGAGAAATCAAATAGGAATCTAAACAAATCTATTAAGAGCAGCACACAAGATGGGTCGAGGAAGGGATTTACAAGGCAATTTTCCATCATACTTACCAATACCTTTAGGCAATCTTCGGGCAATCAATGTTTCAAGCTCATCCAACTCTCTTTCTTTCTCTTCCATCTATCTTCTCTCTCTTTCATATCTAGATATTCTGCACTCATCAAAATCATACTTTTTCTTTGCAAATACAAATTTTGATGCTCTAAATGTTGTCTCAAACTTTCCATTCAATTCTCCAAATTTTCTTAGTTCAAAAGAAGCAATCTTCCCAACCAACATATCTCTTGTCATTGTAGTCACACTTTGGATCTCATCAATAGTAGCTACCTTATGTTTATAAGTAGGAGACAATGATCTCAGCACCTTAGTAACAATTTCATCTTCTTTAAGGGTTCCACCAGCACATCTGATACCTAGGACAAGGTCATTCACCTTAGCCATAAAAGAGTGTGTGTTCTCATCTTCTCCCATTTTCAGCATCTTATATTTTCCTTTCAAACTTTGTAACTTAGCAACTTTCACTTGTTTGTCTCCTTCTTACAGGATCTCAAGCTTTTCTCAGATCTCATGTGCAATCTGAACTCCCATTAAATTTGTCATCTCTGAATCAGTCAAGGCACTAAGCAATGCTTCCTTTGCTCTGATGTTATTTTCAACTTCCTTGATCTCATCAATAGTAACTAGTCCATTATGAGGAACATAATAAGCATTATTTGTAATATTCCAGTACTCTTCTCCAAGACATCTCAAATGCACCTCCATCTGGCTCTTCCGTATAGAATATTTATTTCCATCAAATCTCAAACTTCCCTTCTTAAAGATAACTCCTCCTGGTGCCATCCTAGATGTCCTCAAGTAGCTAAGCTTCTTCTAGAGGATCTAGCTCTGATACCAATTATTGGAAATAACAATGAAGAAAACTAAGAAGCGGGGGGTGAATCAATTTTCACTGGATCTACAATTTTAATCACAAATTTAGATATGATAAATTGCAGTAATAACAAAGATGACAAAATTGAAAGCAAAACTCACAACACCAATATTTTGACGTGGAAAACCCAGTCTAGGGAAAAACCACAATGGGAACCTACCCACAGTAAGATGATACTCTGTAGTAGTATGTGAAAATGTTACAATGGGGAATGTACATGCATTCAGGCACACTGTCTAGAGCTCACTGCTTAAATACAATGACCCGAAAGGCTACAACCCTCAGGGAAGTCTCACTGACTTACAACAAGATTCGGACTACAATATAGAAGAAATGAACTAAAAGAATAGCATCTCCAAATGTCTAATTACAGTTTCAGTTAAGCACAATTGTCTTCTTTGGAGCACCAATGTCTACTCAATCACAATGTTGAAGGATGAATCACTTGTTCGCACATACACAACACTCTAATAATGTAAACACAACCTCGATACCTAATTTACATGACAATATTGTTGGCCATTTGGTGGAATTGATTATGTGTTGCATTGATGTTTTTTCATTGATGCCAACACTAATTGTTTGGATGCTTTATCGACACCCTTCTGGTCCCATTAGGTTGAGTGGTTTTTGGTTGATTTGGATCTGGCATGATCCGATAGGATTTGGTATGATTTGGTTATGGATTTGGCTTGTTCATGATACTCATGTTCCTATTCAATAAGTTGGTTTTACTCTAGTGATCGGATGTTATCCTATTTTCTTAGAAGTTTGGTTTTTGGTTCCGGCGAGGGTTTCATGGGCAGAGATTTTGATGAATTGCATAAGTGGTGTTGGTGTAGCTTCTAGTGGAGTTTCAGGATGTTGATGGTGATCATCTTCGAGACTTGGCGAATAGAGATCATTGTTGTAGTGTGTGGGCCTACTGGGTCCTGGTTGATCTAGGTTATCAACCGGCTTTAATCTAACGTGTGGATTGGACCTCTCGATGTGTTTCCAGGATGTCTTACATGTTGGATATTAATTTTTTGGTCTAAGGCCGACATGGTTTGTCATTATGTAATTGGTTTATTATCTGGTAGCTGACCTAATTGTTTATGGTTGAGGGTTTGTATATATAAATGTAAGATCTCATTGTAGATCATATCATAGGAATGGGAATAAGAATGTAATGTGCGAATAATGTGATAAGATTCAAGCAAATGATTTGATCTGTCATTGGAGATCAAATTGGGTTTATGTAAGAGGATTTAGTCCTCCAATATTGAGTTCAACACTTCTCTAGATTGTAGTATGGATTTCTATGTAGTCAGTGAGACTCCTTTTGTGATGAGAAGTGCGCTCTAGGCTGTTGGCCTTCCTGCAAGTGCAAGCCCCTCAATTGTAATTCACATACTTACTGTAGAAGTATTATCTAACTGTGGGTAGGCTTCCCACCATGGTTTTTCCCTTTACCGAGTTTTCCACGTATAAATCTTGGTGTCATGTGGATGGTATTTATTTTGTGATTATTGTTTATGCTTAATTGGTTTAACTTCTATTCTAGTATTAAAGTTTTAAGTGTTGATGGCTCTGGTAATCTGTGACAATTTATTCACCCCCTCCCTCTCAATTGTCTTTCGGTTATTTGAATTGTCTAACAAATATCACCTATATATACAATTCATCAACCTTGACAACTAGGTTGGCTAAACCCTTAACTCACAATTACAAAATTACATCACATGATACAAAGATCGACCATCGGACCAATATAATGATTTACATGACATAACATGGACCTAATTCAAATTCCTAAATGTTCAACTCCACCGGAAATCACGCCAAGATCAACCGCAACATGCTACACCACCAGAAATACCACATAACACGAAAATCATCACCGGTTCATGAAAACCACCAATAACTCACAAAATGATCAATGCAGATCATCAAAAAAAATAGGAAATAATTAGGAAACACTAGAAAGCATGTTAGAATCATTAGTAACAACTACACCAACACCACTTATCAAATCTTCTTCGATCAACATCTGAGAACTCAAGACCACAACCAATCAACAATTGTCATGAAGAAAGATAACTTGTGGAGTACCAAATCATGAACCATCTAATATGAAGATACAAAAGACCATCCCAAACAATATCCCAAAAACTCAGACCATGAGCTGATCACACTGGAATATGCTAGAGGAAATACCGAACTCTGCAAAGCACCAACACAATAAAACAAAACGACAAAACCGGATCATAAGATCTTTCCAATCTGAAATCACCGGAGCAAGAATATGTTGAGATCAATGACAAAAACATATCCTAGCAGTAGCAATGTCCAACAGGTCCCACACCTATGAAGATTTTGGTATGCCCTTAGTTAAGACAAAAGCCTTATTTGAGATCAACAGTATTTTCTTGTATGCCTGATGGGACACAATAAATTTTATGGAGAATTAGTGCACCCTCTAAATTTTGATCTTTTAGAGGTCTCCTTAGCACTTAGTAGATCCTTCTTAGAAAGCCCTAAGTAATCATCATGGATCAATATTTTTTTGAATCCTCCCAAATCGCTTTTCTTCAAGATGCTTTTATTTTTTAGGAGTGTAATTTGAGGGCTGGGTGATATTACTTGAATTTCGAAAGCAATTGGAAGCTATGAAGCTTGAAAGAATGAAATATCTACTTCTACCTAGGAATCATGCCATAATGCAACAAGAGAGACAAAGGAGTGAAGAAATGTGGGTATCCTCTTTTCAATCGATAAACTTCCCCTGAGAGAGTAGTGAGCTAAATTATGCATCCAAGAAACATGATTTTACTAAAGACAGTTGGTCCCCTTTTTCTTTTTTTAAAAAGATCTTTTCATGTGAAACATCTCCTCCTAACAAAATTTTGCTCTTTAAGGAGGGAATTAATTTGGAATTCAAACTAGTGCCATGAACAAGTGAAAGAGATTCTTCAGCCTAATATATATCTCAAGAAAACACTCCCAAACCTGGTCAAATACAAATAATGAAAAGCCTATTCAATTAGAACTAGAAGAAATTTATTCCCCAAAAATCAAAGAAGTGTCATTTCATGATGATCGTGAAACTCATTCAGAAATAAGGGATGAAGCATGAACTCTAAGTCATGTGGTAGACAAGGTAGATGAAGCACAATTTCGAGATGAGTTAGAACTTTTGTTTATCACTAGAGAGTCAATGGAAGCCTGAAGTACTAGAGAATGTCCTAATTCATGAATAAATCTATATCTTAACATCTCCTAAAGAGAAGAATGATAACCCCAATAAGGATATGGAGGAAGAAGTGGAATTTAGAAATGAGAGTAGTAACTTTGAAAGTGAGCCTCAGGATGAAGAGGAAAGGGAGGCTGAGAGTACTGAAATGGAAATTGAACACCATTCCCTGCTTAGAAGCCCGATGGACCCTTACAACTCGGAAGAAGATGAAATGGTTAATTTCTCTCCCATGTCTACTGATCATGATGAACATTATAAGATGAAGGGGTAGTTAATTAAAATAAAAGAAAGATTGTCTACTTCGGAGTGGAAAAATGAGGAATGAGACAGGAAGATTAATGAATTATGCGATTTTGTCAATTCACTTTGGCAAATTACTAATGGGATCATGAACAATGATGTTATGAGGACGATCTCTGGTCATGATAGAATTAAGAGGAATAAAAAGAAGAAGGCTAAGAGGGGCGAGTATGAGCTGAATGAGGAGGCAGACACAGACCAGGATGATACATGGATTCAGAATTTGGGAAGGTTAAAGAAAAATTGGAACCTACTCAAGAAAGAGAAGATGTTCTTAGTTATGTTTTTGTTAATGCTTTTATGGTTATGAATTGTCATTTTAAGAATAATTGTGGGGTCTGCGAACCCCTTTCAATTAACTGTTTAGTTTATGAATTTTCTAGAAATGTTTATGATAGGTTTAATGCTGATATGAACTCTATGATTATTATCTCTAAGGAGAAGGTTAATAGGTTAGCTACTATTATTTGGTTTAATAGCTGGAAGCTTCTTCATATTAGTAGAAATAGCTATAGGGTGATGAAAGTTTTTTTATTATTTTTGAAGGGAGATCAATTTTTGTGTGCTGATGGTTCTATGATCTTGTAAGTTGGTTGCTTTTTCTCTAGTGCAGGGCCACCTCCCTACTAATCTAATAAAAAACATCTCCTAAAGAGATCCCAAGTGCCATGCATGAGTTGAGATCAATGGGCGGAAGACTTGATCACTATTACAAACTCGATTAGAAATTCCCTTTGTTTTGTCATGGGTGCTCAGTTAGATATTATGCATAGCTAGAGGTCATTATATCATTTCAATTTACATTTTTAAGCATCAGAAGCACTCTGTAGAGGTAGGAACATATTCCCTTGCTATAGGAACTAGTCCTTTCATGTGTATTTATGTTGTATTTTCTAATGTGCGTAGGATAAATGACCAAGACTGATGTCTAAAATATCTTATTTGGCTTCAGGGTGGTCAAAATATAAGAAATTTGTGGCGTAAAGGAAGCTATTTTTAAAAATTGGTTCATGGGTTTATTTAGCTTGGTCATTTTAAAGGTTAGAGTTAGGTAGGTAAGGTGTTCTTTTCTTTTCTGAGAAGTCCTACTGCATATTTGTCGTTTCCCTTTGGGGCAATCTTGTATAGTCCTTGTATTTCCTAAGTGCATCGTGCACATATTTTTTTGCATCATTTGTCGGGTGGTGAGCAGTGAGCATAATATCTTTTTTATTTCCATGAGGTTAGTTTGGACAAGGTGATAATCATTCAAAATGGTAGACAAGTCATTTGCATCTTGTGCAACATTTTTTTTTAAAGAAAATGTATGTGCTAAGGTCATAACCTAAATTATGGTGGCATTAATTGTATTATTTAACTAGGGTTGGTATCTGGTACCTTCTCCCCTTCAATGATTGTTGGATATGGTGAATGGTAGTTATCATTATGTTTATCGACAAGGAGAAAATGGGGTGCAATGTGAGTGGAATTCAAATTATTCTAAGGAATCATACTCTTCTTCTTCATCAGTTACCAGGAGCTCTTCCTCCCTCAACATATCATTTTCCTCTATATCCCAACTTTTGTCATCATAGACCAAGGCTCTGAACTCCTCAATCCATTCCATGTCTAATTGGGTGATTTTCCTTGAGAGCTTGCAGGCAAGTTCAGAGTGTCTGTAGTGCTCTCTAATACTCATGGTGCAAACATTAGCAATAAATGGATGTCAAGGCACTACGATATTGCATTCAACATATGCCTTCAATTATGTGGCCATGTGAATGCCAACTCCATATTGAGCTACCTCAATAATTTGATCCAATCCTCTGATATACTCTATCTCAAATAATCCTCGCAACATCAAAGCTATATCAAGTTTTGGCTCACCCAAATCTAGCAAGGACCCCACAAACCATGATACAATGTCAGTATTTACCCGATATCTATCCTTGCTAGAGATAAAGTTAGATCCAAGGACCCATTTTACTACCACAATGATCAAATCATTGTCAGTTTTTAATAGAAGTTATAGCCTATGGTCTGTAATAGGGCCTAAAAATCCATGTTGGGCCTTGTCAGTTATCAACCTCATTGGAATATCTATACTACTTCAACTTGAATACTAAGAGCTAATCTCTCTACAAATCTTTCTTATTTTGGAATGTCTTTTGAGCTAAGTTTTCCTATTTTTTATAGCCAACCAAAACCTTTTCACATGCATGATAAGCTACCCTAGGGTTAAATCTAGAGGCAAGAAATCATTTTGAAGGAAGAGTTAGTAATTAGTAGCAGTCCCGAGGTGCCCTCTGTTTGGAAAAATTAACACAAGTGTGATTCCTCATGACATCAAAGATAATGCAAAAGGATCATATATCTCAGATAGAATGAAAATTAATACATTAAACACCACCTTTTATGGTATAAGATTCATTTGAAATATTTGTTAGGACTCTCAATTTTATAATTAGAAAGATTGAATACTTTGGAATGTATTGTCATATAAAGGTAGATTTTTCAGGAGTTTCAATAATAAATTCACATCTTAAATACTTTGTATAAGAATGAGAAAAAAAAAGTGTATGTCCTCAGTTTAAGTAAAAAATCTTAAGGTTACTCTTGCTACCACTCTGGATGCCAACCTAGTGATATCACTTCATTTTCAGAAGTGAAAAGAAATAGAATAAAAGAAATCATTCTTACACAAATAATTAATTAGGTGTCATTGGTAATTCCATTGGGACTATAGATGCCCACGAGTAGTGGAGCTATGTCATACAACAACCAAAATGATAACCTTGTCGGGGCTATGGATGCTTTCTTGGAAACGAGGCTCTATCCGATCAGTTATAGGAGGTTAGGCTCAACTATGTAGCTTAATCCAAGGACATATATTCCTTCTTTTCCTACTTACCAAATGAAGGAAAACAATCACCAAGCACACATATTTCAATTCTTGGATCTTCAACTTGAATACAGCTGTATTTTGAGAATGCATCCTTCTAAATTATAAATTAAATAGAATCCGTAAAAAATATTGCATGATAAAACATAGTATTTAATTTTAAATTTTTATTTATTTCCTTGGATATCATCCTTCATGCATTTATCCTTCTATTAGAGTTTTGCAGGTTTTCTTATTGCACAAGTGTTCTTGAAGCATATGGGCTTGTCTTCGTGGTCACTCTTTCAATCTCCTGCTAACCTAATCCTTTAGGGAGACCCTAAATTATGAAGCTATCTATTTTTCCCAAATAAAGGTTTTTCTTATTTTGACACTTTTCAATCACCTTGTGACATTTAAACTTTTCATGACTACAGGAAGAGGCACATTCACTTGGTTCATTACTAAGAATCGATCAGAGACAATTTTTGCAAACCTGTGAATAAGAGTCTATTAGCGCTTGGCCTACGGAACTATAAATTCTAACTTCACTTCTGCAAGAAGAAGTCCCTTGTGAGTCATCAGAACTGTAGCCTTTGCCTACAGTAGTTAGCTTCCTAACTAATACCACCAATATTTCTACATGCTTTGAGTAGGAAGGATCATAGAAAGGATGCGTAAGGGCCCTGTACATCTCTTAAGAAAGCATTCTTCACCTGGAGAAGAGGCCATGTCACTATGTTCAAATGTGGATGGTTGAGAGAATGTGATGGAAGAAGCTCTGCCAGCATGCCAACACCTTAGAGCGCTTAGCAATCTCTAAAGAAAGACCTCGGGAACATTTTCGACCTCCTTGTGTGCCCCACCTCATCTAGGTAATCGATAAATATGGTTTGAAGGTTGGGCATCACGTAGAGGTTATGGAAAAAATTCCAAATGGCTAGTTGGCAAAAGTCACACACCCATTGTTTTAGTTAGACTAAAACAGAAAAAAGGAATAATCATGCTAGCAAAATTGAGTGTTTTATTCCCTCTAATTGTGAAAAAGGTGATAAAGATGTAGATGGCTCTCATGCTAGTAATCAAGGGAAAATTGATGCCATTAATTGCCTAACTACAAAGGAGTAATCTTAGTCATCATGATTTTTCAATCAAAAGGTTATTTGCATAACTATTAAGGAGGTGGGAAGTGGAGAAGAAAGTATAAAAGGATTTAAAAAGAAGTGAGCATGTGTCTTTTTGAATCCAAAAATTATTTAAGAGGTTTCTTTTTTAGAATTATTTTCTTTGAATTTCTCTTAGGGAGTTTTTTAGAAAATGATGGAAAATGTTTTCCTCCTCTCTGCTTCTAATGAATAGTAAGCTTGTACAACTCTTTATTTGAAGGATATCCAACATGAATCTTTTTGTCTCGGTAACAGAGTTACATTCTAGTCCTCTTGTGAAGCATACTTGTCTTAAATAAATATTGGAATGTGCCCAAGTCGCCTTTTTGAAATGTATTGTGAGATTTGTTTCATCCTCATGATTAAAAGGCTTTATTGTTTTTCTATTCAAGGTTTTTTGGGATTATTGTTATCAATGTTGGTGAATGGATCATGTAAAAAATTCTACTCTTTCATTCTCACAAGGGGATTATACTATTTTATATAGAATTAACAAACTTGCTAAATTACTAGGAAACTCGAAGAATTTGATTAATTTTGTTTGGCCTTTATAGGACTGCTACATTCTGAGTATTTCATTCTATGTTTTATTACTTTGATGACTTATTTTTATCTATCAACTATGACTATTTTTTTATAATATGCAAATTCTAGATGCCTTAGCATATTGAAAATTAAAGTGTTGTAAAATCTTTGCATTTCATTGTAAGTATATGAATCGTTAAAATGAAGTTCTTTCATTGGGCATTCTAAATTGTTTCTTCCCCTTTCCATCCACCCTCTGAATTATGAGCAGTCAACTTCTCCAATCTCAAAGGTTTCTTCATAAGGCATGCTAGGTCCCACACCTATGATGCTTCCTGACTGCCCTTAGTTAAGGTGAAAGCCTTATTTGGGATCAATACGTGACAAGTTTTCAAATGTTGCAAAAATTGTCAAATGCATGCAATGAAAAGTTACAACATTGCATATCTTTCATTATGTTTTTCATGGGTCCATACAATCAATGCCAACATGTCAAGGTAGGTGGATTTATGCTAAGTATGGTCCAAATTTTCTCCCCAACTTGCCTAAACATTCTAGACCATACCCTATTGACACTTTCTCTCAACTATCCTATTTGCAAAAAACTACTAAATTTTAACGACATATATCTCAAAGTTGATGGCACATAGGAGAACTTCCTCTAAAACTACAGGGTCATATTGCAACCCTCTACAATAACCTCTTTCATATTTTGAAGACTCCAAGCTATTTGATTATGGCAACAAGCTTTTAAATTTTGCAAAAATAATTAGATGCATGCGATGAAAAGTTGCAACATTGAATATCTTTCATTTTGTTCATCGTGGGGTTATTACATTAGCCCAACACATCTAAGTTGGTATTTTTATACTTGGAATGGTCTAATTATACTCCCTAAATCGCTTGAATGTTTCAGGCCATACCCTAAAAAGGCTTTCTCTTAAGTGCCCTAAATCCAAAAATATCAAAATTTGATGAGGCGTGCCACAAAGTCAATGGCACATATGGTTGATCCATCTAAACCTATGAGGTTGTGTTGTTGGATTTTGCAACCTCCAAAGCTCACATGACTGCAAACAACTTCCACATAAAGAGAGAAATATCATTCACTAGGAAATGAATTGTATTTAGATAAATTTATATGTTACAATGAGCTTGCTTATATAGGATAGAGAGGAGAGAGTAGTTGCAACTACCTTGTGATACAATTAAATGCATAGTTTTGACTCACTCTATCTAGAATGACACCTAAGACAACTAAGCTATCCTAAGTAAATTTAGCATGTGTGAATAGGTGCTAACCAAGAGCTAGGAAATTTTCTTATTCACACCAACATGTGTGATTCCCCTCTACAATAACCTCTCTCACATTTTTAATACTAAAATCTATGTTCTAGGGTCAACAATTTTTCTACGGACATAAAATGATGCATGTGCATACATTGAAAAGTTGCAACATTTCATATCTTTCATTTTGTTCATCGTGGGGCCATTCCATCAGCACCAATGCATCTAAGTGGGTGGGTTTATGCTAAGAATGGTCCAATTTCACTCCCCAACTTGCTTGAACATTCTAGCCATACCTGATGGATTATCTCTCTTAAGTACCCTAAGTCCAAAAATAACTAAATTTTAATGAATAATATTTGAATTTGTGGCACATACAGATGAGCCATATGAACCTAGAAGGTCATGTGAGGTTTCTCTACAATAACCTCTCTAAAGTTTTCAAAACTCGAATCCATTTTCTAGGGGAAACAATTTTTCTAGTGATGTAAAATTATGCATGTGAATATAATTAAAAGTTGCGATGTTGCATATCCTTCAATCTATTCATGGTAGGGCCATTCCATCAATACCAATGCATCTGGGTAGGAGGGTTTCGGCTAGACATGGTTCAATTCCACTCCCCAACTCACCTGAATGGTCTGAGCCATACCCCACAAATGCTTTATCTTAAGTGTCCTAAGTCCAAAAACTACTTAAATTTGATGGGGTGTATCTCAAAGTTTGTCGCATATACGAATGAGCCATCTAAACCTACGAGGTCATTTGAGGCCCCTCTATAATAACTTCTCTTTTCTTTTCAATACTTGAATCCATTTTCTAGGGGCAACAACTTTTCTAGTGACATAAAAAAGATGCATGATGAATGTGAATGCAATGAATCAATTTAACATTGCATATCTTCTATTTTATGCGTCATGGGGAAATTTCATTAGCCCTCAATGCATCTGGGTGGGTAGGTTTATTCTAGGCACGATCTAGTTCCAGTGCCCAATTCTATCATTTTGGGTCTCTAATTCCAACGCTTTCTCTTAAGTATCCTAATTCCAAAAACTATCAAAATTTTACAAGGCATATCTCAAAGTTCATGGCACACACAGAAAACTAGTCTAGACCTACAAGGTTGTGAGGTCCCTCTACAATAAACTCAAATTTTCAAGAGTAGAAACTATTTTCTAGAGCAGCGATTTTTTGGTGACATAAAATTATGCATGTGCATGTAATGAAAAGTTCTAATGTTGCATATTTTTCATTATATATGTCATGGGGCCATACCATTAGTGCCAATACATCTAGGTGGGTGGGTTCATGCTAGGAATGGTCTAGTTCCACTCCCCAACTCACCTAAATGTTTAATGCCATATTCTATAAAACTCTTGTCTTAAGTGCCCTAGGTTCAAAAAAATTCAAAATTTGAAAAGATGTAACTCAAATTTTGTAGCACATATGGATGACTCATCTAAACCTGTAGGGTTATGTGAGACCCCTATACAATAATCTCTCTCAACTTTTTAAGACTTGAATTTGTTTTCTAGGGGCAACGATATTTTTGGTGACGTAAATGATGCATGTAAATGCAATGAAAAGTTAAAACATTGCACATCTATCATTTTGTTCATCATGGGGCCATACCATCAGTGCCAGCATGCTTCAGTGAGTATGTTTATGCTAGGCATGGTTCAGTTCCACTCCTCAACTTTCCTAAATATTCCGAGCCATAACATATGGATGCTTTCTCTTAAGTGCACTAAGTCCAAAAATTATTGAACTTTAAGGGGGTATATCTCAGAGTCAATGGAACATACAAACAATCCTTGTAAACCTACAAGGTCATATGAGGACCCTCAACAATAGACTCTCTCATATCTTCAAGAATAGAATTCATTTTCTAAGGACAGTGTTTTTTCTCGTGTTGTAAAATAATGCATGTGCATGTAATGAAAGTTGCAATATTACATATCTTTTATTATGTTCATCGTGGGGCCATACCGTTAGCACCAACATGTCTAGGTGGAAAGTTATATGCTAGGCATGGTCTAGTTCCACTCCCCAACTCACTTGAACATTTTGAGCCATACCATATTGATGCATTCTCTTAAGTTCCCTAAGTCCAAAAGTTACTAAAATTTGATGGGATGTATCTTGGATTTTGTGGCACATACAGATGAGCCATCAAAACCTATGGGTTCATGTGATGACCCTCTACAATAACCTCTCTAATTTTCAATGATCATATCCATTTTCTAAGTGCAACAACTTTTCTAGTGACGTAAAATGATACATGTTCCTACAATGAAAAAGCTGCAAAGCTGCATATCTTTCATTCTATTCGTCGTGGAGTCATACCTTCAGTTCCAACACATCCAAGTGAGTAGGTTTATGTCAGGCATGGTTCTTTTTTTCTCCCAAACACACAAAATTTATGAGCCATACCCTATGACTCTTTCTCTTAAGTGCCCTAAGTATAAAATATTGTCAAACTTTGAGGGGAATATCTCAGATTCTATGGCACATACAGATGAGCCATTTGAACCCATAGGGTTTGTAATGTTGAAAAAGGTGAATGATGGAGATCTAGAGGAAATATTTTCTTCCCTCCAAGGATAGATAAAAGGTTCACTTCAGATTTCCCTTCAAAAAAATTTCACGCATTACATTAGAAGAGGGGGGAAAATATACTAGATTCAACCTCCAAAGAAGGAGATTGAATTATGAGTGATATAAGAATGGTAAGTTCATCCCCTCTTCTGGAATGAGATTTGAATTGATTGAATTATGTACTTATGACCAAGTGAAAAAGTGACAAGGATCTTATTATAACTCGAGATAGAAGCATAAGATGAAGTTGTGCACCTAGGTCTAGCAATAATATGTCAAGACGAAGCCACCCTATGAATTTGAGAAAAAGTTACCCGAATCGTGGAGAAAGTGTACACGATCCTCCGAAAAATATGTGAAATGAAAATGTTTTTTTTGCCTCTGCAAATGGAGTCTAAATCCGAAAGTACTTGACTGTGTACTTGCAATGTACACACATAAAAGAGAGGAAAAGGGGTTGGGATTAGGGGTTTGCCTTCAGGTCAAACCCCAGTTTTGGGATTAACCAAATGATGAAAGAAAGTAATTGCAATTAAATGTAAATGAAAGACTAACATTTAAATCACCTCAAGGGAGAATGTGATAGAAATGTTGATAGAATTTATTGTATGAAGTTGAATGTTGGAATGAATCTCCTCTTCAATGGTTGAATCCTTGACTTGAATGAAATACCTAACCTTGAATGAAGACTTGAGAATGCTCAATGCTGGAAAGGAATGCTTGAATTCTCTTGAATTATTCAATGCATGATCTCATGTATCTATGTTATATCAAAATGGGAGGGGAAATGCGACTTATATACTTGTCAATTAGGGTTAATTGACTAATTTCCCGTCACAGGCCGACACTAGGGGATTTTTCCCTCTCAATGTACAACCTCCAATGAAAAATTGGAAAGGGTCCTACCCCAAAATGGGGTAGGGATAGGGGAACCATGCCCATGTCCTACCCTTTTTTCTACGACATGATGCAGTTCGGGTAGTACGGAGGGCAAGAAAGATGCAATTTTTGGGGGCTAAGCAAGTCTCGGGTCTCCGATCAGGCTTAGGGATTTGAATCACCAACATAAGACCCTAATGTGGTCGCAAAAATAAGGGTCACAATTTCATGACACTATGGGGTTATTTGAGGCCCCTCTATAACAACCTATCTCATAATTTCAATATTTTTAGATGCGTGCAATGTGAAGTTCCAAAGTAGCCTATTTTTTCTTCTATACATCACAGGGCCAAACCATCAATTCCAACATGTCAGTGTGGGGAATGCTCCTATTTTTATCCATAAGTTTCTCGAACATCCCAAGCCACACCTTGCTAGTGCTTTCTCTTAAGAGTTTCAACTGCAAAAAATTATCAAACTTTGAGGGGTTGTATCTCAAAGTGGGTGGCACATATGAATGTTATTTTTGAATGTGCATGGTCATGTGAGGCTTCTCTACAAAAACCTCTCTCATATTTTGAATACTCGTAATCATAAGTTCATGTTGAAATATTCTTTTTGCCCCAAAAATGTCAAATCCATGCAATGTGAAGTTCCAAGGTAGTCTATTTTTTGTTCTGTGTGTGTTGGGGTCAAACTATTAGTGTCAACAAGTCAGGGTGGGAACGCCTATGCTAGGCATGGTCCTCTTTTTCTCCCAAATATTATAGGCTATATTGTGTTGGTTCTATCTCTTAGGGCTATGACTATTGTGCATTCATTAGGATTGCTCTAATGAAGTTATGATATTCCTATTGAAGCAATCACCATTTGATGTAGGAACATAATTTCTATCTAGGAGATAGATAATAATATTTTCATAAGATATATGTTCCTAGGTATGTTCCAAGTGTTTTTCCCCTCCATTTTTATGTAGTTCAAATTTCAAATTTGTGTAAATATCATGGAGGTAAATAAGGCCTTGTAAATAAGTTGTAAAAGTCAAGTTTGTGTAGTTATTTTTGTCATCCTATAAATGAGGTGGAAAGTGAGTCAAATAGGCATGCTATAGTTATAGTTAACTAATTTTCCCTTCCTATCATGTTGTTGAGCTTCTTTAGGATTAGTTGAGAAAATTTAGGAGAGTATTTTTATTAGCTAAACATAGGAAAACCACCTTTTCCTCATTAAAAAACCATTAGAATTATGCATGTAAATATGTTGTATGATAAGAATAATGAAAATGTGTGAATTTTGAAATGATTTGAATGATTTTTTTTCTTGTTTCCACAAAAATTGTCATGTTGCCAATGAGGGTTTTAGATAGGCCAATAAGTTTGAAGTTGAAGGTGGCAATTTGAGTGGTCACTTCACCTATGTGAAGGTTTAGACACTTGAACAAGGTCAAAGTAAGTCAAATAAATTTTTTTTGAGCTCTTGACACTTAGTAAGCTAACTTTTAGGCCTTATTATGTGCTCTCAACCTAAAATTAGGGTAATGGTCTAATTTGTGATCTAACTGGCCAAAATTATTCAAATTTTGGATTCTTGATGCTTATAAGTGTATAGTAAAGTGTGTCAAGTTTCATATTTTTCCCACATATGCATATGCCTTTTCCATCAAATTCTTGGTCTATAGTGTCCTATAGGGTAGTGTGAATGTACTTTGTTGATTTATTGTGCTTCAATGGATGATTTATGTTAGAAAAGTATTTAGACATGTTAGATATGCCTATTTATATCTTATCAATATTAGGGCCTGGTCAATCCATTTTATCTTTTATTATAAAAAAATCCTCAAAAAATCCTAATTTGATTGTAAACAATTAATTTTTCATAGTTTAGAATAATGAAGTTAAGGTATCTAATGCAATAATTTTTTATGTTCTTTTTACTAGGGTCATCACCATGGTTTATATGGCTGTTTTGTGTGAATTTTAAGGTAGTTTCTTATGATGGTACAACAAGCACATGAATGCAAAGTGAATCACTATAAGCTCAATTTTGGAATTGTACAAGGTATAGGAAAAGAATTTCTAAAAGAAGTAGGCATGAGATGTTGTAGTGGAGCATAAGCTTGTGTTGATAGATATCTCATGTTCAATAGCATGATCTTAGTAGAAAAATTTATTGTGATGATGTCAATGATAGGGAGTAGTTTGATGTGGTATTATGTTCTTTTTTTACCATTATGATGAACCCATGCTAGGTGAATATGAATGTACCTAGTGAAAGTTTAGAACATTATTTTGAAATACCAATGCTAGGTGAACTATAAAAGTATCTTGATAGGTCTTGAAATTCGTGGTAACTACGTCCAATAATATTACTTATCAAATAATGCTCTTATTTTAATTTTCTAAATAAAATAGTTTATGTAAAATATTTTTTTCTAAGAATCATAATCCTTCAAATTAATGAAAATTCATGGATGGTATCCATAGTATATATCTCTCAACTGAAAAAAAAAGTATATTCAAATAACTCTAATGTAGTTCAGTCCTTAGTAAAGGGCTTGGTAGGTAAGTTATCAATTAATTCAACATAATCACCTATAGAACATAAAGTTTCCCAAATATAAATATAAGCATTAATCTAGCATATAATAAACCTCTTTCATGATACAATTTGGGCAAGTCCTCATATGCACTCAATTTATTTTCTCAAAATTAGAAAATTCATACAGTCAGGTAATGAACCTATGAAATAAACATAGGATGTACAAAATTGAGTGAAAGAAAAAATCATACATGAAAGCACCTTTGATCTAGACTTAAGCATGTCATCATGTTCCTTGTAAAATCAAGAATCATTACAATACGTAAAAAAAATTTAAGCATTGAAAATGATAATAACATGGTAAGTATATGTGCTATAGAGATGCATATTTTGGTCTAAAGTTTAATTAACAATCAAATTTTTTTAATTATTCATTTAATCATTTGTAGTGAAAATATGGATTATAGGAGTAAAATATATTTGCATTAACCAAAACTCCAAAAATTCATACAATGTTATATGTCGATAAAAGTATAAAATATACCCAATAAAGTCATATAGGATTTGCTAAAATCCATATGGACATAGAATATCACATATCCATAATACAAGACATATGTTTAAAAGTACCATAAATGGGTACAAAAAAGAACCATAATCTAGTCATTCCCCACTAAACGAAGGAAATAGATCATGAACTTCCTTTGACTATTAATGAGATAGAGATGTATATGATGCAGGTGTCTTTCACATGTGTTCACTCGTCCTCCTCTCTAGACTTTTCTGGAGCTTCACTTGGTACATTAATAAAAAATATAGACATTCATATATATAGAAATTAAATTTTAGAAGGAGATATAATAGAATAATCACTTAGCGCATACAAATAATCTTGATGTTCATCCACAATAGGGTAGAATTCATGATTTGAAGTGACAAGCTCCTGTAGAAGGTATCAAGATAGAAATTAGACTACATACAAGTATTATTAAATTTCAATAATTGACAGTCAAAAAAAAAATATAATGTTGAATTTGTTGGTATTTTGGTATGGTTTTGTCATTGATGTCAACACCTACTAAAACACTAGCACTTTGGAGATCCAGCAGCATTCACCGGCAAGCAAGTAACTATTGCACAATTACTGGTATACGGTTCACCGGTAGGATATAATGATCACCGACAGTTGAAATGATATGGAAGACACTTGGTAATATCGAAGACATCGTGTGGACATCTGATCTTAGTGAATTAATCATTGGTATATTCATATTTGCATATTTGCTTTTACCGACAAATAGGTCCAGGGTTACCTAGGGTTACACCGACAGGTTTATCTTTTCTAGATCAGCATGGCACGCTATGGAAATGATTAATTATTGTTGTAAATGCATTAAGCCGACATGTTCAATCGGTTATTGCATTGGATATTCTATTATTTGTAAAATGTTTTTATTGTAATATCTTGTAGAGCCGACCTACTAAAATTGGTCTTAGGTTATGGTATAAAGGTAAGATCTTATTTGTAAGATTAAGTGTGGAATGCAAAAAAAAAGAATTGTGTGAAGGTATATGTGAGATTAAGCAATGCAATACATGCAGACATTATTTGAAGGTGAAGCTAGGTTTTTGTGAAAGCATATCAGCATTACACCGGTATTGAATCCAGCATATGAAGATGCTATTTTGTGTAGTACATTCTTATTGGATTTAACCATCCAACTATAGTCAATGTGACTCCCATTTTGTGATTGAGTAGTGAGCTCTAGGCTGTTGGACTTTCTACATGTGCAGACCCCATTTATGTACACTTACTATCTGCAGTAGTATCATCTAATTGTGGGTAAGGTTTCCCACCGTGGTTTTTTCCCTTACAGGGTTTCCACATACAAATATTGGTGTCATGTGTTGTGGATGACTTTGTGTTTATGTTTCATGCATTAATATTTACCGGTATAGCAATTAACTGTTAAAAACTATCTATTAGCATACTTAATTGGTTTACCAGTATTAAGCATTAAGTTGGTTAAGTTGTTTTTGGTTTGAATTTATTTGACAACTGATTCACCCCCCCACCCCCCCCCCCCTCTCAATTGTCCTTGGGACCTAACAAAATTAACTAATTTGTCTCATACAACTTTCAAAGCAACAAAACTTGCTACTATTGTAGCAACACCATACTCCAATGTGCCATGAACATCAAGAGAAGTCTCTAATGTCAATAACTCAAAATGAAACAATAAATGTTGTTCAATTACCAAAACTATCTAAAATTATTTTACAACACCATTAATAAACAAAGGTTATATGGGTGAGAGTTTGTCAATGACCTTCACTGAGAGGTGTCAATGTCAAACCTCTGGTATCAAGCTATTTGACATCCAAAGTGAGATGATAAAACCATACATATAAGGTTCAATTATTCATATGCAATAATAATATTTCTTTACTAGTTACATACTTGTGGAGTCGTCGATATCAAGAAAAAAGGGGTGGGGGAAAGTTGCAACTACTATGAAAACTCTTACCCTCAATTTTCATCATTTTCATTGTACTAATTTAGTTATTCTTAAATTTAACAATAAAATTTAATAAAAATAATTAAATAAAATTGCAGAAATTTACATGAGTATCAATATTGAGTGTTTCATTTAGTAATTTTGTCATGGAAATGTCCTCTATAGCAGATTTTTGTTGTGCACATGCATGCTCCATCTTAGGATCATAAGTGCAAAGAGACATGTAAGATGTAAAAAAGTGGGTTGGAACTTGAGGCATAGAAGAATCGCCCACATCACCCTCTACTAGAGGCCTGATATACTGTATAAGGGTATGAGTAAGCTAATGGAGTCTAAGTATCAACCTTGACACTCTCCTTCACAACAGAAGGAATAGTGACATGTAGGTCTAGACAAGGGTCTTGGTACCAAGTTTGGGTCACGTTGTGCCCCCCAATTTGTCATGTGAGGAGCCCCCACCTCTACCCTAGAAATATAGATAGTCAAAATAGTTTGGGATCTTGTTGAGGACAAACTCACGAGTTTCCTAAAAAAAGTATAGAGGTACCTCATAATTATTGCATGGAGCCTGATAAAAACCATCTACCACCTATCCCAAATATTATTCTTAATCCCTTTGTGGAGGTATGAATGGATAGATAACCTCCTGCATCAAGGGTGTGAAGGTTGATTAGTTTGGGGTTCCATGAAAAGTGCACATAAGTCTGATGTGTTATTTTTATTTTTCTTCACTCCATCATATGATAGTTTGTCTACATCAAATTATTTTTGTTTTTCATTATTATTAGACTAAAACTTTATTTTCCCACTCACTAATGCTACATGAGATATGATAGATTGTAGTGAATTAGCAAGGCTTGTCCTATGAGAGTTTATTTTAGCAAGATATTTTAGCTTTTTGATCAATTCCTCAAGCTCTTTTTGGTTATTATATATTTTCCTATTTTCTTGTGTACCTAGGGGATGTCTAGGGATTGCAAGAGATGTTTGATGTACTTGTTCTTCAGGTTGGTCTTCATGAGGAGGTGATTGATATTTTCTAGCATTTTGGGGTGGAATATCAATTCCTAAAAATTAAGAGAAAATTTAATTCAAAAACTTAAATCAATCTAAAACTTAATTAAAAATTCACTAATAAATTAGAAATGCATGCCTCTTTGACCTCCTTAGCATCATTGTGACATTTTAGAAAATATTTGACAACTTCAAGGGAAAAACTAGCTTTCTCCTTTGGTGAACATAGGTTAGAGGAGAAAAAAATGATTGAGGACATGAGTTACCAACAAAGATGAAGAGGCTTCAACATTTTTTGGATTTTAAAATATATTTTAAATTTGGTACATGCCAAATAGGGCGCTTGCCCTATTTGGTGCATGACAAATAGGGCGTTCACCCCATTTGGTGTGTCCCAAATAGGGCAATCTCCCAATTTGGTGTGAGCCAAATATGACGCTCACCCTATTTTGTATGTGCCAAATAGGGCACTCTCCCTATATGACACATTCCAAATAGGATGAGTGCCTTATTTGAAGCATTCCAAATGGCCTATCCATTCAAATTCAAGTAACTTATGTGGCCAAAATTATTTAGCATGCTTGAGAAGCATTTAAGCCCTAGCTTTGGTGGGCTAGATCTGGTTTTAGGGATGGCTCGTCCTTTAACCACCACATTCTATGGTAGTCTCGTCTTATTTTCCATCAAGGGATTCCTCTAGCTCACTTTCATTGGGTGTGTGCATTATGATTCCACAAAAAATGCATTCACACTCATAGACATTTGTTCTCTAAAGCCACCATGAGTCTTTGCACTTGGGAAGATGTTAGAGTTCAGTTCCGGCTCACTCGGCCAAATCGCCAAACTTTTGACATGTTGGTGTCCTCTCTGCCTTTGAATATGTTGTATAAGTTGGGTGTTCATTTTTTCAAGCCCTTGTGGAAGGATTGCATTGACATCCAAACAACACGTTATGCAATTACAAGTCATGGTTACGTTACCGTTGGCTTTCACTGCATTTGCCAATGATTCAAGTCCTCAATTTAAGGTGGCATTTGTAGTCATCTTTATATGTTTGGCAATGTCATTTTTAGATGGTTTGGTTTACTATTATAGTTACCATGTTTTCCCACTTTTCCTAGTGTATTCTTTTCCAAGGATTACCCATGGGCTCTCAACTTCAACATTTGGGATCTTTGGACCCTAGATGCCCTTTTTGTAGCCAACAAGAAACCTTGAAGCACATTTTTTGGTTTTGTTGATATTCTCAACATTTTTTTATTTGGATCCATTAGTTTTTCTACCTTTTTATACCTAAGCCTTTTTCCTAGCACATTGGCCTCTTATTTCCTTCAAGTATACCCAAATCTAGCATGCTTTTAGGGTGGAGATTCTCTTTAATTTATGAAAAGATAGAAATGTTGTTCTCTTTGCTCACCTCTATTAATATTTTTATTTTACTTTATGCTAAAGCTACCATTTGTAACAATTTTATATTGCATATTCAAGTTTAATCTAACCAATTTTCTCTGGAGGTGGCTCACCTTCAGAAGCTACTTAATAATTGGGGAAATTCCCCTTGCACTATCGCCAAAGTTCCTCCTGATGCCTCCACCTTGCATGGTTAGTCACCTTCTTGTGGCCGATGGTGGAGAATATTTTTTTTCTCATTGCTCTAGTTCTCCTAGATCCCAGCCCCAGGCCCCTCATCATCACTCTAGTGGTCGGGGTGGTTCAGTTCAACAACACTTTTCTTCTCCACCCCAAGGTGGTTCTGCCTCCACGTAGCCTTTGAGTGGTGTAGAGATGACTTTTGGAGGTGCCAATGGTTGGCTTATGGATAGTGGTGGTGGTGGTTGGCCTAATTCATCTAATTGGCACCCTCGACTAGGTCTGGCCATTTCTCTTAAAAGGATAGAAGATAAACAAAGAGGAGAGGTGATTTCTGGTGAGTGGTGGTCCTTACCCAACTTCACCCTGGACCCCACTGATGTATAGGGTAAACTAGATGATCAACAACCCCCTCCACCTCCTACTAGGTGTGTTTTGGTTGCTTAATAGTGTTTTTGTTCTATGGGTTGAGCCCTTTGCTTGTTTCTTTATGTTTTTTTGATGCAAGAGCATCCCTATTTCTTAGCAATCTTGCATCAACCAAAAATATTTTCTTTCAGTTTGTTTCATGTTTTACAGTTTCAACATTTCATTCTAAGTTTCTTGGAATTTTCTCATTGGATCTTGCGGAACTGGATTTTGATTGTGGACATATTCATCTACCATATCCTAAGTCTGTATGACAATTGGATCTTTTTCCGACAAGTTATCGCTTCTAGAATCTGAGACAATTTTTTGGCTTAGAACACCGAAACCGCTTGGACCTATTTGGCTATCGACGGATCACTTTCGTAGCTTGTAGAGCTTCAATTCATTGTTTCCAACATTCATTGGCATGTGGTTAACCTTCCCTTGTGTCCACACTTTATTCTATGAATTTTCCAAAAGGATCTCTTTCATGGAGGCCAACCTAGTTGTTCTACATGTTTCCTTCTGTTCATCGGTATTTGTTCCATCTTGGGCCGACGCAGATCATTCTTGATCATATAAATCAATGTAAATTGAGCATTAGGATTCAATCATTAGAACATACAAGAATAATCCCAGGGTTAGGAGGTCCGGAGTTGGCTAGCATTCTTGATTGAGCCTGAATGTTGCATAACATGCATGTTTTGTACTCAGGCATGTGAGCCGAATCTTGTGAGCCCACATGTTTCCAGTAGTTTGTAACTGACTTTCATGATATAATATTGTTTATTTCTGCATTGCCTCCATCACATTGAGTTTCTTGTGTTGTGTAACTATTGTTGCATGGTCCAAATAGTTCTCTTTCAGGACTCTCCCACCGTGACTACACCAAGTGGTATCAGAGCAAGATTTTGTTCTGAAGATTGTGTTGTCTTGTAAGATTTTGTTTTAGGGTGGCAGATTGCGGATCTGGCCTACAACTATAGAGGATTGGCATAAAGATGGCACAAAGAGGAAATGTTAGAGGTGGTGAAGAGCATGGAAATGTAGACCCCATTGTGATTGAAATGTTGAGAGGAATTGTAGTCCAATTGGAAGCTGTTGAAATGGCTCAGAGAAGAGGTTGACATATTGAATATGTAAGTGAAGATGAAGAAGAAGAAGTAGCTAGAGAACAAGGAGCAAATCCACCAACAAATGACCCAAATGAAGAAAGGTTTATAAGTGCATTGTCTAGAGTGAATATCAGACCACATTTTACCCCACCGGGTTATGATGGCAAGTTGGATTTAGATGAATTTCTAGATTGAATCATGGAGATGGAAAAGTATTTTAATTTTGAAGGCACCACAGAAGATAGAATGGTGAGATATGCTTGCACTCAGTTAAAAGGTCATGCATCTCTTTGGTGGGAACATTTGCAGGTAGATAGACAGAGAAGATCAAATCTTGCAGGGAGCGGATAGTTAGTATGTTGAAATCGAAGTTTATGCCTGTCGATTATCAAGTGAATTTGTTTCGCAAGTTACATAATCTGAAAGAGAAGGAATCTAGTGTGAAGGAGTATACCGAAGAATTATACAAGTTGAATATCAGATCCAGACATACTGATGATGAGATTGAACAAGTTCTTAGGTACCTAAATGGGTTGTGGATGTCTATATAAGACGAACTTAATCTAATCAAGTTGCAGAGTGTTGAGGAAGCTTATCAATATGCCCTGAAAGCATAAGAGAAGTTGAACAAAAGACATGAGCGGAAGAAAAGAGGTAGAGGTGGAAAGTTTTTTGAAGGGAGATTTCAAGGAGGAAGAAGCTATTACGGAGGAAGACGCTATTACGGAGGAAGAGGACCATGTGTAGATCAGAATAAAGACAAGGAAGTGAGCAGAAATGGTATTTCATACCAAAAGGATGATAGAAATTTTAACCGGAGAAGAGAACTTGATGGATACTAGAATGAGAGTTATGGAAAAGGAGACAAAAAAGGGTATGTGCAAGATCATGAGGGTCCAAAAAGTGGTGATATGAAAAAATAGCCTTCTCCACTCACCTAAAAATGCGAAAAAATATGTGTTGACTTTTTGGTTGGCTTGGATGTCAGTACATCTTGTCATTGCAAAAACCCAACCAAATCGGATATCCGATATTAATGGGATATTATATTATATATAAAATAATATATAATTTCATATTTATTATAATATATATTATATAATATAAAATAGAATATAGAATATTATATTATATATAATGCATATTATATAATATATTATACTATGTAATATATAATATATATTATATATAAAGTATATTATATAATATATTATATATATTATATAATATATTATATATTATATATTATATATTATATATTATATATTTGATTATATATTATATATTTGATTATATATTATATATTATATATTTGATTATATATTATATAAGATATATAATATTTAAAACACAAAAAACCTAAAAAAAATCAGATATCTGATTTATGTGGGTATTTTTATACCCACTGTGACAGCTCGTGGTCATTTTTCACCGACGAGTTGCACTATAGGAGAGAAATTTGATATCAAATAATAACGGATATTGGCTTTTGGGCATAAAAATCTGTGATTTTCTCATCTCAACATTGATTTCATGCCATTTTGTTGTTTTTAATCAAATTTTTCCCATTTTTTATTTGTTTATTTGTTTTTTCATTGAAACTAGGTTTTTTAAATTGAAATACAATTTTCTTTCAAATTTGTTGATTAAATTGAAAATTTGAAATTCAATCAGGTTAAATGGGGGATAAAAATGAAAATCATGAACAACCACAACTGCCACAACCACCAAACCCTCCTATAGAAAACCCTCCATTGCCAAACCCCCCCTCAATTCAAGATTTAATTGCTCAAAATTTGAACCAATTGATGGGCATTGCAGATGTTTATAGTAGAATCCCTTGTCTATCCCCAATTTTAGTGTTGGCAATATTTTGGATTTGGCCGTGTTGTCATTGATGTCAACATTCTATCCTGGTTGGAGACTATCCGGATTGAACCTATCCCGGTTAGTCTTGGTGATCATCTTGGTTTTGGCTATGATTTTGATCTGGTATGATCAAATCTCTGGAATCGGTTTTGGATCTTTACTCTTGATGGTTATATGCTTTCTATATTCTAGTGGTTCATGACTTGGTGCTTTGGTTATTATCGCTTTTGGTATTTATCAGTACCGACTAGCTTCTAGCTTTCCTAGTTAGCTTTACTAGTAAGTGATATTTGGTGTTTTGGTTAGACGATCTCGGTCCGGCTTATGGAATCAGTTTCTATCACACTGAAGGTGCTTCCTGATCATATTTTGAGTGTTTGGTGACTTTGCATTGGCTGGTGTGTTGTTATGGTGGTCCTATTTGGATCCGATTAGACTTTCTGTGTTACTTCACTAAGGGTTTCTACTAGCTGGTGAAGCATGTTGGATTTTGGTCTTAGAGGAATTTCCGGCAGATGGAATTGTTTGGTTACTTGATTTAGGTCCATGATATGTAATTTAAATCATAATATTGGTCTGGTGATACCATGTGATGTAATTTTTTTTATTATGTGTTTATGGGTTTAGGGTTTAGCCGACCTTGTCAATAAGGTTGATGATATGTATTTATAGGTGACTTATTCATGTAATTTGGATATCGATGGGATGGATGGTTATGTATGCATTATCAGAGGAAGGTTTATGTGTGAACAAGTGATATATCATTCGGTGAAGGTTTTTGTATTGTAGGGTAGACATTTGTGCTTAACCAGAACTGTATCAAGCATTAGGAGATGCTACTTTCACAGTTCATTCTTTTCAGATTGTAGTCTGATGTTTTTGTAAGTCAGTGAGACTTTTTTTGTGATGAGCAGTGCACTCTAGGCTATTGGCCTTTGTACAAGTGTAGACCCCATTATAGTTGTTCACAATACTACTGCAGAGTATTCATCTGATTGTGGGTAGGGTTTCCCACCGTGGTTTTTCCCTTTACCGAGTTTTCCACATAAAAATATTGGTGTTGTGTGTACTGATCTTTCATGTTCTACTCTTCATTATGTTGGTTCTTTTGTGCTCTGCCTTAAAGGTTTTGATATGCATTAAGTTCTAATTTCTGATGGTAAACTGATTTCACCCCCCCCCTCTCAATTTACTCCCGGTATCAGATCTGTCTAACAGTTAGATCCCCTCAAAGCCATACTAAACAATGTACAAATTGTCACTAAGGAGCACAATGTCACTCTTTTGTGGTGAGATTTCATGAGGGCTAGATATGTGAATGGCTTGACCTACGTTCAGGTCAAGGAGCTTGATATTTTGAAAGCTTATATTGTCGCATTGTTTGTTAATCCCTGCACTAGACAACTCATAGATGTGAAATTTTTTTTTTCCATAAAATGGTGTACAAATGATGATATGGTGAATAAATTTTGGGATTGTTGGTGGATGGTTTTTGATAAACCACCTAACAACAATCTTGATGTCCCTTTTTATTTCATTAAAAAAATTTATGTTGGGTTTGTTTTGGGCAAGCATGTCAACTACTTTGACATCAAGCATTTCTAGGGTGTGGGTTAGGTATGCCTCAAGATAGACCGGGGGCAATTCAAGTAGTAAAAGGCCCATATGCTCCCCCTCCTCCTATTGATCCCCTAGGCTGGGGCACTAGCTCAGCCTTTTAGTGATGGTAGCGGTGGATCCAGTGGCACTGACACATCCTCTTTGACTCCACATATTTGCATGTTGCATAGTTGTGCTATGTGTGGGCATCTATGCTTAGGTCCAGCTGGAGAGCCTGTTGATCCTCCCATGGACATTGCAGATCATAAGATGCATGAAATACACAATGCACCAGATGTGACAACGGGGACTGTAGGATACCCTGGAGAGTTCTTGCATGCTAGAGGCGAGGAGGTACCTTCATCATACACTAACAATGTATTGGTAAGACAATGCATTTTATTTTAAATGGATATTTATAATCTAGAAAGTATTAAGTACTAATGTTTATATACATGGTCTATTTAACAGTTGATGACAGAGGAGGAGTTGACACAGGTCCATGATGGCACCTTGACAACCATTTCATTTGGTGTTAACAGCTATATGGTACATATATTATTTCACCTAGTCGTTTACATTTTTATTATACATACATGCTCATCATTTATATTGGCATTAATTAAATTATATAGTAAATTGCATGTTTATCTTATTTTACTCTTGTAGGACACAAGTAGCACGAGTACGGTGTTGTGTGATTCAGGCTCTTCTAGTGCAGTTGGAGACTAGGGAAACGTAATTGAATGCAAACATGATTGAATTAAGAGTTAAAATAACTTATAATAATTATACATGTCAACATAGATTAATAGTTTCACATACTTGTCGTCTTTATGTATAGAAATTTTTTGGCTTCACATCCTTGTTGATTTCATCCATTATACCTGAAGAAGAAGAAGAGATGCATAGAAGAAGAGATGCATCAAGTACATGTGTTTATTTTATTTTGTGTGTAGTAGATATAATTCATTCCTACCAATGACAATTATATGCTAACTTGTATCAATGTTATGTTTGTGAACCATGTAGGTTGTGTTTGAAAATCTTGATGACATACCTCCTCTAGCGAAGACATATGTCAAGACTTCTCCAAAGATGAGGAGGAAACGTGAAGATGAGGTAAACAAGAATTAAATTTTAGAGTTCAATTATTGTTGAATGTATATTGATTTTTATGTTAACTTTTCGAATGTGAATTATATAATATAACTAATGTTAATTGTGGTTTGATTTTTCTTGTGTAGGATCCTTCAAAGCAGAGCAGTGCGGAGAAGAGGATCGATTTTGATGATCCATCAGTAGTTTAGGATATTATAGATCATTTTGGGATACATAAATGTCTAGTTGGAATGTATATTTTGTATATGGACATACATTTAGATATACTAACATATATTTTGTATATGGACATACATTTACATATATTGACATATATTTTGTTTGAGTTGGCATTTATGCCATTTTTGTATATGGACATACACATGTAATTATTCAACATTTTGATATATATAGAAGTTGAGATTCGATATAACTTGTTCCTCATGTACATGGCATCATTATTTTAAACTTTAATCTTCAATCCAATAATTAAAAATGGTTAATTAATGAAGAATACAATGTTGTGTGTATAACCTTGAGATTGCATATAATTTATTTCATCCAAATCCTAAGTGTTAAATTTGGTTGCCTTTGGCAACTTCACCAAATTTAATGACCATATTGGTATTTGTAATAATGATAACATGGATGTACTTAGTAATGATAAATAAAAAATAGCAAAGCATCTTCTACAATGGAATGCATTTTTTTCATAATTGATTGGTTACATTTAGGAACAATCTACTATCATTAAAGTCATCTCAATAGGGAGATACTATGAAGAGGTCCATTTCCACACATTGACCGTTAAATTTAAGATATGAATATATGAACTCTAAAAATAAACTTGTTTTGATTGTCATTTAGCTACTGAAAGATACACTATCTCATGTTTTACCCCCCACTCATTCGAATTCTCAGGGCCATACCCTACCAACGTTGTCCCTTGAGCGCCCTTAGTGCGAAAAATTGTCAAACTTTGACAATTTGTATCTCAGAATCTGACACATGTGAATAATTTGTTTGAACCTGCAGGGTTGTGTTAGAGCTACCTACAAAAGTCTCTCTCATATTTTCAAGATTCGGAGTGGTCTTCTTAGGGCAACGTTTTTTCAATTGGTGAAAAAATCATCAATTTTATTCAATGAAAAGTTGCCACGGGGTTAATTTATCATTTTGCTCATTGTGACCACAAATCATCAGTTTCAACACATCTAGTTAGGCATGCTCCTATCTTAACCCCCCCCCCCCCCCACTCGGTTGAACACTCAGGGCTATACCCTACCGACATCGTCCCTTGAGTGCCCTAAGTGCGACAAATTGTCAAAATTTGACAAATTGTATCAAAGAAACTCTGGCACCTACGAATGATCCATTTGAACCTATAGGGTTGCATGAGGACTACCTACAAAATCATGTCTCGGATTTACAAGATTCAGAGTGGTCTTTTTAGGGCAGCGATTTTTCAATTGGCAAAAATATCGTCAGTTTCATTCAATGAAATATTGCCACAGAGCAAATGTCATTATGCTCATCGTGGGTGCCAAGTGTCAGTCCTAGCACATCCATTTAGGCATTATTACCCTAGGAATACTCCTATTTTAGCCCCCAACTCAGTCAAATTCTCAGGGCCATACCCTACCAGCGTCGTCCCTTGAGTGCCCTAAGTGCGAAAAATTGTCAAAATTTAACAGGTTGTATCTCAAAATATGTGGCACCTTTGAATGATCGATTTGAACCTACAAGGTTGCATGAGGACTACCTACAAAAAGATTTCTCGGATTTACAAGATTCAGAGTGGTCTTTTTAGGGTAGTGATTTTTTAGTTGGCGAAAAAATCGTCAGTTTCATTCAATGAAATGTTGCCACGGGGCAAATTTCTCATTTTGCTCATCATGGGTGCGAACCGTTAGTCCTAGCATGTCTGGTTAAGCATTCTTATGCTATGCATGCTCCTATTTTACCCCCCACTTAGTTGAATGCTTAGGGCCATACCCTACTAGCACTGTCCCTTGACCGGCCTAAGTGCGAAAAATTGTCAAAATTTGACAGGTCATATCTCGAAAACCATGGTACCTGCGAATGATTTGTGTTAACCTACAAGGTTGCGTGAGGGATGCCTACACAATTTTGTCCCAAATTTACAAGATTCAGAGCGGTCTTTTTAGGGCAGTGATTTTTCAGTTGGCAAAAAAATTGTCAATTTCATTTAATGAAATGCTTCCACAGAGCGAATGTCTAGTTATGCTCGTTGTGGGTGTGAATCGCCAGTCCCAACACATCCAGTTAGGAATTATTACCCTATTAATTCTCCTATTTTATCCCCCTACTTGGTCAAATTCTTAGGGCCATACCCTATCGACGTTGTCCCTTGAGCACCCAAAGTGCGAAAAAATTGTCAAAATTTGGCAGGTCGTATCTCGGAAACTGTGGCACCTGCGAATGATTTGTTTGAACCTATAGGGTTGCGTGAGGGATTCCTACAAAATCATGTCTTGAATTTACAAGATTCGGAGTGGTCTTTTTAGGGAAGCGATTTTTCAGTTGGCGAAAAAATCATCAATTTCATTCAATGAAATGTTGTCACAGGGCGAATTTCTCGTTCTGCTCATCGTGGGTGTGAACCATCAGTTCCAGCACATTTGGTTAGGCATTCTTACCCTAGGCATGCTCTTATTTTACCTCCCCACTCGATCAAAATCTTAGGGTCATACCCTACCAGCATTGTCCCTTTAGCACCCTAAGTGGGAAAAATTATCAATATTTGATAGGTCATATCTCAGAAACTATGCCACCTGTGAATGATCCATTTGAACCTACAGGGTTGCATGAGGGATGCTTAAAAAAGTGTCCCATATTTACAAGATTTGGATCAGTCTTTTTAGGGCAGTGATTTTTCAGTTGGCAAAACAACCGTCAATTTTATTCAATGAAATATTGTCATGGGGCAAATTTCTCGTTATGCTCATCGTGGGTGTGAATCGTTGGTCCCAGCACATTCGGTTAGACATTATTACCCTAGGAATTCTACTTTTTTACCCCCCCACTTGATTGAATGCTCAAGGCCATACCCTACTAGCATCATCCCTTAAGCACCCTAAGTGTGAAAAATTGTCAAAATTTGACAGGTTCTCGGAAACCATGGCACTTGTGAATGATCTGTTTTAACCTAAAGGGTCGCGTGAGGGCTGCCTACAAAAGACTATCTCGGATTTACAATATTTGGAGCAGTCTTTTTAGGGAAGCGATTTTTTAGTTGGTGAAAAAATCGTCAGTTTCATTTTTAATGAAATGTTGCCACGAGGCGAATTTCTCATTCTACTCGTCATGGGTGCAAACCATCAGTTCCAGCACATCCGGTTAGGCATTCTTACCCTAGGCATGCTCCTTTTTTACCCCCCCCCCCCCAACTCATTCAAACGCTCAGGGCCATACCCTACCGATGTCGTCGCTTGAGCGCCCTAAGTGCAAAAAAAATGTCAAAATTTGATAGGTCGTATCTCAGAAAATGTGGTACTTGTGAATGATCTGTTTGAACATACAAGGATGCATGAGGGATTCCTACAAAAGCCTATCTCATATTTACAAGGTTCGAAGTGATATTTTTAGGGCAGCGATTTTTCAGTTGGTGAAAAAATCATCAGTTTCATTCAATGAAATGTTGCCACAGGGTGAATTTCTTGTTCTGCTCATCGTGGGTGCAAATTTCTCATTTAGGTTTTTTTTTCAATCTAGGGATTCCAAAATACATTGAAACAACTATATAAATTCCCTAATGCGGATGCAATACGAGGTCGGTACGTGCAAGCTTGTTTGCCAATAATCCATTTAAAATTATCTATATGATGTTGTCGAGGTGGGTGATTGTATTGAGCGGACGCGCTTCTAAGACCTCAAATACCCAAATGACTGAAGAGGATTTTCATTGGCTTGGACCCAATTATTGTCTCATCCAAGGCCTGTTAGGATCAATAGGCATCTCATCCAAGAATGTAAACCCTAATTTTGAAAGCTTTGACAGAGACGAAGGGTTCCAAGTGGCCACTTTGTCGATTCTTTTCTCTTGTTCATATGTGGGAACTTCAGCCCCATATTCTTTAAGCCACAGATGAAACACAATCTGTCAAATTGAATTAAGCATGTTGAGGATATACAGAGAAGAGGAATGCAAAGAGAAGGTTGAATTGGGGTTTAAGTGAGAGGTGAAGAACAATCCCATTCTCAAAATATAATAAAGAATATTTATATTCAAGGAATTTATTTTCTCAATTGATAACTAATAGCCCTCAAAATTGAGGTGAATAAAATAATACAACTACAGTAATGTACTCAAGTTTAAATACATTGTATATCATCAATACACCTAAACCAGTTTACTCGTGTACAAATACATTATATATCAACAATACAACTACACCAATTTTCTCATCTGTAAATACATTGTATATATTTTTAGTCATGTACAAATACACCATATATCATCATAACAAAGTTACATCAATGTACTCAGATACAAATACAACATCCCACTTCATGTGCATCAGACAACCTCATGTCCTGAGAGAAAATCTTATGTAGAGAAATGTCTGCATATAAATGAAGACCAACATAAGCAATGTGAACATCAAAAAGACCTACATTTTCAACAGTTCTTAATCAACACATAAAAAACATGATGATAAATGGAGAGATGGGATTATATCGAGTGTACCCACTATGTTGATTCAAAAATCGTAATGCAATGGTGTTGTATTGATTCAAAAAGACTTGCATGAGCATAAAGGTTTTATGATCATTATTTGAAATGAAATGCATGATAATAAATGAAGACGTCAGATTAAGGAAGAGTAGGATTATACAAACTATATCGAGTGTACCCACTACATGCATGCAAAAATCATGATGTAATAGTAATGTTCATCAAAGTAGACCTGCATTTTCAGCACATTCTAAATATACACGTAACAAAATTGAACACTAAGGTTTTATGATCATTATTTAAGATGAAATGGATGATAAAAAAATAAGAGATAATAAAGACCTACTACTCAAGTGTGTCTGAAGGGTCATCTCTTTGCTTAAGAGTATCCAATATTGCTTCATGATCAACACTACTCATTTTCCATAGCTCCTTGGTCTTCGGTCTTTCTTGATGCTTTAACAACTTGAAATTTGTAGCTATGATAAGGTGTGAGTACGTGAGAATGGTTTTGTGTCTCTTGTAGTCTTCAAATGCGGGTATGCCATTCTTTCTAGTCATATATGTTTGCAACCAAGTTCCTACAACAACAACTGAGCCTATAGGACATGTGAACCCATCATCATCTATCACCAGCTATGTTAGCTTTTGATTTCCCTATACACACCATGCCAACCAATAATTTGATCTCTCTTCATTCCCCTATGGTGCAACCACTGCAAAAACATGTCTTGGTTGTAGAAGATCTGAAAGATGACCATACTCAACTGAACTTTGCATATCATCATTTGAAATGGATATTGTTTGAGATAAAGCAGTTAGATATTGTGGAATCCACGTATCAACACACTCACTTGACTCGCACTGATCCCAATCACACTAAACACAACTCTGACAAAAACAAGCCAACTCTCATGTCCAAATGGTCCATGTACTTGCATCCGAGCTACCAAATGAATGCATCTTTGAAGAATCTTTAATTGTTTGACAATCCAATCTTTCTCCCACTATGCCCTCCTCAACCAACCAAAAGAATCTATACAGTGTTGAATCAAGTGTCCCTCCCTGTGATAATGTTGAACTATACCAATCAACAATAGAAAGTGCATTAGATAAATTTGCACTTGAAATCGTCAATTTCTCCTTAACTAGAGCTCTCTTCAAACATGCACCTTCTCCATCATGTTCCCCCTTCCCAAGCCCTGCTTCAAAAAAAATCCAAATATGAGGTATACGCCTCTACTCAACCAATAAAACATACGAGCATTCTTGAATTGACCTGTGCAATTATCTAACCATATGAGATGAACTCAAAATTTTCTAGAAACAATGTTGCACATATTTGAAGGAGTGTGATATATCATCACTCATATAAAAATGATACTCCCTGATTATCTTCCTATCCCCTTTTGTACTATCAGGGGCATGTCTATATGTTATATGAAAAAAATAGCAATCTGGATTGAATTGTAATATGGAGACTATACCTCATTTTGTGGTTGCAATGTATAGTTTTCTTCAAAATCAAACACCGATATAATAGTTCCAATCAAAAAAGAGTTCTTACACATCCTAAACTATTTATCCAACCACTGGTACCTATGAGTATGCCTCGCATACTTGTAGAAAATATTTTCCTTCAAATCCAAAATAAAATCAGCAACATTAACTTCTTTAAAGACCAACTCGCATCTAGAACCTTCACCTCCACTCTTCAAAGTATATTTCACCATCTCATGTTTTTTTTTCTCAACAATATTCTTTCCAAACTTGTGTTTTCTACCCTCATGAAAACACGAAACAAACTTTGACAACCCACCACGTTGTGAGCACTTTCAAAAAAAAAAAAAATCTATAAAAAAAGCATCCATCATCTCTACAACACAAAAATAGGTCTAGCAAGTCTCTTGATGATCTTGAAAATTGCATTGCACCACACTCCTGCAACATATCATTAGTATGCATCGTAGAATGAATATAACATAAAAGTTCATGGTATATTGAAAACTCCACATGGTATTTGCAACAACAAGTATTACGAATCTTAAGAGGTACAAAAAAAAATGGCTTCAAAGATTCAAAGGCCCTTTGCGATATTTGCAAAGTTGGATGTTCTTCACAAAACAAATTGTACAACATTGTTTGGCTTGATTCCAAGAAATATTTGGGATGTGGTGTGTGGTCTCGGTTGTCGATTCTTAATTTCAAAACATCGTTTACATTGGGTGATACTCTAGAATTAGAGTACCAAAATTGTTGAATTTCCTCCTTCACATTGTCGGTCAACTTTCTATCAACACGTGGAAGCCTCCCACCAAAAGCCCATGTATCATGTTGAAGGGGATCATCGAGTCTTTGTCTTCTTGCAAGTGCTCTATTCAAATTTTTATGGTTAATGTTCAAATCAACACAAGTTTGTCTCATCAAACGAGCCTTCCTCAATTGATGGCTTACTAAAGAGGTTGTAATCACTCTTCGAGTGGCTCTCTTATCTTTTCCTTGTTATTATTTCCAATATAATTGAGAGCATTAAAAATATTTTTTACAATAATAAAAAAATTTCTATCTTCTTGTTCATGTGAATCTTCAATTTGGCTAGCAATGGTCTTATCTTTTTCATCTTTAGGAATTAAACAAAAATTTGGCATTGCTCGGTCAATGTCTTATTGCTAAAACATTGGTTGAAAAGTTGTGTAGCCCACAATTGAATGGTTCTTGTTGACTTCTTGCCTTCAAGATTGGCAATAATGTTATCATCAATTTCAAGTAACCATTATGGGGTCCTTGAAGGTCTTGAATTTGCAATTTGTCTTTCATCCATGAGAGGGTATTCATTTCTCATGTAATTTGGTGTTACATGTGACCCACTTGGTTGAACAATTCCACCTTCAATGTCAAAATTTCCCAAATTTTCACCTCCAATGTCAATTCCCAAAATTTCACCTTCAATGTCAACACCCGCATTTTCACCTTCATTGTCAATTCCCATATTTTCACTTTCAATTCCCACATTTTCATTCATAAATTCAATATCATGTTGAGCATTTTCATCATCTATTTCAACATTGTCATTCCCACTTTGAATATCGTGTTCAACATTTTCAATATCAAAATCTACATTTTCATTTTCAATAACTTGCTCAACATTTTTCAATTCAATTTCTTCTTCACTTGAAGTAACATTTACAAATTATTCACCAATATTTGACATACCTTGTCATCTCCTTCTATGACCTTCTCTATCTCTTTGTCTATATACTTCTATTTGGTCATTTGAAAGCTTTCTTTTACATTTATGCTTTCGGCGACTGTTTCTCCCCATTATACCTACAAAAAGATGCTCCTAAATGATTGACAATGTTAAATTTGTCAACAAGAATCTCTCAAAAGCTGAATTTTGTCACTTTCTATCTGAAAACTCATGAATATCGCATGCAACACGAATGTGTGGACCATTGGAATGCAAAAAATGGCCCACAAGCCTATTTTTTTATGGTGCAAACATCAGATATCTTCTTTTTATTCATATTTTTCCCTAGCCCTACAAAAAATTCTCGTTGGCACCATTTTTGAATGTTAGCACCCTAATGCAAACAAATCGGATATCGGATTATATCTAATATCTGATTTATTTACATGTAAGAAAAATGAGATAGATACTTGAGGGAGATGGAGAGAGGAATAGTGTGTGTGTGTGTGTGTGTGTGTGTGTGTGTGTGTGTGTGTGTGTGTGTGAGAGAGAGAGAGAGAGAGAGAGAGATGTGGAGTGGGAGATGGAGAAAGGGAGATAGAGGGGGGGAGGGGAAAGGGGAAAGAGAGAGACAGAGAGTGAGACAGAAAGATAGAGAAGGGGAGAGGGATAGAAAGACAGAGAAGGGGGGAGAGAGAGAGAGAGAGGGGGGGAGGGAGATAGAGAGGGGGGAAGGGGAGTGTGTGTGTGTGTGTGTGTGTGTGTGTGTGTGTGTGTGTGTGTGTGTGTGTGTGTGTGTGTGTGTGTGTGTGTGTGTGTGTGTGTGTGTGTGTGTGTGTGTGTGTGTGTGTGTGTGTGTGTGAGAGAGAGAGAGAGAGAGAGAGAAGGGGAGAGGGAGAGAAAGATAGCGAAGGGGAGAGGGAGAGAAAGAGGGAGAGTGAGCGAGGGACAAAGTAATGGGGAGGGGGAGACAGAGGGAGAGAGAGGGGGGGTGGAGGAGATGGGAAGGGGCTGAGGGAGGGAGAGAATGGGAGCATATATTGGTTTATTATTTTCATCCTTGAACCTCATGGTCGCTCTCAAGGGGTGATCTAAACTTATTTTTGTAATAAGTATTGGCACTATTTTTATATTGTAATAATGGTTCATCTTCCCACCTTAGGACACAATATGACACCTTAGGACACAACATGGCCCCTTAGGACACCATATATTGTCATTAGGGGTTGTATGATGTCCTAAGAGGTCATGTGGTGTCCTATGACCCCTTGTGACACCATATGACCCCTTAGGCATCATTAGGGGTCATATGGTGTCCTATGACACCTTAGGTGTTGTTAGGGATCATATTGTGTCCTAATGGGTCATGTGGTGTCATATGACCCCTTAGGTATTGTTAGGGGTTGTATGGTGTCTTTAAGGGATCATATGGTGTCCTTTGACTCCTTAGGACACCATATGACCCCTAACGATACCATATGACCCCTTAGGACACCATATGGTGTTCTTAGGGGTCATATGGTGTCCTATGACCCCTTCAGACACCATATGACCCCTTAGGTGTTGTTAGAAGTCATATTGTGTCCTAACAGGTCATATGGTGTCCTATAACCCCTTAGGAAACCACTAATAGTTCTAATACTTAAAGATAAGTACAGATGCCAAGCTAATAAGATGAGAGAGGTGAATCATACAAACTTAATCTTCCATAAAAACATCAAATTCAACCCCGGTAACATATACTTCAGTAATATAACCAAAACTGCTAAAAATGCAAACTCAAAAGCATATAAACATCATAATACTCATAACACCAGATTAACATGGAAACCCAAATAGGGAAAAACCACTGTGGGATTTCGGACCCACTAAGAAATATACTCTTCTAGAGTATGCTTGGTTAAAAGCAAATCCTGTTAAAGATTACAAACACATTGCTAGATGTGACCCGGTTAAGGGATTTCCCTCAAATCTGTTAGGATCTTCACCTTGTTAGAAGTGATCTTGTTAAAGGATTTCAAGCACTCAATCAGAATGTCACCTTGCTAGAGGGTTTTACAAATAAGACTGTTAAGTCCACTCGGTTAAGATATTTTCTGTCACCTCACAAAATAACAGTAATAAAAATCTATCTGCAACTTCACATCTAAAATGCTAAAGCAGATTCTTATTTGTTCAATACAATATAGACATAGAACTAATCTTGTCCATCTGTTGGGCTCTATACTCTGTTATTCAAAACAGATCTTCAAGCTTCTATGCTCGGTAATCACTATGTAGCATCCCTGTGCATACACTTGCCTGCATACATTGTTTATCAATAGTTCCCTATTTATAAACAATTCGCCAACCGCTTATTCTCCTTGATCACATTTCCCATGATCAATCATAGCCATCAGATCTTCAAACTTTGACTAGGTTCAATGTATCCTTAGATCTGAAAATGTTTTACCCCGCCTTGGAACTTGCATACATTTCTTGGAACTTGTGCTAGGGTATTGTGGTTCAATCTAAGCTGTAAATCTTCCTACTGATTATCCTTTGCTATAGATTCTTTAACAAACTTCATTCACGGTATACCAATCATTTAATCATAGCCAGCTCATCAGCTTCCTTCATTAAATAATACTTTTATTCATTCAATGCATTCTATTATTACTCGATTGTAACTCGGTAAATACTAAACTTCACTCGGTAGACATTCTGCCTTCATTAACCGATAGCGATAACCTTAGGGTTTATTGACTAGGTTCCTTAGGGTTTACCGACTAGGTTCTTTGCTTGGTAACATAGTATAGTATTAACCTTTCAATCAATAACATATGTAGGATATCAAAACAATCTAATTATCATGATCTCATCATTGTCTAACCCGGTAATGGTTGCCCATTGAATAACTTCTTTCTCCCCTTATCCATCATATTTTTTCTGTGTCTTTTACTGACATCTTTATACTCATCAAATCATACTTCTCAAGATATGGCAACATCATACTGAATTAGAAAATCAATTTCTTGACATCAATGACAAAATAATAATATTAAGACAATAAATTCATAATCATCAACAACCTTCTCAATATCCTTATTGAAATGCCAACAATCTATCCTTATCTGTTATAATGCCAAATGCCAACAACCACATGACCCTTTAGGACATCGTATGTTGTCATTAGGCATCGTATGGTGTCCTAAGAGGTCATGTGGTTTCCTATGGCCCCTTAGGACATCATATGACCCCCTAGTTGTCGTTAGGGGTCGTATGGTGTCCTATGACCCCTTAGGACACCATACGACCCCTAACAACACCATAAATGATTGGAGAGAATTTGAAGGAATGATTTAATTAATCAATTAATTGAATTGATTGACTTAGCATGTGCTTGAACTTGATTTAGATTTTCAATTTAATCTTTGCATGAGAATTTATTCAAATATTTAATTTATTTTAAATTCAATTTGTTATTTGAACTTGACATTGGTATTCAATTTGATTTTATTTAAATTCAACTTGACCTTTGAATTCATGCAAACCTGATTTAGGAATTCAATTTGATTTTTGAATGTTAATTACATTTTATTTTATTTAAATTAGACTTGATCTTTGAATCCATGCATACCTAATTTAGGAATTCCTTTTTATTTTTGAAATTATGAAATTGAAATGCACATGTAATGAAGTTAAATGAAATTGAAAGAATATGAATTTGAATTTGAATTAGAAGAATTAATGAAATTAAACGAAATTAGAATTTGGGGATTTGGATTTTGAATTTGAATTAGCTAACTAAATAATTTAAAGAAACTATTTAATTATTTAAAAATTTAATTTAATTAAATAATAAAGATTATTTAAATTAAAGGATTAAATATTAATTAGTGAAATAATTAATATTTAGAAAAGGCTTAAATGATTAATTAATTAGAAATAGAATAAAATTGAATAATTAGTAATGTTATGAAGAAATATGAATTTGGAAGAATAAGATTAATTACATTAATTAAATCATTTTCTCAATTTCTTCCGATCATTATTTTTCATCTTTCAATCAGATTTTTTCTCAATTAGTTAACTCATTAATCTATTCAAAATATTTTGTTCCACCTCCAAATCGATAGTTTAACTATCAATCAACATGTGAGCTCACTTGAGTTCCACCTCTCATTCAATCTTACCCAAAATTCTATAAATTCAAGATCAATTATCAGTTTTCATCAATCACAAACAATCACAAACTTTGAAATCTTGTGTCACTTGTAGATTAGCAGCGGAATCTGAGATCCATCATACCACAAGAAGCAGAAGAACAATGGAAGTTACATGTGATCATGGAATAGGGAGTTTTTGATTGATTATTATAAACCCTGTTGCTTTGTTTGCATTATTTCATTGATGTTTGTTAGGATTCTTTAATTAGATAGGGATTCACGATTTCCCTTTAATCATAGTTATGCAATAATGAATTTTATTTATATATATTTATGTATGTATATGTATATGTATATGTATATGTATATGTATATGTATATGTATATGTATATGTATATGTATATGTATATGTATGTGTATGTGTATGTGTATATGTATCTGCTTAAAATTCATTATTGTTTAACTAGAATTAAAGGGAAATCACAAAATCCCTATCTAATTAAAGAATCCTAACAAATATCAATGAGATAATGCAAACAGAGCAATGGGGTTTATAATATTCAATCAAAAACTCCCCATGTATATGTATATATATACATATACATATTCATATGCATATGCATATACATATATGTATATGTATATGTAGACACATAAAAAGTTCCATTAATTTGTCCTCATTTAATTTCAAATTTCTCTGAACATCGGGTGAATCCTTATTATTACACTATTATTTCTCCATAATTCATTATTCATAATTTCCATCTTTCATTATATTATTATTAATATCTCATCATTTATCTATTAAATTTATTAAATAAAACATTATATCATATTCATTTATACACCTTCATGTATTCACCTTATATACATTTCTCTATTTATTTAATAAAACCCTTTAATATCCCCTCCTACCACTTACCATTTCCCATTTGCTACTCATCTTCCCTATACCCCACTCATCTTCCCTATATCACCCATCTTGAATTATCCCATATTCATCCCACAACATGAACTCGCCCGGAGAAAATCTATTTAAACAAAGCCCCCTCTCTTATTTGGGTATCTCATCCTTATGCGTCGAACTTATGTCAGTTTGCATTCTTCATCATCTTTGCATTTTGAGCACTCATCCGTTGTCTTTAATTTACATCTTTTAATATCTTTTCTTGCATTCTCAAATATCCATTTCCTCATACATTTTTGCATAAGTTCTTCTGAGAGAAATAATGTTAAATACAAAATCTTGAGGAATAGGAGGGCAATGAAGTTATATTTGTAGTTGCATGCATATGCTTTGATAGTAGATAATTGTGTTTTTCATTTTTCATCTTACATGTGTGTGTTTATTGTAGGAACTCCATTGTTGGATCTTGCAATGCTCAACACTAAACCTTCAACCCCCCTAAGGCTATCATAATAAACCCCCAATAATATATTATCAACCCTAAACCATATAACCTCATCCCGAGAAACCCTATCCCTCAACCTTAAGACCTTTAAGGTATTTATGATAAACCATCAATCTTAGGCCCTAAATAAGGTATATATGATAAGTTACCTCAAGCTTCAACCCTATACCCTATACCCTATTTATTGTTGAGCATTTTTGAATGATGAGAGGGAGGGGGTGAATCAACATTTATTAATACCTAACCAATTTAACCACTTAGTTACCCTTCATTCCAATTAGCATATGTTCAAAAGTAAAGAACTAAAACACAAAAGAGAAATCACACGTGAAAACCAATATTTTACATGGAAAACCTAATGAGGTAAAAAACCATGGTGAGAACCATCCCACTATATGAAAACAGGTTACAAAGTTTTAGGCTCAAGGCCAAGGAAGCTCACTACTCCTAATTTTGACTTGCAAGAATAAGGTGCACAACCTTACGAAAAGATACAATGGACTTTCAAACACTAAAGATCACTTCTTTCAGGAAATATACAATAGATTTGAATACAATGAATCAATATAGTTGAATTGCAAAATAATGCATCTTGTGAAATGCAGATTACAATTCACTATTATTACACATCTAAAACTAACTTCATTTCTACTCAACTACACTTTTAAACCTTTGCAATCACAAGATACACCTTTAAAAACTTCACGTCTCACATACATGACATCTTTCATCTTCCAAATAGATTTCATATTTATATACCATTCTCAACCAAAGAAACATCAATTAGGTCAGCCTAATTAGATGTGATGTTCAGGATACAAAATTTCAGCCCAAAAAAATATCCAAGGGAATACAAATGGAAGAATGAAGTGTCTGAAGGATCACACTATTTTGTCACACCTTCCTATCCATCCCAAGTCAACTCCTACAATTTACATGCTATCGCATGGACCAAAATTGTATAGGTCAGCTTAAAGGATATAACCGTTAAAGAAAACCAACCAATCATACTCAAAACATGATGTGAACCACAAATACTCTTGTGGATTATCAACATAGAATCACCTGACACCAATATAGCCATATCACTGATCTGCACCACCAAAATAATTGAAGGTGGAGGAATACAATGTAAAATTGCAATTGTCACACTACCACACTGTAAGCTAATTCCCAAACTATCACAACTTGAACTCTAGATCAAATGGGAACATAAAAATGAGATATATCAAGAATTTAAATCTAGCAACATCATATTAACAATAAAATTAATGATGAAGAAATGCACCACAATGCAGACCATAAAACTATACTTAGTCTAGCAGACTGTTCTCCAAAATAGTCACCTTTAACCATCTTCAATTGTGGACAATCATATCCATCTCCAAAGTTTTAGAAAAGCGATAAGACAATAAAAAAATATCATCTAAATAAATCTCCACACATATACATGATTTGATAACCAATCCTCTGTTACTATAATACTTTGGAACACAACCGCTCAACCTTCCAGGCCAAATTTGTCATCAATGAGAACAATTTTGGCGTAAATGACAACACAAGCTCATATTGAAACATATATGATAATATATCTCCCTCTCCCTCCCTCTCTTTCTCTCACATACACACACACACACATACCATTGGAGCCATTGGGGTCAAAATTGGGTATATAGTTCTAGAGTGAATTGACAAGCCAAATGTTGAAGATCTCAGAAAGATATATGGTATGCTGGATATTGTTGTTGCTAGGGTATGTTATTGTCATTGATGTTAACATATTACTGTGTTGTGGTGTTCTGGTGATTTCTGAGAGTTGATATAGTTGGTTTATCTATTTTATATGTTGAATCAACTAGAGATACTTGATTCAGTGTTGGTTTCATGATGCTATGTGGTTATTTGATCGAGTTATGGATTTTGGTATGAGGATTGGTTTTTCAGTGTTAAGTGTTGCAGTGTTCTAGTATTTGATCTGTTGTACTCTAGAGTGATTATATCTTGAGTTACAGATTTGAGAGAGTGTTTTGGATGTTTATGTGTATCTTCAATTTAGATGGTTCATGATTGGTTCTCCTCAAGTTATATTTCTAGTCCCAGTTGTTGTTGTTGAGTGTTCTTGAGTATCTTTGTGTTGATTGATGAAGATTTGATTAAGTGGTGTTGGTGCATCTATTATGGATGGTTATAACATGCTTGTTGGTGTTTCCTAATCATTCCCTATTTGTTTTACTGGTCCATATTGATCATTGTGTGTGTTATTAAGGATCTTACAGGTCTGGTGATGTTCTTCATGTTATACGACATTTTCGGTGGTGTAGTGTGTTGTGGATGATCTTGGCAATATTTTTGGTGGTTTTGTGTGTTCAAGGATTTGACTTGGGTCCATGCTATGTCATCATGACATTGTATTGGTCTCGTGATTTATCTATGTATTGTGTGATGTAGTTTTGTAATTAGGTCTTAAGGGTTGAGTTGATCTTCTAATCAAGGTTGCTGATTTGTATAAATAGGTGTCATATTCATGTAATTTGGGTATGGGTACTATGTTTTCATTATCAGAGAGTGGTGTAAGTGCGAACAAGTGAATTTATTATTTGGTGAGAAGTGTAGAGCAGAGAGTGTTGCATGGAAGACAAATATGCTTAACTAGAACTGTCATCAAGAAAATTAGAAGATGCTATTCTTTTAGTTCATGTAATCCGGATTGTAGTCCAAATCTTTATAAGTGAGCCTTCCCTAAAGGTTGTAGCCTTTCACAGGTTTCTTATTTTGAGCATTGAGCTTTAGGAAGTGTTCCTGAATGCATGTGCATTCCCCTTTTGTAATATTTTTACATACTACTACAGAGTATTATCTTATTGTGGGTTGGTTCCCACCATGGTTTTTCCCTTAATTGAGTTTTCCACATCAAAATCTTGGTGTTGTGTGTGTTGTTGTTATTGTGATTATCTTTTTTCTTGTTGTAGCTGATCAGATTTAAAGTTGTTCTTAAATTGTTTGATCCGATGAAAACTGATTCACCCCCCCCCCCCTCTTAGTTTTCCTTCATTGTTGTTGCGAACAATTGGTATCAGAGCTAGATCCTCCAGAAGAACCTTGACCGCTTGAGGAGATCCGGGATGGCAACGTATGTTTTCAAGAAAGAGATTCCAGGATTCGATGGAAGCAATTACATTGTATGGAAGGATTGGATGGAGTGACATTTGAAGTGTCTTGGAGATGATTATTGAAATATTATAAACAATGCCTACAATGTTCCTTAGAATGGTCCAGTTACTGCAAATGAGATCAAGGATGTTGAACATAACATAAGAGCTAAAGAAGAATTGTTGAGTTCCTTGACCAATTTAGAGATGACTAATGTGATGGGATTACAGACTACACATGAGATCTGGGAAAATTTATATACCTTGTATGAAGAAGATAAACATGTCAAAGTTGCTAAACTACAGAGTTTGAAAGGAAAGTATGAGATGTTGAAGATGGGAGAAGATGAGAACATATCGTCTTTTATGGATAAAGTGAATTAACTTGTCATGAACATCATATGTGTCGGTAGAACTCTTGAAGAAGATGAGATTGTTGCTAAAGTGTTGAGATCTTTACCTCCTACTTACAAATCTAAAGTAGCTACTATTGATGAGATCCAGACTATGACCACTGTGACAAGAGACATGTTAGTTGGTAAAATTGTTTCTTTTGAGTTAAGTGAGTTTGGAGAATCATATGGTAAATTTGAGTCTGCATTTAAAGCCTTTGTATCTAGAAAGAAGAAGTATGATTTGGGAGAAAGTTCATCTAGGTTTTCCAAATTTGAAAGAGAAATGAGAGAGATGGAAGAACAAGAAAGAGAGTTGGATGAGGTTGAAGCACTTATTGATCAGATATTGTCTAATGAAGTCGGTAAGTATGATAGAAAGTTACCTTTGAAATGTTTCTCTTGTAATAAGATAGGACATTTTTCTTCTAGGTGTCTTGAAATAATGTCAAGGTATGATAGGCATGATAAATTTGATAAGCATGATAGTTGATACGATAAGTATGATAAGTCTTATAAGCCTAACTGAAAGTACAAATATCAAAAGAAATTTTATTATGCTATTGATGAAGGTGTGACAAATAAAGAGTCTGAGAATGGGAATTCAGAAGATGATTTTATATTTATTTCTATCAAGGAAGATAATGTACCAACGAATTCTACAAGCTGCATTGTTGAGGAGAAATCTTTGGCTGCAAAGATTGAAGAGAAAGATGAATGGGTGATTGACAACAATTGTTCACATCATATGAAAGGTGATAAAAGTAAATTTGTGAAATAGTAAGATTTAGAGATGATAAAGCTTGTGTAATTCATGGTAGAGGTTCTATTTCTCTTGATGGTAAGAATAATACTGATGATGTCTTATATGTTGAAGGTTTGAAGAATAATATTTTGAGTGTTGGATAGATGGTTGATAAGGGATATGATTTGCAATTCAAGAATGGTAAATGCAAGATTCTAAATGCCTCTAGTATAGAGATTGCATTAGGAACTAAGACTAAAGGTAATGTAATGCCCATCAAAATACCCTGGAGAAATAATTTAAAATCTACCAATAAATGAAGAATTATTTTTTTAAACATCCAACTCACCATGATAATCATTAACATACATTAAATAAGATTAATTAATTGCATGAACACATAAATCAACATGTATAACACCATAATTCTATATTACGCAAGCAGATTAAATCTTTCTAAATATCAACATATCTCTAAATATACTCTTGCAAACACATCCATTCCCTAGGGTATCTTAATGTTGCTACTTGACATCATTCCATCATAACACTTGTCTATCTAGAAGATCATATTATATTATCCTCTAACCATTAATTGTCATGCATCTAGAATAACCTTAACACATATGCATAATTCGTTAATATAGTAATCTCAAACAAAGCAACTTAGATATCATTCAACCATTTAATCCCAATAAACTCTTAATCACTCAAATAAGAATCAATGCAACTATTATAATATTTCCATCATTTACTCTAAAGCATGACATAATACAAATCCATCTCACAAATTAAAATGCAACTCAAATACATTTAACTATTCCATTTCATTTTTAAATAGATCTCATAAACTCCTATTACATAATGAACATTTGATACATCAAGGAACTTGTTGATGGGTGTTTTGACACACTCACCAATAGTTAGGTAATTTGTGTAAACACTCACCACCTCTCTTGAAAAGAAATAAGTTCTCAAAAAAAAAACTACTCCAAGGTCTCTATAGTCAGGTATCAAGGATAATGGGTAGCTCAATGGTTAATGTGGTTGTACCTATGAAGGAGCCTACTAGTTAAACGAATCCCAATAACTTCGAATAAATTCAATCTTCTTTTCTTTTCTTTTTGTATTTTCTGATTTAAGACTCTCTTTCGAAATAAACCGCAAAGATAAGGAAACAAGAAAATAAAAAATGAAACTAATTCAATAACAACTTAATGAGCTACTTAATAAGTACCATACAATCCAAAAATCATCAATATCATCCAAAGCAACATTCAATAACAGACGTCCAATAAACTTGCAAAGTCAGCAACCTCACAAATTCATCAAAAGAATATCACCACAATATCATCTATCCCAGTAACTCTCATACACCAATTACGGGTGCAGTATGATTCATAAAGCAATAAACATAAGATCAGAACAAGTTGTTGATTTCAAACAATATACATTTCCAGACTGCAAAGGACAAATTGATAGCACACACGCATAGAATAGGCAATCTATAAACTATTTCTTGTATTAATTTAAAAGAACGAATCACAGAAATAATCTAGTTCATAACAATCTACAAAAATAATCTAAAATCTCTAAGTGGGTCTCAAATCATCGATTTGTGGACTCTTACAAATGAATCAAACTCCACAATTTATAGAGTTTTTTGTCCTACTTTCTAGGAAATAAACCTATCTAAACTAAGAACTAAAAAGAAAGGAGCCACAATTGACATGCAAGTTTATACCTTGGACTCCAGTTAAACATTACAAAAGTAGGACTGAGATAGCACTACGAAGATGGTGCTGCATGCGCCAGGCTTTCGTAGTCATGCAAATTTTTTGTCAAAAATGAAGCATGGTTGGAGGCGCAGTTGAAGTCCCAATGGGGTGGTCATGCAAAAAAATCCTTCAAAAAGTCATGCTGCCATTAGCAACTATACGTTTATCTTTTACTTCTTTTTATAGGTTTTGTAATTGCTAATGATACATGCAATTACTTCAGCAGGAGGATCAGTAACATGTTTGATTTTGAACTTGTACTTTTTCAAAATCTCCTATGCATTCTTTCTTCCGCCCTCCAAGTCCTCTATTGTTCTTGTGGCCTGTTGACACTGGGTTATCAAATATGTATATATGTCCATTGATACAACAATAAACTAAGTCAGAGCTGCAAAATATTGTGTCTTATATGCATCCCACTAGCGGACTACCTGGTCTTCCTCCATACCTCCAACATTGGTTATTCCAAGCCCAAAAAATCCTAATAATTGTCCTACAAAATTATCGTACTTTTCCACTACCCTAAGAAAGGGAGACCGAATACCTTTTATATCCTTCACATACTACTGAAGTATTTCTATCTTCAAATCCAAAATGTATATGCACGATTGCAATTTTTTATAGCTATCTCCACCTAAGACGTCTTCCCTTGTTATCTCTTCTTCCCCAAGACTCAAAACTTTATTCAAAACCGGAAACTACTTGACAAAAGTGTTGAGCTTCCACTCCCACTGCTAAGAACAAGAAGCTAATGCTCCTCCAACCTGCATATCCTTTCTATATTCTTTCATGGTGTTCTACAAGAATAATCTAATTTTGGCGGCATTTGTTCATGCCCATGACTTTGTTGTGGCTGCCACCTATCTTACCTCAACAAGTGCTTTTATATCTCCCTTTGGGAGTGATGAGGTTGAAGGTAAGTTATCATCTACACATGTATCTAGGGGCTTAAACCTATCTCTACCAACAGATACTTATATTTTTCCAAGTGTTCCTTGACCTCTGAATGGGAGGTGTGTTCCTTTTCTATTTGGCCCCTGATGACACTAATAGCCAACTCCAACGTATCTAGCTCTACCCATTTGGTTTGTTTACCCAATTTGACTTGTGAAAATAGCTATTTGGGGGAGTCTTTACCTTCAGGTTGTGTTGGAACTTCTATATCAGTGATCACTTCACTAGAACCAGTTCTTGATAAGTGATGCATTATCTTTTCTCTCTTTGTTCTCTGTGGTTCTTTAGTGATGGCCTGCTGAAATGTAACCTTGGGTAGCACCACTTTTTTTTTCTCTTCAAAGGTGAAGTTTAACCATTGTGGCACATCCTTATCTTTTTCACCTTCATGGGGAACAATGTCAACAATCACCATGTGCACGTCTGACTGATCCTCTACATCATCTTTCCCCTCTTCTTATGTATGCTTAGGGTCTTGAGGTGAAGCAATTTGGTGAGCCAGGCTAGTTTGTAGAGCAGTATCAACATTCAGTTGTTGTTGCTTATGTAACTCTTCTAACTTATCATTGATCTCTTCTTCAAACTTCTTGCCACCTTTATCAGTTTCCTCCATACCTTGCTTGGTAGAAATCTATTTCAGTAGATCTTCTTTTCCCTACGGAGTTAAAACCAATATTTCATCCTGTGAATCTTTAGGCTCATTTTGCTCCTTCTCTCCTCCAAGTGGTTGTTGTTCTATAGGTTGCTCGTTCTCTTGGTCAAAAATTGATTCAATGTTATGAACGCTTACCTTTTCTACAGTAGGAAACAATAACATAGTTACTTGAGGTAGAGTTTCTAATGTTGTTGCAAAGACATCGGGTGAAGTTGGCAGAGGGATTGTTCTGGTTGACGTCAAAATTGGAGCCTGTTTGGTTGCAGTTGGCGGGGGATGAGTAGATGTACTTGTAGTATCAGGAGGAGTTTGTATATTTTTGTCGGTTTTCCCTTTTCCATCCTCATCCTGAATGCCTTCTCCTCACCTTTGTCAAATTTCTTCCCTAACAAGGAATACCTCTACCAATTGCACAGCTCCTAACCCTTCTCAAATTTCAAAATCAACAGCCTTCTTCAAAATTTTGGGCTTCCTTATTTTTTTCTTGACTTGCTTAAGGAGCTCCTTACTACTTTATTCAAGTTGTGCCACCTCTTCTAGGTCCATAGAAGTATTCTTTCTAGAGTTGGACCTTGTCTTATGAGAATACTCCTTATAACCCCTTGACTGGGGAACACCTAAATTTGATTCCTTTTTCTTCCATTTCGAAGCGCTCGACCTAACCCTCAAACTTAGCCATTGCCTAGTTCTATCTATAATAGTTTGAGTCACTCTATCTATATGCACCTCTTCATGCCCTAACCATTTGATTGGAGAGAGGGGATTCATATATATTTCATGTTCATTATATGTAGGGTCTAATAAATCACCACCATCCCTTAACTCTTTAGGGAGATTGGTCTCTATTTAAAAATCCCTTACCTATGGAACTGAGAGCCTAGAATACTTTTTATTCCTAACTTTGAAACCGTCTTGGGGGTTGGCCCAAAAATCCTCCAATATTGACTTATGTCCCTCATACGCCTTTCACATTATTTGCTTTAGTTTTCCGTATGGGTCATAATATTCTCTAGCATAATTGAACTCTTTTAAATTTAGATCCTACAATTCTTGTTTTGTCGCCTTTGCTACCTAAATCTTAGAATAGGAGAAATAACTGATAGAAACTGAAAAATCTATACCTGCCTTATGTTTTGAGGACAAAAGTGACTGCAACCCAAGCATCTTCCTGACATATTCTAACAATATAATGTTGTTATTACAGTATCTCAGCAGTAGCATATGACAACCTGTGAATTCACTGACCCTAATATACGTGGAACGTTCGTTCTAAATGAACCAACATGCCCATTCCCTGATTATGGTCATTGCTTCTGGGCTTATTCTATGATGATGACAGGGAAAAGGAAGGCATAATTTATTCTTTTATAATGTGCCTTTGCGTTGCCTAGAGGGAGTTGGGTGTAATTCTCCCACACTTTCTTCTATCCTTCCTCATCTCCAAGCTGGCCCTCTGTCTGCAACCCTGGGAATTTTCCTGCTCGAGCCGCTACACAAACAACATATGAAGTGAATAAAAATTTATTCATCTTATGCACATCAACCAATTTCCTATGTATATTGTCAAATAAGATCTAAGCCCAATTGAAATACTTTTTGCCAATCAAAACTGTAGCCATATAATGAAACATCCATGGGTGGAAGTGATAACAATTTGTCTTGCCAAAGGCCTTTCTCAACATGATAATCAAGTCACATTGTGGCTCCTTAAAATCTACCCTTAGGATGTCATTGGCTTTTAAACAAGTCTTCCTCTCCTCCTCGAGCCAATTTTCATTCATATGCCTTTTGCTCATAGTAACAACCTCATCCCATACTTCGACAGCTTCTTCTTCAGTGGTTAACAACATCTCTTCCTCTCTTGAAGGAATCCCGAACACATATCCCAACATATCAGCAGATAAATCTATTAGTTGTCCTTCCTTGGGGATCAGTGCACTTCCTTATGTCTATATTGTAGAAGTGTGCCACTGTCATAATGAATTCAAGGGCTTGGATGGATTGAGGAAAAATAGTAGCTTCTACCAGCTCTAATCTCTTGATCCTCCTGTAAGGAGCCTCTAGTTGTAGTTTGTCCAATAGTGTTGCAATGTCTTCTAACTCCACATGTCCTACCTCTGTATCTGTTACCCATCTGATCTGATCATCCAATTTTGAGACATAAACTTTCCCTTGATAATGGTACTTCATAGTTGCGGGGAGTCTATCCAATTCCTCGCCTTTCTTTTTGCAAGTTGGGTCCATCTAATTTTTCAAATCTGCAAGAAAGAACCATAAATTATATTACCCACTTTGGGACTCTAGGGTTCCAAGGTAGGAAAACTCTTTCTCAAATAACCGACCTCGGAACTCCAAGGTTCCGAGGTTCCAAGGTAAGGATGGGCTAAAAACATGACCCAGAACTTCAGGGTTCCGAATTTCTGAGGTGGACCAAAACAGTGGAATCCGGGACTCTGGGGTTCCAGGGTAAGACAAGGTTAAAACAATAAAACTTGGAACTATTGTGTTCTAGGGTTCTAGGGTGGACTAAGCACACATGTCATTTAGGACTTTGAGGTTCTGAAGTCCCGAGGTAATTCAAATAATGACCCATGAGGAAATAACTTTAGAACTCTAGGGTTCTGAGGTTCCGAGGTTAGGTGTAGTTCAAAAATTGGCCAAAAGGGAAGGTTCAGAACTCTGAGGATCTGGGCTTTCGGGTTGAAAGCACAAACCAAAAATATTAACCTCGAGACTCCGGGGTTCCGAGGTGAAAATGATTACCGAGCCCAAAACTCTGGGGTTAGAAAACCCTAAGGACGCGGGAAGAAAATAAACACGCAAAACAAGAAAAACTAAAAACAAATCTAAGCTAAAAATATAAAAGATCTAAACTAGAAAACTCAAAGAGGGATAAGAAATCCACCAACCTGATGAAAGAAAAACCTTTGAAAACTTGGCGATAATGAGGTGCAAATTTGGGAGGCAGAGCAAGGAAACCAGAAAACCTAAATGTGCAAATGAACTCAAAAGAGTTCATCTCCTTTATTTATACCCCCGATTTTCCGTCCATACAATCAAGTTAAAAATGACCTTGGGAGTCTGAGGTTTCAAACTTCTAAGGTGAAAGCTAAAAATAACACAAACAGACCTCAGGACTTCAGGGTGCCTGGGTTCCGAGGTGAGAAAGAAAAGCAAGCAAAACAACTTTGGGACTCCAGGGTTCTAGGGTTCTAGGGTTGCCAAGACAACACAGCGTCGAGACTCCAAGGTTTCGGGGTTCCAAAGTAACTAACAATAAAACATGAAGAAAAACAGGATTTCAGGACTCTGGAGTCCCGAGGCTTCAATGACAAACAGAGACAAGGCACGACTTCGGGACTCCTGGGTTCCAGGGTTCCAAGGTCATGACAAATAAACAAACAAACAAAAAAACTAACCTTGAAACTCTAAGGATCCAGGGTTTCGGGGTCAAAACATAACCAAAACAAGCACCTACTTTGGGACTTCGGCGTTCTGGTGTTCCAGGGCAGGACTTCAAAAACAAACAAAGGACACTTTGGGACTCCGGGGTTCCGGGGTGTCCAAGCAAAAACTAAAAAAAAAAACAAAGCTATAGGAAGAAAAAAGAGGGACCCATATTTTCAAGACAAGAAAACTAATGGGGTTAGGTATGCAGGGCATAACAAATGGTGACTATCTGATAAAAATGACTCTAGGCATTTTAGAACTTCAGAATCTTTGGTGTAACCGAATGCCTAAGGCTACTATAATTCAAAATAATGTATAAGAGAAAAAGATGAGTGAACTCGTGAACAAATAACCAAATCTATAGTTGAACAAGATCAACTTTTAAGTGTGTGTGCATGATTCATTACTCCATCGTTCTCAATAATGAAGATAAACAAAGGAAATTGGGCCCAAGCTACGTAGGTGAAGTCAATCAATGTGTTTCATGTGATGTCATCTTGGGCATAGCTCTACTGCCAGCCAGACATCCATAGCCCCGATAGAGATACCTCTGGCTCCCATCAAGCAGTGCTCCACTGCCAGTCAAGCGTCCATAGCCCCAGTGGAGATTACTTGAAATACCCAAGTTTAGTTGCTGCAAGCGAATAATTTCTTTTCTCTTTCATTTTTTCTTTTAAAATATCATAGAATATAAAGGGATTATTTCTTTTGACCTTTAAGCAACTTTCAAACATTGAAGTCCAATCATTGGGTTGGGAGCCACAGTGGACAACATGAAACATCCTGACTCCTAATTTTCCACTTAGAAATAATTCATTTGATACCTTACAAAATTTTCTGATTTAACTTAATGGGATGATAGTCCTAAGTAATCAGGTTAGCCTCTTCCAAGTGAGAGTCAAGAAGTCAAATTATATTTAAACTATTATATACCACCTTGGACGAGTGTAGACAAAGGTTTCAAAAATTAACCAAATAACAATGAAGTTGTAAAGAGCAAAGAGTCAAAGTCTCCCAAAATTTTCCAATCTGTCATGCAAAGAACACCTACCTTTCAGAATCCTTGAAAACAAAAATGTGTCCCAACACAACAAAATGAAACAAAAACAAACCAAATAGGCAAACAAAACATAAAGGGAAGCAGGAATGCATCAAAACAAAAATGAAAAAATGTAGCAAACATGCAAACTCAAACAAGCAACAAAGCAAACAAAATAAAAAAACAAAAACAACTAATATACTATAGTACAACAAGTCGAGCTTCACTATGGATAGTGCTTGAAGAACTAACCATTGACGGGCAATGGTATAAATTATCCAGTCAAAAAGCTCAACCTAAAAGTGATCTCCCCTAGAATTTCAGCAGCCTGGTAAGGACATAACCACAACTTCTCAAATTTATGGTGATCACCCTTCTTTTCCTTGGCCTTGTCCCATAGCAGAACCAAGTCAGAGATCTAAAAGGCTTTCACCTTGTCTCTTTTGTCAAACCATCACTTAAGAACTACTTGATGCTTAGCGAAGTGTTGTAGAGTATTAATCCTTTTCTCATCAAATTTTAATAGATTTAGAAGATGGAGTTCTACCTGATCCTCAATTTCAAGTTCTTTCATTAGCTGGAGGACAGGTATTTGTAAATTGACTAGGAAAATAGGGGTTTGGCCATAAACAAGTTAATATGGAGAAGTTCCCAAGGTGGCTTTAACTCTGGTTCGATCAGCCCGTAAGGCGTATCTCAACTGATTGTGCCAATCCCTGGGATTTTTCTCAAGTAGCTTCTTAATTACATCTAAGATATTCTTATTCGTGGATTCAGCTACTCCATTACCTTGTGGATAGTAATTAGACGATAATTTTAATATCACCTTATACTCATATGACCATTGCATCAATTATGGAGAAGTAAAACCAGGGTCGTTATCACATACCAGAGTGAATGGCATACCAAACCTAGTGATGATGTATTCTTCAATGAATTTCAGGACAACCTCTGCAGTAGCATTTCTACATGTTATGGCCTTCGTCCATTGGGTGAAATAATCTATTGTTGTGAGAATGAACTTATGTCCTGCAGACGAATTAGGATTAATGACACCTATGAAATCCAATGCCCATTGAGAAAACGGTTTTACCTCAAACACTGGTTGGAGAGGCATGGCAGGATTCCTCTCTCTACAAGCTATCATTTGGCATGTATGACAATGAAGAACATGTTCATGAGTATCTTTAAAAATACTAGGCCAATAATATCCAGCCTTGAAAATCTGATATGCAGTGGCATCTGCTACCCCATGACTTGTACCATACTTCCCATGAAATTCCTCAATCATTTTATGGACTTCTTGATAATCAAGAGATCGAAGGTAAATACCTTTGTAATTTTTCCTATAAAGTGTCAAATCCTTGATCATATAATTGGCACTTTTGAGCCTTAAAGCATGTCTTTGTGTGGTTGTCAACCCCTCAGGACACTTGTTATTCAGCAAGATAAAACCAAATCCGTGTACCATGGGTCTTGAGTGAATGACTGCAACTTATACTGTTGGTATTGGATTTGAGGGATATCAGTCACCATAGCTTGAGACAAACCTTGGCCTCTAACTACCTTCATTGGATGCATCTCTAGATCAAACTCTTGTAAAATAGCCATCCATTTCCCTCGGCGTTCTCCCACCTCTGATTGCTTAAGAAGTGACTTAACTACTTGATCAGGTACAATTGTGTAGATTTTACTCCTCAAGATATAATGTCTGAATTTCTTGACTTCTCTTACTAAAGAAAAAGCCTATTTCTCAAGAGTAGAATATCTCACCTCAACACTCTTAAAATGGGAGTTCATGAATGTGATGGGTTTCTCATCCCCTGCTTGCCTCTATGTCAGAATAGCTACACCTAAATGCAATGAAGAAAAAGAATATATATAAAATGGAAAAGTATAGTCAGGAATAGTCAGCACAAGAGCTTCTACAATGGACCTCTTGATTTGGGCAAACACCTCTCTTGCCTCTACAGTCCATTCAATCTTAGCATCCATCTTCATCATTTCATTTAATGGCTTGACTATCTCTACAAACCCAGTGATAAATTTTCTAACAAAATTGATCTTCTCAAAGAAAGATCTCATCTTCTTTTTACTTCCAAGCATCTGCAATTTTAACAATGCATCTACTCAATCTAGGTCTATAGATATCCCTCTTTCAGAAATTACATGGTCAAAGAGCTTCTCTTCAACCACCTCTAATACACACTTTTTGGGATTAAGGGATATCCAATATCTTTAACATCTTTCTAAGGCTTTACAAAGGTGGTCCGGGTGATCTCCTCTGACTTTAGAAAATATAGTTAGGTCATCCATATATATAATAATACATCTGTCAATCAGGTCTTTGAAAGTTATATCCATTGCTCTCTGGAATGTTTCTCTAGCATTAATTACCCCAAACACCACCCTTCGATATGCATATGTTCCCCACCTCATAGTAAACATTGTTTTCATGCGGTCTTCATGGTTCACCAAAACTTGGTTATATCCAAAAAAACCATCTAGGAATGACATCATTTGTGAACCATTAACGATTTGTAATACCTCATCTAAGGAAGGGAGCAGGTAATTATCCTTTTCTGACGCCTTATTGAGGTTGCAAAAATTAACACAAAGTCGGATTTCCCCATTCTGTTTCCTTACTAGCACCAAGTTGGAAACCCAAGTGGAGTGATGTACCGAGAAAATAATCCTATCAGCAAGCAGCTTTTGAACTTCCTTGAAAATCAAGGGTTCTATCAATGAATTGACCAGTCATTGCTTTTGTCTGAATGGTTTTATATTGGGTTTCAAAGGTATAACATGAGTGATGATTGAAGTATTGAATGTTTTCAGATCTTTGTATCCCCATGCTATAACATCAATGTACTCTTATAAGATTTACATAATTTTCTCTCTTTCATTGGGAGCAAAAATCTTCCCAATGTACACTATCTTCTCTTGACCTTCTCGACCAATATTATGTGGTTCATATTTGCCACCATCTGAATTCATGGTCAACCTTTCCTTTATCTTGGGGTCAGAATAAAAAAGCCTTAGTAGAGTGACCATACCTTTGGGAACGACATTTGTAGATAAATTTATGATTTCTTTGTCACCCTCTTCATCATCTGATCTATCCTTTTCATCAATTATTTGTTCTACAAAATCCTCTGAACTAGCAAGGAAAGATAGACTGTGTGTATCATCCTCGAAGACTTGAAAGTGTTTGATGTTATCGGGCACAATAGGTGTGGAGACCAGCTCTATGGAAAATCTCTTCAAAGGAGATTTATTTACTGGTTCTAGAGTACTTGTTGCTACCACCAATGCATCTGATATCCCATTTACTTTTTTGGACACCAGTTGGACATTGAAAGCATAAAAATCTTCAACAAGCCCTTGTATTTTGTTCCTATATGTTGATAACCTTTTATCATGACATGCATATTGACTTCTTACTTGCTTAACCACCAATTCAGAATCTCCTTGCACTCTTAAGAATCTGTCTCCCTTTTTATGAGCAAAGAGTAGTTCTCTAATTAGGGCCTCATATTCAGTCATATTGTTAGTGCAAGGGAATTGGAGTTGATAGGAGGCCAGAAAGGTCTTCCCTTTGAGACTCGTTAACTCAACTCCTGCTCCACTGCCTTGCTTGGATCTAGACCCATCAAAGTTTAGAAACCATATTTCATCCTTCAATTTCTTTACATTCTTCAGCTTAGGTTCAATGATCATATTATTTTTTGAAAGTGGTTGTTGTTTCTTGAGTTCAAGGTCTTCTAGCACCTGAGGTTGTTCATTTATAGGTTCCAAGAGGACTACGAGGGTATTGGGAGTGGACTACTCTACTTGAAGTTGTATAAGAGACTAAGTTTCTTCATTCTCATGTTTGGGTGGAATATCCTCATTCTCTTGTTTACCAATCTCAACTATGAAGATCTCCTTGTTGCATTGCTCTCGCTGGGAAGTTGCTATTATAACATCCATTTTGGGGGGTATTACTTCCTCATGACTTGGAACTTCATTTTCTTCCATGTTGATGACATAATCAGTTTCCTCATAAGGGACTCGGCTCATCAACTTTGTAACTTCATTTTGGCATGGGATACTAGATAATTCAGAATGTTCTTGATGATGTATCCTACACCATTAGGGAAGTAACAAATATTGCATTTTGATATCATCTCCTAACAGGCACATCCCTTGTTTCATTTGTGTGATAAAGTCTTTAATCCTTACTTTATGATCTACAATATCAATTTGGCAGGGTTGGGGAACTACAGGTGCAGAAAAAGAGAGAATTTTATTTACTCTATAGACTTTTGGACTCACTTCAGCATATGCCACCTCATTCGGAGCTCCATAATCTGTGACCAACCTCTTCAACTTGGGTTCACTTTCAATTCGGATCTTGTTAGTCACTCCATTCTATGGAAGCCATAAATATGTAAAATAGGTTGATTAGTAGCCTCCCAATTTGTTTGAGCTATCTCTACTAAGAAGAATCCCATATACCTCTAGAATATCAACCACTTGAATATCAATGTAACGGTATATGCGGGGATCAACACCCAACTGGATATACACATCTTTTAATTCTCCAATCACATTGACCTAAGTCTTTTCCAATTGTACCACCTTGTTGTTTGCATGCACTGGGTTAAGACCAAGCTTTTGACATATAGAATAAGGCATTACATTTCTGGAAGCACCTGAATCTACCAAACAGTTATGTAGATTCTTTCCACATATCTTCAAACTAAGTAGAAATGGTGGGTTTTTTATGGCATTGTTACTGATATTGGCATTGACTTCATTCAAGTCATTCATCTTAACCTCATTTCTCTGAGACTCCAGTAGTTCCAACTTCTTAAGGAGAGCCTTCTTTTGTTTAGGGCAATATCTCAGTACCTCCATTAGGGACATAGTAGTGGCAGTCCTCTCCATCTCCTTGGTAACATCAAAAGATCCTTTCAAAACATATTCTTACCCTTGAGCTTGTCTAGGATGTTCTCCTTGAAAATCTTGAGGAGGGGGAGGATTGTTACTTGCATTCGCATCAGGAGGTACAAATCCACCCTTTGGGGGAGGTGGTTCTGTCAATGGAGCCTTGCCTTCGCTTCTAAGGTTGTAACTATTCCTCGTTTGAAAGCTTGAGCATCATAGACACACGGTTCACCTTTAGCTTCTACTTGAACTCCTTGCATAGGAACATGTCACCAACATTGATGTATTAACCTTCTTTAGTTCCTCATTGGAGCACCCTGTCGGTTGAGAATCAACTTGATCAATCCTAATAATCTTTTTGAACTAAGCGCAATTGACGTCTGAATGTGATGTTGTATCATGCAACCTACACCAATTAGTCAGTAAATTCATATCAGCAAGGTTAACACTTTGTGTATTATTTGGGTTGTCTCTTGCATCAAGATGGTCATGGTTTACTCCACTATTGTTTGGACCCGTGTTCCATTGTCTATTGTATGGCTTGGAGTTATACCTTTGGTTTTGATTTTGGTTATTGTAGCCTCACTGGTTATTGTATGTTTGCGACTGGTTATACCCTCCTGGTGGATTCATCTTCAGCTGACTCAGATCTGAAGTAACTTGTGAAATCATTTTTTTTAATGCTTCTACTCCAGTGGATAGGTGTGAGCCTTGACTCTCATACATTGTAGTTGGGGCTTGGTTTTTTGCCTGGGGATTACTGAACTGTTGATTCATCCTTTGTACCTGACTAGCATACTGTGTTGGGATAGGGGCAGTGTTAGTATTGTTCTGCCAAGTTAAAACTTCAGTAGCAAACTGTTGGTTAGCCTAAGGCTAAGGTGTGTAAATTAGTACCGGGTTCATTGTTGGGGCTCCTACTAGTAGAGAAAATGGTACCTGGAGGAGTTGGTTGTAATTTCCTTGGTTCACTCCTATAGGTAAGTTGTATCCAATTCCCCCAGGTGTTTGATTCAGTTCTTGATTCATGTTTAGTGCCAACGCATAAATTTTTGCAAGAGTATCCATTTGATATTCAGGTACACTTTTCGTGATAAATATAGCGCTCCATGGGTCAATAGCTCTCAAATACGAGTCAATTGCAACATTATGTGCCACTTGGTAAGGAACCTATAACCTCTTGTATGCCCTTTGAAATTTGGTATTAAAAGTTGTCAAAGGTTCATTTGGTGACTTCCTAAGGGAAGCAAACTAATGGTATAATGCCCCAGGATCAACATATACTCGAAATTGATTTATAAAAGCTCTCTCCAAAGAATCCCAACCATTGATGGAATTTGCAGGTAAGGTCAAGTACCAGTTATACTCATTTTCCCCAAGTTAATATGGAAAGAGTCTACACACCACTTCTTGATGCTCAATGTTGTTACAAACCAATGCATCCTTGAATGCCTCAATATGCTCGTCTGCAATCCTAGATCCCATAAAGTAGAAATTACTATAGAATTTGTCTGGGTTCCTAGGTAGGTCGTGTACTCCTCCAGGTATAGTTCCCAATGGTGTGTGATCTTGGTTGAAGTAAGTCATTTTAGGTGGGGATGGTGAACATTGAGTTACGAAAGGTGCAGCTATGGGCTGAGGACTAGGGATGAGTTGATCCCCTATGTTGGGCATGGACAATTGAGTAGACGAGGATGTTGAAGGCTATCTCTTAGATTTATTTTTCTTTTTCCTAGTCGCATGAACTAACTCTACTAAGTCTAATGGAGAAGAATTGTTCCTAAGGACTCTATAGAATCTCTTCAGAGAGAAATATGATATATGATCTAACTTAGTTCCTCAATTTCTCAGTTGTGGAGTAGGTGGTTGGAGATTCCTTTATGCAAGAAGTTTCCTTTGGGCCTCTTGTTCTATATGTATACCTCTTTGCCTTTCATTGTTGAGGACTTGTGTAGGTCGCGACCAATCACTACAATTCCTTTTATTGTCCCAAGCAAGAGTGTGAAGTTGGGAAAGGATGTTGTCCTGTTCGTAATTAAGGTTGGGTTGCGTGAATGGTAAAAGTTTGTCTCCTGGGAGTACCATGCTAATTCATAATGTGATCGTGGAACTGAAAATTAGGTGAATTAGTATCTTGGCCCTCCTTCTAGCACAACTTTCTGTTGACGGGTGTTTTGACACACTCACCAACACTCAGGTAATTTGTGTAAACACTCACCACCTCTCCTGAAAAGCAATAAGTTTTGAAAAACTAACTACTCCAAGGACTCTATAGTCGGGTCTCGACGATGATGGGTAGCTCAATGGTTGATGCGGTTGTACCTGTGAAGGGGCATGTTGGTTAAACGAATCCCAATAACTTCGAACAACTTCACTCTTCTTTTTTTCTATATTTTATGATTTAAAACTCTTTCTCAAAATAAACTGCAAAGATAAGGAAATGAGAAAATAAAAAATGAAACTAATTCAAAAACAACTTAATGAGCTACTTAGTAAGTACCTTGCAATCCAAAAATCATCAATATCATCCAAATCAGCATTTAATAATGAACATCCAATAAACCTAAAAAGTCAACAACCTCACAAATTCATGGAAATAATATCACCACAATATCACCTATCCCAATGATTCTCATACACCACTTACATGCGTAGTATGATTCATAAAGCAATAAACATAAGATCAAAACAAGTTGTTGATTTCAAACAATAGACATTACTAGACTACAAAGAACAAATGTATAGCAAAAATAATCTAAAATCACTAAGTGGGCCTCAAATCATCAATTTGTGGACCCTTACAAATGAATCAAACTCCTCATTTTATAGAGTTTTTTGTCCTACTTTCTAGGAAATAAACCTATCTAAATCAAGAACTAAAAAGAAAGTAGCCACAGTTGACATGCAAGTTTCTATCTTGGACTCTAGTTAAACATTACAAAACTAGGACAGAGAGAACTACGAAGATGGTGCTGCATGAGCCTGGCTTTCGTAGTCATGCAAAATTTTGCTCAAAATTTAAGCGTGAGTAGGAGGCGTAGTTGAGGTCCCAATGGTTTGGTCATGAAAAAACTCCTTCAAAATGTCATGCTACCATTAGCAACTATATGTTTATCTTTTACTTATTTTTATAGGTTTTGTAATCGCTAATGATACATGCAATTACTTTGGCAGGAGGATCAGTAACATGTTTGATTCTGAACTTGTACTTTTTCAAAATCTCCTCTGCATTCTTTCTTCCGCCCTCCAACTCCTCTATTGTTTATGCAGCCTGTTGACACTAGGTTATCAAATATGTATACATGTCCATTGATGCAAAACTAAACTAAGTCAGAGCTGTAAAATAATGTGCCCAATACGCATCCCATTGGCGAAGTACCTAATCTTCCTCCATACCTCCAGCATTGGTTATTCCAATCCCAAAAACTCCTAATAATTGTCCTACAAAATTCTCATACTTTTCCACTGCCCTGAAAAGGGGATACCGAATAACTGTTATATCCTTCATATATTGTTGAAGCATTTCTATCTTCAACTCCAAAATGTATATGTAGGATTGCAAATTTTTACAATTGTCTCCACCGAAGAGGTCTTCCCTTATTATCTCTTCTTCCCCAAGACTCAAAAATTTATTCAAAACCCGAAACTGCTTGCAAAAATTGTTGAGCTTCCACTCCCATTGTTGAGAACAAGAAGCTAAGGCTCCTCCAACCTGCATAGCCTTTCTATATACTTTCATGGTGTTCTGCAAGAATAATCTAATTTTGGTGGTATTTGTTCATGCCCATGACTTTGTTGTGGCAGCCACCTGTCTTACCTCAACTAATGCTTTTATATCTCCCTTTGGGAGTGACGAGGTTGAAGGTAAGTTATCATCTACATATGTATCTAGGGGCTTAGCCATCTCTACCAACAACTTCTTATATTGTTCCTATTGTGCCTTGACCTCTGAATGGGAGGTGTGCTCCTTTTCTATTCGGCCCCTGATGACACTAGTAGCCAACTCTAGCGTATCTAGCTCTACCAATTTTGTTTGTTTACCCAATTTGACCTATGAAACATGCTATTTGGGGGAGTCTTTACCTTTAGGTTGTGTTGGAACCACTATAATAGTTATCACTTCCCCTCTTCTTATGTATGCTTAGGGTCTTGGGGTGAAGCAATTTGATGAGCTAGGCTGGATTGTAGAGTAGTATCAATATTTAGCTATTGTTGCTTATGTAACTCTTCTAACTTATCATTGACCTCTTCTTCAAACTTCTTGCCACCTTTATCAGTTTCCTCCATACCTTTCTTAGTAGAAATCTCTTTCAGTAGATCTTCTTTGCCCTGCGAAGTTAAAACCAATATTTCATCCTGTGAATCTTTAGGCTCATTTTACTCCTTCTCTCGTCCAAGTAGTTGTTGTTCCATAGGTTGCTCGTCCTCTTGGTCAGAATTTGATTCAATGTTATGAATGCTTACCTTTTCTACAGCAAGAAACAATACCATAGTTACTTGAGGTAGAGTTTCTGATGTTGTTGCAAAGACACCGGGTGAAGTTGGCAAAGGGATTGTACTAGCTGACGTCAAAATTGGAGCCTGTGTGGTTGCAGTTGGCAGGGGATGAGTAGATGTACTTGTAGCATCAGGAGGAGTTTGTATATTTTTATCGGTTTTCCCTTTTCCATCCTCATCCTGAATGCCTTCTCCTCGCCTTTGTCAAATTGATTCCCTAATAGGGAATACCTCTACCAATGGCATATCTCATAACCCTTCTCTAATTTCAAAATCAGCAGCCTTCTTCAAAATTTTGGGCTTCCTTATTTTTTCCTTGACTTTCTTAAGGATCTCCTCAGTACTTTCTTTGGGTTGCACCATCTCTTCTGGGTCCGTAGAAGTATTCTTTCTAGAGTTGGACCTTGTCTTATGAGCATACTCCTTATAACCCCTTGACTGAGGAATACCTAAAGTCGATTCATTTTGCTTCCCTTTAGAAGCGCTTGGCCTAACACTCAAACTTAGCCACTGCCTAGTTCTATCTATAACAGTTTGAGTCACTCTATCTATATCCACCTCTTCGTGCCCTGACCATCTGATTGGAGAGAGGGCCTTCTTATCGATTTTTTGTTCTTTATATGTAGGGTCATATAAATCACCATCATCCCTTAGCTCTTTAGGGAGATTGGTCTCTATTTAAAAATCCCTTAACTATGGAACTGAGAGCCTAGAATACTTTTTCTCTCTAACTTCAAAACGGTCTTGGAGGTTAGCCCAAAAATCCTTCAATCTTGACTTATGTCCCTCATATGCCTTTGGCATTATTTTCTTTAGTTTTTCGTATGGGTCATAATATTCTCTAGCATAATTGAACTCTTTTAATTTTGATCTTACAATTCTTATTCTATCATCTTTGCTACCTGAATCTTGGAATAGGAGAAATAACCGATAGAAACTGAAAAAGTTATACCTCCCTTATGTTTTGAGGATAAAAGTGACTGCAACCCAAGCATCTATCTGGCATATTCTAACAATACAATGCGGTCATTACAATATCTCGGCAGCAGCATAGGGCAACCTATGAATCCACTAACCCTAATATACGTGAAGCATTCATTCTAAATGAACCAACATACCCATTCCCTGATTATGGCTATTGCTTCTAGGCTTATTCTATAACCTATATCACTTGTAAGCTTGATGATGATAGGAAAAAGGAAGGCATCATTTATTGTTTTATAATGTGCCTTTGTGTTGCCTAGAGGGAGTTGGGTGCAATACTCCCACACCTTCTTCTATCCTTCCTCATCTCCAAGCTGGCCCTCTATCTGCAACCTTGGGAATTTTCCTGCTCAAGCCGCTACCCAAACAACATCTGAAGTGAAGAAAAATTTATTCATCTTATGCACATCTACCAATTTCCTCTGTATATTGTTAGATAAGATTTGAGCCCAATTGAAATACTTTTTTCCAATCAAAATAGTATTCATATAATGAAACATCCATGGGTGGAAGTGACGACAATTTTTCTTGCCGAATGCCTTGCACAGCATGATAATCAAGCCACGTTGTGGCCCCTTAAAATATTCCCTTAGGATTTCATTAGCTTTTAAACCTATCTTCCTCTCCTCCTCGAGCCAATTTTTATTCATATGCCTTTTTATCGTAGTAACATCCCCATCCCATACTTTGGCAGCTTCTTCTTCAGCGGTTAACAATATCTCTTCCTCTCTTGAAGGAATCCTGAACACATATCCCAACATATCAGCAGATAAATCTATTATTGTCCTTCCTTGGGTATCAGTGCACTTCCTAGTGTCTGTATTGTAGAAGTGTGCCACATTCACAATGAATTTAGGGGCTTGGATGGATTGAGGAGAAATAGTAGCTTCTACTAGCCCTGATCTCTTGATCCTCCCTTAAGGAGACTCTACTCTTGGTTTTTCCAATTGTGTTGCAATGTCTTCTAACTCCACATGTCCTACCTATTGGCATTCTACACTCTTATGAGAATAGTTGATGTTTTCAATGATGGCAACCAACTAGAAATCACCTAGCAACCCACCGACATTTACCAGCACCAGCAATAGACATCTACATACACCGGCAAGCACTTCAGCGGCAGCAGCAATAATGCATATCGGCACTCAAGCCAACATGGAATGAACTTTTGTTTATTATTTTATATTATAATTATCTTTTGTAAAAGCTGACATGGCATATTGTAAAAGACTTGAATATATGTATGAGATCTTATAGGTCATTTTGGATATGAGAGGATATGATGAGAGTGAGAATATAGATAATAACGTGATATAGTTGATAGCGAAGGTTTTGGTAATAAACTGAGCTTAAACTGGCACTAAATTTGGCATAGTTGATGTTGATCTGAAGCAGTACATTGTATTGTATTTTGATAATCCATTTTGTAAGTCAGTGAGACTTATGTTTTGTAGTTGAGCAATGAGCTCTAGGCTACTAGCCTTCCTGCATGTGCAGGCCCCTCATTGTAATTAATATTTATTGATTGGCCAATGAGTGAATATTATGGGTCACAAATCCCATCCAGGTTTTTCCCACACCAAATTTCCTCGTTAAATATATTGTGTTATGGTGTGTTCTCTATGTTGTCCCTGTTATTCTTATTTGCTGCATTAATTCTTATTTACTGGTACACTATTTTGGGATACAAAGTTCTTAATAAGTTTAAATATTTTGCTAACCGGTTAGACATTGATTCACCCCCCCCCTCTCAGTGTCTTTGGGACTATCATTGATTCTAACAATTGGTATCGGAGCCTGGTACTCTATTTTCAAAATCCTAATAGCTTGAGGAAAATTCTGACACCGATATAGATGGAGAACTTAAGAAAACAATTGGAAGGAGCTCTTGTAGATTATGATACAGATAAATTGAAGAATATCAAACTTGAAGATGATCTAAGGACTGCACAGGAATTCATTAAAGGACTTGTTAACCTTGCTATAGCACAAAATAAAAGAAAAGAACTTCATGAGAAGATTCAGAAAGATGATGAGGAAAAAGAAACTCTTAATGAACTTGCAAACAAGTTGAGATAAGAAAACAGTAATATGAAGAATGAAATGCAAGATATGACTATGAGGTTATGCAAAGATATTGAAGACAGGAAGAAGAATGAAGAAGACTTGACTAGAAGACTCAATGATGCTGGAAATGAAAATCTAAGACTTAGTCACGAAAATGATATGTTAAAGACAGATTTGATTCACATGCAACATGATAAAATTGAGCTTATGAGACAAAAGGAAATTCTGGAAAATGAGTTGGCTACTACAAACCAACACAAAGAGAAATTCAAGAAAAGTTCAAAGGAGCTTGATGACATGCTGAAAAGTCATAAACCTAATGGAGATACTAATGGACTTAGATTTGAAGTTGGAGAAAGTTTCGATACTGCAAACTATCTAGATCAGAACAAACTGGTAAGACAACCTAATGCTTATAATTTTAATGGCAAATGTTTCAATTGCAACAAATATGGTCATAGAGAAAATCAGTGTATATTTAGAAACAATCAGAATATTAATGCACCCACTGGTCAATGTTCCAAATGCAACAAAGTTGGTCATAATTCAGAAAACTACAAAATGAACGTGAAATGCTACATTTGTGGAAGATATGGACACTTATCTAATCAATGCAGAACACAAACCGGCATAGGATATGGAAAGGCTATTCAGAAAAATAATGTGACTTGTTATGCTTGTAACAAAATTGGGCATATTACAAATTTTGTAGAAGCAAGACTTCACCGGCAAACAATAAAGGATCTAGTTTGAAAGGCAAAGAAAAGGTAGATGAGGTAAAGAAAGAATTTTCAAAATAATGGATTAGGAAGAGAGATCAAAATATTGATGAAACTATCTCTATACCGGTAGAACAGAGTAATCCTTCACCGGCAAGAGATTCTTCATCCAACTGATAAATAACCCTTTGGGGGTATTGCAGTAAGTTGAAAATCATGCAGATTACCCTCGGTTGATGGTGAGAAGATAGATTTCTTCTTTACCAGCAGATGTGTTAAGTTTTCACATAATCGGCAAGCATTTAATGCGGTTGGTGAGAGAAATGTCATTATAAATCAGCTAATTTCCCTCATTTTCAACTCATCGAGCATCCAAATTAGAAGAGAGCATGAAAACAGAGCGAAGGCATTCAAGGCGAAGGTGTGGAGTGATTTCTTCAGGCATTTAGAATATTTTCAGGCTGCTAAAGGTATTTTTCAATGGCTTCTTCTTCTTATCTTGAGTTTATTTTGAACCCTACTATTGTGGAAAATGTGAAACGCCCTAGGCCCGTATTTAAATTAATTCTCAAAGTTGCTAAGCAAGGTGACTCTATAGGGGCATTTTTGAAAATTCCTAAAGGTGTAGCTTTTGCAGAAGAACCTAGGATTTATATACATTGCAATATAGAAGAAATAGGCTCCAAAGAATTGATGAAAATGTTTACTAAAGTGATTTGTGATGAAAATGGTGTTGTCAAGCCCGAACACAAAATCATAGAAACTCTAGGTTTTGTGGAGATACTGAACATTCCCCAATTTTCAGAGGAAGTAGTAAGAATTGTTTTGAGTAGAGCACATGGAGAATTCTTATGGTTGGATTTTGTCTGCAAAATAACCTGGCAAGCAATTAGGGTAGTAATTGGTTTACCCTCAACCGGTAGTAGACCTGATAAGACTAAGAAGATTCCTAACAACAAAGTGATGACCCTAACCGGAGCAACATCTGACAATAGATCACTGGGAGTGAATGATATCAAAGGCATCAATGTAAGATTTATAAGTATGGTGCTAGGTTACATGACTACACATGCTAACAGGATAAATTCAGTTTCTAGTCTTTGTATAAATAGTGCTTATGAGATGATTAATAACAATGCAATGATAGATGTGTGTGAATGGCTAAAAGATGAATTCATTGACAATTTGAAAAAGATTAAAGGAGATAAGAAAGGGACATTCCGCTTTGGAAATCTTTTGGTATGTTTAATGCTGCATTTCACTAAGGAGATCCCTAGTATTGGATCTAAAGACTTTGGATATGATATACTAGTAGGAAAACAATTACAGGAAGCTTTTAGCGACATGGGAACTGCTAGAGACAACAACAGAATTGAATACTTCAAAACTTTCCAAGCTAAAATGAGAACTAGAGGAAGGCTACCACAGAGTGTAGTGGACAAATATAACAAAGAAATTTGTTTTGTTATCAAGAGAGATGAGACATGGATAGAGGTTGTACTCCCTAGGACTGTCTGGGTGACTGAAATGGGATATGAGGTAGATCTTAACATTCTGGAGATATATGCAAAAGCTTTACTGGATGCACCAAGAGAACCATCAGAACAAGTTTTTGGTAGTGCTGAGACTATTGAAAGTGATGTAAGTACATTGAAGGGAAAAGGAAAAATTGGTGGTATTCCAAACATCAAGATCACTGACAATTTACCACCACCTTTGGATACTATACCAGTACATACAAATGATCCACCAGTTATTGACACTGAAGGTGTTACACATGATGACACAAATCCTAAATCTCAGATACTCTTCACCATGAATGTGGATACTCAGGAAGTGAATATTGTTGTAAATAAGGATAGTTCAGAGGCTAAGGAAGACAATGTTGACGGTGGCAACTTGGCAAAGAAATCGGTAGAGACTGTTGAAGTTGAGATCCCAACTCAAGCTAAGAAACCTACTGAAGGAATAGATGCTGGCACAGGGCCATCGAATATAGAGATACCGGTAGTTGAACTTAATGAGAAACCTATTGAGGCAGATGTACACACTGAGGCAATGAAACTGACATTCACTAAGACATCAAAGCAGTCTGAGAAACCCTTTCACGTTGAGATGCAAACACAGACTAATCCACTGGAGGTAAACAAAAGTAAAATGGTTAGAACTGATGGAAGCACAGAGGTAATAAAGGCAATTGGTCAGACATCTGACACATCAGCAAGTGAATTCAAACCTACTAATGTTACAAAGGTACTTTTTTATTCAATCAAAAATATAATGGATTGCAATGCTTTGGCCTACAAGGCAATTGATAACATTGTACCGATTCTTAAATTGATTGCACCAAATTGTAACATAGATCATATTAAGAATTCTTTAGGCAAATTGGATACATTGTCCAAATTTATTCCTGACAATGTAATAATGATTGATAAAGTGAATGAGGATATAATAAAGGACAGAGTTGAAAAAGAGAAAAACAAATTCTTTGATGACACCATAAAGAAGTGTACAGAACACCTGAATACATTATTACCGACATTGAACTCTACAATTTTGGAGTTCAAAGAGCTATACAGGGAAACATGTAAACCTCACCTTCTGACAACGGACATAGATAAGGAGATTTGTAAAACACAAAAGGAAATCGATGACATAGCTGATAACATAATTGGTTCATCTAATCACATATCAGTTTTTGAGCAAGAGATGGCAAGTTTTGAGGAAAAATTAGAGAAACTTGAGAAAGAAAAGACAAGGATAAGGTCTAATGGCAGAGAGCTTAAAAATAAACTTGGTCCTAAGTTGGAAAATCTTATTTCTCAAAGAATAGAAATCACTAAGGCATTACTTCAGGGAGAATGATCACCGGAAGATCACATGCACTATCTCACCGACACAATCCAACAGACTGAGGCAACCTTGAATGACAGCAAAAGGTTAATGCAGAGTCTAAATCTATTTTTAGCAGATATCTTTTAGATTGTAACCAACTAGTTATAGACTTTGAGGTGAATTTTTTACACTCGTTTGACTATTTTTGACAACCTTTGTCATTGATGTCAAAGGGGGAGTAGTGGAGAGAAAAATTGATTACTCAGAGGACATGATTTGCTCAGGGGGGGCACATCTTTTTGGAAACTTTTTGGACTTCAGTTTTTGGAACAATATTTGGATTTTTCTCATGAGTGTTGCCATCAATACCAAAGGGGGAGATTGTTGGCATTCTACACTCTTATGAGAATAGTTGATGTTGTCATTGATGGAAACCTACTGGCAATCACATGGCAACCCACCAGTAGTTACCGGAATTGGTAATAGACTTCTACATACACCGGTAGCAGCAATAATGCATACCGACACTCAAGATGACATGGAATAAACTTTTGTTTATTGTTTTATATTGTAATTATCTTTTGTAAAAGATGACATGGCATATTGTAAAAGACTCATATATATGTATGAGATCTTAAAGGTCATTTTGGATATGAGAGGATATGATGAGAGTGAGACAATATAGATAATAAGGTAATATAGTTGACAACGAAGGTTTTGGTAATAAAGTGAGCTTAAAACAGTACTAAATCTGGCATAGTTGATATTGATCTGAAGTAGTACATTGTATTGGATTTTGATAATCCATTTTGTAAGTCAGTGAGACTTTTGTTTTGTAGTTGAGCAGTGAGCTCTAGGCTGCTAGCCTTCCTGCATGTGCAGGCCTCTCATTGTAAGTAATATTTATTCATTGGCCAATGAGTGAATATTGTGGGTCACAAATCCCAGTGAGGTTTTTCCCACACTGGGTTTCCTTTTTAAATATCTTGTGTTATGGTGTGATCTCTATGATGTCTCTGTTATTCTTATTTGCTAAATTAATTCTTATTTATCGATACACTATTTTAGGATACAAAGTTCTTAATAAGTTTCAATATTTTGCTAACCGGTTAAACACTTATTCACAACCCTCTCTCGGTGTCTTTGGGACTGTCATTGATTCTAACACTACCTCTGTATCTATTACCAATCTAATCTGATCATCCAATTTTGAGACATAAACTTTCCCCTAATAATGGTACTTCATAGTTGTGGGGAGTCTATCCAATTCCTTTCCTTTCTTGCTGGAAGTTGGGTCCATCAAATTTTTCAAATCTACAAGAAAGAACCACAAATTATCCTATCACACATCAGATATATCAATTATATTACCCACTTCGAGACTCCGGGACTCCGAGGTAGGAAACCTCTTTCTCAAATAACTAACCTCGGAACTCCAGGGCTCTATGGTTCTGATCTGAGGATGGGCTAAAAACATGACCTAAAACTTCAGGGTTCTGAAGTTCTAAGGTGGACCAAAATAGTAGAATCCAGGACTCTGGGGTTTCGGGTTTCCGGGGTAAGACAAGGATAAAACCATAAAACCCAGAACTTCGGGGTTCTGGGGTTTCGTGGATGGACTAAGCACACAGCTCATTCAGGACTTCAGGGTTCTCAAGTCTTGAGGTAATTCAAATAATGACCCATGAGGAAAGAACTTTGAAACTCTAGGGTTCTGAGGTTAGGTGTAGTTCAGAAAATGGCCAAAATGGAAGGTTCAGAACTTCGGGGCTCCAAGATTATAGGGTAAAAGAACAATCCAAAAAGATTAAACTCGGGACTCCAAGGTTTCGAGGTGAAAATGAATACCAATCCCAAAACTATGGGGATTCTGGGTTAGAAAACCCTAAGGACATAGGAAGAAAACAAACACGCAAAAAAAGAAAAACTAAAAAACAATTCTAAGCTAAAAACTAAATGATCTAAACTAGAAAACTCAAAGAGGGCAAAGAATTCCACCAACATGATGGAAGAAAAACCCTCAAAAACTCGGCGATACAGAGGCACGAAGTCGGGAGGTAGAGAAAGGAAATCGGGAAACCTGAATGTGCAAATGAATTCAAAAGAGTTCATTTCCTCTATTTATACCCTCAATTTTTTGTCCGTGCAATCGAGTTAAACATGACCTCGGGAGTTCGGGGTTCTGAACTTTTGAGGTGAAAGTTAAAAAAAACACAAATAGACCTCGAGACTCCGGGGTTCCGAGGTGAGAAAGAAAAGCAAGCAAAACAACTTCAGGACTCCGAGTTTCGAGGTTGCCAAGACAACATAGCTTTGGGACTCTAGAGTTCCGAAGTAACAAACAACAAAACATGAAGAAACTCGTGATTTTGGGACTCTGGAGTCCCGAGGCGTCAATGAAAAAAAGACACAAGGCACCAATTTGGGAATCCGAGATTTCGGGGTTCTGAGGTCATGACAAACACAAAAAGGCCAACCTCGGAACTTTGGGGTTGTGGGGTCAAACATAACCAAAACAAGCACCTACTTCAGGAGACTGGGGTTCTGGGGTAGGACTTCAAAAACAAACAAAGGAAACTTTGGGACTCTGGGGTTCCGAGGTGTTGAGGCAAAAACTTTATTAAAAAAAAGCTACAGGAAGCAAAAAGAGGGACCCATATTTTCAAGACAAAGAAACTAATGGGGTTAGGTATGCAAGGCATAACATAACTCTTCTCCTAATCACCACATCATGTCCTATTACAATTTATATTTCAAATACATGATAATACATTATACAAGGACACATCATCTTTTATACATTTGCAATACATTATGATACAATGTCTTCTCTTCCAAGAGTATATAAATCAGCTCTGAAGAGTGACACATGAAGAATACAAGAGTTCATGCACACTACATCCAAGAAGGGGAATATCCCAATTGAAGAAGGCATCAACCACCCGCCCATGTGGAGCCAAATAGGAACCACCCCCATGCTAGGAGATGAAAAAGGTTCCAACTCACTCTCAAGACCTCACCTGACACCTGACAACCAAAGGATACACAAGACACCACAAGACTCCAACATAGGAAATATAACATCAAATACATCACATGGCTAAATCAAATCAGATAACCTCTAGAGGTGAAATCAAAAAAGTAAGGTATATGGATAATGGACACATGTAGGGAAAGTGTGTCATCACATGCTATACTCACAATAGAAGCGGCCAAGCCACACCCTAATAAACATTTGAAACCATCTCAACCTTGGATCCATTCAAGGGAGATTGGTTTACCGCTCCAATGATCTTCCCAAGCTCATTTTGAGCATGCACGCTTCTAAGGCTATGAGGTGGGGCCAAAAACAATTATTATCTTGTTTAGTGAATTCCTAAATACCAAAACCCACTAATCAATTATTAAGGTTATCACTTGAAATTATAAATAAACTCTTCATGTGGTTCTATCAAGTCTAGACCCCATTCTAGAGACCTAATGCTCAAGACCTTGGTCCACACATGCAAGAGCCCACTCTCCTTACCATGGGCCAAAACCATAGGGTAGAAACACATATCCAAAGAACATAAATCATCATCATGAAGGCCCAAAATGATATAAGAACAACCACAATAAAATGAGCACATACTGAGCAAAGAGAACTCATAAACCACACTCATAGAAAGGAGCCTTCACGAAATCATCATAAAGGAAAATCCTATCATGAATGAAATCCATAAAAGATATAAAACCACATCAAATCCTCAACAATGAGGCATAACACATCCCACTGGATCCATAGAATCATTCCCTCAATATCGAGGCATTCTCCCTCTCACCGAAGCCACATATCACATATGAAACACCTCAATGGTAAGGCATGAAACCTCTTACCAAACCATAAGAAACAACATAAAGGATCAAAATGCATCAAATGTGACTCTAAAAATGACAACATAGTCTGCAAAAGCCTCTGGTGAAATCACAAACTCGTCAAGACACAAATCCAGGCTCAAAACTGACTTTTTAGGACCCCCGGAGTAGTTTAGCTCTCTTGGAATGTAGACAAGTGCTCTTAGAATATAGGTGGCCCCCCTGGTATGTGTCCCAACATTTTTGGTACATCCAATATCATTTTTGGTCCATTCTGCAGCGTTTTGGGGTCACATAGCAGTGTTCTAGGTTCTGGGTTCTGCACTTCAAGTTTAGGGTTAAGAGCTCTGGGTATGTTTCCCAGTGCTCTCAATAGGCTCTACAACACCCTTGGGATGTATATTAGCACTCCAGATATTTTTTGTAGTGCTCCTAGTTCCCAGGATGGCATTTTGGGTTAAAAAAACCAAAAATGCAGAAAAAGGGACTCAAGTGAATAGGGCACTTGCCCAGATCAGTAAAGGGGTCAAAGACAACACCCCAAATCTACTTAGAAGGTCTGAAGCATGCATAAAACACTAAATAACACCAATATCACAACATTGCATACTCAAAAAATGAAAATTGGGAGAAAATATGTCTCCCACAGTGTCTGGATTGAGTTCAAAGGCACATAGCGTGAAGGGGAGCTATGCAAAACACAAAGGCAACAACAAAGAAGTACTAAACAAGCATAATGAACCCAAATCACTATCATAAACTCTCCCTAATGGTCTGCTCTCAGGAAATACAACTCACAGAGAGTGAAAAATACACTCAAGAAGCTCCAACACAAATATTCTTATTGAAACGAAGGGGAGATTCAAGATATGCATATAGGGATAATATAAACTCCAAAGTATTGCAATTAGCATCATCAAAACTCATAAATAAGGAGCATATAATTCACAATGAATACACAGGAAGCATCCCGACAGGTAATTTCTCAAATCTAAAAATTACAACAATCTGCACTTCCCTTCCCAAATTCTTTTCAATAACAAATTAAAAATCTTCCATCTAATTTCAAGATCTCCCAAAACAAAATCCTCAATAACCAGCAATCAATTTTCACAGGCACAAAGAGAACAGTTTTTTCGGAAAATAAAAAATTTAAAAGAAGAATCGCACCGACCTGCAAATGCAATCCAAAGGATGAAAAATCTAATGATGAGAAATCCACGACAATCCTCAATCCTCAAGCCAATTTTTTGATCGAAATTCCAAATTCAAAACCAAAATCTGTGGGAAGAACAACCCAACAACCATTCCAGAAAACCAAATAAATATGAAAAATTATTCAAAATGTCAGCCAATCAAAATATTCCATTATACTATATATTATACCTACCTTTACATAGTTCAAGAAAAATATTTAATAAATATATTTTATTCACCTACCTTTTCACCCAACCAATCAAATAAATGGGTAGGTAATATATATTTCAAATGTAATTGCCGACAACATTTAATTTTTATTACTCATTCAATAATAATAATACTTTACCCAATAAAAACAATTAGATAAATTAAATACATTAAATAGGTAAGACCTTAAAAATAGGTCCCTATAATAAAAATATAAAATCAAATCATAAAAATCAATAAATAATTTTAATAAAGTCAATAAATCAACTCCAATAATAATAAATTAAATAAAGCAAAATAACAATAAATAGAATAAATAAATAAAACTTTTCAACAATAAAATAATATAAATAAATAATAAATCAATAAAAAGGTAAATCATTAAACAATAAAGAAATAAAATAAACCATTATACAATTAAATCTCATCAATAATCAATCCAATAAATACATCATCAATAAATAAATAGATGATTAATAATTCAAAATTACACAATAATTAGATCAATTAATAACCCAATTAACCAAGTAAATTAATCCAAATTGGTTTGAATAAAATCTCACAATGAAATCATTATTCTAAGGTAATCAAATAAATATCCACAATCAATTAATTAGACAATAATCACAATACTCAAATAAATAAGCATAGAATCCCAACATCATACGCCAAAGGGGACAAACATAAAGGAAGACTCTAACTACAACTTACATCATGGTGCAATCGACAGGGTACACATCTTAGACCTAGAGTGTGCGAGGGAAACTATGTCATCTCTGACAACTTTCCATTGGGATAAAGACACGCTCAGACCTGTGAAGCTAGGTGGAGTCGATGTCTGGTACCTACAAACCTGCATCAAAGACCAACACAATATATATGATACATATACATCATAGTAAACAGACATGCGGTAGAGAATCGTGACGACATATCCCGCTCGCAATGAGTGATATGGCATCGTCTCTACTCATGAAGACAGTCACACAATAGATCATAAACATCGCATAAACCATAAACATGAGATGGGTTAGTATCATCATAAATCACATGGTCCACATAGGCAATTATCACATATAAATCCATGTCAAGTATATCCATACATTCATTAAGGTGATACTGTGTACCAACATCAGTAGAATCATCATATAATAGGTCTCGCATCATCAAACACATAAATCTCCAAAACATAATGTATCATGTTAGATAATCATAAACCCACATAGGTCCCATCATCACTAATATCACCTAAGATAACAGATTGTCATAAATAACTATCCAAATATCCATAATAAGTCTAAATGAGTCTATGAGAACGTAAATCAAAATGCAAGTCTAGGAGGGACACGACAGGTAATATCTTTCATTTGAATGCTGATGAGAAGAGTTGTTTGATTGCTCAAATAGATGAAAGTTGGTTGTGGCATAGAAGGATGTGTTATGTTAATTTTGACTACATGATAAGGATAAGTTCTACTCAAGCTATTAGATATTTGCCTAATATTTTGAAACATTCTAATCCGGTATGTAAAGAATGTCATTTGGGAAAGAAAACAAGAATTTCATTTAAGAGTAAGCAGTATACATCTAATGGATTATTAGATCTTTCTGCATACTAATTTATATGGTCCTACAAGAGTGAAAAGTGTACAGGGTGACAGGTATTTCATGTTACTGATAGATGACTATTCTAGAATGATGAAGGTTACTTTTCTAAGGGAGAAATCAAAAGCACTAGAGAAATTCAAGATATTCAAAGCTAAAGTGGAGATAGAGAGATGATTGAAGCTATTATTCCTGAGATCTGACAGAGGAGGAGAATTCACATCTAGTGAGTTTGATTCATTTTGTGAAAAGTAAGGAATTAGAAGACAGTTATCTCCTCCTAGAACCCCTCAACAGAATGAAGTTGTTGAAAGGAAGAACATAACTATTTTGGATGTTGCTAGGAGTATGTTGATTGAAGGGAATATTGTGAAGACCTTTTGGAGAGATGTTGTTAGCACTGTTATATACACATTCAACCGGGTTCATATAAAAGGCAATTCTAGTAAGACTCATTATGAGTTATGGCTTGTTCATTTTCCTATAGTTAGATATTTCAGAATTTTTGGAAGAAAATCTTACATCAAGAGAGATGAGGATATAGGAAAATTTGATGCAAAATATGATGAAGGAATCTTCTTGGGTTATTCTACTAAGAGTAAGCCCTACTGGTGTTATAATGAGAGGCTGAAAAAGATAGTGGAAAGTGCAAATGTGAAGGTTGATGAATGTCATGGAAACTAGATCAAAGCATGAGGATATGAGCTTGATGATCAGGATATTATTTCAAAGCAAGTGCATACTGAGAACCTAAAGACAAATGATCTAGTAGAGATATTTAATCCAAATATTTTTGCTGCCAATGAAGAAATTCAAGAACCTATGAATCAGAATAATCAGAAGACTCTGAGGTATGTGAGATTAAATCATTCAGAAAATCAGATTATTGGTGATAAAAATAAAGTTGTAATGACTAGGAAAATGATTGCTGCTGAAGAGATATGTTTGATTTCCAAAATTGAACCTAAATATGTTGTGGATGCTTGTAAAGATGAGAATTGGATAAAATCTATGGAAGAAGTGTTGAATCAGATTGAGAAGAATAATACATGGGAACTTGTTCTGAGACCTAAAGACAACAATTTGATTGGTACAAAATGGGTATTTAGAAACAAATTGAATGAAGTTGGTGAAGTGGTTAGAAACAAAGCAAGACTGGTATGTAAAGGATGTTCACAAATGAAAGGAAATGATTATGAGGAGACTTTTGCTCTGGTTGCTAGAATTGAAGTTGTTAGATTACTTCTTGCATATGATGCTTATAAGAATTTCAAGGTATATCAAATGGATGTGAAGTCATCCTTTTTGAATGGTTATTTGGAAGAGGAAGTATACATTGAGAAACTGGATGGGTTTTCATTATCAAATGAAGGAGACATGGTATGCATATTTAAGAAAGCATTGTATGGACTCAAACAATCCTCTAGAGCTTGGTATGCTAGATTGGACAGGTATTTGATGAAGTTGGGATTCTGTAAAGGTATTTTTGATAGTAATTTTTAATTTAAATTTGATAATGATAACATTTTTATTGTTGAAGTTTTTGTTGATGACATTATTTTTGGAGGAGATGATGAATTGAGTACAAAGTTTTTTGATGATATGCAAAAAGAGTTTGAGATGTCTATGATAGGTGAGATGAAATTCTTCTTGGGATTGCAGATTACATAGACTGGTAAAGGCATTTTCATTTCTCAATCTAAGTATGTGAAGTTATTGTTGAAGAATTTTGGGTTAGATGACTCCAAACCTATTGGAACTCCTATGGTGACTGGATGCAAATTGTTTAAGCATGATGAATCTTTGAATGTTAATCAGACATTATATAGATTTATGGTTGGTGGACTACTATACTTAACTCAGACTAGACTAGATATTATGCATGTTGTTTATCTTTGTGCTAGATTTCAAGTCGATCCTAAACAAATTCATGTTACTGCTATGAAGATGATTTTTGGGTACTTGAAGGGGACAGTTGACTATGTTCTGTGGTAACCGAAGAATGATGATTTCATGTTATGTGCTTATACTAATGCTGATTGGGTACGTGATGTTGATGAGCAAAAGAGTACCTCTGGTGGTGCATTCTTTTGGGGAAGGAAGTTGGTTTCTTATATGAGTAAGAAGCAAGACGTTATTTCTCTATCTACTGTAGAAGTTGAATAGATTGTTGCTGCTAGCAACTGTACTCAGTTAGTTTGGATGAAGAATATCTTGAAGGATATTATAGTTGTTTATGATGAGCCTACTATTATATATTATGATAATTCAAGTGCTATTAATATTTTCAAGAATCTGGTACTGCATTCTAAAACAAAGCATATATCAATCAAGTATCATTTCTTGAGGGAGAAAGTCGGTGAGGAAGAAGTCAAATTGGAGTATGTATCTACAACGGATCAGATTGCAGATATCTTTACTAATCATTTGCCTATAGATACATTTGTATATCTGAGATATAAGTTAGGGGTCTCTACCCCTCATGATAAGAACTAGATGCATTGAGATGCATCAATCTGGTGGACATCATAGTCTTATCTTCTTATCTGGATTGATGAGCAGGTGTTTCTACTTAGTTGGAGTATTCAATGTGTGGTTCAGATGTTTAGATTTGTGTGTTTATCATAAGGGGGAGAGATTGTCCTTCTTAGAGGGAGAGTTGTATGAATTGTGTCTTTGGAATTGTTGTCAATGGGGGAGAGAAGCATATGAAAAAATTCCTTATCTTCAAGCTTTGTGTGCATGATTTCAGAGGTAGAATGTTGGTGTTGATTTCTTTCTTTGCATTGATTGTTTTTCACATTCATATATTGCCATCAATACCAAAGGGGGAGATTGTTGGATATTGTTGTTTCTAATATATGTTGTTGTCATTGATGTCAACATATTCCCGTGTTTTAGTGTTCTTATGATTGCAGAGAGTTACTCTGGTTGGTTTATCTGTTTGATATGATGAGTCAACTAGAGATACATTATTCAGTATTGGTTTCATGATTCTATGTGGTGATTTGATCAAGTTATGGATTTTGGTATGAGGATTGGTTTTTCAGTGTTCATTGTTGTAGTATTCTGGTATTTGAATTGTTGTGCTTCAGAATGATTATATCTTGAGTTGCAGATTCAGAAGTGTTTTGATGTTCATGTGTATCTTCAATTCAGATGGTTCATGATTTCATACTCCACAAGTTATCTTTCTAGTCCCCGTTGTTGTTGTTGAGTGTTCTTGAGTATCAGCGTGTTGATTGATGAAGATTTGATTAAGTCGTGTTGGTGTAGCTATTGTGAATGGCTCTAACATTCTTGTTGGTGTTTCCTAATCGTGTCCTATTTGTTTTGCTGGTCTACATTGATCATTGTGTGCCTTATTAAGGATCTTATGGGTCTAGTGATGTTCTTTGTGTTATGTGACATTTTCGATGGTGTGGCACGTTGCAGATGATCTTGGCAAGATTTTTGGTGGTGTTGTGTGTTCGAGGATTTGATTTGGGTCCATGCTATTTCATCATGGCATTGTATTGGTTTAGTGGTTGATCTATGTATCATGTGATGCAATTTTGTAATTAGGTCTTAAGGGTTGAGCCGACCTTGTAGTCAAGGTTGATGATTTGTATAAATAGGTGTCATATTAATGTAATTTGGGTATGGGTATTGTGTTTGCATTTTCAGACAGTATTGTAAGTGCAAACAAGTGAATTTATCTTTTGATGAGAAGTGTAGCCCATACAATATTGTAGGGAAGACAAATATGCTTAACTGAAACTGTCATCAAGCATTAGAAGACGCTATTCTTTCAGTTCATGTACTCCAGATTGTAGTTCGAATATTTGTAAGGCAGTGAGCCTTGCCTAAAGGTTGTAGCCTTTCATGGGTTTCTTATTTTGAGTAGTGAGCTCTAGGAAGTGTGTCTGAATGCATGTGCATTCTCCATTGTAATATTTTCACATACTAATGCAGAGTATCATCTTATTATGGGTAGGTTCCCACCATGGTTTTTCCCTTAACCAGGTTTTCCACGTCAAAAACTTGGTGTTGTGTGTGTTGTTGTTATTGTGCTTATCTTTGTTCTTATTGCAGTTGATCAAAGTTGAAGTTATGCTTAAATTGTTTGATATGGTGAAAATTGATTCACCCCCCCTCTCAGTTTTCCTTCATTGTCGTTGCCAACATGGTATCCAATGCAAAGTGGAGCTTCCCAAACTATTATAATTATCCCTTAATTCCTTAAGAAGGTGGAAGGGTTAAAGGACTAGCTTACTCACATTAATCTAGAAGTTTGAAATCAAAATCCCCAAATGAATACAATCTCTAAGTTCTAGGAAATAGCATTTTAGAATGTGAATAATGAGAGAAGTGAATCATTTAGTCGCAATCTATTAGCAGTGGAAAATGGAAAATAAAATGGAGAATGTAGTTATTGTATGTGGAGGCAACAATTTATATTCAAATCAAAAAATTGAGTAGAGGAGAGAAGAGACACTATAAATTGGGTGATAACACTTGCTTTTTCCTTGTGAAGATTGACACAAAAAGCAATGGGGTAGATGTTGGTGTTTAAGAATTTATTCCCAATAAAATAATCGTTGTATTTCCCTCTATTCCCTCAAATTGTATAATTAATTTATCATTTAGATGTCAACATAGAGTGATTTATTTTAGTCATATCATATATGTTTAAGTGATTTCATATGCATGTCTAAGTAATTTGAGATTGTTGTTTATTTTTTCTCAAATTATAATATTTATTAACATATTCATAAAGTTTTGTTATTGGGACAATTGGTATTAATGATGGGAAGGAATAAGCAAGGAACACCCAAAGAACTTGAGCAGAAAAAAAAAGACAAAGGGAGTACATGAGAAGACTGCGTGAAATGAGAAAAATTGGAGAAGGTACATCATCTATACCGGATCATATTTAATGTAGAATAAAATATTGATACATGTATTGATGATATACATGATGGATCAAATTCACCAAATGAAAACCAAGAACAATTACCAATCACCACACCTATTAAGGCAAGAAATATTTGTTCATGGGAAGAATGTGAATCAAAATAGTGGGCTGAGAAATGGTCTTGTAGACCTTTAGTTCCCAATTACACATATCAAGTTTCAAAAGCACTAAAATCAAACTAGAGGGAAGTATCAATGGATTTTGGCCATGTATCTAACCTAATAGAACTAGGTATTGTGATTTATTACTTAGTTGAAATAAAAAAAATTAACTCATTTTATTACATTTTACATAGTTTTTGGAATTAATTTATTATTTAATAAAAAGTAGGTCATGTGTACATAGTTGTGATGCCCCACCTATATTTGGACATGAATACAACAAATTATGATGCTACAATGAGAAAATTTACTTGATTACAAGGATAGAGAAATCTAGCTCCACCTATATTTGGACATGAATACTACAAATTATGATGCTACAATGAGAAAATTTACTTGATTACAAGGATAGAGAAATCTAGTTTAGGATTTGACCTTCAATAAGGTTACATTGCATGTTTATAGTAGTTTAATTGTGTTCCAAGATTCTTATACACTTAAGGAAGGATTGAAATTGAACTTTTCTTTGATGATGTGTGCTACCAACCTAGAGTGAACTAATGTTAGAAATAGATGAGGCATAGTGGTTTTACTTGTATGAGAATAAATGTTCTTGTAAGTATAGATTATGTTGGAATCCAAGAACAATGAGAGGGGGGAGTGAATTAGTGTTGTACCGGTATTGTTAGTTTTGAACTTAATATTTATCAATCGGTTAACAATAAAAAAAATCAAAGTGCATATACCAAATAACACATAGAAAGGAAACACCATAACACCAGTATTTGTACGTGGAAAACCCTACAAATGGAAAAACCATGGTGGGGCTGATACCCACAATATCTATAGACTTGATCAAGGTATACAAATATTACATGAGAGGGTTTGCACATGCAGAAAGGCCAATTTCCTAGAGCTCATTGCTCAAACACAAAATAAGAAGTCTCACTGACTTACAAAATATTACAAAGTACTTACAACTAAAAATGAACTTATAAATTGCATCTGACCATGCTGGATAAGTTATGGTGAATGCTCTGATATCCTTCTTTATATATCGATTCATTGATGTTTTGTTTTGCTTTGTTCTTATACCGGTTATGTTGTGCATGTGAAACTGCACAGAGACGCTTCTAATCACCGACGAAAATACTCATTGAAAATATTCACAACCAATAATTTGCATTGCATCACATATATGATCTATCGCTGAAATGATCTTCTTAAATATCCTTCTAACTTTACCATGTCGGCTTCAATGAGAAATATAAACAAGTCGGTTATCGAAACAAAATAAAATCCAAACATAATCCTAATGACCATGTCGGCCATCACATGTTACCACAAATCCATAAAAGAAATAGTCAAGACCAAAAGATTTCCTAACTGGGTCCTATCCATTACTGGGTTCCATATACATGTTACTGGGATCATAACTTAGCCAGGTATGAAGTGAATGCCAGTGTTGGTGCCAGTGTAAAGCAATGTGAATACCAATACCGGATAAGTGCAATGAATGTCGGTTAACCAAACAATAAAACCATTGACCCTGAGATAGTGAGGTGCCATCAATGACAACCCAAAATGTTATTACCTCTTACCAGATGAGTGTCAATTGCCAACAATCTTCCCCTTTGGCATTGATGGCAACACTCATGTGAAAAATGATACCATCTGTCAAATTATCACTGAATCTCCATGACCTTCTAACTTGTACATGAATCTGATGTATACATCTAATGCTCCCCCTGAGAAATATATACATTTTTCACCTAATCCTCCCTTGTTGACATCAATGACAAAGTGGCGTGCCCATAAATAATTTTTTATAGTTGTAAACATGAGCTGGCTCTATAAAAATTTAAAAATATCTGCATATATATTCTTGAAAAATGAAAATTAGTTATCCCAACCATGCTTAAGAGATTCAAGAATGGAGATGAATCCATTCAAGATACTGGCATAATACTCTATTTCTTTCGAGGTAGTGGGAACCTCCTTCTACAAGTTAGAAGTACACTTTGTTTTATGAAACAACAAATTATCAAGTCGGGGACCAATCAGATTCCAGAGCTCATTTTCTCTCCTTATTATTTTGTCCCTATCCTTCTCCAATTCCAAAATTTGATCCATAATCAAAATTGGACCATCCAAAGAGTTTTTCAAATTGATTGTTGGGTTGTAGGAGTTAGAAATTTGAATTAAGTTTTTCCTACAGTAAGACAGTTGCTTGTCTATGGAGCCGGTGAGCTTATCAAAACCTAGACAAGTCTTATAAACATTACCTCCTTCCATCAAAGCTGCATTAATGGACTGCAAGAAGGTCTAAAGTTTCTCCTTATCCATCTCAATCATTTGCAAAAATGTAAGCTTTCAGGCCACCACAAAATTTTCTTTAGCCTCTGTTAGTGAACTTTTCAATAAAGAATCATAGTGCTTAGGGATAAAATCAATAATTTATTCTAGTTTACCTGAAGAAATTGCACCTTCCTGAGCTTGAAATTTTGAGACTCACTAGTTCAAAACCTCAAAATTGTGTTCAATCAAATTGTTTTCTTTTGACTTTGCCTGAGCCAATTCCTAAGTAACCTGTGCTTGAAAAGCTGCCACTGCCAAAATCTTCTCTGTTGGTGACATTTGGTGGTAGGTTTTGTTAAAACTAATGGAGAGTTGTGGTAAATTTCCTTTAGCTATGGTAGACGTGTCAATTTCCAAGCCAGAGGAGAGATCCAGCACAGTCTCCTTACCCTTATCAGTCGGTGAGATAACTTTTGTATCTTTTAGCTCTTGTGCACCGGTGGCTTCGCCACTTGGTGCCCCATCCAAAATATCAGAATCCTTTACACCTTTATCCTTATTTACATCTACCTTAATAGCCTCTGTTATATGTACATTTTCTATCAAGATGTCTTCTGCTACAAAATGTGACTCAGTAACCGGTATAGTGGTATCCAGTTGAGTTCTTGCCAATTTATCAATATCTTTACTTTGTTGATCTATCGGTTTCTTATCCTTAGGTAGATGAATATTCTGGGATTGCACAAAACTAGAACTCAATTCATATCCAAGACCCAAAAGAACTCTTATCCAAATCTCATTGGTTTCCTTTCTAATTTCCTCAAATCTTTCTAACATAAGGTTGTTTATTTTGTACTTGGGATTAAATTTTGATGATCCACTTTTATTAAACAAGTCATTCATTTCCAGAGGATTTATTGAAGGACAAAACTTGACCAATTCGGTCTCCTTAATCTATTTGTCTAGAGACTGAACATGTAGCTTCCCGACTTCTAACTTATCATATAACTCCTTAGGAAAACTTTTCTCTAGTTCTATCAATAACCTACTAAAAGAATCAAGATATTAAAATAATAACCTCCTCTATTTTCTTCTTGTCCTCTTCCTCAAAATCATCAAAGAATGAAGAAATATTATCTAAATTGCCATCATTTATTATTTGTTCAATCAAATCTTGAGCGTTCATCTTATTCTTACCAGTTCTTCTTTTTGGTTCAGGTTTGGATTGCTCATATGTTTTAGGTTTCCTCTTATGTACAATTGTAATCTTCAGCTTCTAAGGATTCTCCTTGACTGGTTCTTGCTTTTGTTCCTCTTTCTCTTCCCTCACAACTCTAGCAAAAATGTCTTTTTTTTGGGAACCTCCTTTATTTCTGTATCAGATTTTGTTTCTTCAAAAGAAACAATCCTATATTGTCGAGTCACATTAGGCTTCTTCTTCGATGGCTCTACTGGTGTTTAACTAGAAGGCTCAACTGAATATTCTTCTGGTTGTTTGGAAGTCTCTATTGTAACCCAGACCACATTGGGTGTGGTCTAAGCTTCTTTCTGGGCTTCTCTTTCCTCTTTCCTCTACTACCTTACTTCTTCCTTCCTCTGTTCTTCCAAAATTTTAACTTTTTGCTCAACTTTGGTTCTGTTATGACCTTCACTTATCAATGTCTCTCTGCTACTACCTTGGTCATCCTCTTCTGGATTGTTAGAGCTCTCTTCTGAATTGTCAGAGCTACCTATTCCTTGTGAACTTTGAGTCCTTTCTTCTGAGTAGTACCAATTTTTTCTTCCTTCTCATCTATTGGTGCCTACAATGGGTGTTGTGCATAGGCATCCAGTGTGACCTCCTCAACCTCATAGCCCATTGGCATTATCTAGATTGTCATAGGTTGTATAGCCTGTTAGGTCCCAGAGACAACTGAGAGGGGGGGGTGAATCAGTTGTCTAATAAATTTAAACCAAAAATAACTTAATCAACTTTCTGCTTAATACCAATGAAACAATCTTTTATACCGGTAGACAGTTTTATCAAATAATTGCAATACCGGTAAAGATTAATGCATGAAACAAAAGGACAAAGTCATCCACAACACATAACACCAATATTTGTACATGGAAACCCTGTAAGGGGAAAAACCATGGTGGAAAACCTTACCCACAATCAAATGATACTACTGTAGATAGTAACTGTATACAAATGGGGTCTGTACATGCAGAAAGGCCAAGCGCCTAGAGCTCACTGCTCAAACACAAAATAGGAGTCACACTGACTACAATTGGATGGTTAAATCCAATAAGAATCTACTGCTCAAAATAGTATCTTCATATGCTGGATTCAGTACCGGTGTAGTTCTGATTGTCTTCACAAAAACCCTCCTTCAATCTTCAAATGATGTTTACGTGCATAGCTTTTCTTATTCTCGCATATACCTACACACAATCCTTTTTTGCATTCCGCACCCTTGATCTTACAAATAAGATCTTACATTTATATCATAACCTAGGACCAATTTTAGTAGGTCGGCTCTACAAGATATTACAATAAAATTAATTTACAAATTAATTAATACCCGATGCAATAACCGATTCACCATGTCGACTTGATGCATTTACAATAATAATAAATCATCTTCATAGCGTGCCATGTTGATCTGGAAAAGATAAACCTACAAGTGTAACCTAGACCTATTTGTCGGTAACAACAAATATGTAAACATGAATATACCAATAAACAAAACTTCAAGACAAGGTGTCCATAGGATGTCTTTGATATAACCAAGTGTTTTCCATATCATTCCAAGTGTCAGTGATCATTATATCCTGCAGGTGTACCAGATATCAGTGACTGTGCATAAGTCACTTGCTTGTCGGTGAATGTTGCTGATACTCCAAAGTGCCAGAGTTGATAAGTGTTTAGTGGGTGTTGACATCAATGACAAAACCATACCAAAATACCAACATAGCCTCCATCATACATTCATCTTTATCAACCATAAAATAGATTGCATCCTTATATTTCTCTACTATAGATTTGGGGATCCGGGACCTATTTTTATTTCTTCCTAAAATGTATTGAAAAATGACCATAAATTTTCTTTGCTTGTCTTGTCCCCTTGCTTAGCCAAAATTAGTGCAATTTGTGTTTCTATCAGGTGGTCAAAATCCCATTGAATCTTGCCAAAACCGAGAACAGTGACCAAAAAGTAAAATATCAAACAGATAATGAAGGAGTCATACCAAAAGGTATTCTTCTTGTCTTGCTTGATCTTCTGCAAGTTAGTCATGAGTTCTTTTAACATTACACTGCATAGATCATAATGGGCATCCTCCTTAACCATCTGATGTGCCATCAAATTTATATTACCAGAGATAGAGTTTAACTGGTTTGACTAATAAATCTTATATCTGATAATCATCACTGTAAACTTTACATCTATATCTCTGACATCATCTACTCTTAGAGAACGTTCATCAAAAGTTGCGCAAGTAAGTTTAATGAGCTCAGTGTTAGATAACTTACACCTTGTGCTGAGAACACCTCTGATTTTGTGCAAACAGGTGACATTCTTGATGACTTCCTCTGTAATTTTATACGACCGATCCAACCAGATGAATTCTCTGTGAATGCGGCTCGAAACATAGCATACGAATTCAGCCTCATCAAAAGTTGGAAAATCCATGAACTGAGTAAAACCCTTTCTTTCCAGGTGTGCAAATTATGGTTTGAGCCAGTTGTCGAAAATTAGGTTTTGGGTGAAAACACAAGATAACTCATAATCTCCAAGTTCTTTGATATCCCAGTGAATATAAGCCCTAATATCCTCAATATGAAGAACTTCATGATAAAATTTAAAAAATTCACCCAATGGCTCGTCTAAAAGAGATTTGTGCGAATGCTTCTTGAAAATGGGACAAGGGCGGTTCTTGATCTCAACCACCAAAGGAGTATCAATGCTGGATGAAGATGAAGCCATTATGACCAAACACGCAAACTAGGGTTCCTACAAACACAAAATACCTTGAAAAGTTGTCGGGAGATCAAACTACCTTGAAAGAAAGTGCTCGCTTAGATCACCTTGAACTCTGAAATTCTCTGTAAATTCACTCGTCTAATCGTTGTGTGAAGAAAATAACTTAACCTTTTCCCTTTTATCGTCGTTAACCCTAATTTTTCATTGTCATAAATGTTGTTGGGAAGCATAACCAGTTCACATAGTCTACGAGTAGGTTCAAGTAAACATCTGAAATCTCCTGAGTATCACTCTATAATCAAAATTTTCTAACTATAGACCTAATCTGGGTTATTTGCATGATCTTGAATTATTTTTCTACCCCTAAGGCCGAGTACCTTAGTTATCGGTTGTATATGTTGTCGGTGTAGAACCTGATGACTCTACTGGTAGCTCTGTCGAAGGTGTATCAGATCTTCTTACCCATCTCATCTCATGTTGCTTCCTTATGTCTTCCACTTTTTCCTTGCCCTTCTCATCTGCACTTCCATTAGTTGTTGGTGGATTCTTACTTCTACAATATTTATCAATATGCCTAATCTTGTTGCATGCATAACAGATAATATTGTTTTTCTGTATTGCCTTGTTAACTCCTTAATTTCCTTGATTTCCTTTTGATCTGCATTGGTTAGCCATATGTCCAAATCTACTACATGCATGACATCTTACATTTCCAAGACCATTGAATGATGCATTGTTCTGATTATTCCTATTTCTACACTGACTGGCCATGTGACCATATTTATTGCAAGTAAAGCATGCACTATTGAATTGTGTGAGTATTAGGCTATCTTACCGGTGATTTTTGGTTCCGGATGATGGTATGATTCTGCTTCTATCCAGATGATTGATCTTGTTGTGTAGTACCAAAGCTTTCTCTTTATTCATAACCAAGACCTCTTTTTTCATTAGCATCCCTTTGATTTTTCAACATTTCATCAAGTTTAGCTGAGCTATCCTTGAACTTGTCCTTGTACTCGTTTGCAGTAACTAGGTCATCTCTCATGATTATAATCTGTCTTTCAAGTTCTTGTTCATTGTTCTGGGACTGAACCAATTCAAGTTTTAGCATATCATTCTCATGAGTCAATCTATTGCATTCTTCAGATCTATCCTTCAACGCATAAGCCAGGTTTTCTTCATTTTTCTTTTTGTCCTCAATCTCCTTGCACATTCTCATGGTTAGGGCTTGCATCTCATTCTTCAAGATAGTGTTCTCCTGGGTAAGTTTCTGACAATGATCCTTCATAGCATCTTCCTCGTCACTATTTTAATTTTTCAATTGATCACAAAGTTCCCTTCTCTTAGCCTTAACAACTAAAAGATTTCCTTGCAATGAAATGATGTGCTCTCTAGCTTTCTTTAATTCATTCTTTAGTTTATTATTCTCCATCTGTTCATTATCAAGATCCTTAAGACCAAGTCGAAGTTGTTGTTGTTGCAAACTGGTTTCCATTGATTTAAAATTTTGGATCTTCCTTAAGTGGTTAAACTTCTTCCAAGGAACCAAGCTTTGATACCAATAGTGGGAATCCAAGAACACTGAGAGGGGGGGGGTGTTGAAACAGTGTTCTACTGGTAATGTTATTTTTTAACTTATTACTTATCAATCGGTTAATAGTAAATAAAATTAAAGTGCATCTACCAAATAACACATAGAAAGGAAACACCATAACACCAATATTTGTACGTGGAAAACCCTGCAAAGGAAAAAAACCACGATGGAGATGATACCCACAATATCTATATACTTGATCAAGGTATACAAATATTACATGAGAGGGTTTGCACATGCAAAAAGGCCAACTACTTAGAGCTCACTCCTCAAACACAAAATAAGAAGTCTCACTAACTTACAGAATATTACAAAGTGTTTACAACTAAAAATGAACTTATAAATTGCATCTAACCATGTTGGATAAGTTCTGATGAATGCTCTGATATCCTTCTCTATATACAGGTTCATTGATGTTATGTTATGCTCTATTCTTCCACCGGTTATGTTGTGCACGTGAAACTGCACATAGATGCTTCTAATCAAAGACCAAAATACTCACTGAAAATATTCGCAACCAATAATTCGCATTGCATCACATATCTGATCTATTGCTGAAATGATCTTCTTAAATATCCTTCTAACTTTACCATGTTGGCTTCAATGAGAAATATAAACATGTTGGTTGCTGAAACAAAATGAAATCCAAACATAATCCTAATGACCATGTCGGCCATCACACGTTACTACAAATCCATAAAAAAAATAGTCAGGACCAAAAGATTTCCTAACTGGGTCCTATCCATTACTGGGTTCCATATACCCATTACCAGGATCAGAACATGTTACCGAGATCAGGACTTAGTCGGGTATGAAGTGAATGCTAGTGTTGGTGCCGGTGTAAAGCAATGTGAATACCAATACTGCTTAAGTGCAATGAATGTCGATTAACCAAACAATGAAATGATTGACCCTGAGATAGTGAGTTGCCATCAATGACAACCCAAAATGCCATTAACTCTTACCGAATGAGTGTCAAATGCCAACAGATTCATGATTTCATGATATGGATGGGTATGGTAATAGGAAGAGATCTTCTTGGTTGTGACAAGTAATATGATAAAAATATAATATGAAGGGATAATGTTTCATCAAGTTTTGATCAACGTACATTTAGTTATTGGACATTATAATAAATATGAGGATAATTCAAATCATGTGATATTTCTTATAATGTGATTTATTACCAATGCCATAATTTAATCAAACAAAGATGATAAATACAGTAAGTTTGTTGTCAATTGATATATGTGAGTAAAATGGTCTTCAAGAGCCTCTACATAGTGAATTGAGACATATGCAAATAGTAAAAATTGAATGTGAGGTAACTAAAATTTTATGATGCAAAAACTGCTTCTCTATTAATTATGGCTTAGATGATTTAGTTATCTTATGATATGATGAACATGAATAATTTTGGTGTTTTTAGTTATTTTTTCTATATTGTACTAATTACTATAACTAAGGGTGATCTGAGGATAGGTATGAAGGAACTATGAGGATAGAAGCAATCTTTATAAGGAATGTGATGTATCTATATTAAGGTTAGACCAATGGAGGTATGAATTCATTGCATAGTTCATCTAGTCTGAATTGTTTGGTCAAGTTATTTACCATAAAATTTATATAGCTTAATGGGCCCCTAACCCATCTTAAGTAATTTCAAATAGAAAGTATTCAAAATTTATTTTGTATGTTTACTATTATAGGGTGATCATAAATCGTTGATTTGACATATATAATGATGAATAATAAGAGGGGGGGGTGAATTAGTATGCCAATAATTTGTGCACTTAAACACTTAAACAGTCTGAAGACAAACCGGTAAAACAGTTTAACAGACAAACCGGTTATCACACATGCAAACCAAAATGCAAGTAAAGCATTCACCTACAAAAGCAATACAACCATAACACAAGATATTTGACGTGGAAACCCAAATGGGAAAAACCACGGTGAGATGGAACTCACAAGTCACTATCTGCAGAATAGAAACCAAACTGGTTAAGGTCATACCGGTTAAGGTCTTACAATGTTCTTCACCAGAACAGATCCTATTAGGAATCTCAATCTCTATTAGGAGATAAGTCTAATTAAAGACTACCTTGCTAGAGGATTTTAGATTCACAGTGGTGAACCACCTTGTTAGAGGATTTTACAAAGGCTTTTAGGCCTACCCGGTTAAGGGCTACAGACTTGTCAAAGATGTGAGTAATCAACAAGTGTTTGATCTATCTAATAGCACAGACTACTTGATTACATCTAGTATAGTTCACTGCTAATGCATTCTAGCATTACTTCAGTCTTCTCTTTCTCTCTCACACTTACAACTTGATCTTCTCAGATAAGATCTCTCTTTCAACAACTCAACAATCACCTTAAACCTTAGCACAACATAAACCTTTTAGCAACAACATAAACCCTAGACATAATGTCCTTTTAAAGGAATCTGATTTCATGTCAGCCCAATAGGATTACATTACAATTTCCTAGGTTCAATGAATCTAGACATACTCAGTAACATGACACAAAAGGCACCGTTAGTGTGTCGGCACCGTCAAACAATAAGTGAATTGGTAACTCATCACAAAATTTCAGTTGGTAACTCATCACAAAGTATTATCGGTTCATACAAAATACCGATTGTCGGTTTGACAAAAATGAAGATTGGTAAGAATGTGTCATGCCGCTTTGCATCCTCTTATTGCTTGAGATCTTTGAACCGCCTGGGGTCAACATGTCACTTCAGACCGGGAAACAGATTCTGTAAAATCACCAATAGCCTAAAGACTAGAATACAACATACCGGTTGGAACAAAAACCGGTTGAGCTCCAGCTCATACATATAGGGGATCTCAATACAAGTGTGTGTCCATCAATGACAATCACAACATAAACATCAAAAATGCCAACAATCTCCCCCTTTGGCATTGATGGCAACACTTAGGAAAATAAAATTTTGACATCTAAGTGTTTTACAATAAAAAATATGCCATTAACAAAATTGCTCCCCCTAAGCATATACACTATCCCTTAATCAATACAATGTATAGCAACTTTGCATACAGAGCATAAACATTGAGATATCAGAGCATATAGCATATAGCAGAACATTTATCAAAATTTTCAAAAACAGATACTTCTCCCTATTTGTCTCCAAAAATAGATATAGTACTTCTCCCCCTTTATCACAAGATCAAAATTTTAAAACCACATACTTCTCCCCCTTTGCCAACAATGACAAAGTACTGCTGAATAACCCTGTTTGCATTTGATATTGAAATAATAAAAGTTTATGACATCAATGAATAATATTTGTCAAAAACTGATTTATAGTCCTGCAAAAATTGTTTCATGGATAGAGACCAGGACTCAAGTAGGGAGGTTGCCACTTCTTTCTCTGTTTGCATCTAGGATACCTATTCCTCCATGTCATCAACTATGCTCAGCTCCTGCATAACTATCAAGGCATCCAGGTTTAGATAACACTTCTGAAGAATTTCCAAACGTGGAAGTAAAACCAGTTGTAGCTCCTACAAATCCCTAGATTGTGTACTGATCTCTTGCTCCATTTTGGCTAACTGGATCTGGAACCGGTGAACGATTTGCCCATAAGTTGCAAAGGAATCATAGGGTGGCTTAAATGTGCTCAAGTAGGACTGTAAGTCTGTTTGAAGCTTTTGCTTCTGAGTTAGCACATCGTCACAAAATAGATGGGGTTGAAAGATTTTGCTTAGTAGCAAGTTTCCCTCATCCAAAGCATCCCTTATATACTTTTGGTCTTTCAGAAGTTCAGACTGGAGCTCATTCAACTTTTTCACCAGAGCAATGCTAAAAGCCTTTTGATGCTCTTTCTTGACATTTTCCTCAGCTGCTTCTTCCAAGTTCTACACCGGATCATCCACTATAGTACATAGTAGTTTGACCTGTGCTAGTGATGATTTAGTGCTGGGAAGATTGGTACTGGGGATCAAACCGGTAAGGGTGTTTACAGCCGCTTGAATGATATCTTGCTCCTTTTTCCTTCATATGACTTCAAGGCACTCTTGAGCAACCTTGATGCTCTACATAAGCTCTGACTCACTGGCAGACTGAAGATCGATAGGACTGGAGATATCAGCCTGTTTGGCTTGACTCCCGGTTGCCTTCGAAGTCTCCATCTGTGTGCTCTTCATTGCTTCTGCTACCTTGTCTACTTCTTCCTTCTTCCTTTTCTCTACTTCCTACTTTTGTTCTTGTTCCTTGTCTTCCTCTTCTTTCTTTTTCCTCTCTGCTTCCTTCCTCTTCTCCTCTTCTTTCTTTTCTTCCTCTTCCTTCTTCTTCTTTTCTTCCTTATCCTCTTCTTCTTTCTTCTTTCTATCATCTTCTTGCTTCTTCTTCTCTTCATCTTTTCGTTTCTCCTCTTCCTCTTTTCTCTTCTCTTCCTCTTTTCTCTTTTTCTCATCTTCATCCCTCTTCTTCTTCTCTTCCTATTCCTTGGCCGCTTCTTGTGTGTCCTTGGCTTGCTCACTGCCCTGTTCGGCTTGTTGACCCTGTTCTGTTCCCTTGGAAGGTATGTCCTGAGTGACATCTTCTATGTCCAGTGCATCGACATCAATAGTGTTGATTGGTTCTTCAACCAGGTTTCCTTCTTCATCAAAAACTTCATCCGGTTTGGATACAACTGGTTCTTTTTCCGCTTGGAGGTTGGCCATTTGTGCTTTGTGAGAATTGATAGTATAATCCATATGCTGATGAGTATCTTTTTCAACATCATCAATTCTCCCCTCCAACAACCAGAGTCTTCTTCTCCTTGTGAAGAAGAGTCCTTTATTTTGATCCAAGACATCAAATAATTATGAATTTGAGAGGTCGGGAAAGTACTGTGTAAAGACTTTCTCCCTAATCTCCTGTTCTTTTTCAATGGCAATGTGCCATTTATTATCTAATTCTTTAAATAATGAATCCGGTGTCTAAGATTTAATCTCTGATGGTGACCGGTCATTTTTACATAAATAAATAATGATTTCCTGTAATACTTCTTCTTTCTCCTCTTCACTAAAATCAACATAATAATCAACTAAATCATGAAGTAATTTTCTCCTAATATTCTTTATTGTCCTTTGATAATGTGTCAAAGGTTTATCTGAGGAGATATCAATAATTACCAGTGCAGATGCTGTCGGTTCATTCTTCTTCATCTTCTTTGTCTGTCTGGCCTTCTTTGGCTTATCATCAGACTTAGTCTCTTCGGAGTCCGGTTCATTTGACTTAGTCTTCCTTTTTCTTTCAAAGACTTTTGCCAGTGCCACTTCTGGTTTCTTCTTTGTAGGTGACCGCTTGGTCACTCTTGGAGTTGCAGTGGTAGCCGGTACCGATACCGTAGGCACTGCCTTGGCTTTCTTTGCAGCCGGTTCTTTTCCTTTCTTAACAGATGGTTCCTCGACCGGTGCAATCCTCTCCAAGTAGGTTCTGGTCCTCTTAGCGTTAGAATCAAGAGGCGAGGCAATAAGGGTTGAGGCATACCCTTCTAGCATATCATACATAACCTCATAGCCCATTGGTTCCACTTCCTCCATTCTAGGCTCAACAGCCTCCATTAGCCATTTGTCCACCTGAATGGTGAAACAGATGTCATCTTCGTATTTCTTAACAATGTCACTTGAGATCCTTACCCTTTGACTCATCTTTCTTCTGAACTCATCAAAATATTTGTTCAGCACCTCAGGGTAACTGGTTCCAATGGCTTGTATGCTTTCCTTGATCTGTTTGGTTACTGGTTGGTCAGGGGACCACTGAACATCTCCTACTCCAGGAAAGAAGCCTTGGAAATAGAAGAACAACCTAACCAATAGCTGTCTAAATTTGAATCTCTATGCATTATCCTGTTTAATTGACTTCAGGTTAGACAAGAGTTGCCTCTGCATACCGGTGCATGAGTCAAATGATGCATCCTCTTTGATCATCCGATAAGCGGCATTTACCACTGTAGCAGATACAGAATTAATCCTGCTAGCTGAAAATGTTTTGTAGCCTATCACCATGCAGGCATATTTCACTAGATCATCCTTGATAGGATTGATTGTCATTCCTCATGAGTCACTTGTTGAACCAGTGAGCTTGGCTATTTCCGTTTTGCTTACCGTTCTTAGGGCTGGCACTTCCCCTATGTTGCAAAAACTGGTGACTACATGAATTGCCTGAGGCTCGATATTATGCGTCCTCTCTAGGTACATCTTGTCACCATGGACTCTACTCAAGATGATCCTGATGTGATCCTCTGTGAAGTCTTCCAGAAAATATACTACATTATGGAGTTTCTTTTTCTCTAGGATACTAAACTCCGGTTTGATTTTCTTGTCCTTGCCACAAAATAAACCTAACTGGGTATGAATAGCTAAAGACCCTAGGTCTTCTATTTTGCAATCAATATAATCAAAAATTCCTTCTTCAACTATGACTCTAGCTAGAACTTGTGATAAGGCATTATATTTGGACTTCCTTTGAATAAAACTTTCCAACTCAATGGATGTACTAGAACTGGTATGAGATGCAGAAGCCATTGTAGAGTATTTCAAGAACACAAAAAATACCTTTACAATGCAAATTTAGGGCTTCCTGATTCTGCTTCACTCCACTCTCCATCGGTTGCCAAATCACTGCTTTGTGTTCTACACGACCGTTTGCAAACTGGATTTGAATCTCCTTCAAGACTTGTCAATTTCTTGAAATCTTAGCTCAAATCGCCTTTTCTTCACTCTGCACTTTGAAAAACTTTTCTTCACTTGAAAATAGATAGTGAGAAATGATTTGAAATATGCTTTTATACATGTCTCTCACCTACCACCATTAATGCTCCTCTATTAGGGCGTTAACCCTAATTTACCTCCTTTGCCATTTCTGGTCTTCTGCCAAGTGACAGCTATTACATACCGGTTAAGGTCTTTTACCAGTGTAACCGGGAGTTCATAATCATTTCGCCATTTGCTCCCCCTAAGCCTCTTTGGAGCTTAGTTTGCCGGTTCCAATATTTATACACTAGGTGCAAAAACCGGTTCCTCTTCCAACATTGTTTGTTTCTCCCTCCAGGTTTTGTTCATGTCCGCTTGAAATTTTTCAACATCAACTACTCCTTTCTGAGTGACCGGTATATCATCAGATATACTCTTTCTGCTTCTACAGAATCTTGCAATGTGACCCGGTTTGTTACAATGACAGCAAACCAATCCAAGTGCTCTCCAAGGTCCATTGTTCATGTTTCCATTCTTTCTTCTGCATGTAGCAGTAGTGTGACCATGTCCATGACAAATCCAACAGTTTTCTCTCCATCCGATTGCCGGTTGATAACCATTGTTGCCTGACTGATAATTGTAAGCATTAAACTGGTTAGGGTTCTGGTTCACAAAAGATTCTGAACCAGCTCCTTGGGTCCTCTGAGGACATCTTCCAATATTGTTCATGATAGACCTGCATTCAAATGCTCTATGCCCAAACTTGTTGCATGCATAACAATGACCATTGAACTTATTGGATCTAGGTACATAGTTGATAAAATAAGGAAAATTATTATAGGCTTTGCTCCTACATACATTGGCAGTGTGTCCTTCTTTAAGACAGTTAAAGAAAACAAGTTTGAATTTTTGCTTACCTTTTCCTTTGAGAGTCGGTTGCTTCTTTGATGCCTCAACATTTGTTCCTGAGGATTCTCCTTCCTCATGTCTAGAGAAACCAAGTCCATTGGTATTCTTTACCGGTCTTGATGACTCAAGCTTTTGCTCTAGCTTGACAGTACTTTTGCTAAACTTATCAAGTATTTCCTTTCACTCAGAGAGTTCTTTGGAAATAGTAGTATTTATCTCCATTAGGCTTGCATTTTTAGAGATGGCTATGTTCAGTTCTCCTTGGATGTCTTCCTTTTCCATTCTTCTCTCATGAAGGCGAGCAGTTAGTGCACTAATCTCTTGCTTCAACTTGGAGATCTCATGATCTCTATCCTTTACGAGATCTTCAGCTTTTCTCTGGTTCTCAAGCTCTTGACTAAACCAAATAGTCAGTCCTTCCAACTCCTTTCTCAGATTGGAGTTTGAAACATTCAGCTTATTTACTTCTCCAATCATGGCTTCCATATTTGCTTCATCTTCAGAACTACTTTCAGATAGCTCCATCAGCTTCTCTGCATGTTCTCTCCTTTTTGCTTGAGATGCCTTGTATTTGACCATGAGATCATCATAGGCTTGCTCAGACTGAGTGAGTCATTGAGTAAGTTCCCTCAAGGTGTATTCCCCCATATCTCTTTCCAAGTGGTTAAACTTATAGAAAGGTAGGCTCTGATACCAATTGATGAATACTAAGAATGGGGGGTGAATTAGTATGCCAATAATTTGTGCACTTAAACACTTAAACAGTCTGAAGACAAACCGGTAAAACAGTTTAACAGATAGATCGGTTATCAAACATGCAAACCAAAATGCAAGTAAAGCATTCACCCACAAAAGCAATACAACCATAACACAAGATATTTGACATGGAAACCCAAATGGGAAAAACCATGGTGAGATGGAACTCACAAGTCACTATCTGCAGAATAGAAACCAGACCGGTTAAGGTCTTACAATGTTCTTCACCAGAACAGATCTTGTTAGGAATCTCAATCTCTGTTAGGAGATAAGTCTGATTAAAGACTACCTTGCTAGAGGATTTTAGATTCACAGTGGTGAACCACCTTGTTAGAGGATTTTACAAACGTTTTAAGGCCTACCTAGTTAAGGGCTACGGACTTTTCAAAGATGTGAGTAATCAACAAGTGTTTGTTCTATCTAATAGCACACACTACTTGATTACATCCAGTATAGTTCACTGCTAATGCATTCCAGCATTACTTCAGTCTTCTCTTTCTCTCTCTCAGTTACAACTTGATCTTCTCAGATAAGATCTCTCTTTCAACAACTCAACAATCACCTTAAACCTTAGCACAACATAAACCTTTTAGCAACAACATAAACCCCAGACATGATGTCCTTTTAAAGGAATCTGATTTCATGTCGGTCCAATAGGATTACATTACAATTTCTTAGGTTCAATGAATCTAGACATACTCAGTAACACGACACAAAAGGCATCGTCAATGTGTTGGCACCGTCAAACAATCGGTGGATTGGTAACTCATCACAAAATTTCAGTTGGTAACTCATCACAGAGTATTACCGATTCATACAAAATACCGATTGCCGGTTTGACAAAAATGAAGACTAGTAAGAATGTGTCATGCCGCTTTGCATCCTCGTACCACTTGAGATCTTCGAACCGCTTGGGGTCGACATGCTGCTTCAGACTGGGAAACACATTCTACAAAATCACCAATAGCCTAAAGACTAGAATACAACATTCCAATTGGAATAAATACCGGTTGAGCTCTAGCTCATACATATAGGGGATCTCAATACAAGTGTGTCCATCAATGACAATCACAACATAAACATCAAAAATGCCAATATATAAACACTTATGAAGAATGTTGATTAGTAGTTTAGATAATAATTGTATACTAACATTGTGTTTTATGGTATTTCTTTGATTAACGATTACAAAATAATATGGTCAACAAATATTACAAATGTAAGATATATGATCAATTTGTGATTGGGTAAAATAATGCTTTTAGTGGCTGACTTTGAGTAAAGCAAATACATTCTTAATAAGAATAATTTTATATAATGATATTACCTATTTAAGTGAATCATTGCTGATCATTTTGGAGATATTTTCATCTCTATTACCCTTTAAAAATTCAAATCACGACTTAGTTGATTCCCTCCATGTCCATTTCTCAAGGTTCTCCTTGTTCGACTCAATAATTTAAGTGTTAAGTCATGGTCCTTGTGTAATTTTGAAGTTAGTCACACATCTTTCACTTTCTCTAACAATGGTCGCGGAGCTATATATTTTCAAAAGCCCCCGATCGCTTGACCTTTCTCTTAGTCTTGTGTTTTGGTCACTCATGCGAAGATTGTCAAAAGTCTGAAAACCCTAACCATTAGTTTTGAAGTTTGTATCATTTGTGACCAAGTGACTTGTGAAGCCTTGCTTAGATTTTGGGGCGTCGCCACCATGTTGGGTTAGTTGTATGGACTAATCTTGATTTGACTTGTAAGTAGTGACATGTGGATGAAGGAACTATTTTCAAAGCGGTGAAATAAATACAAAATTAAAGGCATGTCACATCATATGGGTACATTGACAGGGTGGCAAATATTTTTTGAACGAACTTTCATTGTTCACTAGTGTTTTCAGTAAGTGAGCCATCTAGTTTGAGCCCATACAAAGCGGGAGCCAAAACTATTGGGCGGGAATGAAGCACACAAAGATTGAGAACTTGAACCTAGAAGAGTTCCTATGAGATCTCGAACAGAAAGAAAGGACCCCATTGCGAGATAAAATATTTTAAAGTGGTTTAGCCTATGCAGCTGGTTTTCCACCTGTCGTGCCCTATGTCGATTTAATTATTCTATGTTCTAAAAGATACAACCCAGCGACCCAAGAAATTCAAAAAGAGGATGAAAAGGTTATTGCACAAATTAACTTTGAAAGTGTTTCCCATGCTCTATGCCTCCCTGAGAAAGAATCCTCCAAAAACAGTATGTTATTGCTGGTGAAGAATATTTTTGAGCTCATGGAAACTGGTGTAAAAACTACATTGTCAAGTCTTGGCTAAAATCTGAAAAAGGAGGTAAGTCTCAATTGCCCTCCAGACTAAAAACAATACATTTTAGGGATGAGATTTCATAAATTATTGTCTTATTGCATCGTGTAGTGGGAAATTCCCCTGTCGACTCTTTTGAATTTTGGATGTGCCAATTCATTTTAGTAATTTGCAGTCTGCAAAATTCCATCAATTGGGCCTCTATAATTAGTTACCACTTAAATGAGAAATTGAGGAGTTTTCAGCAATCTTTAGCCTTAAGCATGTGTTCATACTTATTATATGTTCTAGCCAATCAAGAATCTATTTGGCCTGGGTTGGAATTGCAATGCCCTCCCTCTGCATGTATGCCTATTTTCAAAAAATCTCCCTAGCTCACCATGCAAGTGGGCATGCAAAGCTTTTCCCATGTAAATGATGCTTTCCTAATGGGACTTGTTAAGGAACTGGAAGGAAATATCGAACCATGGATTTCCCATGAGGTCATTGGCTTTGTGATGGAATTGGAATCTTCTACACCCAATTTGACAAATTCACATATCTTAGAATTGGGGGTTTCGAAAAAGCTCTGCTAAAGTTGCCTCGTTTTCTTGTTGATTTAATTGTATTCTTGGAGGTTTGTCGGCAGATGGTCGTGGTTAATGTCAAATATTTTAATATCGGAAAAAGGGATATCCCTTCCCATTGTCAATGTCTCACTTTTCTTGTAAAACAAATAGTGTTTCAAAAGGAGTCGAGAAAACCCTGGAAGAATTTCACTTTCATTCCTTTGCAGCCAGGGATAATTTTGATAGCAAAGGCTATATGAAGCATTTCTTGTATGGAGCCAAGAATTATGTGCACGGGCCATATATTGAATATTTTTGGGAAGAATGTTCTGATGATTCTGAGGTGTTTAGAAGAAGTTTCATGAGACTCACTTTGCAACAAATTCATGGTTTTGGCATTTTTTTTAATATCCTTATTTATGCGGTGGAAGATGAGGTCATCCTTGACCCAGAATATCACACTCTTGCTGACAAGACTCCACCTGGGATTGATTGGCCAGAAGGTGAGCCCTCATATTTGATGGCCCATACAAAATTTCATGTTAAGAGGTTGTGTCATCAAAAGGGAAGAAACCACTTATTGATTTGAAGGGCATTTACCAATAGATAATTAATGATATTTTTTTTTTTGATTTTTTGGAAATTCCTTCCCCTCTTGTTCAAAATATTCCTGTGAGTATTTCTAATAGAGACTCAAGACTTGAAACAACTTCTCCAGCCTAGTTGAAAATAGAGGTGTTGAAGAGGAGAAAAACCACCACATCTACCACCAGTGAAGTTGATATAGTCACCCTGTTGCTGCAGCGTTCCTACAAGACCAAGAAGGCGAAGAGGATATCTCAAATCATCTCTGATTATGTGTCTGGTTACCAGCTATTAGAAATCACTGACCCCATAAAAGATATGAATGAAGGTGAAAAAATAGAGAATGATTACAAAATCAGTCATGTGGATATGGGACCTTCTATCCTGGAAGGAGATGTTTATCATGTTGATTTTTCAGTGAATGCACTAATTAAAAGAGAAAAGGAGAAAAAGAAAGAAAATTTGGAGTTACCATTTCAAGTGCAGTCCTTGAAGGATTTCATTTCATCTATTATAAATCCTATCACAAGGGAAGCCTCAAGTTCAAGTGTGTAGGGAATTTCCCCCAATATTGTGTAGAAAATTAAGAGAAATCTCAGATACGCCAAGGCTATCACCAAGTGGATGGATGAATTGTATTAGGGTGGTGTCATTTATGTCACCAATTTAAAAGATTGTATGTAAGTGTGCTAAAGAAGAGGAAATAATTGATATCTAAGTTACAACAAGTCTAGAAGGAGCATGGTAGTATATTTGTGCTTGCAAGAAAGGTCACAGAGCTCCTTTCAATGAGCCATGCTACACTGGTGACTGAAAAAGTGGTGGAGAGTCCTAAAGAAATTGACCCTACCTAGCTTGAGGCATTGGATCACGGAGGATTCACTAGCTAGGAAATATTATATCACATCCATTCATATTGGGGGGTTTAATATCCCATAAATGAGGGTAAAATATATTGCCTATCGGTGAACATAACGGGTTTTTTAATTTGGGCTATGAAAAATACAATATTTAGCTAAAATAGAGGGCCTTTTAATTCAGCCTGTGTGTTGGGACGGGGTGACAAAAAAGGAGTTTTGGGCAATAGTTTTTAAAATAGGGGGATTGTTTAGTATGCCATGAATGCGCATGCTATAACCCAAGTTCACTAAGTGAAGCCCCCATGCATTGGATTGGAAAGCAAAAATTTATGACAATTACATAGATGACATTAATACACCATTGGGGGAGTACTTCAAAGACCTGGTTAAGATTAAAGATAATTTTAATGTTTTGGAAGTCGATTTAATGGATGGATTTGAGGAGAATGTACGTGAGCTTAATAAAATTCTAGATCAATTCAAACAAACTTATCAAAAAGAAATCAAAGATCCTCAAACCATTTCCCCAAAGGTGTTCAAGAGGTTGGTCCATTTGCAAACTTACATAGTAGCCTTTGAAGCTGAAATTGATGGCATACACAGAAACCTAGCTGATACAGACAAATCACTTTCTAAGTGGAAGACAAGGTTGCAGGTGATAGCCAAACTAGGAGACAAATGCATTACCATAGTCATCAACATCTACCAAGAATACAGGCAAATAATTAAAGCTCAAGAGGCAGCATGTGACCAACAGGAGGTGGAGATTATTGGCGGCCAAAATTTTGAAGCTCAAGCGACAGTTGTGATTTTATAGTTTTTATTGCTTTTCTTGATATTGGCTCATATGCCTTTTTAAAGACTCGGTTTTAAATAACAGTTATCTTCAAGAAACCGTTATTTTTTAAGCTTTAAATAGTTGGACTTGAACTTAATTGAGGATCTTTTGTGCAAACTTTGATTTTCTCATTAGAGCAAAAACTTTTGTTTTATTAAGTATATTTATGTTTTTCAGTTAATTTCAATATAGAAAGACATTGGTGGTTTCAGATATCCATGATCTTTGAGTTGTGGTGTATGAATTCCTTTTGTTTGTGTTGGATGGTTTATTGATGAATGATCGATATTGGAAAGTGAATAATTAATTATCTCTATTACTACAAAAGTATTATCTCTGAATGATACTTCTGTAGTGATTTTTGGTTTATTTAAGGATTGGAAAATTCAAAACAAGTATGATTCATGTTGTATGTATGCCTTTCTAAAGCTTTCAGGTTAAAAGCATTTCCTTAGTTTTCTTTATGGTTAAAAGCAATTATGAATGGTTCATTATTTGTTGAAAATCTTATGAAGGTTGTTGTCACCTTGTAAAATAAGAAGAGAATTAGTCAGTAGATAGTTGTTTGAGACTGGTTCAAATGTGGTTACATTTGTCACCTTTTTGGATGTGAGAATATAGAGTTAGGTGATAAATCTATTAACTAACAGATTTTTGGCGACTCTGTTGGGGACAATAAAGAACCCGTTATTGTGTATTAAGAATTTTTGTGTAGTAGTTAGCCATGTTTTTGCAAAGGTGCATTCCTCCTATTTTGCAACCTAATGTGGATTAGTTAACTATAATCAAGAAGATATAGTTTTAGGTCTTTGACAGCTTGGTTGGGAACAAAGAAGAGATGACTGCCAGTTCCACAGAGATAATAAAGTTTTGGAGAGAGAAGAAGAGTTTGGGGAGAATGTCGTGCATTTAGATGTTCCCCAAGAAGGCATGATGATTTTAGAAGATGAAGTTCTTCCCATGATGGCCCCCGGAATTGATTAAATCATCCACTATAAGTAAAATTTGACAACTCTAACTCTTATTGTTTTAATGTAAAATTATGGCTTCCAAAAGATATACTAGAAGTGATAAAAACAAAAGGGGTGGTGGAAAAATATTTTGAGTTCTTGAAATCTATTAACCTTTTAGCCTTTCTACCCATGCAAAGGATCAAGTCTGTTAGTAGACCACCTTCTCCTCCTAGGCCTATTAGGCCTACCCCTGCAAGTCCACATACACTTAGTCAAATTCTTGTCTTGCAAGGTATTGTGTTACCAATTCAATTTTGTTTTCCCATTGATAATCCCTTTGTCATGGCTCAACCTGTCCCATGGGGTGCTTCTATAGGTCCTCTCATATTCAAAGTCAGAGTTCAAATTCATGATTGACCAAGAGGGTCTGGGAAAATTATACCTAAGTTTAATGGAGAAGGAAAAGTTTCTTTCGATGAACACTTGAAAGCTTTCTTTGTCGCATCCTCTATTCTGGTAGTGCAACATGAAAATGTTGTTGGCAACAACAATGAAGGAAAACTAAGACAGGGGTAAATTAGTTTTCACCAAATTAACAAACTTAATCATGATCACAAATCTGATAAACTGCAGCAACAACAAAAGTAAGCAAATAAATAGCACAACAAACAACGTCAAGATTTTGAGGTGGAAAACCCAATTAAGGGAAAAACCATGGTGGAAACCTACCCACAATAAGATGATACTTTGTAGTAGTATGTGAAAATATTACAATAGGGAATGCACCTGCATTTAGGCTCACTACCCAAAATATAATAATCTAGAAGGATACAACTCTCAGGGAAGGTTCACTACCTTACAAGGAAGACTCACTGACTTAAAAAATATTCAAACAACAATTTGGAATCAAATGAACTGCAATAATTCTTGGCATTTTTTATGATTATGTTGTGATTTTCATTGATGGACACACACTTGCATTGAGATCACTTTTATATGTATGAGTTATGCTCAACCAGCAATTGTTCCCAACCGGTATGATGCATTAGTCTTTAGACTATCGGTGTTTTGCAGAATGTGTTTACCGGTCTGAAGTGGTATGTTGACCCCAAGCAGTTCAAGGATCTCAAGTGGTACGAAGGATCAAAGCGGCACAACATATATTTCCCAGTCTTCATTTTTGTCAAACTGGCAACCGGTATTTTGTATGAACTGGTAATACTCTATGATGAGTTACCAACTGGCATTTTGTGATGAGTTACCATCCACCGCTTGTTTGACGGTGCCAACACTCTGGCGGTGCTTTTTGTGTCATGTTACCAAGTATGTCTAGATTCATTGAACCAAGGAAACTGGACTGTAAACCTATTGGACCGACATAAAATCAGATTCCTTTATAAGGACATCATGTCTAGGGTTTTAGGTTGTTGCTAGGGTTTTAAGGTGGTTGATGAGTTTTTGTAAGTATGATCTTAATTGAGAAGATCAAGTTTGTGAGTTGTAACAGAGTGAGAGTTACTGAAGACTAAAGTAATGCTGAAATGCATTAACTATGAGCCATAGTGGATCTAATCAAGCAACCTGTGCCATTTTCTAGATCATTCACTTGTTGATTACTCACATCTTTGACAAGTTTGAAGCCCTTAACCGGGTAGGCTCAGAGAAGCCTTTGTAAAATCCTCTAACAAGGTGGTTCACATCTGTGGATCTAAAATCCTCTAGCAAGGTAGTCTTTGATCAGACTTATTTCCTAACAGAGATTGAGATTCCTAACAGGAACTATTCTAGTAAAGAACACTGTATGACCTTAACCGGTCTAGTTCCTATTCTACAAATAGTTACTTGTGAGTTTCATCTCATCGTGGTTTTTCCCATTTGGGTTTCCACATCAAATATCTTGTGTTATGGTGTTATTGCTCCTGTGGGTGAATGTCTTATTTTCTATTTGGTTTGCATGTGTATTAATCGGTTTGTTTATTAAACTGTTTTACCAGTTTATTACTAGACTATTTAAGTGTTTAAATATAGTGTTTTTTGGTATACTAATTCACCCCCCTCTTAGTATTCATCAATTGGTATCAGAACCAATCTTTCTATAAGTCTAATCACTTGGAAAGAGATATGGGGGAATACACAGTGAGGGAACTTACTCACTGGCTCACTCAGTCTGAGCAAGCCTATGATGAACTTATGGTAAAATATAAGGCCTCTCAGGCAAAAAGGAGAGAACATGCTGAAAAACTAATGGAGCTATCTGAAAATAGTTCTTTTGATGAAGCAGACATGGAAGCCCTAATCCAAGAAGTAGAAAAGCTGAATAAATCCAATTCCAACCTAAGAAAGGAGTTGGAAGGACTGACTATCTGAATGTGTCAAGAGCTTGAGAACCAGAGGAACCCTGAAGATCTGGTCAAGGACAAAGATCATGATATCTCTAAGTTGAAGCAAGAGATCAGTGCACTTATTGCTCACCTTCATGAGAACAGAATGGAAAAAGAAGAAGTACAAGGTGAACTGAACATAGCCATCTCTGAGAATGCAAAATTGATGGAGACAAATGCTGTTGTTTCCAAAGAACTCTCTGAGTCAAAGGAAATACTTGCTATGTTCAACAAGAGTACTGTTAAGCTAGAGAAAAAGCTTGAATCAGCTAAACCAATAAAGAATACCAATGGACTTGGTTTCTCTGGTCATGAGGAAGGTGAGAGCTCAGGTGCAAATGCTGAAGCTTCAAAGAAGCAACCGACATTCAAAGGTAAAGGTAAGCAAAAATTCAAACCTATTTGCTTTAACTATCTTAAAGAAGGACATACTGCCAATGTATGTAGGAGCAAAGCCTATAATAATTTTCCTTACTTTATAAACAATGTACCTAGATCCAACAAGTTCAATGGTAATTGTTATGCATGCAACAAGTTTGGGCATAGAGCATCTGAATGCAGGTCTATTATGAACAACATTGGAAGATATCCTTAGAGGACTCAAGGAGTTGGTCTAGAATCTTTTGTGAACCGGAACCCCAACTGGTTTAATACCTATAATCATCAGTCAAGTAGCAGTGGCTATCAAGCAACAACCAGATGGAGAGAAAACTGTTGGATTTGCCATGGTCATGGTCACACAGCTGCAACATGCAGAAGGAAGAATGGAAACATGAATAATGGACCTTGGAGAGCACCTAGAATGGTTTGCTATCATTGCAACAAATCGGGTCCTTCAGCAAGATTCTACAGAAGTAGAAAGAGTATATCGGATGATATACCGGTCACTCCAGAAGGAAAAATTGATGTTGAAACCATTCAAGTGGATATGAACAAAACCTGGAAGAAGAAACTAGCAATGTTGCAAGAAGAACCGGTTTCTGCACCTAGTGTGGAAATCACGGAACCAACAAACTAAGCATCAGAAAAGCTTAGGGGGAGCAAACAGTGAAATGTAACCCCCGGTTTATACCGGTAAAAGACCTTAACCAGTATGTGATACCTGTTATTTGGCAGAAGACCGAAAATAGTAATAGGCAAATTAGGGTTTAGGCCCTAATGGTGGAGCATTTATTATAGTAGGTGAGGAATATGTTTAAAAGGAATTTTCAAATCATTTCTCACTATCATTTTTCAAGTGAAGAAGTTTTTCAAGTGCAGAGCGAAGAAAAAGTGATTTGTGTTGCGATTCCAAGAAATTTCAAAACCCTGAAGAAGATTTAGAAGCAAGTATCAAACAGTCAAGAGAAGAAATCAAAGCGGTGATTCGACAACCGACGAAGTGTGAGGCGAAGTGGAATTAGCAAGCCCTAAATTCTCGATTTTCGAAAGGTATTTCTCAATTTTTCTATTTTATCATGGCTTCCGCATCACATGCTAGCTCTAGTGCACCTATTGATTCTATGAACTTCATTCAACGCAAGTCCAAGTACAATGCCCTGTCACAAGTACTTGCTGGTGTAATAGTGGAAGAAGGCATTTCTGACTATATAGATTGTAAAATTGAAGACCTAGGGTCTCTCGCAATTCATTCTTAGCTAGGTCTATTCTATGGGAAGGATAAAAAGATCAAACCGGAGTATAGCATCTTGGAGAAGAAAAAGCTTCACAATGTTGTTTACTTCCTACAGGATTTCACAAATGACCACATTCGAATCATTTTGAGCAGAGTTCATGGTGACAAGATGTATCTTGAGAGAACACATGATATCACACCGCAAGCTATTCATGTTGTCACCGGTTTCTGCAATGTCGGTGAAGTGCCAGCCTTGAGGAAGGTCATCAAGAATGAAATGACCAAGCTCACCGGTTCAGTGAGTGACTCACAAGGAATGACTATCAATTCCATCAAGGATGACCTGGTGAAATATGTGTGTATGGTGATAGGATACCAGACATTTCATGTCAGCAGAATTAACTCTGTATCTGCTGTAGCAGTAAATGCCACTTACAGGATGATCAAGGAAGATGCATCGTTTGATCTGTGCATCTGCATGCAAAGACAACTTTTGTTAAATCTCAAATCAATCAAACAGGATAATGTATTGAAACTTAATTTTGGACAACTACTGGTAGGGTTATTCTTCTACTTCCAAGGTTATTTCCTAGGAGTTGGAGATATTCAGTGGTCTACCGACCAACCAGTTACCAGGCAGATCAAAGAGAGCCTGCAAGCAGTTGGAACCGGTTACCCTGAAGTTCTGAACAAGTACCTTGATGAGTTCAGAAGTAAGATGAGCCTAAGGATGAGGATATCCAGTGACATTGTCAAGAAATATGAAGAGGACATCTGCTTTATCATCAAAGTGGATGAATGCATAATGGAGGCTGTTGAGCCCAGATAGGAAGAAGTGGAGCCTATTGGCTATGAGGTGATGTATGATATGTTGGACGGGTATTCCTCTACCCTACTTGCCTTGCCTCTTGATATGAAGGCAAAGAGAACTGGCACCTATCTGGAAAGGGTGACACTGGTTAAAGAACCCTTAGCAAAGAAAGGGAAGGCAGTGCCTTCAGCATCGGTACCGGTTACTCCATCAAGTCCCAAAGTGACCAAGAGGTCACCTGCAAAGAAGAAACTAGAAGCGGCACCTACCAAAGTCTTCGAGAGGAAGAGGAAGACAAAGAATAATTCATCGGACTCAGAAGAAACTATGTCTGAAGAAAAACCCAAGAAGACAAGACAAACAAGGAAAAAGACAAAGAATGGACCGGCATCATCGACACCGGTAAATATTGAGATTTCTTCTGACAAACCTTTGACACATTGTCAAAGAACTATTAAAAATATTAGAAGACAGTTATTGAATGATTTATTAGATCATTTTGATGATTTCAATGATGAAGAAAAGAAAGAAGTTGAGTAGGAAATTATTAAGTATTTGTGTGCTAATAATCAGTCACCTTCAGAAATTAGATCTAAGACACCGGATTCTTTGTATAAGTCTTTAGACAATAAATGGCACATTGCCATAGAGAAGGAACAAGAAATAAGGGAGAAATTTTTTGCCCAACACTTTCCTGACCTGTCCATTTCTGAGCTATTTGAAGGCATCAATCAAAATAAAGGACTCTTCTTCACTAGAAGGAGAAGACTCTAGTTATTCGAAGGGAGAATTGATGATGTCGAAAAGGACACTCATCTGCATATGACAACTGTTGTACATACGCACAAAGTGCTTCAAGCCAACAAGAAGGCTGAGAAAGAACCGGCAATAACAAAACTGGATGAAGTGTTTGATAATGAAGGAAACCCAGTTACTAAACCTATAGACACTATTGATGTTGATGCTCTGGATGTAGAGGATGTTGCTCAGGGTACACCATCAGAAGCAATAGGACAGGAGAAGCAGGCAGAACAGATAGAAAAGCAAAAGGAAGCATAGGACAAAAAGGAGGAAGCAAAGAAGCAAGCGGAGGAGAAGAAAAAGGAAAGAGGAGGAAAAGAGAAAAGAGGATGAGAAGAAAAGGAAACAGGAGGAAAAGAGAAAAGAGGATGAGAAGAAAAAGAAAGAGGAGGAAAAGAGAAAAGAGGAAGAAGAGAAAAAGAAACAAGAATATGCAAAGAAGAAGAAAGAAGAAGAGGATAAGGAAGAGGAGAAGAGAAAGGAAGCGGAGAAGAAGAAAGTAGAGGAGGATAAGGAAGAGGAGAAGAGAAACGAAGCGGAGAAGAAGAAAGCAGAGGAGGATAAGGAAGAGGAGAAGATAAAGGAAGTAGAGAAGAAGAAAGTAGAGGAGGATAAGGAAGAGGAGAAGAGAAAGGAAGCAGAGAAGAAGAAAGCAAAGGAGGATAAGGAAGAGGAGAAGAGAAAGGAAGCAGAGAAGAAGAAAGCGGATGAGGAAAAAGAAGAGGAGCGGAAAACAAAAGTGGAGAAGAAAAAGAAGGAAGAAGAGAAAGAAGAAATGGCAAAAAGCACTCAGATGGAAACTCCAAAGGCAACAGGTAGTCAAGCCAAACCGGCTGACCTCACCAGTCCTATTGACCTCCAGTCTACAAATGAAATGGAGCTGCTACAGAGCATTAAGGTTTCTCAAGAATGCCTTGAAGTGATAAGGAGGAAGAAAGAGCAAGATGTGATCCAAGTTGTGGTGGACACTCTTACCGGTTTGTTACCCGACACAAACCTCCCCAATATTGATTCATCACTGGCACAATTGGAGCTCCTATGCATCGTAGTGGATGATCAGGTGTAGAGCCTAGAAGAGGTAGTAGAGGCAAATGCCAAGAAAGAGAATCAAAAGGCTCTCAACATTGCCCTGGTGAAGAAGCTAAATGAGCTCCGGTCCGATCTGCAAAAAGCTCAAAAAGATATAAGGGATGCTCTGGATGAGGGGAATCTACTACTGAGTAAGATTTGCCAACCCCATCTCTTATGTGATGATGTGCTTGTACAGAAGCAAAAGCTACAATATGACTTGCAGTTATACATGAGCACCTTCAAGCCACCATATGACTCTTTTACAGCTTATGGGAAAACCGTTCACCGGTTTCATATCCAGTCTGCCAAAATAGAGTTGGAAATCAGCAACCGGACTCGAGATTTGTAGGAACTACAATTCGTTCTACTCCCACGCCTGCAAATACTTTAGAAATGTTATCTCAATCTAGATGCCTTAATGGTGACTCAAGAGATGAGCACAATAGACGCCATGGAAGAACAGGTCTCCTAGATGCAGATAGAGAAAGAAGTGGCTACCTCCCTACTTGAGTCCTGGTCCTTATCTATGAAACAATTTTTGCAGGACTTTAAATCAGTTTTTGACAAGTTTTACTCCTTATTGTCATAAACTCTTATTATTTTAATACCAAATGGAAACAGGGGTTGTTCAGCTGTACTTTGTCATTGTTGGAAAAGGGGGAGAAGTATTCTGGTATTTAAAATTTTGATGTATGCTCTGTATATCTTCATGTCTATCTCTGTATGCAAATAGTTATACATTGTTTTGTTTGCAAAAGGGATAGTGTATATGCTTAGGGGGAGTAATTTTGCTTATGGCATGATTTTTGTTGTAAAACACTTAGAGGTCAAAAAAAAAATTCCTAAGTGTTGCCATCAATGCCAAAGGGGGAGATTGTTGGCATTTTTGATGATTATGTTGTGATTGTCATTGATGGACACACACTTGCATTGAGATCACTTTTATATGTATGAGTTATTCTCAACCAGCAATTGTTCCCAACCGGTATGATGCATTGTAGTCTTTGGACTATTGGTGTTTTGCAGAATGTGTTTATCGGTCTGAAGTGGTATATTGACCCCAAGAGGTTCGAGGATCTCAAGTGGTACGAAGGATCAAAGCAGCAGAACACATATTTCCCAGTCTTCATTTTTGTCAAACCGACAACCGGTATTTTGTATGAACCAGTAATACTCTATGATGAGTTACCAACCGGCATTTTGTGATGAGGTACCATCCACCGATTGTTTGACAGTGCCGACACTCTAGTGGTGCTTTTTGTGTCGTGTTACCAAGTATGTCTAGATTTATTGAACCTAGGAAACTAGATTGTAAACCTATTGAACCGACATAAAATTAGATTCCTTTATAAGGACATCATGTCTGGGGTTTTAGGTTGTTGCTAGGGTTTTAAGGTGGTTGATAAGTTTTTGTAATTACGATCTTAACTGAGAAGATCAAGTTTGTGAGTTGTAACAGAGTGAGAGTTACTGAAGATTGAAGTAATACTGAAATGCATTAACTATGAGCCATAGTGGATCTAATCAAGAAACCTGTGCCATTTGCTAGATCATTCACTTGTTGATTACTCACATCTTTGACAAGTTTGAAGCCCTTAACCAGGTAGGCTCAGAGAAGCCTTTGTAAAATCCTCTAACAAGGTGGTTCACATCTATGGATCTAAAATCCTCTAGCAAGGTAATCTTTGATCGGACTTATCTCTTAACAAAGATTAAGATTCCTAACAAGATTTGTTCTGGTAAAGAACATTATATGACCTTAATTGGTTAGGTTCCTATTCTACAGATAGTTACTTGTGAGTTTCATCTCACCGTGGTTTTTCTCATTTGGGTTTCCACGTCAAATATCTTGTGTTATGGTGTTATTTCTCTTATGGGTGAATGTCTTATTTTCTATTTGGTTTGCATATGTATTAACCAGTTTGTTTATTAAACTATTTTACCGGTTTATTACTATATTGTTTAAGTGTTTAAATATAGTGTTTTTTAGTATACTAATTCACCCCCCCCTCTTAGTATTCATCAATAATAGCATCTGCAATTGCTTGATGACAGTTTCAGTTAAGTGCATTTGTCTACTCTACAACACTTCAATCTCTTCTCAATCACAATGTCAAAGGATGTATTCACTTGTTTGCACCATTACCATTCTATAATAATCCAAACACAATACTCATACACAAATTACATGAATATGACACCTATGTATACAATTCGTCAACCTTGACAACAAGGTTGGCTAAACCCTCATCTCACAATTAAAAAATTGCATCACACAATACAAAGATAGACCACTGGACTGATATAATGATATGCATGATATAACATGGACCTAAATAAAATCTCCAAATATGCAACACCACCGAAAATCATGCCAAGATCAATTGCAACATGCTACACCACCAAGAATACCGCATAACACAAAGAAAATCACCGGTTTAGAAAAATCAGCAATAGTGCGCACAATGATCAATGCAAACTACCAAAATAAATAGGACATAATTAGGAAACACCAACAAGCATGTTAGAATCATCAACAATAGCTACACCAACACCACTTATCAAATCTTCATCGATCAACATCTGAAACTCAAGAACACTCAAATAGCAGCAACTATCATGAAGAAAGATAAGCTACGGAGCACCACATCACAAACCATATGCACTGAAGATATACATAAACATCCCAAGAAATTTCCCAAAATCTCAGCTCAAGATCTGATCACACCAAAATATATCAGAGGAAATATCGAACTTTGTAAAGCACTGATCAGCAAACCGAACTACAAACCGAATCATATGATATGATCAATTAAGCATCTTGGGTCACCAAAACCAATACAAAAAGATGTACTAATACTAGAAATAATCCATACACCCAACCATGAAGCCAATAAACCAATCTGCAATCACTGGAGTAATAAATCACAGGAATATGTTGACATCAATGACAACAACATATCCTAGCCGCAACAATGCTCAACAATATCCCCCTTTGTCATTGATGGAAACATATGAATGTGAAAAACAATCAATGCAAAGAAAGAGAACATCTCCAACAAACTCCCCCTAAGATCAGGCAGATAAAATAGTTTTTCACATTCTTCTCTCCCCCTTTGATAGCAATGCCAAAGATTCACAAAAACATAAAACCAAACTTACTCTCCCCCTTTGATAAAAAAAATCATGATTCTCTCCCCCTAAAACATATAACCAATCCAACCTCAAACAGACTACTTTGATGGTATGATGAAAGAATAAGGATTCAGTCAACTACTAAGATGGGGGGGTGAATTAGTAGATAGAAAACTAATATAAACTTTCACCAATCTAAAAATCAACCTCTCAAAGAAAACTATAAACTAACAAATTAAACTATTGAACTACAAATGCAATATCACTGTCAAGATAAACTATCAAGTTAAACCATTTGACTCTTCCAACAGATTAACAATAAACAACTTGAAACTCACAAACATCCAAATACTTTAATGATATAAGTAAAACCTCATTTCAGATTGTTGTTGGTTAACATAACATATCAAAGTGGATTAAGCAATTAAGCAATTCAATCATAATAAACATAACCACAAAAACATTCACCACTTGACACAATATTTTTGACATGGAAACTCAAATGGGAAAAACCACGGTGGGGATGAATACCCACAAGTATTATGAACTCTTATGAAGTTCGCCCTACTAGGAGCCAAGCCTATTAAAGCTTTACAAAAAGTCTTGTTAAGAACAGATCTTATTAGGGACCACCCAGTTAAGGGATTGACTATAATGCCCTATTAGAAGCAATACCCTGTGAGGAGTAACCTCAGTAGAGGATTTGAAATCCAAACTAATTGACCACCTAGTTAGAGGATTTGAAGAACACTAAGCTTGTTAGAGCTTACCCGGTTATGCAATTTTACTATTGTAATTGTTAGAAAATAACAGGGGTTTGTTGATCTGTTTGAATAGCACTACACTTGCTTGTTCAGATCCTGTTCGTGCTCCTATCTACCTTTACACAAACTGTAGATACATCATCCGGTTCAGCAACCACACACAACTACAATTTTTCCAACACTACAAAAAAATAACTCATCGACCTTATAAACAAATCATCAGGTCGGTAACACAACAAAACCTAATTCTCTCATAGAGATTACAAACAAGTCGGGTCAAGCATGATCGTTGGATTACATAATAATCTATGCACGTCATTCAAGAAAGCCTCAACCACTCCTTGATCACCGCTTCATCTAACTCTATAACTCATCACGTGGTTTGCATTACATGCAATATAGTTGTTCATTCCCAAGATAAAAACCGTTATCTCGACGTGCCAAAAACACTTTGAAACTCTTCTCATACAACATGCATACATGTCATAAACATTACCGCTCATCATCAGATCATAAACCAATACGAAAAACTTAATCAAATAGGGTTTATCAAATTAATAGGTGGGGTTTACCGGTTCAACTCTCCATTACTTAGCAATACCGGTTCACTCTACAAACTCACCTACCAGTTATAGTTCCCTTCACTAGCTCTTCTTGTCGATTACAAAACAATCATTATAATAATATTTTATCATTACCGGTTAATTGACATCAATGACAACATAACATTTCATTAATGCAATCTTCATGCAAATAACAACAATCTCCCCCTTTTGCATTGATGGCAATAGAAATATCAATACCATTGATTTCTATGATTGTGAATAGGAATCCTAGTTTATATTTTACCATGTACTCTCCTTGTCTTTAGCTGGTAGTTGGTTGTAGATCTTCTCTCTATCAATCATACAATTCTTCTCCCCATAATCATATAGTTCTTCTCCCCCTTTCACAACAATGCCAAAGTGAAAGTAAAACATTCAATGTCAAACTTCACTGTTCAGCATCAACAACTTGCAACTTGATGCTCCCCCTGTGGAATAACTCCACTTCTACACCAATCCTGCTATAAAATTCTGCAAGTAGCTCTAGGACTGATGTACTCTACATCATGCTTAATTGACCTCATGAAGGGGTACAACCCCTAGCTGACTTCTAAGATACTCAGAAGTAGTCTTAGGCAGAGATTTAGTAAAGATATTTGCAAGTTGCTCCTTGGTAGAAACATGCTCCAATATCACATCTTTACTCTGCACTTTTTCCCTCAAGAAATGATACTTCAATTCAATATACTTGGTTCGTGCGTGCAAAATAGGGTTCTTGGAAATATTTATGGCACTGGTATTGTCACATAAGATCTTCACAGGTTCTGAAAACTTCATCTTGAAACCTTCCAGAATGTGCATCATCTTGATAGCTTGGGTACAATTCATATAAGCTGCAATATACTCAGCTTCAGTAGTAGATTGTGATATACAACTATGCTTCTTGCTACTCCATGAAACAAGTCTTCCTCCAAGAAAAAATGCTCCACCAGTTGTGTTTTTCCTATCATCAACATTACCTGCTCAGACCGCATTTGTATACACCTTCAAGTCAAAACCTTCATATGGATACCATAATCCATAGTCAATAGTACCTTTCAAATATCTGAATATCCTCTTGGTTGCTATCAAATGTGTTTCCTTTGGATTCTTCTGAAATCTAACAACTAGACCAACTGCATGAGCTATATCCGGTCTTTTGTGAACAACATAGTGCAATTTCCTAATCATTGACCTGTACTCCTTTCCATCAACAAATATGGCTTCATCTTCCTTAGACAATTTACAACCTGTTACCATTGGTGTCCCAACTGGTTTACAGTCACTCATACCAAATGTCTTTAATACCTCTTTCACATACTTAGACTATGTGATAAAAATACCACTCTTCATTTGCTGAATTTGCAAGCCTATGAAAAAATTTATCTCTCCCACTAGAGACATTTCAAACTCACTTTTCATTTCATTTGCAAAGTCATTGCTCATGCCATCATTACCTCCAAATATGATATCATCTACAAACACTTCACTAACCAGTATCTTATCTCCTTCAGATTTGAGATATATATTTCTATCTTCACTAGTTCTTTGAAAACCTATCTTCATCAGGTGTGAATGAAGCCTTTCATACCATGCTCTCAGTGCTTACTTTAACCCATATAGTGCCTTGTGCAATTTTCATACCATTTCTTTTTCATTAGTCAAAGCATAACCATCTAGTTGCTCAATTTATACTTCTTCCAGTATTCCATTCAAAAATGTTGACTTCACATCCATCTGATATACTTTGAATCCCTTATGTGCTAAAAATGCAAGTAAAGTTATGACACCTTCCAGTCTAGCAATTGGTGCAAAAGTCTCACCATAATCTTATCCTTCTTCCTGTGCATAACCTTTGCAAACCAATCTAGCTTTGTTTTGGACTACTATACCATCTTCATTCAGTTTGTTCCTGAATACCCACTTAGTACCTATCACATTTTTATTCATCGGTCTAGGTACTAGAGTCCATGTATTATTCTCAATTTTATCAAGCTCCTCCTCCATATCTTTAATGCAATGATCATCCCCAAATGCTTCCTTAGTAGTTCTAGGCTCAATAGTGGAGATCATGCAAGAATTCTATCTAATTCTTCTTCTGGTTAACACTCCAGCATCCTTATCTCCAATAATATGGTCAAGATTGTGATTGAGTCTCACATACCTCAAAATAACATGATCAGTATCTTCAGGTTCATCATCTTCATTATCATCGTCTTCTTATGTATCTCCTTGTTTTGGTTGAATTGGTGCAACAACATTCTCTTTACCAGTTTTAGGTTTCACAGATTTTGGTTCCAAAAATAGAATGCATGGGTCTTCATCATTTTTCTCCACACTGGTTTCCCCTGAGACTTCAGGATACTAATCCACTCAAACATCAGCACTCTTTATGATTCTTTGTGTCTGGTTGTTATAACATTTGTAGGCCTTACTCTTGGTGGAGTAACCAAGAAATTTACCTTCATCACTTTTAGCCTCAAACTTACTAACATAGTCACCTCTCTTAATAAAACATTTACTGCCAAATATCTTAAAATAACTGACATTAGGTAATCTACCATACCAGTATTCATAAGGAGTCTTATCCTTACCTCTTTTTACTAAAATCCGGTTCATAGTGTAGATAATTGTGCTAACAGCTTCTCTCCAGAAATTTTTCAGTACACCTCCTTGTATCAACATCATTCTAGCAGCTTCAACAACTGATCGGTTGTCCCTCTCTGCAATACCATTCTATTGTGGTGTCCTTGGTGTAGAAAGTTGTCATTTGATACCATTTTCTTCACAATACCTAATGAATTCCTCAGAATTAAATTCACCACCTTAATCAGTCCTTAGACACTTTATCTTCTTACCAATCTCCTTTTCAGCTAAGGCCCTGAATTCCTTGATCTTACTAAATTCTTATTTTTTATCCTTCAAGAATGTGATCCACATCATTCTTGAGAAATCATCATTGAAGATCATAAAATATCTATCACCTAGAATACTTTTAGTCCTTATTGGTCCACAAAGGTCTGCATAAACCAAATCTAACAGATGTTCCACTGAAAAATATTTGCTCTTAAAAGTTGAGGATGTAATCTTTCCCAACTGACATTATTACATAGAGAATTAACCGGTTTGTCCAACTGAAAAAAACCTCTCACTATCTTGGACTTACTCACTTTAACAATGTTATCAAAATTTATATAACAAAATCTCCTATGCTAAAGCCAACTATCATCTACTTTAGCAATTAAACAGTTGTTGACTTTAGGATTCAGGTGAAACAGGTTACCTTTAGTCTGCTTGCCATTTGCAATCAGTTCACCTTTGCTCCCATACATTTTACACATACTATTCTTAAACTCCAATGGGTATCCTCTGTCATTGAGTTGAGCAATACTCAAAAGATTGTGCTTTAGTCCTTCAACCCAGTAGACATCATCTGTACTGCTCTTTCCATTAAGATAAATAGTTCCCTTACCTTTAACCATGCAGGGTGAGTCATTACCAAATCTCATAACTCCGCCATCAAATTCCTTCAAAGAAAGAAATTTTCTTTAGTCACCGGTCATGTGATGTGAACAACCACTATCAATGATCCAATCATCAGAATTATCCATGCAAGAAACTAATACCTTCTGATCAAATGTCTCCTCTTTAATGGCTGCAAAGATAATGTGTTCATTAGCATCACCCTCAGATTCCTCATCAGTGATACCACCATCAACTGCAATAAGACAATCTCTTTTGCCTTTTCCCTTATACTTCTTGAACTTCTCTCGCTTGTGCTCATTATCACCATTAGGACAGTTAGTTGCAATGTGTCCAATCTTACACTTAACCACCATTAGGAAGGGTTCTCAACACCTTACTAATCATTGTGGCATCTTCCACTTTACCACCTGCACTCCTAATCTCACCAACTATCTCTTTTATCCTTTGACCATACTATTGAATATTCTCACCTTCATCCATTCTCATGTCATCAAACTTTCCTCTTAGACTCTCTTCTTTGGAAATCTTCACATGTTCTTCATCGCTATAAATCTCTTCAAGTTTCTTCCATACCTCATATGCAATCTCTAGACCATGGACATCAACATATTTTACATCAGACAAAGAATTGATAATAGCCTCCAGTGCTTGATTATTTTCTTGTTGCTCTTTCTTCTAATCATTAGTGATAATCCCACTAGGTGTAACATATTGAGTACCAACATGTTCCTAGTATTGATTTCCTAAACTCTTGATATAAATTTTCATTCTATCACTCCATATTTTGTAGTTCTCTCTATTAAACTTTGAACCTTCCTTCTTCATCATGTTCTACAAGATCTTTACCTCAAGTTGTTAGGCTTAGACCTTAGAGGACATGAGAAGCTCTGATACCAATTGATGGTATGATGAAAGAATAAGGATATGGTCAACTACTAAGAGGGGGAGTGAATTAGTAGATAGAAAATTGATACAAACTTTCACCAATATCAAAATCAACCTCTCAAAGAAAACTATAAACTGACAAGTTAAACTATTGAACTATGAATGCAATATCATTGTCAAGATAAACTATCAAGTTAAACTGGTTGACTATTACAATAGATTAATAGTAAACAACTTGAAACTCACAAACATCCAAATACTTTACTAACATAAGTAAAACCTCATTTCAGTTTGTTTCTAGTTAACATAACATATCAAAGTGGATTAAGAAGTTAAGCAATTTAACTATAATAAACATAACCACAAAAACATTCACCACTTGACATAATATTTTTGACGTGGAAACCCAAATGGGAAAAACCACGGTGGGGATGAATACCCACAAGTATTTTGAACTCTTCTGAAGTCCGCCCTGTTAGGAGCCAAGCCTATTAAAGCTTTACAAAAAGTCTCATTAAGAGCAGATCCTGTTAGGGACCACCTGATTAAGGGATTGACTATAATGCCCTATTAGAAGCAATACCCTATGAAGAGTAACCTCGGTAGAGGATTTGAAATCCAAACTAATGGACCACCTAGTTAGAGGATTTGAATAACACTAAGCTTGTTAGAGCTTACCCGATTAGGGGATTTTATTGTTGTAATTGTTAGAAAACAACCAGGGTTTGTTGATCTATTTGAATAGATCTACACTTGCTTGTTTAGATCCTTTTCATTCTCCTATCTGCCTTCACACAAACTATAGATACATCATCTGGTTTAGCAACCACACACAACTTACAACAAAACAACTCATCAACCTTATAAACAAATCATCAGGTCAGTAACACAACAAAAACCTAATTCTCTCATAGAGATTACAAACAAGTTGGTTCAAGTATGACCATTGGATTACATAACAATCTTTGCACATCATTCAAGAAATCCTCGACCGCTCCTTGATCACCGCTTCATTGAACTCTATAACCCATCACGCGGTTTGTATTACATGCAATATACTTGCTCATTCCCAAGATAAAAACCGTTATCTCAATGTGCCAAAAATACTTTGAAACTCTTCTCATAACATGCATACATGTCATAATCATTACCTCTCATCATCAGATTATAAACCAATATAACAAACTTAATCAGTTAGGATTTATCAAATCAATAGAAAGGGTTTACTGGTTCAACTCTTCATTACTTAGCAATACCGGTTCACTCCACAAACTCACCTACCAGTTACAGTTCCCTTCACTAGCTCTTCCTACCAGTTACAAAACAATCATAATAACAATATCATTATCAGTTAATTGACAACATAACATTTCATTAATGCAATCTTCATGCAAATGCTAACCTACTCCACCAGAGGAGTAGCATAAAATCATCAGTCTAGACAAAAAGATAAGACTGTGAAGTCCACGGGATTGATGCAACTTGTAGTGTAATAAAATTGCGACCCTAGCAATTTTAGACCGCATTAGGATCCTCATGCACAAGAGATCGAATCCCCTACCTAATCGGAGAACGGAGACTGTTAAATCCCCAGAATCTGCTTCTCCCTTGGCCTTTGTACCACCCTGTCTGCACTCTTCCCTGGAGAAAGGGATAGGAAAGGGGCATGCACCACCCTTCCTAAGCATACAGTGTAGGCTATGCAGTGAACGGGAAACTTCCCTGATGTTGGCCTGTGACAAAAATCAATTTCATTAACCCTAATTGACATGTATTTAAGTGGAATTTTCCCTCTCATTTGGGTAAGTTGGTCAAGTTGGATAAGTTCAATAAGGTGAAAATTGGCGATCAAGAATTTAAGTATTTAAGCATTCTTTTCCAGCATTGAGCATTCTCAAGTCTCCCTTCAAGGCTAGGTGTTGCATTCAAGTCAAGGATTCAACCATTGAAGAGGAGATTGATTCCAACATTCAATTCCACACAAGCATTTCTATCAACATTCTATTTGCAACCTCCCTTGAGGTGATTTATAATTCAGTATTCCATTTACATTCACTTGCAAGTACTTTCTTTCATTTCTTGATTAATTCCAAAACTGGGCTTTGACTCGATGGTGAACCCCAAATCCCAACCCATTTTCCTCTTTTTTTTGTGTGTAGGTTGCAAGTGTGCAACTGCACTTTCAAATTTGGGCTCCATTTGCAAAGGCAGAAGACCCTTTTCATTTCGCGGATTTTTTGGAGGACCGTGTACATTCTTGCCACGGTCTAGACAACTTTTCCTCAAATTCGCAAGGCAACTTTGTTTCGACATATTACTGCCAGATCCAGGTGCACAACTTCATCCCATACTCCGATCTAAAGTTATAATCAATTCTTTGTCACTTTTGCACTACATAATTCAATTCATTCCTTTCCATTTCAAATAGGAAGAGAGGATCGACTTATCATACCCATTTCATTCAGAGTTCTATCTTCTTCCTTGGAGGATTGAATCTAGTGAATTTTCCTCTCCTCTTCCAATGTAATTAGGTAAAAAGTGTTTGAAGGGAAATCCGTAGTGAAACTCTCATCTCTCCTTCGAGGGAAAGGGTAGTTTTCCTCTTGATCTCTCATTCACACATTTTTCATCCACCAATACACTTTGGTGACATTAAATTTTGGTGAACCCGATCTCTTGCATGCTTTCCTTTGAATAAAATTAAATATTTTTCATTTGCAAGTTTAAATTTTCTGCAAACTTAGTGGTTAAATCATTAAAACCCCTAGTTTTTAAAATTAAATTTGAACTTGTGATTTGTAAAAATTGCTTGTGGTTATCTTAGATCTGAAAATTGTTTTGTTTGTCAAATTCAATTTCCTCATTGTCTTGTTCAAATTGCAATTCAAATTTACAAAATTAAGGGGTTACTTGTTAAAACCCTAATTTTCAAAAATCATCTTGAACCTGTGCAAAAATTGGATTTCCATTTAATTTTCAGATTTTCGATTGTTCTCAAACTTGTTTTCATTCCTACAATTCAAATTTTCAATTTCTCTCCTTTTTCCCAAAATTCAAATTTCAAAATTAAGTGTTTAGGTCATGAAACCCTAATTTTCATATTTAATTGGATTTTGTGCAAATTTCAATCAATTTCATTCAAATTCAGATTTCTAAACATTTTCCAGTGTGTCCCTATCCATTAGGTTTGACCTTTTTCAAATTTGCAATTCTATTCCTCTTTTTCTTCAAAACCCTAATAGTGTCTTGTTTTTACATTTGAACCATAATTTCGCCCATCTAGAAATCATAAAATTTATCATTTTTTGGGGGATAGATTTGAAATCATCATAATATTCATCCCTTAAAATTTCAAAAAAAGTTGGTCGGACCATGTGCATTCCCGCCACAGTCCTTGGTTTTTTTCCTGAAATTTTGGGAGACTGTTATGAATGTATTTAATAGCCTAAATCCAGAAGATTGGTTGATTTTGTTGATTTTTTATCCCTCTAGATTCGGAAATAACTCCAAAATTCAACATTTCAAATTTCAAAAAAAAAATTAAAATTAAGAGGTTAATTATAGCTTACCCTGATTATAAAAAATTTGATTTTAAAATTAAGTGGTATCGCCTTGGCCCTAATTTTAAAATTCCAATTTCCTTTTATTTTTGGAAATTATGTCATCCTCTTCCTCCAACAACGTTCATATTATGTAACCATTATTTTCCTAAATTTTGCATTACTCAATTTGTAATCTTTATTCATATACTTCAAAATTTAAATTTTCCCTCTAGTGTATGAGTTTCACCACTATTTGTCCTACCTATACTATCCTCGTTAGACAAAGCATTAGAATTAAGGCCTCCAAAGGTTTAATTACTGAGGAGATGGAGCCTAATTTGGGTGACTTCTATAATGAGGATCATGCAAATTCTTCCCATTTTAATCATGTCCCTATTCATCCCATTGATGAAACCCATGATGAAAAAGAAGCTTTAACTAGGGTATCTACATATCAACTTTCCACATTGGACAATGAATTTTATCTTTCAACAATGGATGTCCCAAGAATACCCTAATAGTGAAGCTCTTCCATTAATTGAATGCCTTAAGCACATGATTCAAAGTGATAAGAATGGAATTGATATATTGTGTGGCATTGCACATATTATTGATTCTAATGTCATGCCTATCAAAAATTGTGTTGAAACCCTAGGTTATTCAAAACCTTCAACACAAGTCAATCCTTCACTTCCTTTGACTACTCTTATGACTAGTATTCCTACTTTTACCTCCAACATCATGGCTACTTCACCTCAAAATTTCATTCCTACAACCATTGGTCATGGGGGAAATCTCTCTTCTTCATTCAATCCTCCATATTTACCTATGTCTTCCATAAGTATTCCTATTATTCCTCAACCAATAAATATGACATGAGGGGGAAATTCCTTCAACAACTTTGTTCCTCCTTTAAGTGTCTCTTTTCCTACCCAATCATCACCTATGCTTACTTATCATAAAGTCCCACCATCTTATTCTCAAACAATTCCTTCCTTCAAAAACATCACACCACCTTCTCAATCAACAATATCAAACATCAATTCTTCTATCAAAGCGACAATTAACAATCTTGCTCAAACCGTGTCTTCTTTACAACAACACATTGCTTCTATGAGTCAATCCAAGTTTAGTGTGCCCACCTTTGATGTTGTGAGCCCAATTTCTCTTGATATTGTTAAAGTTGTGCCACCTAAACATGTGGAGGTTCCTCAATTAGAACTCCATAATGGGAAAGGTGATCCTCTTACACATGTTAAAACATTTCAAATCTTGTGTACTTGATTTTGTTTATGATCAAAGATTGCTTGCAAAATTGTTTGCAAGAACACTAAGAGATAAGGCTTTACAATGGTATTTCTCTTTGCCTTCTTAATCTATCACTTCCTTTCAACAACTGGAAAATTCTTTCATCCAAAAATTTCAAAACAATATTGGTCCTCAAATCACTTTGACTGATTTAATGCATTGTAAACAAGGTGTTAAAGAAAAAGTGATTGATTTCATTGGTAGATATAAGCATTTGTGTGCTCAAATTTATTTTCATGTACCTAATAATGATATTCAAATAATTTTCATTTCTAGTTTACAAAAAGATATCAGGGAAAAGCTTCTTTTATGTGAGTTTACTTCCTTTCCGTAGTTGTGCGCGACACTCCACAATTATCAACTGGTTGCGAGTCAAATGGAGCAATCCACTCCTATGGCTTTGAGTGATAAGGAGGAGAGTGCTCAAAAACCATTTCTGAAGTTCAAACCAACAAAAAGCTTCGTTAAGTTCAATGATACAATCAACAACAACAATGTGAATGCTACAACGGGTGTGCCTTCTATTTCGAATTTTTTTCAAAGAGAAAGACAATTTACTCCTTTGAATGAATCTTTACATAGTATTATGTCTAAGTTGTTGCAAAGAAATGTTATCAAACTTCCTCCTATAAAACCATTTGATCCTTCTAAACTTACATCCCCTTATTTTGATAACAATTCATTTTGCCAATTTCATCGTCTGCCTGGTCATGACACTGAGAAATGTTTCACATTGAAAAATAAGATTCAAGATTTGATTGATAATTATACTATATTTGTGGCAGGTGTGAATGATAAAGGGAATAGAGGTAGTAAAACAAGATACGCCTAAGGATCCTTGTATTACATTTGATCCTAGTGAGACCATTGGAGCACTTTATGGCCCTTTATACATAGTTGTGAAGGTTAAAGACATCCCTTTCCATAGAGCTCTTGTTGATACCTCTTGCATGGTTAATGTCATCACTAAGGAGTATCTTTTCACTTTACAGTTGCATATACCAATATATGATGCTTCTAATATAGTGGTGAAGTCATTTGATGGATTCTCTTGTCCTACCATTGGCTCTATCACCCTTCCTGTTGAAGTTCATATTAAATCCATGGATGTTGACTTTGTTATCATATCCTCTTCTTAGCAATTTTGTGTGAAGTTGGGCTATCCTTGGCTATCTTCCATGATGGTTATTGCTCCTCCAATCCACAAGTGTTTGAAATTTCCTCACAATGGAGAAATCATAACTGTGAACCATAGCTTATTTCTTCCATCCGAAAGAAGCCCTGGTGTTCCTATTTATTTATTTTGGCTTAAACAATTTCAATCTCTTCCATCAAGGAGAAATGCTCTTTTTCAATCTTATCAAAAATGGAAGAAAGATATGATCTTATCCTTAAGTCAACCTAGATTCCTGCAATGTCCAGCCTTGACTTGACTTGTTTTGATTAGAGTTGACTTTTATTCCATGCATGATAGACTTATCTTGACTATTTGTGATGATTTGGACGATGATTATTCATGTCATTTGATGGATACTATATGCTTGCTATGTGATAGATTATCAAAAGATTATATTGATCATGGATTTGATGTTGATTATGATTACACTAACCCTATTTCATGATTACATTTGATGAGATTCTTATGAGATGTGTTTGACTGTCTTTGTGAAGAATCAATGTCACATCACTCATTGTGAGCGGGATGTGTCGTTGCATAATTCTACCACTTATATATATATATATATATATATATATATATATATATATATATATATATATATATATATATATATATATATATATATAGTTCGCATATGCACACTCCAATGAGACATTATATGTGATTGAAGGTTTTGTCATTGATGGCAACCTTGCAATCCTATGGCACTGGCAAAGACATTATATCGGCATCAGCAGATCACACTCTACACTGGCACTGGCATAGAAGAAAGGAAGTATACTGGCACAAAGGCCGATAGGGTTTTTGTTATATAATATTTTGTTTATTATTGTAAGCCGACTTGGCAAATTGTAAAATGACTCTTATATATAAAAGAGATCATTGTAGACATTTTGAAATGAAAAAAAAAAAGGAATGTGAAGTAGAAGCATTAAGGAAAATATTAGGCAGACCTAATGTGCGAAATATAGGTCAAAGGGTATATGTAAAGAACAGAGCAAGAACCGGTACTGAATCTGGCATTGAAGATGCTATTATAAAGCAGTACAAGATATTGGATTTGTATAATCCTTATTGTAAGTCAGTGAGACTTCCCATTGAGCAGTAAGCTCTAGGCAGTTGGCCTTCCTGCATGTGCAGGCCCCTATTGTAAGTAATATTCTCTTATTGGCCAGTGAGTGAATATTGTGGGTCACAAATCCTACCAAGGTTTTTCCCACACCGGGTTTCCTCATTAACATCTTGTGTTATGGTGTACTTTTCATGTGGATGTACTTGATTCTGTTTATTGCATTATTTCTTACATACCAATACACTGTTATATTATGTTTTGTATGTTTTAAGTTAATAAATTCTAATCACTGGTCAGATACTGATTCACCCCCCCTCTCAGTATCTGTGGAACCCCTAACAATTGGTATCAGAGCCTGGTCCTCTATTTTCAAAAGCCTAATAGCTTGAGGAAGATCTTGACACCGGTAAAGATGAAAAATCTGATGAAGCAACTTGAAGGAGCTCTTACAAACTATGATGCAGAGAAATTGAAAAATATCAAACTAGAAGATGAGTTAAGGGTAGCTCAGGATATCATTCAGGCACTTCAAGAAAATTTTACTGTTGCAAGAAATAAGAGAAGAGAACTTTGTGAAAAATCGCAAAATGAGAATGATGAAAAGGAATCACTTAATCATATGATAAGCAAGTTGAAACAAGAGATCATGACAACCAAAAATGAAATGCAGGATATGACTATGAGATTTTGCAAAGAGATTGAGGATAGGAAGAAGAATGAAGAAGAATTGACCAGAAGACTAAGTGATGCAGCAAATGAGAATACAAGACTTAGCTATGAAAATGACATGTTGAAGATAGATCTGATGCATACTCAGAATGACTCAAATGAACTGATGAGACAAAAAGAAATCTTGGAAAGAGAACTGGAAACTGCAAATCAACACAAAGAAAAATTCAAGAAAAGCTCAGAGGAACTTGGCACCTTACTGAAGAATCAAAAACCTAAAGGTGACACTTTTGGAATTGGCTTTGAAGTTGGTGAAAGCTCCGGCACTGCAAATACTCAGGATCACAGCAAACCGGTAAGACAACCTAATGCTTATAAATTCAATGGAAAATGCTTTAACTGTAATAAGTATGGTCATAGAGAAAATGAATGTAGATCTAGAAATTATTAGAATATCAACACACCCACCGGTCAATGCTCTAAATGCAACAAAGTAGGTCACAACTCTGAAAACTACAGAATGAATGTGAGATGTTATGTTTGTGGAAGATTTGGACATTTATCTAATCAATGCAGAACACAAACCAGCATAGGTTATGGGAAAGCTATTCAGAAAAATAATGTAACTTGTTATGCATGTAACAAGATTGGGCATATTGCTAAATTTTGTAGAAGTAAAGGAACACCGGTAGACAACAAAAGTGCTAGCTTGAAAGGTAAAGAAAAAGTTGAAGAGGTTAAGCAAGAATTCTCAAAACAATGGATTAGAAAAGCTGATCTAAATATTGGGAATACTCCTCCACCGGTAGAACAAACCAATGCTTCACCGGCAGGATAGAGTGATGCTTCACCAGAAGGACAGAGCAGTGCTCCACCGGTAGGAAGTTCTTCATCTAATTGAAGAAAATTTCTTTGAGGGTTCGGCAATCTAATGACACATGTGCTATTATTCCCTCAGTTAAGATAAGAAGTTGAAAATTACCTATTACCAGCAAACAATATTAAGTAAATACATAACCGGCATGAAATTAATGTGGTAGATGGCGAAAAGACATTATAAAAGTAAGGTTTTGGCTCCATTTCATTTCACTGAGATTTCAAATTTTCAAAGAGCGCGAAGACTCCAAGCTAAGGCATTTCAAGCAAGAAGCAAGAACACTCCAAGCAATCATCCATCCAAGGAAGTAAAAGGTATTTAATCATGGCATCCACCTCTGCAATTGAATACATAGAAAACCCTATTGTTGTTGAAGTAATAAAAAGACCTAGGCCCGTATTTCAGTTAGTTCCCGAGATAGCAAAGAAGGATGATACCTTAGGTGCTTTTTCTCAAATTCCTAAGGGAGTTGTATATGTTGAAGACCCCAGAATGTACATCCAATGCAACATTGAAGAGTTAGGAGATGACGAAATTAAAACCATGTATAAAACCATGATATGTGATAATACCGGCAATGTTAAAGATGAACATAAAATCATTCAAACCCTAGGATTTACAGAGATCCTTAGCATTCCTGAATTTCCAAAGGATGTGATTAGGATAGTTTTAAGCAGGGTAAATGGAGAATTTTTCTTGTTAGATGCAATCCATATGATCACCAAGGAAGCTGTGAAAGCTGTCACAGGGTTACCGACCACCGGTAAAAGACCAGATAAAACCAAGAAGGTCTCCAATGACCTAGTTATAAACCTAACTGGTGCGACATTTGACAAGAGGTCTCTAAGGGTTAATGATGTAAAAGATATCAATGTGAGATTCATCAGTATGATATTAGGGTATAAAGCTACTCATGCTAATAGATTTAATTCAGTCTCAAGCTTATGCATTAAGAGTGCTTATGATATGGTAACAGATAATGCAAAAATTGACATATGTGAATGGTTAAAGGATGAATTAATTGACAATCTTGGAAAGATCAAGAAGGACAAGAAAGGAACTTTCAGATTTAGAAATTTGTTGGTATGCCTAATGCTACACATAACAAAATAGGTTCCCGGTATAGGTTACAAAGAACTAGGATATGACATACCGATAGGAAAATAATTGACTGAACTATTCATTACCATGGGTGAGAACAAGGAAAACAATATTAATGACTTCTTTCAAGCATTAAAAGCTAAAATGAAGAAAAGAGTAAGGTTATCACAGAAGATTGTAGACAAATACAAAGATTATATATGCTTTTTCATCAAGAAAGATGAAATCTGGATGGAAGCGGTCATCCCAAGGACAGTTTGGGTAACCGAGATGGGCTATGAAACAGATGATCACATAGTTGAAACATATGCTAAAGCACTTCTAGAAGCCCCTAGAGAACCAAAAGAAGAAGTATTTGGTAGTGTTGAAACCATTGAAAGCCAAATACAATCAAAGAAAAGGGTGAAAAAGGTTGAGGCAGTTGTAAGGAAAGGGTCCAGACAAGCAAAAGCCATTAAGGAAGATGTATTGAAGAAAACTGGCATAACAGAGGATGAGTTAGCAACTCCACAGCCTGAAACTCACCTATCACCGGTAGGTACTTCTTCAGGAAGTGACATGCTTGCAACTTTTAAAAGAGTTGTAAGGAAAAGAGATCCCTCACCGGAAACCACACCTTCACCTAGGAGGACAAGGCAAAAGCAACAAGCAGTGAGATCTCCGGTTAGAAATACCACACCAAAGAAGAAACTGACACCTAAGAAGAAGAAAAGGACAAACAAAGACTTGGCCCCTCTTGATATATTACTGAATGAAATCACAGAGGAAGGTAAACTGAAAAATATAGAGAAAATTTATGACACTCTAACAGCTGATGAGAAAGAACAAGTTGAAAACAGTGTTATATTGCACATGGATATGTACAAGAAATTTTTGATGGAAGCAGTCAATGAAATTCCTGATGAATTATTCAAAAGACTAGAGGCAAGAAGACAGGCAGTGATAGAATTGGATAAGAAAATAAAAATTGAGAAATTACTTGTTGTATATCCGGTAAACTCTCCACAAGAAATTGATGATCTGATTGCAAAGGCCAACCGGTCAGTATTCTCTACTGCACACCGGCATATTTCACTAATGGCGGGAAGAGTTAATGAAGTGATAGAGGAAATAGAAGATGGATGGGATATATTCCTAATTGAGAAAGAAAAACAAGAAGAGTACACGAACCCTAAACCTATAAAGGTATATCAGAAAGATAGAGACAAGGGGAAAGGTAAAGTTGGTGGACCACCAAGTATCAAGGTTAGAGACAACTTACCCCCACCTTCTTTAAATACTCCACCGGTAAAAATAACAACTACTGAAGATCAACCGACAGTTGAGAGTATGGATATAGAGGATAATAATCCTAATCCTGAAGTCCTATATACTATGAATGTTGATACTCAAAAGATCAACATAGTAGTAGACAAAGATACAACAGTTAAGTCAGATATGGCTAGTGAGCCTCCGATAGCAAGGGAAACAGATAAACCGGCAGAAGATAAAGAGAAAAAGGTAGAGACTGAGACACGGACTGAGGCAATGCAACATACTAAGAAACAAACAGAGCTAAAGGCTCTGGAACAACAACAACCGGAACAGGTACATAAGGAAACAGTGCCACCAGCAACTAGTGAAGTAGGAAAACTAGTGCTTAAAGAAGTGCAGACACAAACAGACCTACCAGAGGTCAATACAAGCTTGGTTACTTCCACCGGCACTCAGATTGTCGGATCATCATCAGGATATAAATCAACAAATGTGACTGAGGTGTTATTAGATTCTATCAAGAAAATAACTGACTACATCTCACAAGCTTACAAAGCAATTGATGATTCCATACCAATTTTGAAGGTAATTGCTCCCAACTATAATATAGATAATAAAGATTCTTTAGGACAATTGGATACATTGTGTAAATATATCTCAGAAAACATTGAGAAAATAAAGGAAGAGTCAGTGAAGGATAAGGTAGAAATTAAAAAACAGAAATTCTTTGATGAGGAAATAAAGAAGTGTAATAAAGATTTTGACACACTTCTACCAGAACTATGTAATTTGTTGAAAGAATACAAAAATCTGTATAAAGATACCTGTAAAACAAACTTTTTGACTGTAGATATTGACAAGAAAATGAGCAAGGTACAGGATGAGATAAATAAACTTGCAGACAGCTTTGTTAACTCACCTGATACACTATCAGTTTTTGAAGAGAAGATAACAAATTTTGAGGAAGAACTACTCAAATTTGAAAGAGAGAAAGAAAGAATAATAAATAAGGCAAAACATTTAAGATCTAAACTAAGTCCAAGATTGGACTATCTAGCATCTCTGCGAAAGGAAATTTCTGAGGCATTAATATAGGGAAGCAAAACACCGGCAGAGCATTTGCAGCATCTCATCGGTATAGTGAAGGGAACAAAGACAACAATTAAGGATAGCAAGAAGTTTATGGATAGTATAAACTTGATTTTGGGAGACCTTTTTCAAATTATAACTACCTAGCTACAAGGTTGAAACCACAAACTCTACTGACATCTTGACAACCTTTGTCATTGATGCCAAAGGGGGAGTAGTGGGATGAGAAAATTCAAATCACAGGAATCATATGCTCAAGGGGAGCACACACATTTTTGGATACTTTTTGAAATTTCTTATGAGTGTTGCCATCAATGCCAAAGGGGGAGATTGTTGGCATATGCACACTCCAATGAGACATTATATGTGAATGAAGGTTTTGTCATTGATGGCAACCTTGCAATCCTATGGCATCGGCAAGGACATTATACCGGCATCAGCAGATCACACTCTACACCGGCACTCAAGACACCAGCACCGACACAGAAGAAAGGAAGTATACTGGCACAAAGGCCGACAGGATTTTTGTTATATAATATTTTGTTTATTATTGTAAGCCGACTTGGCAAATTGTAAAATGACTCTTATATATAAAAGAGATCATTATAGACATTTTTAAATGAAAAAAAAAAAAAGGAATGTGAAGTAGAAGCATTAAGGAAAATATTAGGCAGACCTAATGTGCGAAATATAGGTCAAAGGGTATATGTAAAGAATAGAGCAGGAACCGGTACAAAATATGGCATTGAAGATGCTATTTTAAAGCAGTACAAGATATTGGATTTGTATAATCCTTATTGTAAGTTAGTGAGACTTCCCATTGAGCAGTGAGCTCTAGGCAGTTGGCCTTTCTGCATGTGCAGGCCCCTATTGTAAGTAATATTCTCTTATTGGCCAGTGAGTGAATATTGTGGGTCACAAATCCCACCGATGTTTTTCCCACACTGAGTTTCCTCGTTAACATCTTGTGTTATGGTGTACTTTTCATGTGGATGTACTTGATTCTGTTTATTGCATTATTTCTTACATACTGGTACACTGTTATATTATGTTCTGCATGTTTTAAGTTAAGAAATTCTAATCACCGGTCAAATACTGATTCACCCCCCCCTCTCAGTAGCTATGGGACCCCTAACATATATACATGCATCATTGTTGATGGTTGCAGGACTTGCAGGTACTGGACATTTATTCCTCCTGGAATTCCCAGGTGCGAGCTCCCTTGGCTTCACAGGTGCAAGCGTGTCCTTATCCCAATGGTAATATGTGGTTTCGGAGTTGACATGGGTTCCCTTCACATACTCTAGGTTTAAGTTGTCACTAAGCGCAATTGGTCATGTCAGTTGTTAGCTTGGCTCTTTCAGTTTTGGGAGTATGTTAGTATTGATTGACTCTTTTGGTATGAGGATTATTTATGGTGTGGTTGATTTTATTGCCACGTGGTTATTTATGTGGCGTTGGATTATTTGTCTATATGTTGAGAGATTTGATAGTTAGTATTATTTATTTTTAATTATTTGACTTAACCTATTTGAGCTTTTGATTATTTGATTTATGATTTTTAGAATTATAGTATTTATTTAATTAATAATTCTGTAAAGATTATTTAATTAATTATTGATTATTTCTTATAGTCTAAATATTAATTAATATTTAATATTGAAAGTAATAAATTATTTAATGGTTGATTTATTTAATTATGCTTTCTATTGGTGAAGTATTTAATTAAAAATAACTATAGTTCATAATGTATTGAATAATAATTCCTATAGGGCTATAGTTTAAATACTAATATTTATTTGGTGGTATAGTAATTATAGCTTGGGATATTAAAATATATTTATCCCACCTACTTATAATATATGTTTGTATTTCCTACCTACTCTATTCTCCTATTGGAGGATTTTATTTTGGGAAACCATAGGATATGGAAAAAATATTCCAAAATGGAATTACCCTATTGGTTGATTTTCTAGGGTTTCTTATTTATTGTTTCCTTTTAATGGATTCCCTGTGACTGTTCACGGGTTCCATTCTTTGGATTTGGATTCTCGGTGGATTTCTTGGACTAGGTTTAGAAGAGATTTGGGTTTGGATTTGGATTGCAAAACTTGTGGGCTCTCCTTCAACTACCTACCATCACACGGGTTGCAGGTTAGAGACCATACCCTTGTTGGTTATCTTTGTTTTCATTGTCTGCAAGTGTTTAATCCATGAATGTTTTGTGTGGGGAATAAGAAATAGTTCATTTCATTCTCTCTATTCTTAATGGAAATGATTGGGAATTCCATGGGTTATGAGATCTTTATTTGGATGAAAGTTTGGAAGTTATCTTTTCTGTGGCTGTCGTGAATGCACGACATAGGATTTATATGTATTGATATTTCTCCCATTTATGGTGTGATTGTATTGGATTATTGTTGTTTTTGAGATTTCTTTCATGTTGTTAAAGATTTAAGGGAGTTTGTGGAGTTGAGAGGAGAGAGCCTTGTGAGCTTCCAGTCTGGCCTTGTCATGAGGAAGACTCGCAGGACTCATCTCCTTCTGAGACATTTTATATATTTTCTTTGCTTTAATGTGTTTTTATATTTGGAATAATTTTATTGTTTGTGTTGAGTCTATTTCATGATTTGGATTCAAGATTTGGTATTTGATGGTTTTCTAAACTTGTTGGAGATGTTTTTCCCTCCTGAAGTCTGCATTATGTTTTCAATTGGAGTTCCTTGGGTGAATTTTATTATTTTATTTTGTTCACATATTTTTATAGTTCATTTTGTGTCAATTCCAATGAGTATAAATGCATCATATTTGTCTCATTATGTTTCGAGCAGTTTTGATCCCGCACTTAAGCAGTTTTCTGCCAAAATTTATATTTTTTTCCTATGCGCTAAAAGAATGGCCATGTGTGCTAAAATAATCACCACATGCACTAAAATATCACTCAGATTCGCCAAATTATCAATCAAATGTGCCACTTCGGAGAATGTATGTGTCATTCTATTTATTTTTAGGGTTTTGTTCAGTTTGAAGTTTGTTTGATGTCAATTGGATTTTGGGCCGTAACAGAGGATTTTTTAGGGCATTTATGATGTTGTATAATGTTGATTTATTATTGGTGATGTCTTCATATGATTTATTTGTTATTTTTGTATGCATTTTAATCCATTTGAGTTGTTTGTGCTTCCTCTCTTGTTGATGCGCCAAGAGAGAGATTGAGATTCTTGTGATTATGCGCCAGCAAGTGGATAGGCCTTGCTGAGATTATTTGATGATTCATTTCAGATTTTATGGCATTTATTATGGCCTTGATATGTTTATTTGGCGAAGAGGCTCATTTATTTTTGGTTCTCATGATGTTACCTTTTACATGTTTCATGATTATGAGATGAGATTGTTGGTTGCATATGGATTGTTTATGATTCAGATTTATGTAGGTTCTCATATTTAATTATCATTATAGAGCCTCTTGTGTTGTCATGTTTGATACCATGTTAGGGGGGAGTGGGCTTCCTTGTGACGATCAGGGTCACGAGAGATAGACTTGCATGAGGTTCCTTGTAAGGATGCATGAAGTATAGACCACCAGGGCACATTGGGAGTTTATCATGATTTATAAATAAGTGATAACCTAATAATTAATGGGTTGGGTAGTTGGATTCATTAATAAAGATAAAACTGATGTGAGCCTCATGACTTGATCCTAGGGAGGATGTTTTAGGATAAGCATGAGAAGGTCATGAAGACGGTAAACCAAACTCTCTTGATCTCTCATAGGTTGAGTTGGTTCCGCATGTGTGTCACTTACCAAGAGGTTCCTTGAAAGGATGTTTGGGGGTATAAATCTAACAAAAGGTTCCTTGAAATGATGCTTGTAACATGAGATGACACTCCACTCCTACATGTGTTCCCTTTGATGATCTTATGACTATGCCTTGTTGACTGATAAGCCTCTGGGAGTTTCTTATTATGGTTGTTTGGGTTGGTTGTATTTTCTCCATGCTTGAGAGAGTTGTTGTAATCTTGTCTTTTTGTATTAAGTGTCAACATAGATGTAGAGTGTGTGTTGGGACCCTATGTCATCTACTAGCATGGGGGGTGGTTCCTTTGGTTCCACATGGTCGGGTGGTTGGTGCTTTTTACCAAGGGGTTTTTCCCCTTGTTGGTTTTCTTCATGTGTGGATGTGGATTCTCCTTCTTGATGGATTATGGATGTACCTGTAGCAAATTTATGTAATTAATATGATGGAATACATGTATGTAGTATCTTGTATGTGGTAGATGGAATCATGTAAAAGGAAGAGGTATGTTCATGATGTATTTTTATGTGAATGTATTTGTAAGTAGTTCATAATTGGTAGTTAGGGTATGTAGTGATTTGTAAATGTGGCAATGAGATCTATGGATATGTTCTTGTTAAATGAAGGGAATGACTTCATGTACCCAAATTTGGTAATGGAGTTGCAATTTAAATAGATGTGATTTATAATATGGTCTTCTTGTATTGGTTAGAAAGGAATTCTATGGTTATTCTTTAGATTGTGATTTAATATGTGAAAGAACCTTGAGAAATGGAATAATCTTAAATATCAATATTGAGGATGTTAGATAATATGGATAAGGTTTAGATAATTATGTCTCTATGTGTATGCTTGGAAATTAGGAAAAGTATGCATAGAATGCAAAAGGATCATGGAAGGAAAATATTAGGATTCTTGTGTTATGCATTGGGATTATTTTGAAATTGGGAAAGTGGTTAGATGTGTAGTTGGATTAGGAAAGGAAGCTATTGCTATTGGATTCATGGATATGCTTTTGGTGCTATGTGAAAACTATGATTTTATGAAGGAATTAGATATGTGAATAGATCATGTTGCTAATAGGATAAATTATGATGGAGGAGACATATATGACCATGTGAGAGTTTGAATGTAAAAGAAAATTGGGATTAAAAGGTATTGAGGCTTTATAATGAAGCTAATATGGAATGGATTGATTGCATAGTAATGGAATGTATATCATGCTAGATAAATAGTAAATGACTTGTATATGATGTATGCCATATACTTATAATGAAGTTAATGGATTTATATTGTTATATGTTTGTAAGTTACTAAATGAACTCTATGATTGAAGGATTAGTGTGATGGTGTGCTTTCGTAAAGGAATAAGGGAATTAGTTTATCATATGGATTGAAGAATGAATTATAGTTTATACTTTATGAGGAGATAATCATAATAAATGGAATGAGATCATGTTAGTATTAGAAGTGATTGAAGTATGATTAAATGGATTATCAAAGATGGATTTTACCTATGCATTAGGATTGCATCATCATGGAAAAGGAAAAGAGCATGTAGATAGGATATGTTGGGTTAAAACACATTTGGATTTGGTGCATAAAACGAATGCAGGATTTTGGGGTTGTCCTGCATTTTAAAAAGGAATGTAATATGCTAGTAGAATGGTATAATGGTATGCATTTCATAATGGATAGATAAGCTAGTGGGTTGCATATCTCATGATGAGGAAATTAAATATGATGCATTAATTTAAGATGGAATACGTTTATCATGTGAGTAGGTTGTCATTATGGAAGTTAAATGAGTAATGATGTTGAAGTACCCTAGGGAAAGGTTAATGATGTTATGTTATTTCCACTTGCGTAAATTAGTGAAATGTGAGATAATGTATGTTCATAATGTTTAAATGGTTAATGCATATAGTTATATGGAGATGTTATGTATTACATTAGTTGTTATTAAAAGTTAATTAAAAAAACATATATCAATTAGTATGATAGATGATTAGTTTTCTCTAGGTATTTTGGCAGGCATTACAATTCCCAACACTTGACATTCCTATTATTCTTCAAGATGGGGTTCTTCCCCTCATGGATAGAACTAACCTCCCTCCTAAAGAAGATCGTCAACCTATTCATATGGATGTGACTATACCTTCTCCTAAGGAGAACAATAATATTCTTCCTAAGGTTAGACATGTACCTCCTCCTCATGATGGACCCGGTCTCCTTCCTACACCTAATATACCTCCTTTGTATGCCACAATTCCACCTCCTTCCTCTTATCAAGAAAGTGCTCTGCTTCTTCTCTTGTTCAACCTAAAATACCTCAACCTAAGCCTTCAACTATAAAGGAGAGAAACATTCCTACTTTTCCAAGTGTTCCTCCTCCTTCTCAGCCTTCCACTAAGACTTGACGGAATTGTTGTGTGAGAGAACACCAACAAAGACATTGTGTTCAAGCTAGTGAAGCTATCTCTCAAAATACTCAATCTCCTAAGACTCCAACAGTTGACATGATTCCCTTTTCTCCTAAGCAAGATGTTCAACCTAATTCTCCAAATCATAAGTTGAACAAAACATGTGATGGTTTTACTCCTATTCATGTTCTTGCTCCTCTTTCTCTAAACTTTGATGAAGAAATGGGTGAAAATGTTATTCATGTTGGCAATACAACTCCTAATGCTTCTGATAGTGAGTATGAATATGTTGATGTGGACAAGCATTTGTCAATTGAATTTTCACAAACCCCAATCCTATCTCCTATAATCAAACAAAGTGACTTACTACATGAGCATAGTCCTTGTTTGGATCTTTTGATAGCTCCATCTGTTGTACTCGATGTCGATCCTTTTAATGTTGCTCGCCATCCCAAAATAGTGACTAGCAAGATCGAGAGGCGGATGTCATGCTAGATTAGCAATATTAGCATTGTAGATCTTCTCTGTCTCTCCTTTCTTACTCTTTTGTGACCATTCTTCTATGTGTGTCCCTATTTTTCTATTTTTTTCCTCAATTTCTACTTGGGGATGATGCAAAGCATTGAGATCTTTTCTTGGTCTCTTTCATGTTGACTCAAAAGACATCATCTCTTCCATTTCTTCCAAGGTAGTGTCCTTCTTTGGGGAATGATGATTATTATATGCATACACATACATGATATGCATGAGTTATCATGCAACATACTAACCCCAAGGAAAGTGAAACTACCTCGTGCTTCATGATCTATTTTCATTATCCTTGGGTTTATTCCTCGATTGGGGGCTAAATTCTTGCGATAACGTGCTCCCTCTCTTCTCTCTCTCTTGGTTGTATCGTACCTTAAAGCAACTGCTCCCGATAAGGTGTGTGTGATCGCATTAATGTGGGGGCATACAATCCACTCATATTTTTATTCTTGTAACTTAGAATTAATTAGTGAACTTTGTTTTGCTTTGTAATCTTTGGTATCCTTGCTTTCGTGACTCATAGTGAGGGGAACTTTTCTACTTGCAGTCATGGTTCTCCCCTTCTTGATCTTCCCTTTCACTTTGTTAATCAAAGTTGTAAGATCCTAAGTCCACTAGGGGCTTGGGGCATCTTGCCTCCTTGACGTGGTAAAAGTCTTTCAATCTTGTTTCCTTGTACTTTACTGGTAGTATTGGCATACACTCATACTCGTGCTAAAGTGGGGGATAAATGTATTGTCATAAAATTGTGACCCTAGCAATTTTTGACTGCATTAGGGTCCTCATGCACGCGAGATCAAATCCCCTAACCTGATCGGAGAACAAAGACTGTTCAACCCTCAAAATCTACTTCTCCCTTGGCCTCTGAACCACCCTGTTTGCAATCTACCCTAGATAAAAGGGTAGGATAGGGGCATAGCACCCCTTTCCCTCAAGGATAAGGTCATGGCACCCTTGTCCCTACCCTATTTTAAGGTAAGACCCTTCCTAAGCATACATTATAGGTTGTGCAGTGAATGGGAAACTTCCTCGATGTCGACCTGTGATGAAAATTAGTTTCATTAACCCTAATTGACATGTATTTAAGTGGCATTTTCCCTCTCATTTGGGTAAGTTGGTCAAGTTGGATAAGTTCAATAAGGTAAAAATTGGCGATCAAGCATTCTTTTCTAGCATTGAGCATTCTCAAGTCTCCCTTCAAGGCTAGGTGTTGCATTCAAGTCAAGGATTCAACCATTGAAGAGGAGAATGATTCCAACATTCAATTCCACACAAGTATTTCTATCAACATTCTATCTGCAACCTCCCTTGAGGTGATTTACAATTCAGTCTTTCATTTACATTCATTTGCAAGTACTTTCTTTCATTACTTGGTTAATTCCAAAACTGGGGTTTGACCTGAAGGCAAACCCCCAATCTAAACCCATTTTCCTCTCTTTTCTGTGTGTAGGTTGTAGGTGTGCAACTATACTTTTGGATTTAGGCTCAATTTCTAGAGGTGGAAAAACCCTTTTCGTTTCACGGATTTTTTGGAGGACTGTTTACATTCCCGCCATGGTCTAAGAAACTTTTCCTCAAATTCGCAAGACAACTTCATCTCGACATATTAGTGCCAGAACTAGATGCAGAGCTTCATCCCATACTCCTATCTCAAGTTATAATTAGTTCTTTGTCACTTTTGTACTACATGATTCGATTAATTCCTTTTCCATTTCAAATAGGAAGAGGGGATCAGCTTATCATTCCCATTTCATTCATAATTCTATCTTCTTCTTTGGAGGTTTGATTCTAGTGATTTTTCCTCTCCTCTTCCAATGTAATTAGGTGAAAAATGTTTGAATAGAAATATGTAGTGAAACTCTCATCTCTCCTTGGAGGGAAAGGGTAGTTTTCCACTTGATCTCTCATTCACACATTTTCACCCACCAAAACACTTTGGTTACATTACACAACTTAATGCATCTAGTTCCCATCAGGGGGAGTAGATACCCCTAACTTGTCTCTCAAATAGACAAATGTATCTGCATGCAAAGGCTTAGTGGAAATATTAGCAATTTGTTCCTTTGTAGACACATATTCTAGCTTCACTTCCTCTTCACTGGCTTTTTCTCTCAAGAAATGATACTTGATTGACACATGTTTAGTCTTTTAATTTTGCACCATATTCTTTGACATATTAATAGCACTGGATTTATCACAATATATGATAGTAGGCTCATCATAGATAACTTTGATATCCTTCAACATTTTCTTCATCCAAACTACCTGAGTGCAGTTACTAGAAGCAAAAATGTACTTAGCTTCAACAGTAGATAGGGAAACTGAATCTAGTTTCTTACTTGCCCATGAAACCAATCTCTTACCAAAAAAGAATGCACCACTAGAGGTACTCTTTCGGTCATCAACATCACCAGCCCAATTAGCATCAGTGTAAGATCATAACATGAAATCATCATTCCTCAAATACCACAAACCATAATCCACAGTTCCTCTCAAGTATCTGAATATCCTCTTTACAGCAGTGACATGACTCTCTTTTGGATTAGCTTGATATCTAGCAGCTATGCACACAGCATGCATAATGTCGGGTCTAGTCTAAGTCAAGTATAGCAGTCCACTAGCCATATATTTGTATAAGGTATGATTAGCTTTCGGAGATTCGTCATTTTTAAATAAATTGCAGCCAGTCACTATAGGAGTTCCAACCAGTTTAGAATCTTCTAAACCAAATTTCTTCAGTAATTCCTTCACATATTTAGTTTGAGATATAAAAATACGTTTTCCATTTTGTGAAATCTGCAAACCTAAGAAAATTTTCATCTCTCCTATCATAGACATCTCAAATTCTTTATGCATATCATTGGCAAAATTCATACTCAAGTTATCATCTCCTCCAAAGATAATATCATCAACAAAAACTTCAACAATTAAAATGTTATCATTCTCAATCTTGAAATATAGATTACTATCAGCAATACCTTTATTAAATCCCAATTTCAACAAATAATTATCCAATCTAGCATACAAGGCTCTAGGGGCTTGCTTCAATCCATAAACAAATTTTTTTCAGTTTGCATACCATGTCTCCATAATCTGATAATGAAAATTCATAAGGTTGCTCAATGTAGACTTCTTCCTCAAGATCACCATTCAAAAAGTCTGACTTGACATCCATTTGATATACCCTAAAATCCTTATAGGCAGCATATGCAAGCAAAAGTCTAACAACTTCAAGTCTAGCTATTGGAGAAAAAGTATCCTCATAATAAATTCCTTCTTTCTGTGAATATCCTTTGCATACTAGCCTTGCTTTGTGTCTAACAACTTCACCGACTTAATTCAATTTGTTCAATACCTATTTAGTACCAGTCATCTTCTTCTCTTTAGGTTTAGGCACAAGCTCCCATGTGTTATTCTTTTCAATCTGATCTAATTCTTCTTCCATAGCCTTTATCCAATTTTCATTTTTGCAAGCTTCAACAACATCTTTACGTTTAATTTTAGAAATCAAACATACCTATTCAGCAGCTAACCTTCTTCTAATCATCACATTTTTTTTTATCACCAATGATTTGATTTTTAGAATGATTCAATCTCACATACCTCAAAGTCTTCTAATTATTTTGATTTTCAAGTTCCTGCACCTCTTCACCTGCAGCAGCCACATCTAGATTAATAGTGTCTATCAGATCATTCTTCTTCAATTCTTCAATCTGATTTAGAGTTAAAACAACATTCTGATCATCATCATAACCGCATGCTCTAATCTCTTTTCCATAGTTCTCATCAACTTTCACATTTTTACTTTCCACTATCTTTCTCAGTCTCTTATTATAGCACCAGTAGGCTTTTCTTGAGACTAAGTTCTGCCTTTTGGATTGATATACCTTGAAGCCCACCACCATTGAGGCAAATCTTAATGTTAAACAGTTCAAATAAACGGAAGACAACTAAGAGGGGGGGTGAATCAATTGTCACAAATTATCAAAACTATTAGCAATTTAAAAATTTAATATCAGAACCCAAAACATTAATATTGCAATAGCAGTTAATCCAAATAAGCATAAACAATAATCACATAATAAGAGCCATCCACATGACACCAAGATTTATATGTGGAAACCTAGTAAAGGGAAAAACCATGGTAGAAAGCCTACCCACAGTCAAATAATACTTTTGCAGTAAGTATGTAAATTATAATTGAGGGGCCTGCACTTGCAAGAAGGCCAACAGCCTAGAGCGCATTGCTCATCACAAAAGGAGCCTCACTGACTACATGGAAATCTAGACTGCAATCGAGAGAAGTGTTGAACTACAAAAGATAGCATCTCCTATGCCTGAGTACAGTTCTGGTTAAGCTTAATACAGGAGGACTAAATCCTCTTACATAAACCCAATTTGATCTCCAATGATCAACCAACTCCTCTACCTGAATGATATTACATTATTCACACATTACATTCCTTGACCATGACCTCTAACATAACAATGATGATGTACAATGAGATCTTACATCTATATATACAAACCCTCGACCATAAACAATTAGGTTGGCCACCAGATAATAAACCAATTATATAATTACAAACCATGTTGAGCTTACACCAAACAAATAATATCCAACACATAAGACATCTCGAAAATACATCAAGAGGTCCAATCCACATGTTACATTAAAACCGGTCCATAACCTAGATCGAATGGGACCCAGTATAGGTCCACACGCTATAGCAATGATCTCCATTTACCAAGTCTCGAACATGATCACCAATAGCATCCTGAAACTCCACTAGAAGTTGCACCAACACCACTTATGCAATTCATCAAAGATCTTCATCAAAAGCTTTTCTGGTGAAACCCTCGCTAGAACCAGAAACTAAGCTTCTAAGCAAATAGGATAGCATCCGATCACCAGACCAAATATGAGCATGAGTATCATGAACAAGCCAATTCCATCACCAAACTGTATCGGAGCCTACCAGATCATGTCGGATCCAAATCAACCAAAAACCACTCAACCTACCAGGACCAGAAGGGTGTTGGTAGAGCATCCAAACAACTAGTGTTGGCATCAATGACAAAGCATCAAAGCAACACATAATCAATTCCACCAAATGGCCAACACTTACATCAAGCTCAACTATGTCACTAATTGTCATCAATCGATTGGGAACTAGTAACAGCTACCACAATGGTGTTATGTACTTTCCTTATACTAAGGATCTCACCGGTTGTACTCAAGCATGTGACTCCTTGAATGGCTTGATTTGTAATCATATAAGGTCTATCCAGCCATATAAACTCATCATGAACCCTAATTAGAATGCATCGGACCCATTCTGCTTCATCAAATATTGGAAAATGGATAAACTGCACGAAACCTTTGTCATAAAGAATCTTGTATTCTGGCTTCAGAATTCCCAAACTATCCATCATATGCTTGTTATAGAGTGTAAGCATGTCTTCATTGCCAAGTTCTTCACTATCACAATGAATGTATGCCTTGATATCTTCACTATGAAGAATAGTGTACAGGACTAAAGAAAATGCTCCTTCTGGATCATCTTCAACAGATTTGAAAGGATACTTTTTTAAAATGGGCCTTGCTCTATCATAAATTTCAACTATCGGAGGTGTAGCAATACTGGATGCAGATGGAATTGATGATATTAGGGTTTAAAAAGATAGATCGTGAATGGATAAATACCTTTTGATTCACAACTAGGTGTAGGAAATAGTTGAATGATTTCTTCAAGCTCGATTTTTGCTATCAAATCTCTTTCACTCTACTAGTCTGCTCTTTTCTCTTGTTCTCATTCTGAAGAATAAACTTTTGACATACCCTTTCAACCTTTTAAAACCTAATTTTGAGTTGTAATAAATGTTCATCCTTAAAGCTTCCGGTTATCTTACTTTTCATGAAATTGCCTATCGGAGTCAAAAATCTCCATGAAATATTTCAGATATTATCTGCATGCTTTATCTATATCTTATGAAACCTTCTAGAATCATTTATAGATCTCTGAAGAGGGGGTTCTATTGATCTGCATGAAAAACTCCCCCTAAGGCCAAAAATCCCTAGTTATCGGATGAGGTTCCATCACTGGATTCAGGTGTGGAGTCATTCTACACATTTGAATCTTCTTTCTTCACCCACATCTTCTTATGTTGATCTCTTATTTCATCTAACTTAGTTTTTCCTTTTTCATCTGATTTGTTCTTGTTCACCGATGCATTCTTGCTTCTGCAATGTCTTGCCATATGACTAACTTTGTTACATGCATGATAGACTACATTCCTCTGCATGTGAAGTAGTCACCGGCTAGGAGGGACCTCAAAGATATCAGTCCAGACCAGTCAGCAAGAGTAAACACAATGAAAACACATGGACATGATGGAGGCAATTTATAATAGATTGAATTATATCATGAAAACTTATTACAACCAACCAGTAACAACTAGGTTACAAAAACTAGCTCATAGGCTTGCTAAACATGCTCAAAATAGAGGACAGTTTACAACCGAGACCTCAAATCTTAAGATCTATTTTCTATGCTCACTCTAACTTCTTTATTACATTATAATGCTCTAATATAATGATTTATATGATCCAACTGAATCCGGTCACCCAAAAAGGGATCAAAACCTGAAGAACAAGACCTAACGTGTAAAAGCAACAAGGTCGGCCTCTGCCAAAGAAATTCCTTCAGAAAATCCAAAGGATGAATTGTAGATCACTGGGAAAGGTTGGACACATGCTAAGGAACATTGGAATCAATGCTCAAGGCTCTGCAATCTACGGAAGGGGATCGGTAGATCACCAAATAGATCCAGGCAACCGGTAACAGAAAACTATCTCAAAAACCGGTAGCGATAACTTGTCGGAAAACAATCCAAATGCTCCATAGTTTGGGAATAAGGAAGATGATCAAGTCTTCAAGTAAAATCCAACTCCATGGGTTTAAATCAGCCAAATCCAAGACACACAGAAAGAAATGTTGAAACTCCAAATAGAAAGGAAATATTTTTTTGGTTGATGCAAGATTGCTATCAACCGGGGATGCCCCTACATCATCATGGGTCTAAAGTCCATCTGATTTGGTCTCATTTTTTATTGGTTAGAAATATGTCCAAACATTCCACAAGCATAGAATCTCTTGTTCTAAAAGTTATTTATATGTTCTGCACATGTTTGACTTATGACTAAAGTTGTTGTATATGAAACACTGACCGGTAAAGTTAGGACCATTGTTCATATCATTCATCATCCCATTATTCATCCTACTTCTACATTGATTTTCCATATGACCAAATGTACCACAAGTAAAACATTTACCATTGAATTTATAGGTATTAGGTTGTCTTACCAAAGGTTTCTTGTCCTTCTTATGATGATTGTTTTGACCAGAACCGAAGTATTCTCCTTTCTCAAATCCAAGTCCATGCATATCTTTTCCATGTCTCTAACTTTCCAGCATCTCATCCAATCGGGCTGAACTAGCTTTAATTTTTTCTTTGTACTCATTACCAGTAGCCATCTCATCTCTTAGGATTATGATGTGCCTTTCAAGTTCTTGTCCATCATTCTTTGTGTGTGCTAATTCAAGCTTTAGCTGATCATTCTCATATATCAATTTATAACATTCATCAGATCTATCATTCAAGGATTAAGTCAAACTTTCTTGATTCTTATTTCGGTCTCCAAACTCCTTAGTCAGCTTCATTACAATAGATTGCATTTCATTCTTCAAAACTGCATTCTACCTGGCCAACTTCTCACATTCATTTGTCTTGTCTTGTAAGGCTTGATTGTCAACTCTTTGTTCTTCTTTCTTATGTAACTTGTCCATCTGCTCCTTTCCCTTTTCTCTAGAGGTGTTCAATTGATCTTTCAATATCTCAATGAATTCTTCAGCTGCACTTAGATTTCTTTTTAGACTACTCCTTTACTTCATCACTTCATCAAGGTCTTCAAGTGCCATAGTAAGTTGTTTCTACAAATCAGATTCCATTGATTCAATATTCTGGATCTTCCTCATTTTGTTAGACTTCCTTGGAGGAACTAGGCTCTGATTACAATTTTTGGAATCAATGAATGTTGAGACGGGGGTGAATCAGTGTTTTGCAATTCACAAATTTATTAAGACGATTCTTCAGCCATCAGATGCAAATAACTAAAAGAAAAGTGCAGATTCAAAACCCAAATAAGCATACAATCATAACACCAATATTTTTATGTGGAAACCCAAAAAGAGAAAAACCACAGTGGGATTTGAACCCACAATATTATTATACTATGGCTAATAGTAAAATAATATTACATGAGAGGAATGCACATGCATTTAGGAACACTGCCTAGAGCTCACTGCTCAATTATAAAAGGGCTACAACCTGGAGGAAGGCTCGGTTCCTTACAGGCTAATACAAAATGATTACAATGAGTAATGAACTAAATAAAAGAATCTAACTATGACAAATGATAGTTCCAGTTAGGCATAAGACGATCTGATGTTGTTGTTTTGTTAAACTGCTTTGTTCTTCTCTGCTACCAAATACTAGATCATTAACACTCAAGATGTGCATGTGAAACTGTGCTCAATCACACCAAAAATAATTTCACATGTACATACACACTCCAAAAAAGGTCAGCCAAGACCATCTTATATATCCACATGACCAAAATAAATCTCCAACTAGTCGGCTTCTCAAAATATCAAAATATGAAATGTGTAGCTATAAGTCAACTCAAATCTTCACAAAACCATATTTTGGATCCAAAACATATGATCACATGCTTCCCATAAGTAGGTCCAATTACCTTGAACTTACCGACAACCACCGGAATCACCTCAAATAATCTGGTCCACACGTTACACCACCAATAATGAAGATGGCCCTATTTTACTGCTCTATCGAATACTCGACCTTCTAACATGCTTAAGAAACAACACCGGAGGATAGGATTGCATGATAATGTGCTTCTCATACACAATCAACTTAACTATGACCACTGAAGCCAAAAGAATATCACCGAAAATGAGAAATGCTCACCAAAATTGTACACTGAGTAGCACCGACAGACTTATACCAAAACTTACTCAAGACATTTAGATATACCAAACTCCATACCGGATGAGATAAATAGGCTGAGTTGCCATCGATGACAACTCCTAAGAAATCTCATGCACCAGACATGATCAATATTCACCAGAGCATCATTGGAATAGTGTCTTATGCCAACACTCCCTTTTCATAACTAGGAAGAGGATCTTTGAATGCTCCATGATCATCATTTGTTTTGTGTCCTTCCACCATTATGTCACCTTTGTCTATTAAGTCTTGAACTAGATGTTTTAATCGTTGACAATCATTTGTTCTATGACCTTTGCTTCTATGAAACTCACAATGATGTGCATCATTCTACCATGTTGGTTTGACTTTTGGTTCAAAATATCATGTATTTGGCAACATTATGAGTTTTTTTGCAAGGAGCTCTTTGAATGCCGATTCAAGTGATTTCCCCAAAGGTGTGAATTTTCTTCAAAATGGTGCAGGGGCTAGTTTAGATCTAGTGTTATTTGGATTGTTTGTGGGTGTAGTATCTGATAAGTTTAAGCTTGGTTGCTTTGGTTTCATGTTATGTGTGTCAACTACACCATCATTAACAATGTTCTTGTTTCTTCTTCAGAATTTGAATTTGTCATTATTATTAATATTGTTATAATTATTGGAAAATTTGTGCTTTCTTTAGAGAATTTCAATGCTCCTCTTTTAACCAAGTCTTCCTCAATTTTGAGACCATTTTCGATCAGTTTTTTGAAACTTGGACATTGTAGTTGGAGTATATAAGTCATTTCACTATCTATATTGTCAATAAAGATGTCCATCTTTTCTCTCTCAAGTACCGGATGAGAATATCTAGCAAATAATATCCTCCACCTTTATTAGAATGTGAGGTATGATTCACTATTTTTCTCTTTTGTGTTACATAAGTCGAGCATAGTTATCTCATGTTGGATGTTGTATGAATATTGAGATACAAATTTTTTTACTAGCTCATTGAATGTTCTAATACCTGGTGTAAATTTTGATAACCATTCCATGGATTGTCCGCCCAAACTTCTTGGAAATAATCTCATTAAATAGGTGTCATTGTGTGCAAAATCCAAACTCATAGTGTAAAATTCCCTCACATGGTCTTGTGGGTCAATTTTGCCATTGTGTTTGTCGTATTTTGGAATTTCACAATCTGGTAGAAATGGTATCATGTTCAGATTCTGATCAAATGGATAGGGGAAAATGTCCTCCAATGAGTATCTCCCCATTGTTTTCGTTTGCATGTCTTGGATTTGTTGTTGAAGAGCTTGAATTTTTTGGGTTAAAATGCTTAAGGGATTATTATCATTAGTTCTTTCCTCAATTTATATTTTCTTGGAATCTTCTTTTAGTTGTTTATATTGAAATTAGTAGGTAGTTTAGCACCTTGACTTTCCAACATTAGAAAGTATTTTTCTGGGTCAGTTTCTAGAAGCTTTTTCATAAATTTTTGGAATTTGGGGTTTGTTGAGCCTCTTGAGTTAGTTCATCAGTTATCTTCTCTATTTCAGTATCTTGATACCTGTAAAAATGATTTTCCTCTCTTTCTACCATGATTGGTTGTGGTTCCATTTCCTTCCCTTTGAGTTTTTTTTTTTCTGAGCTCTATTTAGTACGAGCATACAAGTGATCTAATGGTGACTATTCTGAAAGGTTTGATTAGATGAGAATTGATGAAAGGCTACCCTAGACGGTGAATGAATTAGTAGGTGATTTCTTGTTGAGGCGGATTAGACAAGGAGATTTGACCACTTCTATTGAGAGATTGGGAAAAGGTGGATCTTTTTTGAAAGGCACGTGATCTCAAAGGTTCTCCATCAAACTCATTTACATGACCGTGTAGTTAATATTAAAAATGGTGTAAGAATGTGTGATGTTTTAACAAGAGTTTTGTTTAGAGAAAACTTCTCTTCTTCAAGATTTATTTTTGGCTAGGTTTCCCTTTTTTCAATTGATGGTAAATGGTCATACAAGTTATTGAAATTTTGATTGTTTTGAAAGGTTTCATTTCAAATACTATGTTTGGTAGATTCAAGTTGCAAAGTCAGAATAGGAGATTCGATGTTTTCCTATTGATGAGACTTATGTGTGTCAAATCATTAATGAAGTTTCCTATTTGAGGATGATGGATCCTGATAGTGAAGCTTAATTGATTTGACTAACTTGAGTATATATCAAGTATTTGATTCGTGTGTTTTTAAAAGATGTAATTGAATCACTTGTTGAAATTTGATCTATTTTGCTCAAGAAAGTTTTTTGTGACAGTATGACCTAAAAGAAGGCTGAAAAGGGTTTTTGAAACAACTTTTGATTTTCGCAAAGAATGTGAGGAAATGCCCTTTATCTCAAATGCACCAAAGTAAATGTGTTATAAGACTTGTCGAATGCGTTATCAGAAGTGTCAAATGTGCTAGGAAAATATTCAGAAGTGCCAAATTAATGATCAAATGTGCTAAGACATAAATCAAATGCGCCAGTTAAATGGTCAAATGTGCTACTATACTGGTCAAATCCACTACGGTGTTGATCCAATGCACTAATCTATTATTGCTTGCGAGTTTTCTAGATTTCTTGAGTTTTTGGATGATTTTTCTTTTTTTTTTAAATTTTAGTAGGATGTTTTTGTGATTTCTAACAAGAACATAGTAAGAAATCATGAACACAACAACATATTTGTTTCTAAATTAGACATTAAGTGTATGTTTTTAGGATCTTTTCAAATCCCATTCATTTTCACAGGTTTGAACAATTGAATACAAATTATTCAAACTCTTCTATTATAGAAAGGTCATTAATAATATCATAGCCCACATCTTGATACTTCGTCGGCTCAAACAACCTTGTCACACCCGACAGTGCGCCTGTTTTTTTGCCTTTTGCTAGAAATCGAACCAACTAAAATTTATTTTCAATTATGGTGAGTGTCTTGGGGGTAGATTCTTCCCCGCCCTTGCACTATGATATTATAATGTTTGGTTACTGACTCAGCTAGCTTTTATACTTAAGGTTCATAATAAAGGCTTTGTTCAGTGTGTCAATGATAAACTCCCTCAAGAGGCTTCCCAACCTTTAGAACAAAGGCTTTATGTATCTCAAAGATACTAGGGGAAGGTTATCAATGAACACTATTGTTGGATGTGATTTTCACCATAATCAACATTTGATTATAGTGGGTTGGAATACTTGGTGTTAGTCATTCCCCTCTCATCGGTCTTATGGGCTTCTCAAGAGGGCGGACCTTCTAATGGATTTAGCCTAATTGCAATAAATGAAAGAGTGAGTATGGTGTTTTGGTCACCCAATTAAGGGGAGAGAATAGACCTATCACAAAACAAAGAAAAAACAATATTCAATTGATCCTTCTAATTAAACTATGTGCCTAATTAAGCATGAAAATGAGAAAAATGGATAATTAATCAATAAATCTTCATGTTAGGTCTTCTAATCACATAGTCAATAGTTTATATCTATTTATGTTTTATCTTTAATTCTCATATTTCAACCTACAAATAGAAAAGAGACATGTTCATAAAATTGTTCTACTCTCTATATTAAATGTGCTAAAATAGTGATTAAAAGCACCAAAATAACGGTCATATGCACAACAAAATATGTCATAAACACTAAAAGATGTCAGATGCATTATAAAAATAGTTAAAAGTGCAAAGATAAATGTTAAATGCGCCACAAGAAACACTGAAAGTGTTATAAAAACCGTCAGAGGCAGTAAAATATAGGTCAAATCCACTAGAAGGTGTGTCGAATGCGCCAAAATGAACCTTCGTATCTGTACCTACAAAAAATCTATAATAAAATGTTAAATTTAGGGCAAGGCCCCATGGTAGGTGCCAAAAATGTGTGCACAAATACATGACAATCAAGTAACAATAGTGTAAATTACACACCAATGAAACATTAATATAAAAGAATTTGATTGATAAGCAAATTAAACAAAGCAATCCTTCAAAAGAATTCCATTGTTTCTCTATCTCTAAGGATTATTGAAGTCATAATTGTAGCATCAGAATTAGGAAATCATCAAAGCAATATATATAAAGACATGTTAATCATTATTAGCTCAATCACAAAAGCATTCATTGCAATGAATCTATACTAAGACACATTCAATAGAGACATGAGATAAAAAGCAGTCAAAAAATGAAAGATTATGCAAACCATAGACATGACTTGAATGCTCCTTCATGCAGTGCCATTTTTCTTCTTTCCTCTTCAAATGGTTGGATTGTGGATCTCACCTACAAGTGCACACACACAATTGAAAGCAAGATGGATATTGATGATTGATCAAGAGTACTAGAAGCATAAATTCGATAGCATAATTAGGGATTTTTTTTTTTCAAGGGATTTGATTGAAGAAATTCATCCAATTTATAGACAAATTGGAGAGATGAACAAATTAGCATGATAGTGATTCGAATGGAAATTCAAATCAAGAATAGCAAAATTATGACATGTCTATGACAAATTGCTATGCAAGGATTTATGACAATTTATGACAATTTATGACAAATTGCTATGCAAAGATTTATGACAAGAATTTGAAATAGAAATAGACATTTAGGAGAAATTAGAAAATTAGGTTGGAAATGATGACTTGGAAATTAGAAAATTGATGAAAAATAGGTAAATTAATTAATAATTTCTCATTCATTAATTAATTTACAAAAATAGGAGGAATTAATTAGCCAATTAAATGAACATTTAATTGTGACAAGAAGACTTAGGATAAATAAATAAATTATTTAACCTAGAGGGAAAATGCCAAACAAGATTAAATGAATAAATCATAAAACCTTGGAAGATGAATTAGAAATGCAAGGATGACAATTAGGTCTTGACAAAGGATAGTTGATATCGATTCGATCATGATTTTGAATTGATAAATGACCAATGTGATAAAAGATTTAATTGAAATTGGTTGACAAAAATCAATGACAAATTGACCAAATTGACATGATTGAAAAAGGACAAGGATCGATGATGAATCGATCGCAATATGACAAGATTGACAAAAGGACAAAGATCGACCAAAATCATGATTAAAGATTGTTGTCAACAAGACCAAATTCGAAGACGAGATGAATGAAGAATATAGAAGAATGACTTGATGCTCGCAAATGATAAAGATCAAGTGCAAATCATAGGAGAAATGTTAATGCGACGCAAAAACCTAAAATGAGGCAATGCGCAAATGTTAAAGTATGATTCCGCAAGCGTTGACCATTTTTAGGTGTCTACATTTTGCCCCTGTTTGAGACAATGCGATTTTAAGCGTTGTTTCAAAGAACAATAATGAAAATGCCCCAGACAATGATAATGACATATGAAAATGCCCCAGACAATAACAATGACATATGCATGCCCCCTTGAGGAATTGGCCGGAAACATGCAGAAAAGAGGCCAATTGATCGATAAAAATGATAGGATCGAACGGACTGACAATCGGAGATCGGATGCATGAAGGACAAGCAATTTAAGGTGCACAAGACCGCGACCAACATAAGATGGAGAGGATGCACGTCCATCTATGCAATGACAAAGAGCTATAAATGAGACCAAGAGGGTGAAAATTGCTCAGTTGCACTAGCTAAAGAGGAGGATTTGTTGCTCTGGAAAAGGACACTTGCAGAGAGATGGTGAACATTCAAATGGTAGATCACCTCAGAGAACATGTACTCATGCACAAATGACCGGATGATGTGGGAGCAGCGATATGGATCTCAAAAACCCATGTTTTCAATTTCATGAATTTGACTTGCTTGCGGGACATTGCGGGGCCCACAAGGGATGCAAAAACTGACTTCTGCGCTTGTGTAGGGTCTTCTGCGCTTGTGTCATGTCTTCTGCGCTTGTGTAAGGGTACACAAGCGCAAGAGTTAAGACAAGCACAAGAGTCAAGACACGGGCGCAAGAGTCAAGACACAAGCGCAATTGTGCATGTAAGACTCAATTTAGGTTCAAAACTGCATGCAAAGGACCTGAAAAGGGGGGACAAGGGTAGGATAGGTCAGAATAGATGAAAAACACCCTAAGGTGGACATGAGAATGAGGAAATGCAACCCGTAGGAGCAAACCCTAAAACTGACAAAATGTGCCCCAATTGTGATGCAGAGTCGACAGTATCCGTTGATCACACGGGAGAACCGACCTAACTGCTTCATGTTACGGCATAGACTCAGAAGCACGGACAGAGATACATTAGCAGGACTTGAGACATGTTAGGGATGAGGAGGATAGAGGGAGAACCCAGTGACAGAGGCACATGCTCCTTATGACAGATAGTGGACATTATGTAGTTTGACATTATATAGTCAGCCTGCGGGCCATACTTAGGACCAAATAGTCCAATTTTGTACTCCGATATTATTTTGACATATGATATGATATGCATCGATATGATGGGATGCAATGTGTTATGACTAATGTTATTTTCCATGTATGGATAACTTATGCACTTGTTTATGTACATATATGGATGCATTTTTATGTATTTTTGATGCATTTATGAAATGAAATGGATAAAATGCTTGATGTAATATGTGATGGAATGCAAATGTACTAACCAATGAATGCAGGATGCAGCATATATGTTTGGATATCGGAGCACTAGACCGAACTGACTATCCAGACTGACGGAAGAAATGTTAGTAAGAAATGAGATAGAGGACAGTTAGAGATGACGAAAAACTTGCTTTCAGTAATGCACTTTGTAGGTGAGAACCTTTATTTTTATGTAGCAAAATGGATGCGTAGCATCATGGCATTGAAGGCCAGAGCTGAAATGCAACCCTTTTTGCAAAAGACAGACACATCACAGACAATCACAATCAAAAAAGAAAGAGACCATGAGCCATCTCGGTCACTCTAAATCACTCAGTGACATCATCGAGCAACATAGGAACATGATCGAAGCCAAAGATAAATCAAGAAAAAGATAAGACACACAAATTCAAGCAAATCAGACAAACATCTTGATCTTTATTGTCAAAAGTTGAAAATGCTGATAGGACGATCATGCTGTCTGGTTTCAAGACATGTGGTACCCCGTCTAAGACAAGACACAGTCTGGTTTCGAGTATACCACACCCTGTATAAGACCCATGATAATAGGAACAAGGACAAATGATTTTGAGGCTGATATTCGATTGATATGACAGTTTGGATCAATTTAAGTGTTTGATTTGATTGAAAAGGTTCATCTATTAACGCATGATTTCATTAAAGCACAACGTTGGATTGATTGTCGTTGGATGTATACTTAGTGAGCTGTCGATACTCAAAGGGGATTTATTTTTATTGCAAAATGTTTGTTTTTGGATTTTAATGTTTTGAAATTTTTTTGTTCGTTTTTTTAGGACTTTATTTGACTTTTTAGGGATTTTTTTTTTTCAGGACATTATTTGATTTTTAGAATTATGTCAGGACATTTTTCAATTTTTATGATTTATTTCAGGACATTTTCAATTTTTTTTTGGAGATTTTTTCAGGACATTTTTCAATTTTTTTGATTTTTTTCAGGGCATTTTTCAATTTTTATGATCTTTTTTCAGGACATTTTTCAATTTTTATGATCTTTTTTCAATAATTTTGCCCCCAGTGTCTAGCAAGGAGAGGAATATGACAGGTGAATAAATAGGCTTGCTGAAATGATGGTGGATAGAGGGAAGACAAAGGCCTTTTATTATGGAGACAATACAAATGCAATTTTCAAGGGCTATTGCGCGATGGGACAAGAGACTGGATATGACAATGTAAAGCAGGAACATGGCACGAGGGACATGTCAAGAGGTTTTTGAAACCATGTTTAAATTTTGCGTCCTTATTACAGATCAAGATCAAGGAATGAAAAAGGGTGTATGGATAGTGATAAGATATGGATAGGATAAGCAAGACCAAGAATGGATAAGGGACATGGACTGAAGGTCGGGATTGGCTAAGGGATAGTGGCAGAAAGTTGCAATAAGCCAGGAAATATGGATGAAAGGTTGTAATAAGCAAATGGATAAATGACCAAAAGCTGTGATAGACTAAAAGCTGCAAACAAGATGCATGATTCTCATGAAGATCGTCAGCCTTGTCAAGATCAAAGGTGGAAAAGGAGATATGTACATGAGGGACAATAGGATATGAAGGGTAATGACATGGTATGATAGGATAATGAAGGGCAATAGGATATGAAGGAGGAAACCTGCCCCCAAGTGTGGTGTGCAAGAAGTTCATAAATTACGCATGACGCCTGTTTGCCAGGTTTTCATCACGGTACTTGCCCAAGGCGCCTGTTTGCCAGGTTTTCACCAGAGGACGAATTATTTTTCTTTATTTTTTTCTTTTCTTTTGTCTTTTTTTTTTTTTTGTATTTTGACTTTTTCAATAGAAGATGGACACATGATAGGGGATGGAAGAAGGAATCAAGCGTCCTTTTTTTTTGGATAGTAGCCTTGAAAAAAAAAAAAATGGACCATGACCTTTAAAAGCATGCTCAAAGACGTTGGTAGAATAAGGACATGGAAAATAAGATGAAACTAAGGCAAGGATTTATGCAAAGGATTGGACCAGAGGGATCGAAGGATGGAAAATATGCATTGGATAATGGATAAGGTATTGGAAGAATTGGGCTTCAGTGGACTGAAATGTTGGCAAGATTGACATTGGCACACACCTTGAGGGGTGATGGACTGATGGAGGAAAGACGTATTTTGGATATTGAGACTTGGATGGAGGAATAGCTTGGGATTTTGGGACATAAGGGCCCAAAATGGATGAAGAAGGTGATGGAGGAATAGACTTGGAAGGTTTGGATGGAGGAATAGCAACTTTTGATGCCAAGTTGGATGTTTCTTTTTGTGCTTCCAGGAGCTTCTTAGGAACCCACATTGTTTTGGATTTTTCATGCTTTTGTGGTTCCTTGGAGTGTATTGCTTGCACAAGGGATTTAGGAACCCATATATATTTTGACTTTTCTTTATTTTGCTCAGTGGGCCTTTGTGGCCTTTTGGATTTTTCTTTTTCTTTATAGATCATATTGTTCTTTGTTTTGACATGTCGATTATATTGGACATGTTGATCCTTGAATACATGTGGATTTCTAGACTTATGACTTTTATACTTGGCATCCAAATTGCTTGGAGGAGGAAAGGAATGCATGGATGGATATGAATGAAATGGAGTTATTTTGGATTTATGAAATTTACTCAAGGATGTGTGCCTTTGCTGACCTTGCATAGAGGACGAAGGAATATAAGGACCTAAGATGGATGGAAGGTATGATGGGGAAGGGATATGTTTGGATTTTGAAGGGATGTTGGATTTAGTAGGGGTACCCACGTCTTGAGAGTGAGTTGTGTAGACATGACCCTTAAGATCTTCTTTGACATGAAGGGATTCTTTCTTATGGAGATCTACTCCTTTGCCTTTATGAATATCTTGACTTGTAGGAGACTCTTTTCTTTGGGATGAAGATGCGAGTCCATTATGAGGTGGATATGATATGAGAGAAATAATGAGATCTTGAAGTGGATCGGATTGCACCAAAGTGGAAGAACCCATTGTGCATGTCGAGGGTTCATGAACATCTTACACTGACATGTTAGAATCATTAGGGGGATTAGGATCATGAGGGGGACTAGGATTGTGTAGTGGACATGGTTCAATGACAGGCTCTTCAAGAGATGGAATGGGAGAAATAATGGGATCATCAAAAGAAATGCGATCTTGGAGTGTATATGGAGCATTAAGACAAGGAGATGGAGGAACAAGTGGATCTTGTGGAGGATCTGAAGGAATAATTTGATCTTGACAAGGAGGAAGATCATTGGAATCCTCTTTAAAGGTTCTTTTCTCTTGACTTTCAATGGGATCATCGGAAAGGATGGAAGGGATATCTAGAATGTCAATGGGATTTGAAAGGACATTTTTTTCATGAAATGGAATGGGATCATTTGGGATTGGATGGACTAGGCTATCTTGATCTTGCTTGGGGAATGGAGTGTCAATAGGACTTTGGATAGGATGGACAAGAATAGGGGAATCATTGCAAGTGTTTAGGGAAATGGGATCCTGGTCAACAATTGGATGGGATGATAAAGTTTCAGGATCTTGATCTTGATCTGTTTCAAGACACGTTTCTTCATGCTCTAAACTATCCTCTTGACATGGGGTTGGACTTCGAATATGCATGGGGGATTTTGGCAAGGAGTCAATGTTTTGGCATGAAGGAAATGTACTTTGAACATTTGTGATGGATTCTAGCAACGAATCAATGCTTGAACATGAGGAAGAGGGACTTCGAATGGGGTCCTCTAAAACAAGTAATGGCAATAAAGTGCATGGTGGCATTGGGTCTTGTATTTTTGAAACATGACAAGGATGTGCATCATGAATTGGATTATCGTGGCAATCAATTATGGATAGCCCTTGGATAATTGCGTCCTTGGGTGTATTGTTTGATGAGGACAATATAGAAGGTTCTTGTGAAGCTTCTAAAGGTGTAGGGATAGATGCCACTGGAGAGTGAATTTGTTTGCAAGGGGATGAGGCATTGCTAGACACAATTGTATTATCTTGATCTTCTTCAAAGAACTCACTTGGTCATTTCCTTAAGAGCATTGCAATAAAGCCACCTTTCTTTCGAGGTTTTGACATAGTTGTATCTGGAATTTGAACTTGTTTGGCAAGGAGTTGGTGTTGGTTTGATGTCATGTTTGGATATTGGACTTGGTTCAATTGTTCTGACATGTTTGAAACTTGGGTTGGTGTGTGTTACAAGTTTTGTTTTTGAATTTGTGATTGTGGTTGTTGACATTGATATGTTGATTGAACTTGAACTTGTTGATATTCCACCATTGGTTGAACCATTTGTTGACATTGTATGGTTGGGTGGACATATTGTTGAAATTGAACCATTGGTTGCGTTGGTTGAATATGTTGAAATTGTTGAACAATTGGTTGTATTGGTTGAAAATCTGATTGATAGTAAACACCTTCTTGTTCTTGATGTGAAGGCACATAATGTTGTTGTCTCTTTTCTTGAAATTGTTTCATCATCTCTATTTGGGAGAGAATAGCTGGTATGTCTGATCGCTCAAGAAGAGATCTTACATCAATTGGCTCGATATTTGGATTTCGACCTGGAAATTTTCAAAACATTTTGGACATTTGTGATCTATTCTTCACAATGTTTTTCACTTTTTGTTCCAATATCTCATTTTCATGAGCTAGTTTCTCCTCTAGTTTTTGTATTTGGACATTTACATCATCATGATAAGTTTGATCCAAGTTCTGAGACATGTAGAGATTGGATTGACATGATTGATTGCTCAATTGTGATGACATGGATTCGTAAGAAGGTTGAGACCTCATTTCAACAAACATGTCACTATGCAATGCAACTAATGGGATTGACAAATGCAACCTAAAAGGATGACAATGCAACTTAATGTTTTTGTTGTTTTTGAAGATTTTGACAAACTTATGAATGCAAATCTAAAAGAGACCCTTAGGAAATTGGAATGATGTCTAGACCTCAAAGGACAAAAGGACTAAGTGACAAAGGACAAGATGACAATGTCTCCCCTATATGCTTGCATACTAAGCTAGGTTTGACGAAATGACAATAATGACAAAAATAGAAAAGGTTTGATAAGGTCTAGACTTCTTAACAATGACTTAGGGTTTATCAAAGATTTGGATTACTCAAGTATGACAAAACCTAGCTTTGACACTATATGCAAAAGGACAATTACTATGATATGATAATGACTTAAGCTTAATGAAGAGACTTAGGGTATGCAAATATGAATGTATGACAATAGTATGACTTTAATGCAAGAGGACATGTGCAAATGGATGACCCTTATTGATATGAAAAGGAGTATGACTTAGGTGAAACCTAACCTTGGTACTTGACAAATGACTTTGCAAAAAGCAACCTAGGATGAACCTAAATGTAAGTGACATGCATGTTAAGACAAGATTTTGAACAATATTTGACAACCATGTTTGAAGATGAGTTTTTGAATCTTGTTGAACCTTTGTTGGATGAATGTCTCTTATGTTTAACCTTGTTTTTGAATCAATTTGTCTTGTTTTTGAAATGAGATAAAATTCAACTTTTGACAATCAAAGAATACAAGATATTGCAACTTAGACTCAAGACAATCATGCTCATTTCCACATTTCTTATGGTAGGCAAAGACATTAGGTACTTGAGATGTAGACTTATTATGAGATTCAAGGAGAATACATAGATGCTTGACCCCACGGGCTCCCCTCCACGGCACTCACTTCTCAGGGCAGCCAAGCATTAGTCCCCATGGAAATCTCCCCATGGCGAACTTAGTATCTCTTCCAAGTATCCGAATTTGTCCTTCTCAAGAAACTAGAAGGGTTTTTGGCCTTTAAAAACAAGGTATGTAGTAAGGATTTCTGTTAAGCATTACTCCTTGATGTCACGCAAGCGTGATTGAGACATTAAGCCCATCAAGATACCAAACAAATGTAGTCGCGCAAGCACGATTTAGACCAAGAGGCCCTACTTAGATGTTGATATGGGAAAGAGTTCAAGGGTCATCACTTCCCAAGTAACTGCAATTCCCACGTAACACTTCCTTCAAAGCTTTCGCTCATCGGGTATTTTTTTATAGTGAGTTAGAATGCCAAGGAATTCTAGCCGTACTCACTTTGGGTCGTCCCCTTCTCACGATTATCACTTGCTTACAAAAGCAAAGTGGTCGGGAAGGCAGGCCCTCTAAATGTGACACACAATCAACAACACAAGCATGGTATCGAAGATCTAGATTTCTGATCACCCTATGAAGGATGAGAGCATACTCTCCTACTCCAATGTCATACTTAACAATCAAAGCAAACAAATGTTCATTCCAACCTATTTATAAATCAATAAGTGCCTAATTGAAAATCATAAACACAAAAGTTTGGTTGTTTCTCCAAGGCAACCTGCAAAACCCAAGTTAGAGGTTTGATTTGTTGTCTTTGACTATCGATTCTGCATAACACATGTTAGTAGTTTGATTTGTAGTCTTTGCCATGCGCATGCCAATATTCTGCATAGATAATTAGTACCAAAAACCAGAATGCAAAAAAAATAGAATGAAAACCACCCAAAAAAAAAAAATTACACAAGCGCAGAATGCATTTACACAGGCGCAGAATGCATAACACAGGCGCAAGTTGTCTTACACAGGCGCAGAAGTCTCCAGAATACCCTGCACGGCCCTGTTTTGGGGTTTTTGACCTGCAAATCAACTTCAAAGCACTCCAAAACATAGTTAAAGGGTTAGATGGTTAGTGTTCACGTCGGGTTCACCAATTAATGTAGGTTAGGAAATAGGAAATCATCAAAGCAATATATATAAAGACATGTTAATCATTATTAGCTCAATCACAAAAGCATTCATTGCAATGAATCTATCCTAAGACACATTCAATAGAGACATGAGATAAAAAGCATTCAAAAAATAAAAGATTATGCAAACCATAGACATGACTTGAACGCTCCTTCATGCGGCTCCATTGTTCTTCTTTCCTCTTCAAATGGTTGGATTGTGGATCTCACCTACAAGTGCACACACACAATTGAAAGCAAGATGGATATTGATGATTGATCAAGAGTACTAGAAGCATAAATTCGATAGCATAATTAGGGATTTTTTTTTTTCAAGGGATTTGATTGAAGAAATTCATCCAATTTATAGACAAATTGGAGAGATGAACAAATTAGCATGATAGTGATTCGAATGGAAATTCAAATCAAGAATAGCAAAATTATGACATGTCTATGACAAATTGCTATGCAAGGATTTATGACAATTTATGACAATTTATGACAAATTGCTATGCAAAGATTTATGACAAGAATTTGAAATAGAAATAGACATTTAGGAGAAATTAGAAAATTAGGTTGGAAATGATGACTTGGAAATTAGAAAATTGATGAAAAATAGGTAAATTAATTAATAATTTCTCATTCATTAATTAATTTACAAAAATAGGAGGAATTAATTAGCCAATTAAATGAACATTTAATTGTGACAAGAAGACTTAGGATAAATAAATAAATTATTTAACCTAGAGGGAAAATGCCAAACAAGATTAAATGAATAAATCATAAAACCTTGGAAGATGAATTAGAAATGCAAGGATGACAATTAGGTCTTGACAAAGGATAGTTGATATCAATTCGATCATGATTTTGAATTGATAAATGACCAATGTGATAAAAGATTTAATTGAAATTGGTTGACAAAAATCAATGACAAATTGACCAAATTGACATGATTGAAAAAGGACAAGGATCAATGACGAATCGATCGCAATATGACAAGATTGACAAAAGGACAAAGATCGACCAAAATCATGATTAAAGATTGTTGTCAACAAGACCAAATTCGAAGACGAGATGAATGAAGAATATAGAAGAATGACTCGATGCTTGCAAATGATAAAGATCAAGTGCGAATCATAGGAGAAATGTTAATGCGACGCAAAAACCTAAAATGAGGCAATGCGCAAATGTTAAAGTATGATTCCGCAAGCGTTGACCATTTTTAGGTGTCTACAATAATTTTTCTCATAATTTTTCTCTCAGATCATTGAGCACTTGACCTTAATATTGACAACCTAAATAATGAGTGCTATGATAATGATCTATATGATATGCAATTTAAGATCTTTTGAGATAATGACAATGTTGCTATAATTGATCTTATGATAATGGAAATGTTATGCTATTGATAATGAGATTTCTATACTATTGATAATGAGATTATGATCTAAAAAATGCTTCTAAAATGTTTTTTGTTTGAGAGAGACAAATAGAGAAAATCCTAGATCTTGAGCTTGGGACTTTAAACCTCACAATGAAAGAATGAGTCCTATTTATAGAATAAATGGGAAAATGAAGGGTTGTGATTCAAATAATTGAAGAAGGATTAGGATTTCTTGAGGAAGGGGTGATCCTCAATCCATGCACTCCTCTTCAACCCAATCACATGTTGACAAGTGTCAACATGAGAAGGCTTGAGAGGAGAGGGAAAAAGCATTAAATGCCTAAAGAGACTTGAGGGTTAAATTGGATGGTAAGGTTAAGGGATAAGTCTCTAACCAAGGGTTAAAGGTAGGTTAGTTGGATCAAAACCTTTAAGGCTTGAGGAGACTTTGAGGGTTAACTTGTGGAAGAAAAAAAGGCTTTCAATGCTATGAAAAAGCCTTATGATTTTGAGAAGTGACTCCTCCCTAATCCTTTAGTTTAGGAATGTGAAAACACTTAGAAGGGGATTAGGATAATGATAGGTGCTTAGACATGATTAAGAGAAGGGTTAGTGTGCAACTTGCATTTTCTAGAAAGTGCAAGTGGGTGAGGGTTTGGGGATTTTAAATAAATATTTATTTATTAAATGTGAGGGATGAGATTTTAGGGATTTAACTAAATATTAATTTATTTAAATGTGAGAGGAGGATTTAAATTAACAAATGTGATTTATTTGTTTAATTAATGGTCTGAGTTTGGTTGAAGTGAATTAAATTAAATAAATTGAGTAATTTATTTAATTAATATAAGAAAGGGGTTGGGGTGAATTAATTAAATACTAATTTAATTAATAGTTTAAAAGGAGAAAATATTAATTAAATGTGAATTTAATTAATAGTTGGATGAATGATATTTAAACAAATATAAAATACATTTAATTGGGTGGCCAGAAATAGGTGTCTACAGTTTCTTTTTGTTTTTCTATAAGAGGGACACCTTCGTTACTTTGTTATTTTGCACCTTGTGCACTTGTGTCAATATTCTCTGGAGGGGAATGTTGCAAGGTGTGCACCCTTGGTCTCTTGTGTTGTGTAGTGCAATGCTCGGGTTTGTGACATGGCTTAACTGTCTCCTATGGATTATATAAGTCTAGTGGTTGTATCGGGCATTAACATATCAATCTTTTGGTGCAATGGCAACCACACTTGTAACAAGAGGTATCAGAGCTTGGTCACAAGTTCAAACCCCTTCTCTTGCACTGGGGGGGGTCACAAGGTGTGCACCCTTGGTCTCCTTGTGTTGTGTAATGCAACACCCAGGTTTGTGACATGGCTTAACTGCCTCCTATGGATTCTATAAGTCTAGTAGCTATATCGAGCATTAACAGGTCAATCTTTTGGCACAACGACAACCACACTTGTAACAAGGAAGTCTCCTGGTTCAGCCCATCATTCTTCTCATCTTGTCCAACCTTTGTCAAAGGAATATCATTGTCATGTGTAGAAATATCATGAAAATTAATGTCACTTGGAGGGACTTGTTCTTCATCAATCAATTTATCCTTCTTCATCTCTTCAAGGATCTATACAATATTCTCTTTTGTTTCTCTCTTTATCCTTTCTATAGATCATTCTTATCCTTTAACTCTCGTTCTTGCATCTATGATAATTTAACTATCTCAGGTGACATGAGTAAGAGACGCTCCTACCTTACTCAATGCTTGTTCATCAGTTTTGCTTCTTTCAAAACTACCTCTTGTCTTTCAACACCTAATGTATTTGCAAGACCCACTAGAAGTTTATCAAGAATTTTTCTTAGATCCATATTAAATGTCATTAAGTAAATCACTATAGATTTTTTAATTTTAGCTTTATCTACCAGAGGCATATCATCATTTAATTATGTTATTTTCTCTAATGCTCCATGTTCAACAATTGTATTGAATGAGGCATCCTGTTATAAGGGCTCATGCTCTCGTACATCCTTCTTGGTCTTATTTGTTTTATTCAATTCATCATTTTCCTTTTCTTCTTCTTCTCAATTATCACTTTCAATATTTAGTGGACTTTAGAAACTTCTCTCTTTTTTCCTATTGCTTTTTTCAAGTTGCTTCTTCTTCTCTTCAAGAGCCTCATTCTATTTTGGGACCACAATAATAGATCTCTTTTTACTATGAGGATTTTGTGTAGGTCCAAAAGGCTTGGTAGATGTAAAAATGGTAGTGGCAGACCTACCCATTCTCCTAGGTGCTTGTGAAGATTGTGGGTCATTAGCAACAACATGGGATGCATCAACAGTTCGTTTAGATGGTGTCCCCAACATCTTTTCCAACCCTATCTTACTTTTCTCAAATTTTTCATCAACTTTCTTCTTCAAAATATGGCTAGTGATCTCCTTATATGTCCCAAATCTCTCTCTATTGGGATCCTTAGGCTTTTTGACCAAAATGTCAGCATATGCAACCCATGTAGATCCAAAGACCTCATAAGACAACTTTGGAATCCATGAAATTATAGGCTCAACAACCTCCATATAGCAATTGTCCTTGTAAGCCATAAATGTAATAAACTTTTTATATCCCTCAACAACTTTAGTAGGTATCCTAAACCTTTTTTTCATCTCACTTTGGAATATTTAAAATAAACCCCAGTATGCATCATCAAATGATTTGTTGTCTGTAAAGCTATGCATATAGCTGAACTAATCTATTTTGCAACATAAATATCCTTTCTTTAGACTGCCCTTTTGACACCAGGAAATTCTTTCATGAAATAAAGCATTAGGAAAACAATTAGAGACCCATACCAAAAGGTATATTTTGTTTCCTTGGTCTTATACAATTTTTCCATTAGTTTTTACCTCAGAAGCTCACAGAGATCAAAATCTTTTCTTTCCTTTACCATTTGGTACGCATTGTGCATGATCATTACAATGGAAGATCCCTCTCTATTTGTAAAATTATATCTTGTAGGTGATACCCATTGTGGCATCGCGGACTCCCAAATCAACAATTTCATCTATTGGCAATGCTCTCTTATCAAATTTGGCTCTGATTAGTCTAATAACTTTATTATTTTTTGCATACTTCAATGCAGTGACTTCTCCAGTGGAGCACAAGCATGTCAATTTCCTTATTGCCTCATTTGTGATCATATAGGGTTGATCTAAGTAGATAAATTCCTCATGTATATGTCTCAAAACAATCTAGATTCACTCTTATTCATTAATCATGGGAAAACTTTTTCATACATCCAACTTCATCTCGTCCAATCCAACATACTCTGGTTTTAGCATGAAATGATCATCCAACATATGCATGTTCCTAAGTTCTTCCATTTTCACGTGGTTTTGTATTCATTCAAGGATGAATTGATGTAAATCTTGTCATCCTCAATATGAATTACATTAATAAGAACGCGGGAAAATTCGTTGGTCCTATCATTCTCAATAGACTAATGTGGACACTTCTTGAATATTGGTCTTGGCTTGTCCACAACATCAATAACCCTAGGTGTAGCCATTCTTAACTTCTTAAAGCTACAGTTGTAAAACAACTTAAAAAAAAACCTCGAAATTTGATTGTTAGGGTTTGAATGCAATAGCTTCTTTAAAAGCTTTTGTGTTATTCTTCTTTTATCACTCTTGAATGCATAAAGTGATGTCAAAATGATTGAGTATCATTTAAATAGCTTTCCCATCTACCATAGCAAGTCCACATTGAATTCTCATAGGTTTCATCATCTTTTAAACACTTTTTCATACCAGTGCTCTATGAAACACTAGGTAAACCTCCACAAAGATATGAGCTTCTATAAATTTGACCAAAAGACATAATATCACCACCCAACCAAGTCCATGTCACTATTAATCAATTAAACACCTTTGCTTTGAATAGGGGGCTTTGAGAAATCTGTAATTTATAATTCCCCCTGAGCTATTACCTTTTCTCTTTAGTTTTTATAAGAACCATTTGCACCATCCTGAGGTATAGATTCATCCTTTACTTCAATTTCTTCCTTCTTCTAAATTTTGTCCATCTCCTTCTTCATCTAAACCAGATCAACCTTCTTTTGTGGAATAGAGGATTTAATGTTCTTTCCTCCGCAAAACCTTAAAATGTGTCCAATTTTATTACAGTTATAGCATGTAGGACCATGTTGTAGACAATTTCACCTCTTCTCATATTAGATCTACAAGCAATAGCCCTACGACCAAATTTTGTGTATGTGTAACAATAACCATGGAAAGATTGAGTAGTCATTGTATTGTTTTTGTTCATGAAACCATTCCTCGTCACTCTATTTTTGCATTCGTTAGCTTTATGGTCAATTTTATTGAAAGTATAGCACTGATCATTAAATGGTTGAGGCCTTAGAGTCCTAAATAAATTCATGTTCATTCTACTCCTACATTCAACAGCCTTATATCCAATCTTATTGCAAGAAAAGAAATTACCACTGTAATATTAAGAATAATTGGTTTGAGCCATTTGATTAGGAGTTGACCTTCTAAAGTTCTTCTTCTTGTTTCATACTTGTGTAAAAAAATTCTTGTCCCCTTCCATCTTCTTAGACTCATCTTGTGATTTTTATTTTCCTTTCTCATTCTTGACATCAATCTTAGAGATTTCTCCTTTCTTAAAACCAAGGCCACCCTTGTTCTTTTGTGGATTCTAATAACTAAGCACGTCGTCAAGGAGGTCACTTTCACCTTTGAGTTTCAAACCTTTCTCTATTTGTTCTTTTAGATCCTCTAATTATTTTCTCAAAGCAACAATTGCTTCCTCAAGTTGGTCCATTTAGTAGTTATATCATGAAGCTTGGTCTCTAAACAATCTACAATATTCTTTCCTTCTTCAACTTGGATCTTTAGGTTTACTATGTCATAATCTTCCTTCTTGATTTTATCATCGCATTCTTTGCTCCCTTAATTCTTAGTTTGTTCAAATGATAATTTCATCTTCTTCTATTTTGGGTTTGTCCCTACATCCCTTGATTTCTTCAATTTGATATTTCAATCTAACAATCAACTTCTCTACCTTATTGAATTTGGTCTTGTATTATTCACATTCCTCTATTGCAATATCTAGGTCATCAAGAACATACCAAAGTTCTTAAAAATTTTCTTCACAATCATTAGGATCAATATCCAACTACCATTAGGTTCCATTTCTTCTAAATATGATTTTAGAAGAATCTCACTATTCAACATTTATTTTTGTGTTCAAGTGCAGGATCTACCTCAGTTGTTAGAGTATTACCTTAGGAACCTTTCTATAATACTAATTATTGAACACAACCAGATGTTGAGAGTTGGGGGGTGAATCAACAATATTGAAAACTTAAGCATCAATTAACTATTTATCCATTAAATTAGATCTACTAAAAGAAATAATATAAATAAAGCATGCACCACACAAGAACACAAATATTTTTATGTGGAAAACCCAAAGAGGGAAAACCAAGGTGAGAGTTAACTCACACTATATGAAACAAATATTACAATTTTTTTTTAAGGTTTCACTACTCTCGGAATGACTTGTAGTTTGGGATTCACTACTTCAAGGAAAGATACATGAATATTACAATGAAGATACAAATGTGATTTTTTGTAGAATAATCATCTAACATCTATTGGTGGTGTAGCCCCTTTTATAGCACTATTACTCCATCACATTGGTTTTTTATACTTCATATTCAATTGATACATCAAAAAATTATTTTGCACATCATGTCACACTTCACCACTTCACAAATGGTCTATTAATCTTTATATATCCTCTGCAATGCTTCCTCACATCAATTAAGTTGGCTCCTGATCAAATGAAAAGTGTGACCCAAGATAGGTCAACTCCAAACATGTATATCACACATCAAAATTAGGTTATGGATCAACCCAAGGAATAGATAAACCTCAAACAAATCTTATCACATCCTTCAAAGAAATTGAAGTAGGTCAAGATCAACTACAATTGAGGGAACTTAATCTATCAACCCAAATATTAAAACCATAGTCAAAATTGTTAGCTAATTGCCTTTACACCACCAGAGAAAAGCCAAAAACATCATGTGGACCAAAAAGGAATCATTGTGAACCATAAACTTGTCCTCTCTAAAACCATCTCTTGAAGAAATCAATCATTAGATGTTAGCACAAAATAATAAACTCATTGAATAGGTAAAAGAAGGGCAACCTGGATAGTCAATTACACTTCAACATATAAGATATAGCACTGAAGAGAACACCTAAAAATCATATTTACTAAATCATTATACCTTCCTAAACATATACCCAAATTTGCACAAGCATACTAATCATTGTGTAAGAATATGGAGCATTCTAGTGAGTCAACTGGGACTCATTACACTGTTAAACTGTAGTCCAAAGAGCATACACTTATAAATTTTGATGTACACTTATATATGACTTGAAGTTTAGGAATTAGATACCTTACAAAGTACCAAACTTGAATCCATAGCTGCATAATGTGAAAATGCAATGCAACAAGATAAGGACCAAAATACCAACTCCTAGACAAAAGAGAATACACTATTCAACACTTAGACAAATTTCCTTAGTATAAGTATGAAACTAGACTCTCGTATCACATAACTAACTCATTGAGCATGTAGCCAACAACTAATGCAACTACATCCCATAGCCACAACATAGAGCATGTGCAATAGAGTGCTACCACATACTTGCCAATCATCTAGACTGATATTTTGCCATGGATATATCTGATGAACTTCCAAACTATCTTCAATCATTTTGAATACATTTCAAACCATCTCTCCCAAATGTCTCATCACACAACATTTGTCTCTCTTCAACTTCACCAATGATCACAAGTTGACATCAATGACAACGCCATGTTGCACATATTGCTAACAAACTCAGTTTGATAAACGTATTAACAAAATTGACTGGTGAGATAATGGTTTACATGTAGTTAAGTGAGTGTATGGAAGAATTTAACTGTGTATGAGGTAGTTAAGTATTTTTATTGAGGATGTGATTGGTCTGCATGATAGAGTGAACTAATTTGACTAACGAGATAGCTATTTTGATTGAATAGTTAACTCATTAAATGGGATTTATGGATTTGGCAATTTATTTAATGGATAATAAAGAATATGAGGTGGAATTTGTTGTTTTATTTTAATTTTTGTGGGATAATAGATGGATAATAGATTTTTTCCTCATTTTTTTAAAATTTATTTAAATAATTAAATAATAATGAATTGATTAACTAAATCATGATGGATTAATGATAATGGATATTGATCGATGACATTAATAATATAGTAATGACGAAAGAAGAAATAAAATATATACATAGCATGAACAACATTATGAACACCAAAATAAACCTCCATTTATTTAATCTAAATACCTAATTATATTCACTATTAACTTTTTAAATAAAAGATTAAATCTCAATTTTAGTCTCAACCTTAAATGGATTTTTTTCCTTTACCTTATTAATCTCATAGTCCTCCTCAAGAATGTATAGCTCTAACATTCATCTTATATATATCTAATGCCACCTTTCATAATAGCAGTAGAAATGTTGAAGCTACTTCAATAATATTTAGGTAGTGGTTTCAAAATTTCTAGAAGGTTTATAAACCCCTCATCCCTAACTCCCATATATACATGTTTTATACCTAGACCTAGATTTAATCACCCTAAGTTAGATTGGTGAGTGTAGGATTGACCTAGGCCACTTTCATAGTCATAAGTATAATCCTTACCTTTTTAAAATTAAATTTAAATTTATCCTTTGTTAAACACCACACTAGCTATTCTGAGTTGACTTAGTAGATATTATGTTGATTTGTGTGCTTGGTTCTTGTATTTAAGGATATTCATTCACTCATTTGAAAATCATGTTGGAGATCAAAAATACCTCCTACAGCATTCTCCTTGAGCACATCTAGTGTATAATAATTTAGAGAAAAAAAATGAATCTAGTAGCATCTGCGTCATAACGCATCTTCCCATAACCATTGCATATTTGTTTTCCTCTATCTTTTCACTCAAAGTTGTAAAGTTGGTCCATTATGGAATTGATCAAAGATAAAATCACCCCCATAATCTGGTAAACCTCCTTAAGGTGTATGTAAACACCACTCATCCGTATGTATTGTGGGTTGACATAGTGCACATTATATTGATTTGTTTGTTTGGTTCTTGTATTTAAATACATTCATTGACTCATTTAAAATTCATGTTGGAGATCATAAGGATATCTTAAAGCATTTTTATTGAGCGCATCTAGAATCTACTACTATAGAGAACAAAAAGAATCTAGTAGCATCGACCTCACAACACATTTTCTAAAGACAACTACATAAAAGTGTTGGATATTGTTGCTGCTAGGATATGTTGTTGTCATTGATGTCAACATATTCTTGTGTTCATGTGTTCCAGTATTGCAGAGAGATGGTTTGGTTGTTTCAGTTTGTATTTTGCAGATGTGTTGGTGCAGATTTGTGATTTCAGTGATGAAGAATGTCTAGTTGATTCAGTGTTGGTTTCATGATGACATGTGGTGATTTGATCGAGTTATGAATTCATATATGAGGATTGGTTTTTCAGTTTTTAGTGTTGCAGTGTTCTGGTATTTGATCTGTTGTGCTCCAAAATGATTATATCTTGAGTTACGGGTTTGGGACAGTGTTTAGGATGTTTGTATGTATCTTCAATTCAGATGCTTCGTGATTTGGTGCTTTGCAAGTTATCTTTCTAGTCCCAGTTGTTGATGTTGAGTGTTCTTGAGTATCAGTGTCTTGATCGATGAAGATTTGATTAAGTATTTTTGGTGTAGCTATTGCAGATGGTTCTAGCATGCTTGTTGGTGTTTTTTAATCGCCTATTTGTTTTGTTGGTTCACATTGATTACTGTGCACATTATTGAGGATCTTGGGGTCTGGTGATGTTCTTCATGTTATGTGATATTTTTGATGGTGTAGCATGTTGTGGATGATCTTGGCGATATTTCTAGTGGTGTTGTGTGTTCGTGGATTTGATTTGGGTCCATGTTATGTCATCATGGCATTGTATTGGTCTAGTGGTTGATCTATGTATCATGTTACATAATTTTGTAATTAGGTCTTAAGGGTTGAGCCGACCTTGTAGTCAAGGTTGATGATTTGTATAAATAAGTGTCATATTCATGTAATTTGGATATTGGTGTTATGTCTACATTATAAGAGAGTGATGTATGTGCGAACAAGAGAATTCATCTTTTGGTGAGAAGTGTAGAGAAGAGAGTGTTGCAGAGCAAACAAATGTGCTTAACCAGAACTGTCATTAGACATTTGGAGATGATATCCTTTCAGTTCATCTAATCTGGATTGTAGTGTGATCTTTGTAATGAAGTGAGCCTTCCTCAAGGTTGTATCCCTTTCTTGTTTTGAGCAGTGAGCTCTAGGCAGTGTGCCTGAATGCATGTGCATTCCCCATTTTAATATTTTTACATACTACTGCAGAGTATCATCTTATTGTGGGTAGGTTCCCACCATGGCTTTTCCCTTAACTAGGTTTTCCATGTCAAAATCTTGGTGTTATGTGTGTTTTTGTTATTGTGGTTATGTTTGTTCTTGCTGTAATTGATCAGATATAAAGTTATGCTTAAATTGTAAGGTCTGGTGAAAATTGATTCACCCCTCTCCCCCCCTCTCAATTTTCTTTCATTGTTGTTGCCAACAATTGGTATCAGAGCTAGATCCTCCGGAAGAAACTTGACCGCTTGAGGAGATACAGGATGGCAACCTATGTTTTCAAGAAAGAGAGTCTGATATTTGATGGAATCAATTACACTGTATGGAAGGACCGAATGGAGTTTCATTTAAAGTGTCTTGGAGATGATTATTGGAAGATTACAAAGAATACCTAAAATGTTCCTCAAAATGGTCTGGTTACTGCAAATGAGATCAAGGATGTTGAACATAACATAAGAGATAAAGAAGCATTGTTGAGTGCCCTGACCGATTCAGAGATGACTAATGTGATGGGATTGTAGACTGCACAAGATCTGGGAAAAGTTAGAGACCTTGTATGAAGGAGATAAACAAGTCAAAGTTGCTAAACTGTAGAGTTTGAAAGGAAAGTATGAGATGCTAAAGATGGGAGAAGATGAGAACATGTCATCATTTATGGCTAAAGTGAATGAACTTGTCATGAATATCAGATGTGGTGATGGAACTCTTGAAGAAGATGAGATTATTGCTAAAGTGATGAGATCCTTGCCTCCTACTTACAAACCTAAAGTTGTTGTTATTGATGAGATCCGGATTTGTGACCACTGTGACAAGAGACATGTTGGTTGGTAAACTTGTTGCTTTTTATGTGAGTGAATTTGGAGAATCACATGGTAAATTTGAGACTGCATTCAAAGCCTTTGTATCCGGGAAGGAGGAGTATGATCTTGGAGAAAGTTTATCTAGGGTTTCCAAATATGAAAGAGAAATGAGAGAGATGGAAGAATGGGAAAGAGAGTTGGAAGAGCTTGATGCACTTATTGCTCGAAGATTACCTAAGGGAGTTGGTAAGTATAATGGGAAGTTACCTTTGAAATGTTTCTCTTGTAATAAGATAGGACATTTTGCTTCTAGGTGTCCCAAAAGAATGTCAAAGTAAGATATACATGATAAATTTAATAAGAATGATAGATACGAGAAGCATGACAAGTATGATAAGCCCTATAAGCCTAAAAAGAAGTACAAATATCAAAAGAAATGATATTGTGTTACTGATGAAGGTGTGACAAATGAAGAGTTTGAGAATGGGAATTCAGAAGATGAATTTGTATTTATTGCTATCAAGGAAGATAATCTGGTACCAGTGGATTCTACAAGTTGCATTATTGAGGAGAAAGCTATGGCTGCTAAGATTGAAGAGAAATATGAATGGGTAATTGACAGCGGTTTTTCACATCATATGATAGGTGATAAAAGTAAATTTGTGAATATGGAGAAGTATGTTGGTGGTATAGTGAGATTTGGAGATGATAAAGCTTGTGTAATTCATTGTAGAGTTTTTATTTCTCTTGATGGTAAGCATAATATTGATGATATCTTATATGTTGAAGTTTTAAAGCATAATCTTTTCAGTGTTGGACACATGGTTGATAAGAGATATGATTTGCAATTCAAGAATGGTAAATGCAAGATTTTGAATGCCTTCGGTATAGAGATTGCATCAAGAACTAAGACTAAAGGTAATATCTTTCATTTGAATGTTGGTGAGAAAATTTGTTTGATTGCTTAGATAGATGAAAGTTGGTTTTGGTATAGAAGGATGTGTCATGTTAATTTTGACTGTATGATTAAGATGAGTTCTACTCAATCTGTTAGAGATTTGCCTAAGATTGTGAAACTTTATAATCTGGTATGTAAATAAATGTCAGTTGCGAAAGAAAAGAAGAATTTCATTCAAGAGTAAGCGGTATACATCTAATGGATTATTAGATCTTGTGCATATTGATTTGTGTGGTCCTACAAGAGTGAGAAGTGTGCAGGGTGACAGATATTTCATGTTGTTGATTGATGGCTATTCTAGATCGATGTGGGTTACTTTTCTAAGGGAGAAATCAAAAGCACTAAAGAAAATCAAGATATTCAAAGCTAAGGTGGACACAAAGACGGGATTGAAGATGAAATATATGAGATCTAATAGAGGATGAGAATTTACATCCAATGATTTTGATTCATTTGTGAAAAGCATGGAATTAGAAGTCAATTATCCGCTCCTAGAACCCGTCAGCAGAATGGAGTTGCTGAAAGAAAGAACAGAACTATTTTGGATGTTGCTAGGACTATGTTGATTAAAGAGAATGTTCTGAAAACCTTTTGGAGAGAAGTTGTTAGCACTGTTGTATACACATTCAATCGGGTGCATATAAAAGGTGATTCTAGTAAGACTCCTTATGAATTATAGTTTGATCATGTTCCTACAGTTAAATATTTTAGAATTTTTGGAAGCAAATGTTATATCAAAAGAGATGAGGATATAGGAAAGTTCGATGTAAGATGTGATGAAGGAATCTTCTTGGGTTATTCTACTAAGAGAAAGGCCTATCGGTGTTACAATGAGAGGTTGAGAAAGATAGTGGAAAGTACAAATGTGAAGGTTGATCAATGTCATAGAAAGAAGATCAAAGCATGCGGATATGAGTTTGATGATCAGAATGTTATTTCAAGGCAAGTGCATACTGAGAGCCTAAAGATGAATGATCTAGTAGAGATAGTTAATCCAGATATTGCTATTGTTGGTGAAGAAGTTCAAGAACCTAAGAATCAGAATAATCAAAAGACTCCGAGGTATGTGAGATTAAATCATTCAAAAATCAGATTATTGATGATAAAAATAAAGGTGTGGTGACTAGGAGAAGGATTGTTGCTGAAGAGATATTTTTGATTTCCAAGATTGAATATAGATATTGTTGAAGCTTGTAAATATGGAATTGGATAAAAGATATGGAAGAATAGTTGAATCAGATTGAGAAGAAAAAAACATGGGGACTTGTTTTGAGACCAAAAGACAAGAATGTGATTGGTACAAAATGGGTCTAAATTGAATGAAGTCAGTGAAGTGGTTAGAAACAAAGCAAGTTTGGTATGTAAAGGATTCTCACAGATGGAAGGAATTGATTATGAGGAGACTTTTTCTCCGGTAGCTATAATTGAAGTTGTTGGATTACTTCTTGTATATGCTTCTTCTAAGGATTTCAAGGTATATCAGATGGATGTAAAGTCATCCTTTTTGAATGGTGATTTGGAAGAGGAAGTCTATATTGAGAAATCAGATGGCTTTTCATTATCAGATGAAGGAGACATGGTATGCAGATTGAAGAAAGCAATGTATGGACTTAAACAAGCCTCTAGAGCTTGGTATGCTAGATTGGATAAGTATTTGATGAAATTGGGATTCTATAAAGGTATTGCTGATAGTAATTTATACTTTAAGGTTGATAATGACAACAATTTGATTGTTGAAGTTTTTGTTGATGACATTGTTTTTGGAGGAGATGATGATTTGAGTATGAGGTTTGTTGATGATATGAAAAAATATTTTGATATGTTTATGATAGGTGAGATGAAATTCTTCTTAGGATTGCATATTACATAGACTGATAAAGGCATTTTCATTTCTCAATATAAGTATGTGAAGAAATTGTTGAAGAAGTTTGGGTTAGATAAGAACTCCTATGGTGACTGCATGCAAGTTGTCTAAGTATGATGAATCTCTGAAAGTTAATCAGACCTTGTATAGATCTATTGTTGGTGGACTACTATACAAGACTTAGACTAGACTAGATATTATGCATGTTGTTTGTCTTTGTGCAAGATTTCAAGCTGATCCTAAAGAAAGTCATCCTATTGTTGTGAAGAGGATTTCAAAATACTTGAAGGGGACAGTTTATTATGGTTTGTGGTATCCGAAGAATGATGATTTCATATTATGTGATTATACTGATGTTGGTTGGATAGGTGATGTTGATGACCAGAAGAGTACCTTCAGTGGTGTGTTCTTTTTGGGAAAGAATTTGGTTTCTTGGGCAAGTAAGAAGCAAGATGCTTTTGTTGGCAGTGGGCCAGCGTCCCTCACGGGGATTCGCGACATGGTTTAATAGCCTCTTGTGGACTCTATAAGTCTAGTGGTTGTATTGGGCATCGACAAGTCGATCTTTTGGTACAACGACAACCCTATCTTGTAACAGCTATTTCTCTATCTACTACAAAAGCTGAATACATTGTTGCTGCTAGCAACTGTACTCAGGTAGTTTGGATGAAGCATATGTTGAAGGACATTAGAGTTGTTTATGAAGAGCCTATTGTTATATATTGTAACAATTCAAGTGCTATTAATATTTCCAAGAATCCAGCACTACATTCTAAAACAAAGCATATATCAATCAAGTGTCATTTCTTGAGGGAGAAAGTCAATAAGGAAGAAATCAAATTGGAGTATGTATCTACAAAGGATCAGATTGCAGATATCTTTACTAGGCCTTTGTCTATAGATACATTTGTATATCAGAGAGATAAGTTAGGGGTCTCTACTCCTCCTGATGAGAACTAGATGCATTGAGATGCATCAATCTGGTGAACTTCATAGTCTTATCTTATTATCCGGATTAATGAGCGGGTGTTGCTACTCAGTAGGAATAGTCAATGTGTGGTTTAGTGGTTTGTGTTTGGGGCAGAGAATCATAATTTTCATATTTTTAGAAGGCGAAATTTTGTTTTCAGAGCCTTTTTGCATTGATGCCAAAGGGGGAGAGAAGCATGTGAAAAATTGTATTATCTTGGAAGCTTTGTGTGCATGATCTCAGGGGGAGATTGTTGGTGTTGATTTCTTTGTTTGCACTGATTGTTTTTCACATCCATGTGTTTCCATCAATGCCAAAGTGGAGATTTTTGGATATTGCTACTGCTAGGATATGTTGTTGTCATTGATGTCAACATATTCCTATGTTCCTGTGTTCTGGCATTGCAGAGAGATGGTTTGGTTGTTTCAGTTAGTATGTTGCAGATGTGTTGATGTAGATTTGTGATTTAGTAATGAAGATCACTAGTTGATTCAGTGTTGGTTTCATGATGATATGTGGTGATTTGATCGAGTCATGGATTCCGGTATGAGGATTGATTTTTTAGTGTTCATTGTTGTCGTGTTCTGGTATTTGATTTGTTGTGCTCTGGAATGATTATATCTTGAGTTGCGGATTTGGGAGAGTGTTTGGGATGTTCATGTGTATCTTCAATTTAGATGGTTCATGATTTGGTGCTTCGCAAGTTATCTTTCTAGTCCCAATTGTTGTTGTTGAGTGTTCTTGAGTATCAACATGTTAATCGATGAAGATTTGATTAAGTGGTGTTGGTGTAACTATTGTGGATGGTTCCAATGTGCTTGTTGGTGTTTCCTAATCATGTCCTATTTGTTTTGATGGTTCACATTGATCATTGTGCGCATTATTGAGGATCTTATGGGTTCGATGATGTTCTTCGTGTTATGCGACATTTTCGATGGTGTAGCGTGTTGTGGATGATCTAGGCAATATTTCTAGTGGTGTTGTGTGTTCATGAATTTTATTTGGGTCCATGCTATGTCGTCATGGCATTGTATTGATCTGGTGATTGATCTATGTATCATGTGATGTAATTTTGTAATTAGGTCTTAAGGGTTGAGTCGACCTTGTAGTCAAGGTTGATGATTTGTATAAATAAGTGTCATATTCATGTAATTTGGATATCGGTGTTGTGTCTGCATTATCATAGATTGGCATATGTGCAAACAAGTGAATTCATCTTTCGATGAGAAGTGTAAAGTAGAGAGTGTTGTAGAGTAGACAAATGCACTTAACTAGAACTTTCATCGGGCATTTGGAGATGTTATCCTTTCAGTTCATCTAATCCGGATTGTAGAATGATCTTTGTAAGGCAATGACCCTTCCTCGGGGTTGTAGCTATTTCTTGATTTGAGCAGTGAGCTCTAGACAGTGTGCTTGAATGCATGTACATTCCCCATTGTAATATTTTCACATGCTACTGCAGAGTATCATCTTATTGTGGGTAGGTTCCCACCGTGATTATTCCCTTAATCGGGGTTTCCACGTCAAAATCTTGGTGTTATGTGTGTTGTTATTATTGTTATTATCTTCTTTCTTGTTGCAATTGATCAGATATAAAGTTGTGCTTAAATTGTAAGATCTGACGAAAACTTATTCACCCCTCACCCCCCGCCCCCCTCTTAGTTTTCTTTCATTGTTGTTGCCAAGAAAAGATTCATTGTCATCTATCATTTCCCTCAAAGTTCTAAATTTAGTCCATCGGGGTTTTATCAAGGAGAACTTCACCCTCACAATACAAAAAAAATCCCCAAAGGTGCATGTAAACATGATACATCCCTATGTTGTAACCCAAAAATTAGAATTCAAGGTGAGCAAGTGAATCCCAATAGTCTTCTACTAGATCAAATCAATGAGTTCCACATTGATTCACAGGTAGGTTTAGATTTTCACTTGTGGAGATTAGCTCTACACTCACATAAGTGATTTAAATCAAAAAAAGTGTTAATATCTTCATCTAATTCATCTCTAAATACCATAGCATTAGCAGATCAAATCTTGTCTCCTCGCAATACTTCTCAATTGTCAAATTCTAAGCTAAGTATCATATGTGTGTGTTTATTTGATTTCCAATTCTAATTTTACATTTATTTCAATTCTCAATCCTAACTTATTGTCCAAAAATAAATTTCTTTATTCTTATAATTTAATCAACTATCATTTGATAGTTTATATCAAGAATGTGATTTTACGTCTAAAATAATAATAAATAAAAATAAATTAATTCAATAAAATTAAAAAATGATATAAAATGAAACGATCTTTGATCTATTTCTAAAATTGAATGACTTGTGAAAAAACTCACCGAAAATCAATTTATCCAAAGTGCACAAACCCAATAGAAAAAAAAGAAATAAGAGTTATGCCAAAAACAATTGATACGAAATTAACTATAATATTCGCATAAAATAAAATAAAATACAATACCCACATAAAATAAAACACAATACCCACATAAAATAAAAGCAATATCCACACCCACATGTAGGGGATAATACAACTCACACACATAAACAGATAGGCAGGGATTTGGATGAGAAGATAATGAGTCTATGATCAACAAAGAAAAGGGCATCCAACAAAAGAATGAATAATACAAAAAATTTACACTGTAATCACTGCACTTGTAAAAATGCAATGCCCAGATATGTTCAAGAAATAATACACACTTCCACCACTGTAATGAATGTAGCTTTCAGTGGGAAGTTTACAGCTTCCAACCAGGACCGACTGTACCTAACTACAGTCAGGATTCACGGACTGAATTGTTATGTGGGTCCTGTGTAACGATTTCAGACCTTCTCAGGATAAGAAGGCATGATGCATCAATCAAAGAGAAAAAAGCGATTTCCTATCATGCTCATTTCAAGATCATTCGAAATTTATGTAACAAAGATGGGAGTATTATTTGGGTGATTTTGCATATCTATAGATTTCGGTATATCGATTTGAGACGATTTTTTTGTTATCTATATATTCAATTTAACTACTTATAGCTATTGTTCTGGTTTCTAGGTAGTGACGATACACACTATAAGATTCGTTAATTTGTCATATGTGACAAATTTCAAAAGATGATCATTTCAAAGTGTCATCCAATACCTACTTAAAGATTCCCCAATAAAATCCACTACAACCACCTCAAAAATCGACAATGACTCCAATTAAAGTCCAAAAATTCTAACAACTATTGATACATGTGAAATTTAATAGTAGGCTTTTAATTATCAAATTTTTTGTTTTGGAGGTTTGGGTGAGCAAGGAGTGAACGGTTAGTGTGTTGGTGCTCTTCGTCTAGTAGTTTTATATATTACTTATATTATTTTAAAAAAATAGTTGTGTTTTTATTAGTTGAAATTTATTTTAGACTATTAGATTGGATGATTTTTCAGCATTATTGTTTCTTTATTATCTAAAATTTTGTGATGAATGGACAATTTTACATTTAATTATTTTAGTAGGGTTTGGAATGTATGTTCTTTATGTTTGACATATGTCTTGTATGGTATTTTTTTTTAATAAATTAAAATGTGTAATAGATACAATAATAGAACATATGATAGATATTGTTTAAGGCTCTTCAAATTTTTGTGAAGTTATGTGATGAGAGGATATAAACATTTGGTATAATCAATGTGCGTCTTTACAAAATATTTGACTTTGTAATTATTGTTGCCTCTCTAGAAGCTTCTCTACCAATATTATTCACATGCTAAAAAGAGACATCTATAAGGACATTAGAAACGACAACTTTTTCTTAAAATTAACCAAGATAGAACCAATAGAATCACTTCCAAAAAATAGACATCATTGTTTTTATTATCTTCTTGAAAATAGGCCCATTGTTCTTCCAAGTATATCATAGCCTCCTTTGGTTGGAAATCCTTCCATAAGGTCAACTGAGAGTATGGTCTCATTAGTTTTGTAGGATACAAAGCATTATATTTGTATACATTGTTGTATTTGCACACTTCACAACAATGATCTAGAATCATAAGAGTGTTATGTATTAGTTGACTAGTGTATTATGAAATTTTTAATAGGCTTTACTCTTTTTAGAGAAAGTCAAGACTCTAAAAATGAGGTCTTATTCAATATTATGATAAAAAATATGTGTAACTTTATTAATTAAAGAGAATCCAATATATGCTCAATCTTTTTAAGCTTTGTTAGGACAAAAAAAAATTCAACCTTGCCTTTAGTTTCATTTTTCCACCATAATCTTAGAGGTAAAAATAAGGTCATTTTTTATATCAACAAACATGATTTGTTAGGCATGCAAGATCTCAAGAACATACCAATGCTTGAATCGAGTTGATATTTCTATGTACTTCATGTTTTCTTTCTTTCATTCATTTCTTTTCAAACATGTAAATGAAATCTTACTTTTCCATTATTTCACATTAATTGATTATAATGATTGATGGACAATTATATGTTAGGTTTAAATTTTATATATTAAATTTCAAACAATGACTGGATAATCCACACAAAAATTGAGATTTGATGCAACTCCTTCCATATCAAATGAAAATTATATGACAAAGAGGTTTTAAAGCACCTTTAATTTTATTTCTTAAGAAAATTTATAAATTGCGGGAAATTTTTAGTGTCTATTTGTTAAAAAAATCTTTTTTAGATGAGAGTAAAGACCCCATAGTTAAATATGGACCATAAGTTCCATGATGAGATATTTTGATAGTAGTACATTTTTTTAAAGTAAAAAAGTGATTCAAATTTTATTCTAAAAGACTTTATTTGTACTATAACATGTACTGAATAATGTTATTAATTTTTCCATCACAAGGTTATATATATATAAAATGTTATTGACAAGTTTAGGATCACTTTAGCTTTTATTGTACAATCTTAAATATACAAACATAATCAATAGAATATATCAAATAGAATTTGCTACATTTTATAGAATCTTTGGAAAAGATTGTAAAAAATTTATGTGAGAGAAATTATAAACATAGCACAAGGGAACTAAATCATGAATAGAAAATGTGTGTGTGTGCACATGCGTACATACAAACATATTAAATTGTTGATGTTTAGGAATTAAAATCTCTCATTTCTAAAAATCAGATATATTCTTTAAGTTGTTACCTTACATCCACCTTTGTTTTTCTATTGTAATTGTTGCACGTCCATGATGGATACAATTATGTTACTCTAAAAAAATCATTTTAAAGAAATCTCTAATCATAAATAGGACAAGACAAATTGATTGTTAGATTCAAAACAATTTCTACATGCAAATAATAAAAATTCAATTCTATCATTTCACCATATTAGACAAAATTCAAAATTCATTATTATAATCATTAAATAAAATGATAGAATAATAACTAAAAAATAATAATATCAATATATTTAGTAAAAAATTGTGTTTTTCAGACATTTTATTTAACAACACTTTATATGAAATAATTGCATAACAAATTTATAATAACTACTAACTAAAATCAAAAAGTGAAAGTGAAAGAATAAGTTAATAAAATTAGTAATTACCCTCCAACCTAAATAAAGATAATAAAAGGCAAGTTCACCCCACAACGTGATGGTTTGTCATAAGCCTATTAATTAAACATTCCCGAGTTTGACTCCCATGCACTCCCTCACTGATATAAGGAAGGTCAAGTTGGAGTTATAAGGAGATGGAGCGATGTCAACTTGATATGCACTCCCTCACTGATATAAGGAAGGTCAAGTTGGAGTTATAAGGAGATGGAACGATGTCCCTTGAGTCATGGTCAACTTGATAAGTGTTCCCCCACTGATATAAAGAAGGTCGAGTTGGTGTTATAAGGAGATGGAGCGATAAGGATCGAGCTGGAGAGATAAGGAGATAGAAGGAATATGAGTTATAAGGAGTGAAAGTGGAGAGATGAGGAGTGAGATGGTGCCTCAAGAATTGAAGGAGATTTGAGAGCTACAAGAGACAAATTAGAGAGGTGTTCATGTCTCAACAAGTCAAAAAATTACCATGAGGATGGGGACCCTCATTGTGACCCCACTGATTTATAGTTTCAATCAAAAGCGATTATGAATCAAAAAATAATAATAAATAAAAGATTAACTAATTTCTTTACTAATTAAAAAGATAGTTCCAATCAAAAGCAATTATGAATCAAAAAATAATAATAAATAAAAGATTAACTAATTTCTTTACTAATTAAAAAGAAACATCCTTGTTATAAAATAATAGACTAACTAAAGAAAGTAATTAAAAAGAAACATCACTATTATAAATCATTCCATTACCATAAACAAACCAACGGAAGAATATTATTATTTACAAGGAAAAAAGAGAATAACTCTGACCGTCGGAATCTAAAAAGACATATATGGCGGAGCTTAAGCAGCACGTCGTACCATGGTTAGGTTAGTCTCAACTAGAGGTTTTTCTCTGTGGTTAGGTGTTTTAAATAGCAAGGAGGACCACGTTAACTTTTGCCCGCGGTCACTCGTATATACTTCTGTCATGGGCGGGACAATATCCGTGCAATCTGAAAAATAGATCCCGTATTACGTGTCGCCATGCTGATGCCACTAGCTAGTAACAAACTCCTTCAAGCTCTATAAATATAGCCCCGCCGGAGGAGAGGAAGATAAGTTTTATAGAAGAGAAGAGTAGAGAATAGAAGAGAAGAGAAGAGAAGAGAAGAGTAGAGTAGAGTAGAGAATGCATAGATGAAGGGATTGTTGAAATGCAAATCTCAATCCCGGTCTCAGTTTGTGGATGGTTCCACCTCTGAAGATCTGAGGCTGGTCAGGCGCCTTGGCCATGGCAACATGAGCACGGTGTTCTTGGCTGTTCATCGCCACACCAACAAGGCTTTTGCTTTAAAAGTGATGAATAAGGAACTTCTTCAACAGAGGAACGCCTGCAAAATGGCGGCTACAGAAAAGGAGATCCTGTCTTGTTTGGATCATCCATTTCTGCCGTCTTTGCTTACCCACTTTGAGTCGGAGAATCATACATTTCTGGCCATGGAGTACTGTTCTGGAGGAGATATTAACGTCTTGAGACATAGGCAGCCTACTAAGACATTCTCAGAGTCTACGATAAGGTGAATATTCATTTCTTTGTTTCTATTTCTTCTCCTTTTGGTTCCTCATTGAATCCTCTCTCTCTCTCTGCAAAAATTATAGATTCATGTTATGTTTTTTTGGCTACACAGAAATGTGTTTTTATATGGGAGGATTTTAAATGATTCATAAATCTTTTTGTTGTCTGAGGGTATCCATTTCATTGTATAACTAATATAATCTTGATTTCATTTCTTAAGAGTTTTTTAACATAATCTCAACTTATTTTTTATATATTTTTTTTTTTAGAATTTTGAAGTTTGGGATATCCACTTCATCAAAATCATTCAGAATATGATCTTTAACTTCATTTCTTAATTGATGAAAGAATAATATTATACTTTTAAGAGTTTTGAATATTGATGAAAGAGTCATCGATTGTATTTTGAATGAGAAAATTGTTTTTGTTGGTTTCAAAAGATTGATTTTGTTGTTTATGAAATAATTGAAGAGTATTTGTTTAGATCTCGGAAGAGTAACAAATTTATACACTCAATAAAGCTTGATCCAATCAATTATTGAGTTGTCTTGTTTGCATGGATGCGCAGATTCTACGCAGCGGAGGTGGTTGTGGCATTGGAGTATTTGCACGAGCAGGGAATAGTCTACAGAGATCTGAAGCCGGAGAACATATTAGTGCAAGATAGTGGGCACATAATGCTCACCGATTTTGATCTATCCCTGCGTCTCATATCCGACGAGGGCCAAGATGGTGAGTGGAAGTCTCGTTCATTTGTGGGTACAGAGGAGTACATTGCACCGGAGATCCTGTGGGGGAAACCCCACTCGTACTCGGTGGATTGGTGGTCCTTGGGCGTCTTTCTGTACGAAATGAGCCACGGGCGGACACCTTTCAGGGGGTCAAGTAGAAAGGACACTTTTGTCAATATATTGAGCAAGGACCCAGTCTTCTCATCCTCATCTTCTCTCCACGATCTTACCGTGAAGCTCCTTGCAAAAGATCCGACTGAGCGGCTAAACAGAAAGCAAGTAAAAAGCCACCCATTTTTCCGCGGAATGAGATGGGACCAATTGCAGTTTGTTTCGAGGCCTCCTTTTGTGCCGCCGCTACCCACTGAAACTCATGCGCTGAGTTTTCACCCAGAAGAAGATGCAGAAGAAGCAGACATGAGCATTAAATCCGAAGGCAATAGCTATTCGGAATTTGGCTTGGAAGAAGACGAAACGAGCAAATGCACATTTCGGGAGTTTTAAGGCCAGCACTGTTTCAGGTCATGACGTCACACTTCCCTAAACTAGGACTTTTTGTTACCCATACCAACAAGGCCTATATTTGACGGCCAATCCTCTCTGTAAACTAATTTTTTGAATGGTTATCCATAAAAAGTTGCCAAAAATGCATATCTAGACAGAGGAATATATAAAACAATAATTTAATTATAATTTACAACACAAATAATAATTTAATTGTATATCCTAAACACAGTTATACGGCCATCAAATTTACTCTACGCCGCCACGCATATTTCTGGAAAGTTCGGCCGACGCGTAACTAACTCGGCTACTTTTTTCCCGTCAAATTTAACTCGATCGATGATATTGGGGCGTCACTCTCCAACACGCTTTCCTGGAAATCGCTTAACCGCAGTGGTTTGGAATTATGTGGCACTCAGGTGCCACGTGTATGGATGAGAGCGTAATAATTGGCAAGCTCTGTGGTGTTACAAAAAGTTTCTTGTGTGGCTGCGGTGCGGTCACAACATTATCTTATACAAACAGCCTTTTGATTTTTAGAAAAAAGCAATATCAAAAGTACGACCACGTGGTTACGCATGAGCGGACATTTGTGTGATAGAAACTTGCGTGGACACACATGAAGAGCGTTTGGTGAGAATCACGTGGGAAGACTATTGATCTGCCAAAGTTCAAAACAATTCGGTCTTCGGGTTCGCTGTTCAATAGCTACGTTTTGTAAATGTCAAATAACGTTTTAATAACTTAAATGTTTTTTATTAAAGAAGCAGCAAAATCAAATGTTTTTTATTAAAGAAGCAGCAAAATCAAGGGTGCTGACCCTTATGATTTTTGGGGTGAAAGGAGACTTCCCTTTACGTCTACGACTAACCACAGTCTAAGCAATGCTATCATTAGGTTCAACAAAAGGAGAATCTGGTAGGAAGGGATCTGTTGGAAGCTGTTATGCAACGGCAGGGGAAGAGAACAGTCAAAGGAGAACAAGTAACTTAAATGTTATAAGTATAATGAACTGAATTTTTTTGGAGTAGTTTTTAAATATTTATATATATTTAAAATATATGTGTAAGAAAAATAATCAAAATGTAAAAAATGATAGAGTGGTATAGGCAAATGTTTTAGAGAGCAAGTTTTTTTTTTTTAATTCTAATTTAAAAATAATAATAAATACATTTTTTTTTATATTCCAAACTTTTTAAGTTTTCTCAACCTCTCACTTAAGTTTTTTTTGGAATGTACAAGTTTATGAATTTGAAGAGCGACTTTCATTTAATCCATGTACATTTATATTAATTCCTATAAAATGACACTTCTCTTTTCTACAATATAAATTTAGAAATACAACAATGGATATTCATAAATGATTTTAAATGGTCCTCTCCTTCCATTGTGTTTGAAAATTTTAGAGCCACAATTTAAATATTTATCCACTCTTCTTCTATTTAGTTTTCATAAACAAGGAGAAGTAACTTTCATTTTAGACTTACAGTTATTTTTGAATGATTGTTGTTTATCAATATTTGTCTTTTTGATGAATTATTTTATTTATTGCATTTTTATATTATGTATTTAAAATAGGATGAACTTATTTAAGTGGGTATTTATTTGGGTACAAACTATATGCATTTAATTTTGTGGTTGTATTTATATGTTTGTTGAATATGTACTACATCTCCTTTATTCCATATTACTTATATGTACTACTCACCTCGTAGTGTATCATAACATCCACTCATTCAAACAAGTGAAATCCAAGGAAATTAGAAACTTTACTAGACTTAGTATTCCTCTGCACACAACATTACAATGAAATTTAAATGAGTAATTTGTCATCTTTCCTCTTGCCAACAATGTTGATAGATATAGATATATACCTAAGCTCTTATAATTATCATCAAATGAATGGAAATGTTATGGGTAGATGCGACACACACAAATAATTTAATATTTTATTGATAAAAAATTATTCAAGTAAATAAGATTAATAATAAAGAAAATTAAATTATAGCACCTCACCATTATAAGTTACAAATGATTAAGGAGGATTCTCCCAAAGCTAGTTGTAAGCAACATGTAGGTCTTTGTCCAATAATGTAATGAAGAGTAACACATTACATAGGTAAGATACCAAATAACATAATAATAAAGAAAAAAATTATATACAAATGAAATTCAAGAATAATGTGTGGTTGTATGATGGCTAACCTTAGTATTGTAAATAAAAATAATAATAAAAAATTGTGTGTCCAAATAATCAAAATGACTAAGCTATAATAAATAGATATTTAGCCAATGCTCAAAGTGATATGAAAGAAATGTAAATTGAAAAATTACCTAAAAATAACATAAAACAGAAATGACATCAAAAGTATCATCCTTATTCACAATCGTATTTCTCAAAGAGATAATTCATTATCAATTATCCATCACCATCAACATCCTCCTTAATAGTATTTAGGGGATACTCTTATGGAATAATGGTTTCTTAAGGCACATCTTTTCTACCCTATGGACATTGAAAAATATTATGCTTGAATTCTTTGTTATTCTATTCACTTGTCATTGCCACATGCTATAATTTTCTTTCTTATATATGTTTCAATTGATGAGTTTCTTGAGGGTAGTATATTATTATATATTTTGTATACTTGTGCTCACTCATTTTAGGGAAAAAGGTTGGGGGATTTCAGTGTACTTGATTGGTTCTAAAGGTGCTTGCATATAATTCCATGTGCATACTCTTTACTCAACCTTACATTTACATATCATGTTTTTCTTTTTTGTAATTATTTTTTAAATTTCAAGTATAAATATGTGTGACCATACTTTTTTTTGTCACAACCTCTCTCTCCTCTCTCTATCTCATCTATTTATGTACATTCTTTTGTAGTTTCTTCATTTCTACTTTTTTGTGTACATGTACATTTAGTTATATGTAAATGCATGCTAAAGTTACGAAAAAAATATAGAGCATAAAAGTGTACATAACCTTGCATTTTTTTATATTTCATTTCATCTTTAGCATTAAGCATCACGTCTCAAAAACAATATCCATGTGAAAGCAAACTTTAACATAAATTTTCAACATAGTCACTAATTAGGTAGGATTAACTGCAATAAAACAATTAATAATCATATTGATTATATCCATTGTGAACTCTTATCTCATTTATTAATACTTTCAGTTCTCAATATTAAGGTTTAACTAAGAATTAAGGAGTCTTAAGCTTCAACCCATGTGTAGCAATCTAGCCACACTTCTATTTATAATTATCACTATTTTCCTTGCTTCAAATACCATTAGTTGAATATTTCAATAGATTTTGATGATTCAATACTTCCTAAGATGGAACAACACAAATTTAGAGAGAATAAAACCCTTGAATAGGGTTTTATTAGTGATTGTATCTTAGAGACGATTCCAATCATCTTAGAGATTTGAATAGTGATTTAGTGTCGTTCTTAGTTGTAATTATTTGTACTAGCATGACATCTATACAACTGTATATAATGTAAATTTAAAGAACTCCATGCATCTTGATACTTTTGATAATATTCATTTGATGCATCTTTTAAATTTTGACTTTTTTAAAAATGATTGTTGTTTGTCAATATTTGTCTTTTGATTAATTATTTTATTTTTGTATTTATATATTTATGTATTTAAGATAGGATAAATTTATTTGGATGGGTTTTATATACATTTAACTTTGTTGTTGTATTTTTTTTTTTGGTGAATATGTACTACATATTCTTTATTTCATATTATTTATGTGTACTACTCACTAGTAGTGTATCATAACATCCACTCACTCCCACAAGTGAAATCCAAGAAAATTAAAATCTTTACTAGATTGATGATTCCTCTCCACACAATATTATAATGAATTATACATAAGTAACTTGTTATATTACCTCTTGTCAACAATGTTGATAGATCTAGATATATTCCTAACCTCTTACCATTTTCATCAAATGAATGGAAATGTTATAGATAGGAGCAACACACAAACATTAAATTTAATATTTTATTGATAAAAAAAATTATTCAGTTAAATAATATTAATGATAAAGAAAATTAAATTATAGCACCTCAACATGATAAGTTACAAATGATTAAGGATCCTTTCAAAGCTAGTTGCAAGGAACGAGTAGGTTTTTGTCCAAAAATGTAATGAAGAGTAACACATGACATACCAATGTTACAAATAAAGATATCAAACAACATGATCATTATGAAAATCTTAATAATGTGTAGTTGATGGCTAACCTTAGTATTTTAAAGAAAATAAAAATAGAAAAAAGTGATTAAAAAGGTATACTATATAAATATTTAGTTAATGTTCAAAGCGATTAAAAACAAATGTGAATTGAAAATTTTTCAAAAAAATGACAAAAAACAAAAGTGACATCAAAAGTGTCATCCTTATTCACCACTATTTTTCTTAAAGAGATAATTCATTATCAACATCTACACCAATAGCCTTTAGGAGATACTTCTATAAGACAATGGTTTCTTAAGATACATCTTTGTTACCCCATGGACATTGAAAAAGATTATGCTTAAATTCTTTGTTATTCTACTAAATTGTTATTGTCACATGTATAAGTTTACTTCTTATGTAATGTCTTTAAAATGTATCTTGTTGTTTGAGGGTATCATGTTATTACATATTTTGTATACTTATGCTCACTCATTTGAGGGAAAAAGGTTGGGGGAATTTCAAATGCACTTGATTGATTCCAAAGGTAAAGTATATTTCATGTGCATATTCTTTACTCAACCTTACATTCACATATCATGTTTTCTTTTCATAATTAGTGTTTGATTTTCAGTTTAACTATGCATACAATCATACAATTTTACTTTTACTCTCTCTCTCTCTCTCTCTCTCTCTCTCTCTCTCTCTCTCTCTCTCTCTCTCTCTCTCTCTCTCTCTCTCTCTCTCTCTCTCTCTCTCTCTCTCTCTATTTTTGTATGTACATGTGCATAGTTATATGTAAATGCATGCTAAAGTTAGGATAAAATATAGAGGATAAAAAGGTGCATACGTTGCATTTTTCTATTTCATTTCATCTTTAGCATTAGGCATCACATACCTCAAAAACAATATCCATTGTCAAGCAAAATTTAACATATATTTTCAATATAGTCATTGATTCGTCAGGATTAACTACAATAAAATAATAAATATCTATACACATAAATCTAGCTTAAATAATTAATTGGATGCAAAGGTCAATTAAATATTCTTCTATTATATAGTTGAATTCTTTATTTTAATTATATAATTCACTTTTCTATAAAAAATTCAAAAATCTTATTTCACTCAAAATCCACATCCTCACCTTTTCATCTCCACATCAGCATGTGACAAGTAAAATTAATTAGTTTACAAATAATATTTAGCCAAAAAAGGGGGTTTTGACCCACATCATCATTGGTACTTGGACCTGACATCATAGCTACGTCAACTTTGCATTTGAGTACCTGGACCTTGCTTGTCTCCATGCTCATTTAATTTAGGTTGTCTCCTTGACCCATGACTTGGCAATAAATTCTCAACCTTCATCTACTTGGCCTTTCATCATAAATTAACTTTGCATCCTCACTATCCAATCTTCCAGATTGAATCTCAACCATTGATTCCTTGCCACATCACTCTTGGCCTTGGAAACTCTATAAATAGAGGCATTTCCAACATGTAAATCATCTCTTGTTTTTGCATCATACTAATGCCAATTTGTCTCTAGCTTGTGCATCCATTTAGCTTATTTTTAGCATCATTTTTAGCATGTTTTTAGCATACAATCATATCTCATTTGTAATTAGATCTTCATATCATTTGTTTATATCATCATCTAGCATAATTCTAACTTGTTTATATCTTGCATTTAGCTCTTAAATTGTAGCTTAGATTTCATATCATTTATAAATCTCATTCTCTAGGTTGTCATCTAATTAAGTCTTGTGCACAATCTGAGAGCACTAATCTTGCAGATTCAATAGGTCCTTGGAGATAGAGGATAATGGGAAGATCTTGAGGGGTTGTTTACATTTTCATTTGTTTATATGCATTGTTTAATTATCTCATACTAATGTCTCATTTGTGCATGTAGATACCACTTTCCTTGTGTACATTTTTGGTGCCCACCGTGGGGCAGATTTTGCCCGAATTTGATCTTTTTATTGCAGGATTTATAGATATCCCAACGAACAGGCGAGCAAAAATCACATTTTAGCGCATATGATACCCAATTTCGTGCATCTGATCAACACAGCACATTCGGCTTTCAGAATCACACATGCAGCCTTCTAAATAAACGCATTTGAAACTTCTTTTAGTGGATTTACTTCTTATTTTAGTGCATATAACAGTTACAGTAGTGCATTTCATTTTAGTGCATTCAATTTTTCAGTTTAGCACATTTAATAAGTAGTTTAGCGCATTTAATTAGCAGAATAGCGCATTTGATTCGTAGATTAATGCATATGATTTACAGAATAGTGCATTTAATAGTCTACTTTAAAATTTGGTTTTTCTACAGCTAACTGATAATTTGTTGTTTGCAGGTTGTTTTGCAGGTCAAAGACTTCAATTCTGCAAACTACTAACTGATTGTTTGCAGATTCGCATGCCAAAGACTAAAATCAAGCAAACTATATTTTTATTTTTCTAAAATAGGCATCTAGTCTAATCTAGGGGCTAAAAAAACTACTTTCTTTCGTGTTTTAAGGTCAAAACTGGTAGGTATATGCTCTCCCCTTAATTGGGTGATCAAAAAGCCAAACACACCTAGACCTTTTTGCTTTCAAGTAGTGCATGTCTTTAGAGGGCCTGCCTCTCGAGTAGCCTATAAGGTCGGGTGAGAGGGAACGACCCAAGTGGCAACAGCTAAAGCCAAGTAATCCAAGCCACTATAAACAAATGTGTTTGTGATGAAAGTTGCAAGCGACAAGTTTTACATGTTGGCATAACGACGTTATGTCTTTCTTAGTGCCTCTATGGTGTGTGAAAAATTGTAGAGTGCAACCTCTACAAGTTGTGAGACCTCCTTTAACATAGTGAAAAACGTTACTGATTATGACCACTCAAATGGTACCCTTACTATCACCTATTTAAAATAGAAGCCTAACTGGTTCACCTCTGAACACTACTATTCTCTCAATGTAGGGAGGGGGAAGAATCTCTCTCAAAGACATTGACCATATGTCCCTCTTGAGCTTACATGTGAACTCCCCTTTTGAGTCCTTATTGCTAGACTTATAAAAGTATTCCACCAGCTCTTGCAAAGGCAAAAACACGGGTGCACCCTAGGGTGTGACAAGGTTGTGTGAGCTGACAGGGTACCAAGATGTGGGCTAAGAAATAGTTTGTGAAGCCAATTTCCTTAGGTAGCTTGCTTGAATTTTGTCTTCTAATATGTTATACTAGTGAAAAATTGGGCTTTCTTTAAAGCCTCGAACATACACTTTATGTCTAGAATACTAGGGAAAACAAGTGTTTGATCAAGTGTTTATCGTGTTTTATATTCATATCATCCAAAGAAATATTTAATCATTGCAAAAAAATCAAATCTCTGGATCTAGAAAACTTTATAACATAAGTTTTGTGCATACACAATCTAGAGTAGTGCATTTGATTGACAGAGTCGCACATATGACCTTCAGAATTGCACATTTGACCAACATTTCAGTGCATATGAGACATAGAATGTCGCATTTGACTAAGCAAAACCTGTAGTAGCACATATAGGGTCCAGAGTAGCGCATTTCATGCACACAGTCGCACATTTGATCAACGGTTTAACGCATCTGACACTTAAAGTCATGCATATAAAACAATGCATCTGAAACACTAAGCACTTCTACTCATTTTCAAAAAAAATTAAACACCTTTTTGGATACCCATTTTCATCTAGTGTCTATTCCAACCTTCACAATAGACAAAACTGAGCTAGAAAATACTGATTTTACAAGTGAAATAATTTTCATCATACAATCATTGATTAGTCTTACATCTCTTTAGGTTATCTATTCCAACAAGGTTCGCCATCAAGATATATCATTCCTTATCTAAATCTAGATTTGGAATTTTTAATCACATCTACTTAAACTCATCAATAGGGCAATATCATACCCCCTATTCGGGCTTTGTTCAATCAAAACAAGACTAACTCATTGATTATTTCACGCAAAAACTCACATCGCTTGTATGACCATCCCTCATCACTTAAAGAGGAAGAAGCTTAGTCAAAAGGACTTAAAAAGGAGGAAACCTAGTCAAAAGCAAATCTTGAAGAAAAGAAAGTTCCTCTACACAAATCACAAACTCCTATACACCACACATTCTTACACCACTATCGTAATTATCTACGCGGTCGTGAAAACGAGTTTGACGAAGAACCTTTGAGAACACACGCTTTGGAACAAAGATCAGGCTTATCTCAATCTCTCAATCAAGGTGGTCAAATCAACTTGGCTTATTTGCCTCAACAATTAATCACCTATTGAGTTGAAAATAAATCATTTGTATGTCAGTTTCAAATCGATCTCAAAAGCGTAAAGAGAAGGAAATTGAACCAAGATCAATCATGAGATGCATAGAAGAGAACCCCTTCATGAGAGACTGAGAAGATAACCTAGATGCTATCGAAGACGAGATAACAGAGGATCTAGTACAAGAGGCTCAACAAAACCCCAGTTTTCAAAAACTCATGGAAAGACTCATAGAATCAGACAAGGAGAAATACTTTCTCGTGTTAGCAAGCAAAGGTGTTAAGATTCCTAAGGACTTTGATATGGACCAACTAAGGCAACCACACAACGAAACAAGAGGACGCAACTATGATAACCACGATGACAACACCCCTCTTGCGGCTCTCACACAACAAATGCAAGCATTGCAAACAAGAAATTTAGGATATGCAGCAAGGAAGAACCACTAGAAGGTACACATTACAGGACATATGTCCTTACCCCTTTGATAGACATCTCAACATGATTCCATTTCCTCCAAATTATGAAACCCAAATATGACAAGTATATGGGTGACTCTAATTCAAAAGATCACATAAGGGAATTTTGTACAATGAGCATGGAATTAGCTCATAACGAGACATACATGATGAGATTATTCCCAAATAGTTTAGGGGGACAAGCCATGGAATGGTTCTCCAAGCTACCTCATGGCATTAGGTCCTTCAAGGAATTGGTGAACAAATTCATCACACAATACTCCTAGAATATTAAACATGAGATCACCATGTTGGATCTATGCAATACAAAGCAAAAAAGTGGAGAACCATTCCTCACCTTTCTACAAATATGGAGGAGATTGTTTTGTACCCCCATAGTATACCAGAAAAGGAAAAGATGGGTGTCTTCATAAAAATATTGACTGAGGAGATGACCTACAGCTTGAAGTTGCAATGCCCTCCTACATTTGCCAAATTAATTGAAAATAGAGTCCAAATTGAAGAAGAAATGGTTGAGAAAGGAGAAATCAAATTGAACAAAGATAATAAAAGTTCCTCAAGCAACAACAATTCCAACATTGAGAAACCAAAGTTTTGGATGAAAAATAAGAACATGGTAAGTGATGGAGTTGTTGATGCTAACAATGTCAAACCAAAACAACCCGCTTTTAATTTATTAACCAACTCCTTCGCAGATAATCAAAACAACAAATCAGACAGCAATCAACTAAAACCATCAGCGCCTAAACCACAAAGGAAATTTGCACCACTAGGGGAACCTTTGGAATCTGCATTCAAAACTCTTCTTGTAAACAAACTAATCACATTACCAGAAGCAAGAGATTTTGAACTGCAAATTAAACCCTCTTGGTGGAATGATGCTCATTATTGTGACTTTCACAGGAATAGGGGGCATAAGACTAACGATTGCATGAGATTAAAACATATTGTACATGACTTGATAGGCAATGGTGTTATAATTGTGGATGGACATAAGTCTAATGATCGACATGCAGCATTTCACACTCCTCTTCCGAATTATGAAAAGGGGGAATCACCTAAAGATGACAAAGGCAAGCATGTGAATTACACTCATCCTTATGATAACATAATCAATAACCTTGAAACATATGAGTCACAAGTTAATGTCATCATCATAAAGGTATAGAACAAGAATGAATCCCCCAACGCAGTCACATGAAGCCAGGCTAGGGCAACCTTGAAAGGTGTATCACCATCAACATCATCCACTTCCCATTAATATAATATAGTGGATCAACTACAAAAGACTCCTACGCAAATATCTATATTAGAGTTACTAAAACTTAGATTTGAATTTGTCCTACAATATACTTTTTAGTAGACCATGGATACATGAGATGCAAGCAATGTCATTTATTTATCATCAGTGTCTTAAGTTTCCTTTTCAATATTGTAACACACTCAAACCTGTGACAGATGTTGTTGTTCCACACAATAGAGAATCTCCTAAGACTGATCCCTCAATTCAAGAGAGTACACCAGAAGCTTCCACATCACTTAATTCCAATATGGATAGTCAAATGGCGACTACTTTGGCCAATTTTGAAAAGAAACTAAAATTGAAATACAAAGGAGTGGGAGAGTATTCCATGGAACATTCATTGGCCTAGCACAAATATCACTCTCACCTCAGTCATATTGGAGACCCTCTGCATCAAAACAACAAACATCAAAGCCCCACACAATCTATGGTGGTACATTTGTCAAGTCAGAAACAATATCAGACAAAGATGACGACAAAGACATCCTACAGTGGCTATATAGGGATGGAAACGAAACTCAACAGAAAGAGGTATGCAATATCACAATACCAACACAACAATATGGAAAGGGATTTATCATCATGCAGAAAATGGGATATAAGGGAACTGGACCTATAGGGAAAAGAGAAGAAGGCATGGTAGAACCAATTATACCCTCTTTTAGGAGTGTTAAGGAAAAGGTTGGATTAGGCTACATAGAAGGAGTAAACACAACTCCTCAGTCTGAAGGAATATCACCCACATCACAAGAAACAGTCGCCCCATCATCAGAAAAAATATTGTTTCATCAATCACATTACAAAAAGTTATCCCAATAGAAACATCATGAGAAATTACTCCACCAGTTGCACAAGGGGTGATCATTCCGAATATATTTGAACAAATCCATAGATTGAAAGAATGCAGTGAATCGAATTCAAACGAGTGGGAGTGGGATTCACCTTCACCTTTTGATTGGTCCTAAGATGACATTGAGGTTGATATGATTCATACCTATGCACCTACATTCTACAAGGTCCAAAGCTCGAGGCAAAGACCTTTTGAATTTGAGTCACAAACTTTCAACGATGACTCTAGTGAAGACAATCAAATTCATAACGCTCTAGATAGTCTTGAGGAGGGTAACATTATTGACCTTACTATCCCCACCTTTGATGATACCATTGTCGAGACTTTCACTGCTATTGAACCTAATTATCCATTACCCTTAAGACATCTTGAACTCATTTATTGGGAAAAAACCAAGCCTGTGGAACTTAAAACCTTTCACAATGACACTGCCATTACCCTGTACCTCAATGCAATCAAATACATGGTTAATTCCACCAAATAACTCAATAACGCAACTCCAACTCAAGGAGGTATCAATTCTTTCAGTCACAAAATTGAAATAAATGAACCAAAAATAGGATCTAATGGTGAAAACCATACTCTAGTAGCATTAGATCATAAAAAAAGTAAAAAGAAAGGACATATCTAATGTTGAAAACCTCCTAGAGGCGCCCAAGGATGAAAGACTTGATACTTTCCCCGAACACTATCAAGAAAGATCGCCAATATTAATTAAACCAACAGTACTATTCAATGTTGGCATATAACAAAATCCTAAGGTCGTTCATGTGGTTGCATCACTATCTGAACAAGAGAATCAAGGTCATTCAGGTTCTTCAAAGAGAGGCAGATAAACTTCTCTTTCTCTTACGCAAACATGTTGAGGCTAGATCCAGATCTTATCATACATCACTTATCTATAGCACCAAGCGTAAAACCGATCAAACAAAAATTAAGGAAAATGCATCCCCACATTTCATTACTGGTGAAAGTTGAGCTAAAGAGGTTACTTGATGTTGGATTTCTTCGATCAATTGATTATGTCGAGTGGATCTCCAATATTGTACTAGTATCAAAGCATGACAAAACCATCTGAATATGTATAGACTTCAGGGACCTGAATAAAGCTTTTCTGAAAGACAACTTTCCTTCACCAAATATGGGCATGATAGTGGATCAAACAACATGGCATGAAATATTCTCTTTAATGGACAGATTTTTCAGGGTATAACCAAATAAAAATAACACCCAAAGACCAAGATAAAATAGCTTTCACATTCCCTTGGGGTACCTTCTACTAGAACGTCATGCCATCTTGGCTCAAAAATGCAATGGATACCTATCAAAGAGCGATCACAACCATCTTTCATGACATAATGCATATCACAATGGAAGATTATGTAGATGATATCCTGGGAAAGGCGCTAAAATGGGGAGATTACTTTCACATACTAGACTAAATTTTCACAAGATTTGATAAGTTTAGTCTTTGGTTTAATCCTAACAAGTGTGCATTCGGTGTGACATCTGGAAGATTACTAGGCTATATAGTTTCAACAAAGGGAATAGAAGTAGACCTGGAGAAGGTTGAATCCATCTTGGAAATATCGCCACCAAAGAACCTTAGTCAATTAAGGTCATTGCAAGGAAAGTTCCAATCCATAAGAAGATTTGTCTCACAGCTCATTGATAGAAGTCATATGTTCACAAAGTTACTACATAAAAATGTACAATATCATTGGGATGATACATGTGCAGAAGCTTTCGATCAGATCAAGTGGTACCTAGAAAATCCACCAATCTTGATGTCACCCATGGAAAGAAAGTCATTGCTACTCTATATCTCAGTGACAAAAACATATTTGGGAGCTCTATTAGTACAACAGGACCAACATGGAAAGGAACAAGCAACATACTACATTAGCAGAACATTGGTCAACGACGAGTTGAACTATACAGCAACTGAAAAGGCCTGTTTGGCAATGGTCTTTGTAGTACAAAAACTGAGACATTACATGCTCATTCATTCAACCAAACTCATAGCAAAAATAGATTCGCTAAAGTATCTCCTTAGTAAAGCAGCATTGATAGGAAGGCTCTCCAAGTGGGTCATGATTCTGAGCGAATTTGATATAGAGTATGTGGATAGAAAATCTCTCAAAGGATAGGTCATATCTAATCATCTCACAGAAGCACCTTTGCAAGACAAAGAAACCCTACATGTCAAGTTTCCAAATGCAATCATCTTGCATACTGATAATTCAACATGGAAACTTTATTTTGATGTCTCATATACAAAATAGGGATCGGGCATAGGAATTTTATTTGTCATGCCTAATGGATATACTATCGCGAAAACCTACAAATTGATGTTATCATGTACAAACAATATTGTGGAATATGAGGCATTAATAAATGGCTTGAAGATGGCATTCGAATTGCAGATCAAAGATTTGTATGTTTATGGAGATTCGCAACTTGTAATATGTCAGGAAAACAATGATTATCAAACAAAGGATGAAAAGTTGTTACCATATAAAATAATGGTGGATGCTCTAAAAAGAAACTTTCAGTTTCTATTCTTTACACAAAGCCAAGAGAGTAGAACAAGGTTACAGATGCTCTGGCTACCCTAGCTTCACTACTACAAGCACCAGAACAACAAGATCATTACGAGCTCCTCGTGGAAGACCTATTATATCTCACACACGGTAGTCTTGATTCTGCATCATCCACCAAATTGAGAGTTATAAATCCCCTTGTTACAGAGTTATTTATACCTATGTCAAGGACAACACGCCTCCCCCAAACCTATCTAAAAACCAAAAGCGCAACTTTATCTAGTAATCCACTCACTATGTCATTATCATTGATACCCTTTACCAAAGAGGTCTTGATGGCACTTTACTTAGATGTCTAGAGTGTGATAAATTTGAAAAGGCTTTACAAGAAGTCAATGAAGGTATTTGCAAGGCTCATTCAAACGATTTAGCCTTGGGAAAGAAACTCATACGAATTGGGTATTACTGGCCCACAATGGAAAAAGACTCTTTCTAGTTTGTCAAGCAGTGCCAAATCCATGGAAACTTGATACATGCACTAGCTTGACAACTTCAACCTATAACCACACCGATTGATAGTTATGATACTAAATGTAAGTACAGATCCAATAGCCAACAAGATGAGAGGGGGGGTGTGAATCATGCAAACTTAATCTTCCATAAAAACATCAGATTCAACATCGGTAACATATACTTTAGTAATATAACCAAAACTGTTAAACATGCAAACTCAAAAGCATATAAACATCATAAACCTCATAACACCAAATTTAACGTGGAAACCCAAATAGGGAAAAACCACTGTGGGATTTTGGACCCACTAAGAAATATAGTCTTCTAGAGTATGCCCGGTTAAAAGCAAATCCTGTTAAAGATTACAAACACATTGCTAGATGTGACCCGGTTAAGGGATTTTCCTTAGATCTGTTAGGATCTTCACTTTGTTAGAAGTGACCTTATTAAAGGATTTCAATCACTCTATCAGAATGTCACCTTGCTAGAGGGTTTTACAAATAAGACTGTTAAGTCCACTCGGTTAAGAGATTTTCTGTCACTTTCACAAAATAACAGTAATAAAAATCTATCTGCAACTTCACATCTAAAATGCTAAAGCAGATTCTTATTTGCTCAATACAATCTAGACATAGAACTAATCTTGTCCATCTGTTGGGCTTCTATACTCTGTTATTCAAACAGGTCTTCAAGCTTTTGTGCTTGGTAATCACTATGTAGCATCCATGTGCATACACTTGGCCGCATCCATTATTTATCAACAATTCCCTATTTATAAACAATTAGCTAACCGCTTAATCTCCTTGATCACATTTCCCATGATCAATCATAGCCATCAGATCTTCAATCTTGTCCAGGTTCAATGCATCTTTCGATCTGAAAAAAAATTTACCTCGCCTAGGAACTTGCATACATTTCTTGGAACTTGTGCTAGGGTATTGCGGTTCAATTTGAACTGTAGATCTTCATGCCGACTTTCCTTTGCCATAGATTAATTAACAAACTTCATGCATGGCTTACCAATCATTTACGCAACTCTAGCTCATCAGCTTCCTTCATTAAATAAAGCATGTAAACATTTAATGTATTCTGTTATAGCTCGATTACAACTCAGTAATAACTTAGTGAATACTAAACTTCACTCGGTAGACATTCCGCCTTCATTAACCGATAGCGATAACCTTAGGGTTTACCGACTAGGTTCCTTACGGTTTACCGACTAGGTTCTTTGCTTGGTAACATAGTATAGTATTAACCTTACAATTTATAACATATGTATGATGTCAAAACAATCTAAACATCATGATCTCATCATTATCTGACTCGGTAATAGTTGCCCATTGAATACCTTATTCATCCCTTTATTCATCATAATCTTTATGTGTCTTTTACCGACATCTTTATACTCTTCAAATCATACTTCTCAAGATATGGCAACATCATACTGAATTAGAAAATCAATAATATCAAGACAGTAAACATCCTTAATCAGTTATATCCATAATCATCAACAACCTTCTCAATATCCTTATTGAAATGTCAACAATTTCCCATTGTTTGTTATAATGCCAAATGCTAACAATCTCCCCCTTTGGCATTGATGGAAAAACCAATTGATTTGACCTTAAAAGATTCGGATTGCTGTGATTTTGAAATGCTGAAATGCTCTCTTGTTGTCAACAAACTTCTCCCCCATACATTAGACTTCTTCTATTTTCTTCAGTCTTCTTTCCAATCTTCAGTCTTCTCCCCTTCCTCAGTTTTCTCCCCCTTTGACAACAATGCCAAAAAGTAAAGAACTAAAACATAAATTATTCCTGTATGAAGTGAATTCCTACTGTGATGTGTCAATTCAGTCTCGGTCAGAGCATTTTGTCTTTAATTCATGTTCCCTGTATTGTATCCTGCATTATTTCCTGTACACCTTTAGAAAACATCCTAAAGTGTGTAAATCAGCATCAACTCCTAAAAGATATTCGATAGAGTCATCGGATTGATGCTTTCACCGAACTCAGTCAGTGAGTAGAAGATAGGGGTAGGACCCCTAACTTACTTCTGAGATATTCAAAAGTGTCCCTTGGTAGTGGTTTGGTGAAGATATCTACTATTTGTTCCTTTATGCTAACATATTCCAACACCACTTTCTTCTCTTGAGCTTCTTCTCTAAGATAATGATATTTGATAGAGATGTGTTTTGTCTCAGAGTGCATAACAGGATTTTTTGAAATGTTAATGGCACTAGTATTGTCATAGAATATAGTTACTGGCTTGGTAACTTTCTCATTTATACCTTCCAACAGTTGTTTGATCCATGCAATGTTGGTACAATTCAATGTTGCAACAACGTATTCAGCTTCTGTTGTTGACTGTGAAACACATCCTTGTTTCTTGCTAAGCCAACTCACTAGTCTTTCTCCTAAAAAGAAAGCTCCTCCACTTGTGCTTTTTCTGTCATCAATGTTGCCTGCCCAATCAGCATCAGTATAAACTTTTAAATCAAAATCATTTCCTTTCTGATATACTAAGCCATAATCTTTAGTGCCTTTCAAGTATCTAAAAATTCTTTTGATTGTTGTCATGTGTGTTTCCTTAGGATCTGCAGAGAATCTTGCAACTATACCTACTGCATGTGCTATGTCTGGTTTGTGGTTTTGAATCCTCCATTCCAAATTTCTTCAAGATTTCCTTTATGTACTTGGATTGAGTGATGAAAATCTCATTTTTCATTTGCAGTATCTGTAAACCTATAAAATACTTTATCTCACCGATTAATGACATCTCAAATTCTTTGCTCATTTCATTTCCAAAGTTCTTACATAGAGAGTTGTTTCCACAAAATATAATATCATCAACAAATATGGCTGAGATCAATATTCCATTTTCATCATTCTTCATGTACATATTGATGTTCTCACTTGTCCTTATAAAACCAATCTTAATCAAATAAGAGTGCAATCTTTCATACCATGCTCTAGGTGCTTGTTTCAAACCATCTAAAGCTTTGTTCAATTTACATACCTGATCTTTATTCTTGTCTTCAACAAATCCTTCAGGTTGTTCAATAAAAACTTCTTCTTCTAATATTCCATTTAGAAATGCAGATTTGACATCCATTTGATATACCTTGAAGTTTTTGAAAGCAGCATATGCCAACAATGTTCTTACTCCTTCAAGTCTAGCAACAGGTGCAAAAGTTTCACCATAATCAAGTCCTTCTTCTTGAGCATAACCTTTGCAAACTAGTCTTGCTTTGTTTCGAATGACCTCTCCTTTTTCATTTAGCTTGTTTCTGAAAATCCCCTTTGTACCAATTACATTTTTGTCCTTCGGTCTTGGGATTAGTGTCCATGTGTCATTCTTCTTGATTTGATCAATCTCTTCTATCATAGCATTTATCCAATCTTCACTTTTAAATGCCTCTTTCACTATTCTCGGTTCAAATTCAGATATCAAACATGTGTTTTGTCTCAGTTTGTTCCTTGTCATCACCGGATCATCTTTATCTCCTATAATCTGACTTGGTGCATGATGTCTTCTGACATACTTGGCTAATACAGGCTCGGTAGGCTCTGTATGATCTTCTTCATCACTCGGCAACTAGATATTCTCTTTATTTTCTTCAACGGTTTTCTCGGTAAGACTTGTTGGTTGAACATAGACAAATTCATCATAGTCTTCTAGTTCCTTGGAATTTCCTTCATCATTTCTTTCTGTAAATTCATCAATTTTCACATTTGCACCTTCTACTATTTTGTTAGATGATTTGATCAGACATTTAAATGCTTTGCTTCTAGAAGAATAACCTAGAAATGTTCCTTCTTCATTTTTCTGATCAAACTTGCCATTTCTATCATCTTTGTGAACATAGCATCTACTTCCAAAGATTTTAAAATAACTTACATTAGGTTTCTTGTCATACCAGATTTCATATGGTGTCTTCAAAGTACCTTCCTTCAGTTGTACTCGGTTTAGGGTGTAAACTATTGTGCTTATTGCTTCTCTCCAAAATGTTTGTGGCACTTTCTTTTCAATCATCAGTGTTCTAGCACAATCCATAATAGATCTTTTTCTTCTCTCAGCTATTCCATTCTGTTGTGGAGTTCTCAGTGCAGAGACTTGTCTTTTAATACAATGATCATTGCAGAATAAGTTGAACTCATCAGATGTGAACTCTCCTCCTCTATCTGATCTAAGACATTTCAGTTGTCTTCCTGTTTCATTTTCAACTCTTGCCTTGTACCATTTAAACATTTGAAAAGCTTCTGATTTTTCTTTTAAAAACATTACTGACATCATCCTTGAATAGTCATCCACAAATAATATGAAATATTTATCACCATAATAACTTTGAACTTTCATAGGACCACAAAGATCAGTGTGCACAAGATCTAAAATTCCCTTAGAAGTGTAAGACTTACTTGTAAAGCTTGATCTTGTCATCTTACCCATCTGGCATCCTCAGCGCATAGCATTCTCAGGTTTTTCAAGACTCGGTAGACCTCTTACTCAATGCTTCTTACTTATTTTGATCAGATTATCAAAATTTACATGATAAAACCTTTTATGCCATAACCAGGTATCATCAATCTTTGCATACAAACACTTGTTCCGAGTTGAGTCAAGCTGAAATGTGTTACCTTTTGTTTGTGTCCCGGTAGCAGCTAACTTTCCATTCTTGTCATGAACTTTGACAATTCCTTTCTAAAATTCTATTCGGTAACATGTATTGTTTAGCTGTGCTACACTCAACAAATAATATTTCAAACCTTCAACCCAATAAACATCATTGCATCTTGCATTGTCAAGAAGTGTTATAGATCCTTTACCTTTCACCGAACATGGTGCATCATTACCAAATCTAACATAGCCTCCATCATAATCTTCTAACATAACAAACTTGTGTTTATCTCTTGTCATATGATGTGAGCATCCACTATCTATGATCCAAGAATCATTAGTGTTTATGTGAGATATTAGGGCTTTTTCTTCATACCTTTCTTCATCTGATCCATCTTTGATGGCCACATAAACTACTTCCTCTGTATCAATTTCATCTAATTTATCATCATTGGATTCCTCATCGGCTATTAAGCATGCCTTTCTATCTCTTCTTCTGAAGTCTCGGTGTCCTCTGTAATCATTATCTTTCTGTCTGTCATCTCGGTAATCTCTCTTTTCAGTAGAACCTTTGTGAGGACGGTTAGAAGCTATATGTCCTATTTTATCACAATTGAAACATTTCAAAGGTAGTTTTCCTTTATACTTACCTTTGCCTCTCGGTAACCTTCTGGCAAATAGTGCTTCAAACTCTTCTTGCTTTCTGATTTCCTCATACAATTTGTGTACTTCTTCCATGTTCTTACGAAATCTTTCACTTGCTCCACTGTGATCTCCTTCAGAGTACTTATACTTTCTTTCATTGTAATCATTAGCTTCATCAAGATGAAAATAACTAAATGCAGATTCAACTTTATTTACCGAAGATCCACTGTTATCAAAGTTACTTAGCTCAAATGCATGTAGCTTACCAATAGTAGCATCTAAAGAAACTGGCATATTCGGTAAAGACCTTAATTCATTGATTGCAGAGACTCGGATTGCATAAGCTAGTAGAAGGGTTCTTAACAACTTGTTATATCCTTTTCTTCAATAGTCCTACCTGCTCCTTTGATTTGATTGACAATCTCTTTTAGTCTTGTATTGTACTGAGTTATGTTCTCGCCTTCATTCATCCTCATGGATTCAAGTTGTCCTCTTAGACTATCTACTTTTTCTCTTTGAACATGTTCATCTCCTCCATACACAGATATGAGCTTATCCCACATAGCCTTTGCATCATTGCAGCCTTCTAGATCATTAAACTATGAATCGCTCAATGCAGATGTTATTTCAATCATTGCTTGGATATGTTCTTGCTTTGCCTTTATCTCTTCCATTGTCAATGGATAGGTGCTCGGTGTAACAAAATCATTCTCCAGATAGTATACAGCATATTCTCCAACTCCTGATAGATGCAGCTTCATCCTTTTCTGCCATGTAGAGAAACTTGACTTGTTCATCTTTGGTGCATCCCTCTTATACATCTTTGGATCTTTAACTCAAGTGCCTTTAAACTTTTCTTTCGGAGTCCAATGCTCTGATACCAATTGATAGTTCTGATACTAAATGTAAGTACAGATCCAATAGCCAACAAGATGAGAGGGGGGGTGAATCATACAAACTTAATCTTCAATAAAAACATTTGATTCAACCTCGGTAACATATACTTTAGTAATATAACCAAAACTGTTAAACATGCAAACTCAAAAGCATATAAACATCATAAACCTCATAACACCAGATTTAACATGGAAACCCAAATAGGGAAAAACCACTGTGGGATTTCAGACCCACTAAGAAATATACTCTTCTAGAGTATGCTCAGTTAAAAGCAAATCCTGTTAAAGATTACAAACACATTGCTAGATGTGACCCGGTTAAGGGATTTCCCTCAGATCTGTTAGGATCTTCACTTTGTTAGAAGTGACCTTGTTAAAGGATTTCAAACACTCAATCAGAATGTCACCTTGCTAGAGGGTTTTACAAATAAGACTGTTAAGTCCACTCGGTTAAGAGATTTTCTGTCACTTTCACAAAATAAAAGTAATAAAAATCTATCTGCAACTTCACATCTAAAATGCTAAAGTAGATTCTTATTTGCTCAATATAATCTAGACATAGAACTAATCGTGTCCATATGTTGGGCTTCTATACTCTGTTATTCAAATAGGTCTTCAAGCTTCTGTGCTCGGTAATCACTATGTAGCATCCCTGTGCATACACTTGCCTTCATCCATTGTTTATCAATAGTTCCTGATTTATAAACAATTAGCTAACCGCTTAATCTCCTTGATCACATTTCCCATGATCAATCATAGCCATCAGATCTTCAATCTTGTCCAGGTTCAATGCATCTTTCAATCTGAAAAATGTTTTACCCCGCCTAGGAACTTGCATACATTTCTTGGAACTTGTGCTAGGGTATTGTGGTTCAATCTGAACTGTAGATCTTCATGCCAATTTTCCTTTGCCATAGATTCATTAACAAACTTCATGCATGGCTTACCAATCATTTAAGCAACTCCAGCTCATCAGCTTCCTTCATTAAATAATGCATGTAAACATTTAATGTATTCTGTTATAGCTCGGTTACAACTCGGTAATAACTCGGTGAATACTAAACTTCACTCGGTAGACATTCCGCCTTCATTAACCGATAGCGATAACCTTAGGGTTTACCAACTAGGTTCCTTAGGGTTTACCGACTAGGTTCTTTGCTTGGTAACATAGTATAGTATTAACCTTACAATTTATAACATATGTATGATGTCAAAACAATCTAAACATCATGATCTCATCATTATCTGACTCGGTAATAGTTGCCCATTGAATACCTTATTCATCCCTTTATTCATCATAATCTTTATGTGTCTTTTACCGACATCTTTATACTCTTCAAATCATACTTCTCAAGATATGGCAACATCATACTGAATTAGAAAATCAATTTCTCAACATCAATGACAAAATAATAATATCAAGACAGTAAACATCCTTAATAAGTTATATCCATAATCATCAACAACCTTCTCAATATCCTTATTGAAATGTCAACAATTTCCCATTGTCTGTTATAATGCCAAATGCTAACACACCACACCATGGCCCTTCTACCAGTGGGGACTAGACTTGGTGGGACAAGGTGAATTCACAAAGCTGGTTCCCACTTTTGCCAATGAAAGAATTTGGCGAAAGTGGGAACTTCGATTTTCTAGGTGTTCGAACGAAATAGTGGTATTCACTCGAACTACCCCTGGGAGTTCGAGCGAACCACGTTGCAGACCTGGGTTCACTCGAACCGCGGGTGACTTTGTACGGGCCAAAATCAAGCCTATTGGTTCGAACGAATGGGGGTTCACTCGAACCATAATGGATTCGAGTGAACCCCATTCGATCGAAGTACTATTCATTCGAACCCTCTAATTTGAGGTTTCTCCCAAAAATTTTCAGAATTCTGAAGAATTAATGACTTCAGAGCTCTGGTTCAAAGCACAAATGAAATAATCTTGATAACCCAAAAATATTAGATTGTAGTACTCGGAGCAAGCTTTCCAACGAGTATAATTTTGTTATATTTTGAATTTATTATGTTCTTGTTTTTTTAATTTTATGGAAAATTGGTTTTTCATCGAACATGAACTTCTCTGTTCAACGCATTGGGAAAAATAAGAAACTAATTCAAAAAAATTCTGAAAAATATCTATGCCCCTGGTATTGATGTCTTCTTTCTAACAAAAAAAAAAAAATTGAATTTTGATTTATATAGAACAAGTTATGTGTTCAAACGTAAACCTATGTCTAAATTATGACCAGTCGGATTTCAAAACTTTATAAAATGAAAAATATTGAACATATCACTATAAAACCAAATGCAAGCCCTGGATATTGATGTTACAAACCAAAATTCGAAAGAATTGAGTTTTTATCATTTATAGAAAAAAAGTTATACGTTTCAGGAGGCACTTCACTCTTAAAAAATGTAGTTTGTTGTAAAAAACTACTTTTCGAGGGAGATGGAAAAAAAATTTTAAAATCCATCAAAAAAATTTGAAAAAAATGCATATAGAATCTACAAACAAAATGCTAGAAATCACTAATTTACATCATCTTCAAATTTTTAATAGTTTAAAAGTTATAGTTCTCAGAAGTTGAAGATTATTTTAAAAATGTACATCTCAGTGTCAAAAGTGGCAAAAAAGTGGGAACCATTATTGTGAGTTCACCCGACAGATATACCCATCTTCTCCAAATGGTCACAAATTCATCATCATAGCAATGGAGTACTTCACCAAATGGGTTGAGGTCATACCTCTCATCACTACAATAGGAAAACAAGTATCCATGTTCATTCTAAATTACATCATTTGTAGATACGGGATCCCTATGACCATTATGACAGACAACAGAAAATATTTCAAAAAAAAGGATGTTACAGAGCTCTGTCAGAAGTTTCAAATTACACAGCACTTTTCCACTATCTATTATCCCCAAGGGAATGGATAGACAGAGGCAACAAACAAGACACTATTGAAAATCTTGAAAAAAATAGTAAATGATGCCTGCAAAGATTGGCACATCCAATTGAACCCTGCTTTGTGGGCCTATCGTACCAACATCCGTACACCAACTAGAGCCACCCCGTATTCACTTGTCTATGGGTCAAAAGTTGTACTACCAATCAAAGTTGAACTTCCTTCCCTTAGGATATCACTGAAGCGATTAGTATCATATGAACAATACAGGATATCTAGGCTACAAGAATTGGAGCTATTAGATCAGCGTCGACAACAAGAACTGGATCACCTCAAGGTCTACCAACAAAGAATGTCCAAGAGATAAAACCGCAAAGTCAAGCACAGAGAATTCCAAATAGGTGATCTCATCTTGAGAGAGAACCCTCAGAACCAGCAAGATCAAATCAAGAAAGGAAAATTTGAAGCAAATTGGTTAGGCCCCTTCATAATTATAGCTACCTACGGATCAGGGGCTTATAAACTCTCCATTCCAAAAGGAGACGTTCTTGAAGAACCTATCAATGCCTAGCATCTCAAAAGGTTTTATGCATAAGCATTTCCAAAAATCAAAAAAAGCAAAATCAAAATCAAAAATCAAAAAAATTGCAATAAAAACAATTGGTGAAAACCTGGAAACGGGTGCTACTTGTCTTAGATTAGCTTCTCCATCTATCAAGGTGCTCGCATTTGCCCAAATACATGTCCATACATGTGTTTTTTCATCCATCTCATCTGATCATGCTATCCATCAACAACTTATCCACATCAGCAAGAAGCTTTTAAAGAAATGTAACTTTTGGATACACTTAGCGTAGTCACTGTCCTTAATTGTCTAGAATACATTGCAATCAATGTTTCACCATGGCTTGGTGATCAGTTTATATCCATGATAATCAGATTGTTTGTAACTAAGGGAAAAAATACTAACCTCCCATTGTCCTACGTTGAGCATATCAAAGAAAGCAACTGAAAAGAGCAAACAACCAAAATCAACAAAAGAATCAAAATCGTAAAAAAAGAGTGATGTTAGCAGTAGCAAAGAAGGAAGACTGGGAGGGGGGGTGAATCAATCTTCACCAGATTAACAAATTTAATCACAAAAATAGATCTAATAAATTGCAGTAACAACAAAGATAAGCAAATTGAAGGCACAACACACAACACCAAGATTTTGACGAGGAAAAACTGGTTAAGGGAAAAACCACGGTGGGAACCTACCCACAGTAAGATGATACTCTGCAGTAGTATGTGAAAATATTATAATGGGAATGCACATGCATTCAGACACATTGCCTAAAGCTCACTACTCAAAAGATAATGACCCAAAAGGATACAACCCTTAGGAAAGTCTCACTGACTTACAATAAGATTCGGACTGCAACCTAGAAGAAGTGAAATAAAAGAATAGCATCTCCAAATGCTTGATTACAGTTTTGGTTAAGCATAGTTGTTTTCTCAGCAACAACAATCTCTCCTTAATCACAGCACCAAAGGATAAATCACTTGTTCACACAAAAACCTATCTATAATAATGTAGACACGACCTTGACACCTAAGTTACATGACTATATCACCTATTTATATAATTCATCAACCTTGATAACAAGGTCGGCTAAACCCTCATCTCATAATTAAAAAACTACATCATATGATATAAAGATCAACCACCAGACCAATATAATAATTTACATGGCATAGCATGGACCTAAATCTAATGGCCAAATGCTCAACTCTACCATAAATCACGCCAAGATCAACTGCAACACGCTACACCACCAGAAATATTGTATAACACAAGAATCATCACCGATTCATAGAAACCACCAAAAACTCACACAATGATCAATACAGATCACCAAGACAAATAGGAAACAAATAGGAAACACCATCAAGCATGTTAGATTCATCAAGAGAATTTGCGCCAACACCACTTATCAAATCTTAATCAGTCAACATCTAAAAGCTCAAGAACACAACCAATCAGCAACTGTCATGAAGAAAGATAACTTGTGGGGCACCAAATCACGATCCATATGAAATGAATATACACAAAACCATCCCAAACAATATCCCAAAATCATGGCACAAGATTTGATCACACCGAAATATACCGAAGGATATACTGAACTCTGCAAAACAGTGATCAGAAAAACAAAACTGCAAAACCAAATCATAAGATCTTCCCAAACACAATGGAGAAAATCACGGGAATATGTTGACATCAATGACAACAACATATCCTAGCAGTAGCAATGATCAGCAATCTCCAACAAGTGAACCAAACTCAAACCCAGCATCGACAAATGTGAAATCAAAAATGATCAAACCAAAATAAAAGGAAGTCAAGGGCAATGTCTAGATGGTCTTTCTTGAATGGTGATTTGATTTTATTAACACACTTGTTCATCAATTTGAAGCAGTCATCGGTTAGGAGGGACCTCAAGAGATCAATCTAAACCAATCAGCAAGATTAAACACAATGGAAACACATAGATATGATGGAGGCAATGTAGAACAGATTTTTTTATTTCATGAAAACTGATTACAACCAACTGGTAACAACTGGGTTATAGAAACCAACTCACGGGCCTGCTAAAACATGCTCAAAGTATAGAAACCTTCAATCTTAAGATCTATCTTCTATGCTTATTCTAGCTACTTGATTGTTGATTGTTACATTCTAATGCTCAACACAATGATTTATATGATCCAAGGGGATCCGGTTGGCCCAAAAAGGGATCAAAACCCGAAGAACAAGACCAATGTGTAAAATAACAAGTTCGGCCTCTGCCAAGAGATTCCTCCAGAAAATCCAAATGATGAAGTGTAGATCATGGGAAAAGGTTGGCCACACGCCAAGGAACATCAAAATCAACGCTCAAGGCTCCACAAGCTACGAAAGGGGTCTGGTAGATCACAAATGCAAATAGGTCTAGGCAACTAGTAACAGGAAATTGTCAACCAGTAACAGGATACTATCATCAAAACCGATAGCAATTACTTGCCGAAAAAATATCCAAATGTTGTGCAGTTTGGGAGAAAGGAAGATGATCAATTCTTCAAGTAGAATCCAACTCTAGAGGATCCGGTGAGCCAAAACTGGGACACATAAAGAAATTTTGAAACTGCAAATAGAAAGAAAAACGGAAAGGAAAATATGTTTGGTTGATGCAAGATTGCTATGAACGGGGGATGCTCCTGCATCAAACATTCGGGGTTATTGAAAAAATGACTCTCTCACTTCGCTGGGGTCAGAGAAAAACCAAGGAGGTCTACCTCTGCCTGAGAAATCCAAGAAGAATCTTCAACTAGTTTGTCCTTCCACTTCAATAGATACTACTTATACTGACTTCTCCGGGTAATATGTCCAATCCTACTATCCAAAAAAATTTCAATCTGATTTGGTTCCTTCCGGGGCGATTGTTTCTCCAAATCTGCAATACTGTCCTCACTGAATTTTGGTTCATGATACTCATGAAGATCTGCAATGTTAAACATAGGTGAAATACTCAGACTATCTGGTAACTCCACTTCATATGCATTCCCAAAACTGAACTTCCTCAAAATCCTACAAGGTCCAAACTTTTTCATCTGCACTTTGTTATAAGTTCCAATCGAGAATATTTATTTTCTTAGATATACCATCACCTCATCGCCAACTTCAAATTCCTTATGTCTCCTCTTCTCATCTGTCTTCTCCTTATATTTGTTGTTCATGTCCTCCAAATGTTGCTTAACCTGAATATGCAAGGATGCCATGTGATCTGCAAAGTCTTCTTCTTCTTAACTTATCTAGTCTTCACTACTAATATCTCTTAATTTTGATATACCTCTAGGATGCACTCCAGTAACAATCCCAAAAGGTGTTCTTCTGGTATTCATGTTTACTGAATTATTGTAGGAAAACTCTGCTTGTGCAAGGATCAAATCCCAACTTCCAGTTTTATCTCCAATTAAACATCTCAACAAATTTCCCAAGCTTTGGTTAACTGCTTCTTTCTATCCATAAATCTATGAATGAAAATTAGAACTAGACTTCAAATTTGTCTTCATCTTCTTCCAAAGTGTTTTCCAAAAATAGCCAACAAACTTAGTGTCTTTGTTTGAAACTATGTTCTTAGGTAATCCATGCAATCTCACTACTTCCATGAAAAATAGGTCTGCTACATTTAATGCATTTGATATCTTCTTACAAGGTATGAAATGAGCCATCTTTGAGAATCTATCCACGACCACAAATATAGAATCATTCTCTCTTGGTGTTTTAGGCAATCCAAGTATGAAATCCATGCTTATATCCTCCCAAGGTCTTACCGGTACTATAAAAGGTTTATACAATCCCACATTCTGACTACTACCCTTTGCAACTTGACAAACTCTACAACTTTGCACATATTTCTTAACATCCTTATGAATATGGGGCCAAAAGTACTACTCACTTACCAATCCTATTGTTTTATCAATACCAAAATGTCCAACTAATCATCCATGGTGTTTCTCCTTTATCAGATTCTCCATCATAGAACTCTTAGGTATGCACAACTGAACTCCTTTGAATAACATACCATCCTGAATGAAGTAATACAACCATTGCTTCTATCTACCATAACCATTTCTCTATATGCTCTCCGAGGTTCTACAAAATCAGGGTCACCATCATACAAGGTCTTCAATTCTTCAAATCCTAATACTGTGACTATCATCTCTATCAACAGATTCCTTCTCCTACTCAATGCATCAGCAAATTTTTTAGATTTTCCACTTCTATGCTTCAACACAAAGGTGTAACTCTGCAAAAACTCTACCCATCTCATATGTCTGTGATTCAACTTACTCTGATTGTTCAAATACTGCAAAGCTTGATGATCTGTATACAACACAAATTCCTTAGGAAATTGGTAATGTCTCCACTTCTTCAAGGCTTGAACTATAGCATCAAACTCTTGATCATACACTGAATATCTCTTTCAGGCATCATTCAATTTCTCATTGAACTAAGCTATTGCTCTCCCTTCCTAACTCAAGACTGCTCCTATTGTTGTTCCACTTGCATCACAATCCACTTGAAATATTTTATTGAAATTTGGTAAAGCTAACACACAATGCTCAGCCACTTTCTGCTTCAACAGTTCAAAACTTTTGTTTGCTTCGGTGGTCCACTTGAATTCCTTCTTATCTCCCCTCATGGTCTTAGTCATAGGGTTACAAACTGAACTGAAATTTCTGATGAACTTCTAGTAGAAACTAGCCAATCCATAAAATGAGATTACCTCTCCAATGCTTTCTGGTATAGGCCACTCAACAATTGTTTTTACTATCTCAGGGTCCATCTTCAAACCATCCTCAGATATCACAAATCCCAAATAGACTAACTCATCCTTCATGAAAGTACACTTCTTAATATTTATCAACAACTTTTCTTCTCTCAACCTTTGCAAAACTTGTCTCAAATGCAACAAATGCTCCTCTTTTGTCTTACTAAAAATAATAATGTCATCCAAGTATACTATAACAAACTCACCCAAGAATTTCTTCAATACCTCATTCATCAGCCTCATGAAAGTACTTGATGCATTAGTTAACCCAAAAGGCATCACCAACCATTCATATAGTCCTTCATTTGTCTTGAATTTTTTCTTCCACTCATCTCCTTCTCTGATCTTGATTTGATGATATCCACTCTTCAAATCCATCTTTGTAAAGTATTTGGCTTCACTCAAATAGTCCATTATGTCATCCATCCTAGGCAAAGCAAACTGGTATTTCATTGTGATCTTGTTTATTGCTTTGGAATTAGTACAAATCCTCCACTCTCCATTCTTCTTAGGTGCTAATATTGTTAGTATTGCACAATGGCTCAGACTTTCTCTGATCAAACCTTTCTTCAACAGCTTATGCACTTATGTATTCAGTTCTTCATTCTTTGTTGGTGTCATCCAGTGTACAGTTTTGCTAGGCAAACTAGCTCTAGGAACCAAGTCCATGCAATGACTAATACTTCTCACAGGTGGCAATCCATCAGGTACATTATCTAAAATGATGTCTTCATAATCTGTCAGCAAATCTTTTATCTCTTTTGGTTGTTCCTCTTCATGCTCCGAATTCTTAGTCTTATTAGGAATTAAGGTAAAATACACATTCTCATGTCTCAATTCATCCAGGAATTTCCTTCCATCTACCAAACATATTCTAGCATTCGTACAAACTTCATTCTTCAAAGGTTCCTCCAAGGGAAACAAGGTTTGCTTCATCCCATTGGCCACAATAGTGTATTTATTCTTCCTCCCATCATGTACTACCTATCTATCAAATTGCCAAGGTCTACCCAACAAAAGATGACAAATATCCATAGGCATAATATCACACAAGACCTCATCATGATAATTTCCAATTTTTAATTTCACCAAACATTGCTCGCTTACTAACAACTTATGTTCATCCCGAATCCATGCTATTTGATAAGGCTTAGGGTGTTTCAATCTCTCCAAATTTAACTTATTCACCATCTCTTCTGAAACAAGATTATCCGAACTACCACTATCAATAAAAACTTTACAACACTTACCAAATACTTTGCATTTGGTCTTGAACAAATTCTTCCTCTGCAAGGGCTCTTCCTCTCTCTCGGTATGACACAAATCTCTCCTCGTCATCAACAGTTCTCCATCTTCTGGTTTATTATCTAATCCGGTGGGGTTTTCTTCCACCACTTCTACTCTTTCAGCATTCCCTGTCTTCTTACACTCAAAAGCACGATGTCCTTCTCCTCCACACTTATAGCAAGTTCCTCTAAATGTTCTCTTGTTGATCTTCCAAAATTCTTATTCTGGTAGCCATTTGGTTTTCTCCTCCGGTAGAAATTTCTATCATCTTACTGGTATGAATTACCTTCTTTGTTCACTTCCCTGTCCTTGTTCTTATCTGTATAGGTTCCTCTACCTACAATATATCCTCTTCCTCCTTGAAATCTTCCTCTGGTAAAACTTCCACCTCTGCCTCTCTGCCTCTGCTCGTGTCTTTTGTTTATCTCCTCTTTTTCTTTTAGGGAATACTGGTAAGCCTCTTCAACACTCTCTAATTTGATCAAACTAGGTTCATCTTGTATAGACACCCGTAATCCATTCAAATATATTGCAACTTGTTCAACTTCATCATCAATATGTCTATATCTGATGTTCAACTTGTAAAATGCTTTGGTGTATTCCTTCACACTAGATTCCTTTTGTCTCAATTTTTGCAACTTCCAAAACAGATTCACTTGATAATCAATTGAAATAAATTTTGACTTCAACTTAGCAATTCATTCATTCTTCTGAATTGTAGTCTAGATTTCTATGTAGTTATTGAGACTCCTTTTGTGATGAGCAGTGCGCTCTAGGTTGTTGGCCTTCTTGCAAGTGTAGGCCCCTCAATTGTAATTCACATACTTACTGTAGAAGTATTATCTGACTGTGGGTAGGCTTCCCACCATGGTTTTTCCCTTTACCAATTTTTCCACATATAAATCTTGGTGTCATGTGGATGGTATTTATTCTCTGATTATTGTTTATGCTTAATTGATTTAACTGTTATTCTGGTATTTGGTTTAAGCATTCCAGTATTAATGTTTTGGGTTCCGGTATTAAAGTTTTAATTGTTAAATGTTCTAGTAATCTGTGACAACTGATTCACCCCCCCTCCTCTCAGTTGTCTTCTGGTTATTTAAATTGTCTAACAATTGGTATTAGAGCTATGTTCCTCTCTTCAGAAAGCTTAACCGCTTGAGGAAGATCCTATGGCGACTAACAGTTCAAGTTCATCCAGTTCATCTGGAGCTATCTTTCGAAGAGATATTCCTAGGCTTGATGGAACAAATTACACAATATGGAAGATTTGGATGGAGACTTGTCTAAGATGTCTTGGAAAGGAGATTTGGGAGATTACATAGAATGGTGCTACACCTCATAATCTGGCATCTGGAAATCCTCCTCCAGCAAACTTGGATAAGGAGCTTGAGAATGATTGTAGAGAAAGAGAATCCCTCTTGTGTGCACTTTCTGATCAACAAATAATGGAATTAACTGACAAATCATTTGGAAAGGCTATATGTGATGAGTTGGAGACTCTTAATGAAGGTGACCCTATAGTGAAGATTGCTAAACTTGATGGTTACCAGGTGAGATGAAAACCTGAAGATGGAAGAAGGTGATAGGATTACTGCATTCATGGAAAGGGTAAATGAGATTGTTATGGGAATTCAATGTTGTGGTGGAACTCTAAGTGAAGATGAATTTGTTTCTAAAGTTTTGAGAGCCATACCACCAGCTTACAAGATGAAGGCTACTGTTATTAATGAGTTGATAACAATAGCTAATACATCTGTCAAAAGAGATACCTTGGTTGGGAAATTATCTACTTTTTATCTTGAAGAAGTTGGACCTTCTGGAGTTGTGAAGTCTGAACCTTCTTTTCATGCATATGCATCAGCAACCAGTAAGAAAGATTAGAAAGTTTTATATGCAAAGGAATTGGATGATATGAAGAGACAAGATGATGAGTTTGAGAAAACTAAAGCACTATTTGCTAGAAGAGTACCTTAAGGACCGGTAGGAAGTAAGTATGAAGGAAAAACACCTTTTAAATGTTTTGCATGTAATAAGATTGCTCATTTTGCATCTAGATGTCCTGAAAGGAATTCAATATTGAAGAAAGAGCTACAAGATATTTTAAGCCTAACCTTGGATATCTGAACAAGTATAAGTATAGGAAAAATAGAGACAAATCATGCTATATTGCGAATGAGGAAGGCATTACTGATTCTGATGATGAACCGCAAAAGATTGTGCTAGTGGTTTCAGCAATGGGAAGGAATGGGTGTTCCTGGCTATCAAGGAAGATGTTCCGGCACTAGAAGAGAATGTACCTGAAGAGAAGGCACTTGCTGAAAAATTGAAGATAAGGATGAATGGTTAATTGATAACAGCTGGTCACTTGATATGACTGGAGATAAAGGGAAGTTTCTATCTTTGCAAGAATTTGATGGCAGCCTGGCTAGATTTGGAGATGACAAAGCATGTATGATCAAAGGAAAGGGAACTATATCATTGGATGGTAAGAACAATACTGATAATGTTTATTATGTTGAAGGTTTGAAGCTTAATGTTTTGAGTGTAGGACAATTGGTGGATAAGGAATTTCAATTACAATTCAAGGATGGAAAATGAAAAATCATTAACAGATTTGGTTTGGAGATTGCAACCAGTACACAGACAAAAGGTAATATATTTCATTTGAATTTCGGTGAGAAGAAATGTTTGATTGCATGAATTGATGAGAGTTGGCTATGGCATAAAAGGATGTGTCATGTGAATTTTGATTGCATTGTGAAGATCGGTTCAACTAAGGCTATTAGAGATATACGTAATATTGTGAAGCCCTATAATCTAGTATGTAAAGAATGTCAAATGGGTAAACAGGTCAGAAGCTCTTTTAGGAGTATACAAGACAAATCTAATGATGTTCCTGATCATACTGATTTGTGTGGCCCTAGTAGAGTTAAAAGTTTTCAAGGTGATAGATATTTCATGCTAATCATTGATGATTATTCTAGAATGATGTGGGTTACTATTCTAAGGGAGAAATCTGAAGCTTTTGAAAAGTTTAAAATCTTTAAGGCTAAAGTGGAAACTGAGATGGGATTGAAGATTAAATTTTTTAGGTCAGATCATGGTGAAGAATTCACATCCGGTGAGTTTAATAACTTTTGTGAGAAGCATGGTATAAGGTGGCAATTTTCTGCTCCCCTGACACCTCAGCAGAATGAAGTTGTGGAAAGGAAGAACAGAACTATCTTGGATGCTGCTATAACAATGATGATGAAAGCTATTCTACCTCATATCTATTGGAGAGAAGTAGTGAGCACAATGGTTTATACATTCAACAGAGTACATATCAAAGGAGAAACCGATAAGACACCTAATGAATTATGGTTTGGCAATACACCTACAATTAAGTATTTCAGAATCTTTGGTAGTAAATGTTATATCATGAGAGATGATATTATTGGAAAATTTCATCCTAGATGTGATGAAGGCACATTTCTTGGTTATTAATGAAAGAAATGCATATAGATGTTATAACAAGAGATTGCAAAGAATTATGGAGAGTGCTAATGTCAAGGTGGATGAGCTGAATAGAGGTCAAATCAGAGTTTATGAGCAAGAACCAGTGGTGGAAATGATTATATCTAAACCAATAGAACCTTTACCGAAATAGAGTGTTGAACCAGTTACTCCCGCAGTATCAGAAAATTCAACAGTAACTAAAGAACCGAGAAGAGGAACAGAGAGTCAAATATGTGAGATTGAATCATTCAAAAGACCAGATCATTGTGGATAAGAATAATGGAGTGATGACAAGAAGAGGACTGGAAACTAATTAGGTATGTTTAATTTCTCAAGTTGAATCGGTATCAGTAATGGAGGCATGTAAAGATGAATATTGGTTGAAAGCTATGGAAGAAGAATTAAATCAAATTGAGAAGAATAACACATGGACTTTAGTTCCCCGACCTATAAATAAGAATATTATTGGAACTAAATGGGTTTTTAGCAATAAAATGAATGAAGATGGAGAAGTTGTAAGGAATAAGGCTAGATTGGTTTGTAAAGGATATTCTCATAAAGAAGGAATTGATTATGGTGAGAATTTTGCACCTGTAGCTAGGACTGAAGCTGTAAGATTATTTCTTGCCTATGTTGCCCATAAAAACTACAAAGTTTATCAGATGGATGTTAAGTGTGCATTGTTGAATGGGGATCTTGATGAGGAAGTTTATATTGAGCAACCTAATGTTTTTTCACTATCAGATGATAGAAACATGGTTTGCAGGTTAAGGAAAGCTTTATATTGATTGAAACAAGCACCTAGAGCTTGGTATGCAAGGTTTCATAAATATCTTTTGAAGCTTGGTTTTACTAAGGGTAATGCTGAAAGTAAATTATATTATAAGATCACTGATGATGATATACTAATTATTGAAGCATTTGTTGATGACATTATTTTTTGAGGTGAAGATAAGTTATGCATAGAATTTTCTAAAAATATGGAGAAAGAATTTTAAATGTCTATGATTGGGGAAATGATTTTTTTCTTAGGTTTGCAGATTACTCAAACTGACAAAGGTATTTTAATTTGTCAAACTAAGTATGCTAGGGAATTGTTGAATAAATTTGGTATGGGAGATTTTAAACCGGTAAGTACTCTTATGGTTACAACCAAGAAATTGACAAGGAAAGATGTTTCTGCACCGGTAAATCCTACAAGATACAAATATATGATTGGAGGTCTCCTTTATTTGACTCAGACTAGGCCTGACATAATGAATGTTGTTTGTATTCATTTAGATTTCAGAGTGATCCTAGAGAAAATCTGGAGAGTGCGGTGAAAAGGATTTTTAGATACTTGCAAGTTACATCAAAATATGGTTTATGGTACCCTAAAGATGATGACTTTACTTTATGTGCATATACAGATGTTGATTGGGTTGGAGATGTTAATGACCGAAAAAGTACTTTCGGTGGAGCTTTCTTTCTTGGAAAGAAATTGGTTTCATGGATCAACAAGAAATAGTCATGTACTTCTTTATCTACTGATGAAGCTGAGTATGTTGTTCTTGCTACTAATTGTACGCAGGTTCTATGGATGAAGCAAATGTTGAAGGATATCAAAGTGCATTGCACTAGACCGGTAGTTATTCACTATGATAACTCTATTGCTATTGATATTTCAAAGAATTTGGTATTTCATTCTAAGACAAAGCACATATCTATCAAGTATAACTTTTTGAAGGAGAAGGTGGAAGAAAATGAAGTTAGACTAGTTTATATAAACACTAAAGAGTAGATTGTAGATATTTTCACTAAACCTTCGCCTAAAGAACCATTTGAGTATCTGAGAGACTGTAGTGTCCACCCTTGATTCGACTTATTTTGACTACAGTTGACTTTTATATTTCGCTTGATAGACTTATCTAGACTATATTTTGATGATTTCGATGATGATTACTCATGTGTTTTAGTGACTTATGATTGATGTTAGATACTATTGGACATATGCTATTTTGATGATCTATATGGATGTTGGTATTATCATGATTCATCATGTGATTTGATGATACATGTACTTGATGGACTTTATATGCTCACTATGTGATGGATTATTGATAGATTAGATTTATCATGGTTTTTGATGATGATTATGATTACGCTAACCCTACTTTGTGATTACATATGATGAGATGTTTATGAGATGTGTTTGACTATTGTTTGACTGTCTTCGTGATAGAGATGATTCCACATCACTCATTGCGAGCGGGATGTGTCGTTGTGATTCTCTATCACTTGCTTGTTCTATATATGTATATGTATATGTTGTGTTATCATTTTGTGGTTGCAGGATTTTGCAGGTACCAGACATCGACTCCACCTGGCTTCACAGGTCTGAGCGTGTCTTTAGTTCCAATGGCTTATGTGGTTCGGAGATGACATGAGATTCCCCTCACATACTCTAGGTCTAAGTTGTTAACCATGTTTAGTCAGCGTCTTAGCATAATTCGCCATGTCAGTTAGTAAACTTGGTCCTTTGGTATTGTGAGTCCAGTTTATGCCAGTTGATTTACTTGATGATGTTAGAGTAATTATGTGTAGTTTTCTATTTGGAAATGTTTATTTTAATGTATTTAACTTATAAGTTTTCAATATTTAATTATTTGATATTTATATTTATTTGATAATTAACATTTATTGATTTTATGATTATTTTAATATTTGATAAGCTTTATTGTTGTTTAATATTTATTTAATATTTGCGATTAATCTTTAATGGTATTTGACTATTTAATTATTTATTTGACTTTTTATGATTTAACATTTATTTGACATCTTTTATCTATTTGGTTCTTTAATTTATTTTATTAGCTTTTGGTTTAATTGATTTTCATTCCCTTTTGGATTAAATTTATTTTCATCTTATATTTATTTAATAGTTTGACTTTTTATTTCTAAGTGGGGTGTATGAGCACAATGAATTAAATAAAGAAATAAAAACAATCCCACTTAGTTGAATAAGTATATTTTATTTACTTTACCTACCCTTCACTCCCATTGGTTAAATTCAAAATGGGTGAATAAATTATATTATATGGTAGGTTGGTAAAATATACTCCAAAATGGAATATTTTGATTGGCCGAAATTGAGGCTAGGGTTTTTGGATTATTGTTGCTTTTAATTTTCATTCTTGTGAAGTTTTTCGGTTGGATTTTTGCTATTCTCTGGAAATTTCTCCAGCAAGTTTTCTTCCTTGGTTTTGGATTGCTGCACTTTTGGTTTTTGGCTGGAGCTTGATTGAATTTTGGTTTGGCTTGTGGGAGCTCTTCTTCAACTAAAAACCATCACATAGGTTGCAGGTTGGAGGCTTCTCCATTGGTTTCTTGTTTTGCTTTCAAAGTTTGAAACTTGTATGCTCCGTGTTTGATTTGATAAAAAAAAAAAATAATAATAATTTGGTTTATGCATTCTCTTTAATCTTCCTAGATTTGGAATGGGTAGCCATGAGATTTTAGATTCTTTGCTTGGTTTATAGTTCTCGAAATAATGCTTCTTGTGCATTGTCGTGAATGTTCAACATGAGGAATATCTTGCAGATTTTGTATATGTCTTGTGTGAATTATTTTAATAAAATCTCTATTGTATATTAAGGAGATTTTAACCTAGTAGATAAGTTCTTATGGAGATTGTGAATCTGGGAAAGAGGAGAGTCTTTGTGAGCTCCCAATCTGGCTTTGTTGTAGAAGAGACTCACAGGACTTTTTCCCCTTTTTATTTTCACACATCCCCTTGTGTATGGATGTTATTGGTTATGTGGAATGTCTTTTAAAATGTATTTGAGTTATATATTATGTTTTCTATATTTTAGATTCAAGGTTGTAGTATTTCCTCAGTTTTTGATAGTGCTGGAGATGTTCTTCCTCCAAAAGTCTGCATTGTGTTTTCAATTGGAGTTCCTTGGGTGAATTTTATTATTTTATTTTGTTCACATATTCTTATAGTTTATTTCATATTCCAACGAGTATAAATACATCATATTTGGCTGTTTATATTTTGAGCGGTTTTGATTTTGCACTTAAGTAGTTTTCTGCCAAAATTTACTTTTTTGTTATGCGCTAAAATATCAGTCATATGTGCCATTATGTGTATTTTTAAGGTTTTGTCCAGTTTGAAGTCTGTTTGAGGTCAGTTGGATTTGGGGTTATACCAGAGGCTTTTTGAGGGCATTTATGATGTTGTCTAAAATTATTTATGATTGGTGATGTCTTCATATGATTTATTTGTTTTTGTTTTATATGCATTTTACTCCATTTCAGTTGTTTGTGCTTCCTCTCTTGTTGATGCACCAAGAGAGAGATTGAGATTCTTGTGATTATGTGCCAACAAGTGGATAGGCCTTGCTGAGATTATGTGATGATTCATTTTAGATTTGATGGCATTTCTTATGGCCTTGATATGTTTATTTGGCCAAGAGGCTCATTGATTTTTGGTTCTCATGATGTTAACTTTCACATGTTTCATGATTATGAGATGATATTGTTGTTTGCATATGAAGTATTTGTGATTTCAGATTTATGTATATTCTCATATTCAATTATGATTCTAGAGCCTCTTGTGTTGTCATGTTTGAGACCATGTTAGGGGGGAGTGGGCTTCCTTGTGATGATCGAGGTCACGAGAGATAGGCTTGCATGAGGTTCCTTGTAAGGATGCACGAAGTCAAGACCACCAGGGCACATTGGAGTTTTCCATGATTTGTAAATAAGTGATAACCTAATAATTGATGGGTTGGGTAGTTAGATTAATTAATAAGATGATAAATTGATTGTGCCTCATGACTTAGTCCTAGGGAGGATGTTTTAGGATAAGCATGAGAAGGTCATGAAGACGGTAAGATAATCTCCCTTGGTCTCTCATAGGTTGAGATGGCTCCACATGTCCATCAGGCTAGCACCTTGTGTTATTATGTTAATGTGTTATGAGGATGGCATGTGATGACACTCCACTCCTACATGTGTTTCCCCTTATTGATTTATGGTTATTCTTATTGGATGCACTTATGTCTTGATGAGTTTTATGCCTCTGGAAGTTCATTCTTGTTATATTGTGTAAGTTCTTGCTTGAGAGTCTTTGTGTGGTTAGTCTCCTTGGTTTTAGGTGCCAGCTTAGGTTTAGAGTGTGTGTTGGGACCTTGTGTCATCTCCTAGCACGGGGGGTGGTTCCTTTGGTTCCATATGGTCGAGAGGTTGGTGCTTTTTAGCCATTGGGATGTTCTTTTGGATTCTACTTGCGTGGACGTGGATTCTTCTTCATGATGTACTATGGTTGTACCTTATAGCAGATTTATGTAATGGATAAGATAAAATGTATGTAATGTAACACTTTTTGTATATCATAGATAGAATCTTGTAGTAGAAAGAGCTATGCTCATGATGTATTTAATGTACTTATATTTGTAGATGAATTGTAGTTGGAAATTGGAATTAAGGCCTAGTTGTATTGTACTATTGTAGAGAGGTGATCTTATGAGTCATGGAAATGAATGGATTATAGTTGGAATAGAATGGAATTGCATTATGGATCAGTTGTATTATCTCATGGGATGATTAGAGGCTAGTTAGAATGTTAAATAATCTTGAAAGAGGAATGTTCATGGAGTAATAAATGAATATGTTATAGGACGTTAAATGGATTTAGTAAACATGTATGGTTCATATAGATGCATTGGTAGAAAGAAAATTATGCATATCATGGGAAGTAAGTAATGTTGTAGGTTGCATATCTCATGAGTAGATAATTATATTATGATGAAATAATGAAGGTGAAATATATCTTTCATGTGCATAGTATGCTATTGTGGAAATGAATTTAAGTAATGGTGCTAAAGTACCCTAGGGAAAGATTAATGATGTGATATTTCCGCTTGCGTTAATTCATGAAATGAGTAATGATATATGTTCATATTGGTTAATTGATGAATGAATATAAATAGATAGAGATGTTATGTGTTGCATTAATTGTTATTAGATGTTAGTTAAAAAAAATTATCTCCATTTGTATATTTTTGTTTAGTTTCTTTAGGGTATTTTGGCGAGCATTACAGAGACAAGTCAAGAGTTTTTGCCCCTCTGGCAGAGAACTGGTTGATGCTTTTTGGCATCAGTCTGGTATGCATTATTAGAGACATTATTCATTATAGCACTGATATGGGGATGCCACTACTCAGGGGGAGTAGTCAGCTTTTAGTTTTAGTGGTTTATGTTTTTGCTTTGGTATTTTTGTCATATTTTTGGCATTGATGTAAAAGGGGAAGAGATATTGATGTGAAAAAAGAAAAACTTAAGGAGAGAGATGTGTGTAATTCTAAGCTTTACAGAGATATTATTCACATGGGGAGTTTGGTCTTTATTTCATAACTTCATTGCTATATCTTCATGTGGGAGATTGTTGGTTGTCTTCCATTGCAGGAGACTTGTTTGGCATTTCTTGGTACTTAGATGTTTTTCACATCTAGTGTTTCCATCAATGCTAAAGGGGGAGATTGTTGGCCATTTGGAGGAACTGATTATGTGTTATATTGATGTTTTGTTATTGATGTCAACACTAGCTATTTTGGATGCTTTACTGGCACTCTTCTGGTCCCGGTAGGTTGAGTAGTTTCTAGTTGGTTTGGATCCGGCATGATCCGGTATGCTCCGGTATGATTTGGTTATGGAATTGTCTTACTCATGTTCATATTTATTCAGTTGATTTTGATCTGGTGATCGAATGCTATCCTGATTGCTTGGAAGCTTGGTTTGACGTTACGGTGAGGGTTTCACCGGTAGAGCTTTGTTGAAGATCTTTGATGATATGCATAAGTGGTGTTGGTGCAGCTTTTGGTATGGTTTTGAGATGTTGGTGGTGATCATGTTCGAGACTTGGCGGATGGAGATCATTATTTTAGTGTATGGACCTATATTGGGTCCCGGTTGATCTAGGTTATGGACCGACTTAATGTAACGTGTGGATTTGACATCTCGATGTGTTTTTGGGATGTCTTAGGTGTTGGATATTATTTGTTTTATCTAAGCTGACATGTTTTGTAATTATGTAATTAGTTTATAGTCAAGTGGCCGACCTGGTTGTTTATGGTCAAGGGTTTGTATATATATGTTGTAAGATCTCATTGTAGATCATCATGGGATAGGATAAGGATATAAAGGAATGGGAAATGGATATGTAATGTGCAAAGAATGTAATATCATTTAGGCAGAGGATTTGTTCAATCATTGGAGATTGAATTGGGTTTATGTAAGAGGATTTAGTCCTCTGGTATTGAGCTTAACTGGAACTGGACGCATGCATAGGAGATTATATCCTTGTAGTTCATTCATTCTTCTGGATTGTAGTCTGGATTTCTATGTAGTTAGTGAGACTCCTTTTGTGATGTGTAGTGCGCTCTAGGTTGTTGGCCTTCCTGCAAGTGCATGCCCCTCAATTGTAATTCACATACTTACTACAGAAGTATTATCTGACTGTGGGTAGGCTTCCCACCGTGGTTTTTCCCTTTACTGGGTTTTCCACGTATAAATCTTCGTGTCATGTGGATGATATTTATTCTCTTATAATTGTTTACGCTTAATTGGTTTAACTGCTATTCTGGTATTAATATTTTGGGTTCTGGTATTAAAGCTTTAATTGCTAAATGTTCTAGTAATATGTGACAAATGATTCACCCCCCCTCGCAGTTGTCTTCTGGTTATTTGAACTGTCTAACAAGATATAGTACACAATGATTTACTATCATGTAGTATTTACAAATGGGACAAAAAACCTTTGATATTGATGCTAAGAGTGACCATAATAACAAAAGCACAAAGGCAATCAAAGATTATTAAATGCAAAATAAAAGGTGTTCTAAAGTAGAATATACAATACAAGTAATGAGATGAAATTCTCAATAGACAAATACATGAGAGTGAGTGAAGTATAGTAGTACAACTTCGCCAAATATAAAAAATAAAGTTACAAAATTATACAAAATTATATGTATGTATGTATGTATGTATGTATGTATGTATGTATGTATGTATGTATGTATGTATGTACACACAACCAAATAAATAAATACCTACATAAATGTATCCTGTCATGTATACATTATATATAATTAAATAAATAACTAATTGAAAAAATTAAAATTAGTGAAAAAAAAAAGATAATATTTGCAAACAACAATTATTCGAAAAGGATTGATAGCAATTAATTTTAGTCAAATTTGAAATGAAAGTTACTCCTCTTGTTTTTATATAGAGGAGTTAAAATAACTCTAATCTAAAATTTTTAAAAATAAAATGAATAAATATTTGAATTGTAAATCATTTATGAATATATATCATAATATTATTTCTAAATATAGAATGTGGAGATGAAAAGTGTCATTTTTAATTAATTAATATAAATGTATTTGGACTAAATGAATGTCTCTCCAAATTCATAAACTACTACCTTATGCATTCCCAAAAGACTAAGAGTGAGGGTGACGAAACAAAAAGTTCATGATTTCAAATAATCCATGATGATAATAATTATTTCACATTTTGTGAATATCTTATTTAGTTACACATTGTTGATAAAATTTTAAAATATTATTAAAAAATAATTGAAATGTCAAATAATTTAAATTGTTTTTTATTAAGTTAAAAACGTGTTTTTAAGGGACTCGAAACCTTGTACAAAGCAGGTTTAATAGGGAGGACCTGAAACCCATAATTAAAAATATTCAGGATTATCCAAAAAAAAAAGGCGGAACAAAGATGAGACAGATCAAAACCAAGAAAAGGGAATCTAAGCAGACAGACCCCTCCAGAAAGAAAAGTTGTCTGACAAATAAGAACATATGCATGGAAAGTCTATAGGCAGTTCGAACAACAGGTACCCCCAACCAAGAGAAACCAACCAACATTAGGATTTCCCTTTGGATCCCTTCTTTTGGGATCTAATGGTCATATCAAAAGAAGGTGAAGACCTTTTAGAATGTTTTATTTTAACTGAAATCCAGCCTTCTTCAACCTTAGCAGCCTCAACTTGCCAAACCAGTGAATCCAACCCAGGAAACCCAGCATCCAAGGAGATACTAGCAGACCTCAAAAAGCCAGCAGGACCAGCAGAGTCAAGGCCAAGCACATCACTGAAAGATGAGACAGACAGTGAGACAGCTCCAACAGAAGCTATAGAAGAAGAAGCAGGCAAAGGGGCAACACCAATAGACGTACCCACAAGAATCTTATCACATCCAGCAGCAGGGGCAGCTCTAGCAGACAAATCAGAACCACCAGTTGGCTCAGAAGGAATCGAAGTAGGAACACCATTTGAAACATTAGTTGAAGGGACAACACTATCAACAAAGACCTTGGGGGAAAATCCAGCAAAATCTACCACAGGCACTTTAGAGCCATTAATGGGAAGATTCTTCCCAACCGTCTGAGAAGAGCTCTTGAATACTGTATAATGTTGAGAGGATGCACCTTTCCACTATGAAGAGGGCTTCTTCACTTTAACTCTCTCTAAATCACATTTAGCCACGACAAGACCAATCTTCAAGCATTGTCTACATCTGAAGGGAATCCCTTCATAATCCAAAGATTGAATCCAGAAACCCTTGGGGGTTGAAAATTTGATCTTAGCTAGCAGCCCCTTAGAAGCATCAATATCTACCAAAATACATGCATAGGTAGGATGAAGGATATCATAGGACTCCACATCCACCGCAAGAAATGTTAGGCCCAATATGGAAAGCTAATGTACTGAGAGGGGAGGGGTGAATCAATACTTCAAATCTTTTCTTCAACAATAACTTTACTGTTAAGCATAAACCAAAAACTTGCTTATAGCATACCTCGGTAATCCATAAAGTAACTCGGTAAACCCTTTTGTTTACTCTGTTCCTTGATTGTTCTCTGAAATCCTTCTCGGTGACCTCTATGTCTCTAACAGTCACAATACTCAGTGCTTCCTTATCTATTACACATGTCTTGCTTCATATACCTCTATATTTGATCATTAATTCATGTTGAATAAATAGATCTCGTATGTCGGTGATCTGTCCATTGCTTCGATCTTACAAACATGATTTATCGAATGAATAACCATACAAAATATTTCATTGGATAGATGACCTCAAGATCATACAAAATCTTTAAGGTGCAATTTCCTAAGTGATAATGATTCCCTGCTCCTCGATCTTGTAACATGTTTCCCATGTGTATCTAGGTTCAATGAATCTGGTAACACGTTTCACTCGGTGTGTGTTCACTCGGTATATCATTTTTGCTACTCGGTAGACATAGAGTGTTACTCGGTAGACAGCTCGGTGTATACTAGGCTCTGTGACTACTTTCTTCTATAACTGACTGCTCTGTGCTTACCGACTGAATATTTTGGTAGTAGTAACCGACTAGAGTATGTAGAATGACTTTGGACATAAAACTAATGGCAACTTAGTAAGTAGTAACAATCTCCCTTTTGACATTAGTTTTGAAATGTTTGACAAAACTCCTTTCAAAGTCATAACTCAAAAAATCTATATACTTACAAAATTTGACTAATCAGACAGTATATACATTTGTCAATAAAATAGTATATTCAAATATACTCCCCTTATCAATATACTGCACAAAACTCTGATTATGCATGCGCTTGATCAATATTCTATATTAACTGCTCAGTTGTCACTGCTTGGTTCACTACTCCCCCTGTCAAAATTAACTGTGCATTTGGATATTATGTTCTGCTCGGTATACTCTCCCTGTATACTACACTCCCCCTTTGATACTTTGATACTATACTCCCCCTTTTTGACAAACATCAAAACTTAGTTACCATTCGGTGGAGGCAACTGGTCAAAAATGGAATTGTACTTTGTCCTTGCATCGGTAAGAGTGGCAGAGAGGGAATCCTTGACACTATCCATGAGTGAATTCTGAGTTGTAATGTCAGCTAATAGTGAAATTAGTCCATCTAAGGTGCTTCCCTCTGGTTGAGTGGATAGGGAGGTGGCCTTGTTGATCTGTTCTTGGACAGAGGACAAGTGTGGAATGAATAAGGTTTGAAGAGTCATAATGTCCATCCTTATTTTGTGCTCTTCATTCCTAAGTTCCAATTGTTGAGCCATGAGCTTTTGTAACTTTGTATAGAAATGTTGAATAGAATTTGACTCAGTGGTCAACTTATTTGAGAGATCGATGATCTCTTTCTCAATCACTTCTGTTTTATTTTTGATATCTTTAATGAATAAAGAGAATGTACAGAGTTTCTGAAATAAATAAAGAATGTGCTTGAGTTGAGGGGACAACTCAGCAATAAATTTGACAAGTTTTACTTTGCCAATAGCAATGGCTTTCTGTACCTCTTCAATCATTTTTGCAGTGAGCTCTTTGTCCTTCAATTTGCTCAAATATTCAGATGCATCTACTCCAGATGTCTCGATCTGATTGAGGAGTTCATCCAATTGAATATGGATGGCTACATCTTTTGACACTATAGCTTCAAGTAGCATATCTGTTAATAGTGCTTTCACCTTCTGAAGTACTTTGTTTTTCTTTTGAATAGCCATTTTTTTTTCCTGTTCTGCTTTGGCTTTGCATAGTTCATTGAATTCAATGAGTGCTTGCCCTTTTAATTTGGATATGTCTACATTTGGAAACACTATTGGTTTTGACAAATCTAACTTGAAACTATGCTTTTTCATTTTCTTTTCTTTAGTTTTCACCAGTTGAACTAATACAATGGCTTGGGAGGCTTGTTGACCCTCGGTAGGTTGCTCGATAGAGGCAACACTTTTGTCAATTTCTTGAACTTCAGATGTAGCCTTCGGTGAATCCTTGCTCGGGGTCTTAGTTGTAACATTTTCAGTGCTGGAAGGAGCTTGAGAAGTCTGTTCCTCGATGGCCTGAGAAGTAGCTTCTCCTTCTGTAGACTTGTGACCCTCTATTCCTTGTTCAGTAACCTGAGGGGCCTCGATTGAAACAAGCTGAGTAACAGGAAGATAGGGCTGAACTTGTTCCAAAACTGACTCACTGGATACCAGTTTGGCATATGCATTCCCTTCTATCATTTCCTATTCTTGTGCCTCGGTGTCCATGATATCCTCATCAATTTGTATAGTGTCAACAGGGTCTTGCTCGGTGATATCAGGATCTTGCTTGGTGACATCAACTATTTCAACTTCAACTTGCTCACCATCATTCTTGATTCGAAAGATTTCCTGCCATTTTTCCTTGGTCTCATTCTCTACATCCAGATAAAGGCCATTCATCAATTTCAAGGCTCTTTGCTTGACTAGGAAGTTTGTCTGGTGGTTTTTCAGATGTTCATTGATCTCATCTACCAACATGTTTGGAAAGAGATGTACCAGACTTCTTTCTTTCATCTTCTTTTCTGAGTCCATGGCATATTTCCACTTGTTATCAATATGCAAATACAATTCTTTTGGAAGAGAATTAGTTACTTCCAATGGGACCAATCAGAATTTCAGAAGAGTGCAGATTACGGCTTCTTCAATTTGTCTCTTTTCTGCATCAGATCTGGAGTCATATTTTACATATCTGAATGCTCCAAATCCACCATATTGCTTCAGATTAGCACAAAAATTATCAACACTATGTACATCTTCCTTTTTACTCTTGACAATTTGAAATTTACTTTTGTCTTCAGATTCGGTGTCACTAGACTCTTTAGTCAAAATGAGTCTCCGAGTAGATTTATTATAAGTTTATGTTACCTTTGGTGCGGCAACATTCTTTGGTTTCTTACTTGGTGACGCTGCAGATGATCTTGTGTTTGGGTGCTTTACTAAAGGAGTCGGTGTTACCTTTGATGTATCATGTTTCTTCCTTTTCAAAATTTTCCCTTTAGGCAACTCGGTGCTCAATGTAATAGCTACCTCTTGGGCTTCAGATTCCTCCTCGGTGATGACTAGAGTGCCCTTGACAGGTGTGGAGGAAGAACCTTCTCCAAATTTCTCTGTTAATGCCTTGATCATTTTTGGTGCTTTCCTTGTAGCCTTTGGTACTACAATGCTCATCTTAACTTTCTCTTTAACTTCTTCATATGTACCGTATCTTAGCTCGATAGCATGCCTTGGTAATGTAAGAAAAGCATCTATCTGATGTTGTGTGATGTCAAAATCAATCTCATAACCCATAGGTGGCAAAGATTGAGTTCTCGGTTCCATAGCATTGACATAGCAGTAGTCGGTGTCCACTTCAAAGCATATATCATCCTTGTATTTCTCTACTAACTTGGGTGGAATTCTATACCTGTTATGCATCTTTTCTTGAAACTTGCTAAAGTAATCATCCATAATATCATTGAAGTTATCACCTAGCCGTTTGATGAAGTCATTGATTTGATGGGTGATTGGTTGGTGTAGCTCCCAAACTACATTACCGACTGATGGAAAGAACTTCTTAAAATAGAAAAACATGCATACCAAAAGTGATCCAAACTTCAATGTGTTAGCCGAGTTGTTCTTCTTTGGCTTCCTTATGGTGTTTAGATTCTCAAACAGGTTTTTCAACAATACTTCGCATAGATTAATTTTCATTCCTTTCTTCACAATTTTATATGCTAAATCGATTGCTACACAGGGTACACTGTTTTCCCTTGCTGATTGAAAGAAACAATAATCTATTACTCTAATGGAAAACTTCGGCTCTGCATCTGTCACATTGTTCAATTTCAGTCCTCTACAATCAAATTCAACTCCGCTTAAAGTGATCAATTCCTTTTGTGATATCATTTTCTGAGCTCGGGCATGATCAAAAACAGGGTAACCGGTGATCAAGTGGATGATTTCCTTGGTGATCTTGAATGGTTGCTCCTCTAACCACATGAATTCATCATGAACTCTACTAGAACAAATTTAACCCACTGGGGTTTGAAGACTCGCGGGTAGGTTAGGGCTTCAGTCAATCCCTTGACTTTAATGTGTTCAAACTTGTTATCTAGTTTACCATCGGTACACAATTCATCATATGTGTCCTTGATTTCAACATGACCTAGTTCCTCAACACGACACTTAGTGAAGAATCTGACATCCTTGACTAGTAAAACCCTATCTAGAATGAGTGAAAATGTAGTTTTGTCATCCGGTTCAGATGCTACTTTGGGAGTTAGAGAGTATTTCATTGAGGGCTTTTCAATGTTCTCAACAACAACGAGCTTCTGGATCTTAGGTGCCATTTCAAATTTCGGATAATCACTTAACAAAAGATCCTTAGGGTTTGAAAACTTTTAAACGACAGACGCTTTCCACTTAACAAATGTAAAACAGATATTCACAACTGATATGATCAGTAAACTAGCTTGACAATGTGTTGTGATTGATGTAAATACCTTGAATTTCGCTTCGGAGGAGGTTTGATCACCTTTGAATCGCTTTGCTCTACTTTCTTGAAAACTTGGTAAGTGTAAATGACCGTGCAAAAACTTTAAGTACACAATATACCTTATCAGGCTTCGTGCAGTTAGGTCAGAAAATATTAAATGCACTCGGTACCACTTCCTTTTTATGCTTTTACCGAGTAGCCAGACTTCCTGTATTTACCGACTAGACAGGCGTTCAAAAGACTTGATAAAATTTCAAATTTCCTAATGCATCTTTAGTTATGCAGATTTTGAATTAAGTACATGATAAAATAGGAACTGTTAAGATTTAACCTTGAGAGAATGCAGTCCCTTCATACCTTTACCGATTAATTTGGAATAGGTGCACCTAACTCGGTAGATAAGGTGCTTTCTTCATTTGACATAATTTCCTTCTTTTGCCAAATCATCTGTAATTTTCCTTCTATTTCTTCAATGTCTCCTCTAGGTTGATCTCTGCAATCTCTAGCCAAGTGTCCAACTTTGGGACAATGAAAACATGTCATACCAGGATTTCTCCATGATCTTTGATTGTTCATTCCAAACCTTATAAAGCAGTTGGCACTTATATGTCCATATCTTCCACAGCATTCACACCATACCCTTGTATTGTAATCCCATGGTACTGCAGCATATTGTCGGTTAGGATCTGTGTGAGTTCGGTAGCTTCCAGTATTTGCTCGATGTGCAGACCACATATAGTTATTTTGCTTAAACCAACACTTCTCGGTATTATGTCCATATCTATTGCAGTTTTTACAAAACCCTTTGAATTTTTTGTTCTGATAATTGCTAGCAGACTTTGTCCTACATTGGTTAGATGTGTGACCATATTTATTGCAATTGTAACAATAACCATTAGACCTTGTGACATTCGGTTGCTTACCTTTTCTGATTTGGTACATGTTGGCAGTATGTCCTTGTTTTCCACAGTAGTTGCAAATAAGTTTCTTTCCTTTGATGTTCTTCTTGTTTCCAGCTTGCTTTGATGATTCTCCTCTCTCGGTAGTGTGGATTCCCTTCTCGGTAGAGTCTTTTCCTTTGTAACCGAGTCCTGCAACTTTGTTGGGTCTTTTTGTATTAAGTTGCTCATCCAACATCTTTGATGCTTCATAACTCTTCTTCAGTGTTTCTTTGGATTTCTTCTCTGTTTCAAGTTCATCGGTCAATCTTGATAGTTCAAGTTTTAATGTTTGATTCTCATCATCTTTCAGATTTGCTTCATGATGTGCATAACCCAATTGATCTGATAGATTTTGTTTAATCCCAGTCAACCTTGTGATTTCATCATTCTTTTCAGATACTAATGCTTCAAGCTGTTGTTTTTCTCTTTCTAGATCTCTTACTTTATCCTCGGTTGTCCTCAATGCATCAAGATTTTCAGTCATCTATGTGCTGAAATGTTCATGTTCTCTTTTCATTGCTTTTAGTTGATCAGTCAGTGCTTTGTTCTTTTCTTTCAGTTCTCTGATCATCTCTTCAGTCTCTTCAGATATATTGTTCTCAAATGATGTCTCAATTTGTTCCACTAACTCTTGAGAGTCCTGCAAATCATGAGACAATCTTCTTCTGACTTTCAATGATTTTTGCATTTGTCTTTGCATGTCTGCAATCACTTGATTAGCATGATCCAACTCTTCTTGCAGATACACAATTCTCTGAGATTGTTTATAGCCTTCCATTGATAAGATCTTTTTCTTTAGGCTGTTAATCCCTTTTCCAAGATTGAAGCTCTGATACCAATTCTTCGGCCCAATATGGAAAGCTAATGTACTGAGAGGGGAGGGGTGAATCAGTACTTCAAATCTTTTCTTCAACAATAACTTTACTGTTAAGCATAAACCAAAAACTTGCTTATAGCATACCTCGGTAATCCATAAAGTAACTCGGTAAACCCTTATGTTTACTTTATTCCTTGACTGTTCTCTGAAATCCTTCTCGGTGACCTTTGTGTCTCTAACAATCACAATACTCAGTGCTTCCTTATATATTACACATGTCTTGCTTCATATACCTCTATATTTGATCCTTAATTCAAGTTGTATAAATAGATCTCTTATGTTGGTGATCTGTTCATTGCTTCGATCTTACAAACATGATTTATCGAATGAATAACCATACAAAATATTTCATTGGATAGATAACCTCAAGATCATACAAAATCATTAAGGTGCAATTTCCTAAGTGATAATGATTCCTACTCCTCGATCTTGTAACACGTTTCCCATGTGTGTCTAGGTTCAATGAATCTGGTAACACGTTTCACTCGGTGTGTGTTCACTCGGTATATCATTTTTGCTGCTCGGTAGACATAGAGTGTTACTCGGTAGACAGCTCGATGTATACTAGGCTCTATGACTACTTTCTTCTATAACCGACTGCTCTATGCTTACCGACTGAATATTTCGGTAGTAGTAACCGACTAGAGTATGTAGAATGACTTTGGACATAAAACTAATTGCAACTTAGTAAGTAGTAACAAGAAAATCTCCCAAAGCCTCACCCACTTCCTCAAGGAGCTGGTCCACCCAAAAATGAAGTGGGAGGTTCGGGAGTCTAACCCAAATCGGCATTTTACACAAGGATTCAGATGAGGGGTTGAAATCCTCATGCAAGGGTTTAATCATCAACGGGAAGTGATTCTCCCAAGTAAAAAAATGCTCACATAGAATAATATTTCTATCCACCAGTTTTTCAAACTTAGCAGTAAAAAAACCTTTGGCCAAAGGAGAAATCTGAATCGATTCTTAAATGAGGGGTTCCTAGTGCTTAGAGACCCATTCATAGAGTCCTAGAAGACTAGGCCAAAAACCCCTAAACCAGCATATGACCTCAAGAGAAGAAAGATTAGAGGCAATCTGATCAATCACATTAACCGTCTCTTCTTCCAGATTAATAGCAATAGATTGACAAATAGGAAAAGGCTTAGAGTCAGCATAAGCAGGTCCCTTATCCCCTCCTGAAGCGAGATGATCTACATAAGAACCCCTAGAAGCCCTGAAAACGGAGCAAGCCACTATGGAAACCCCCGAAGCAAAACCACCATCCACAGCAGGGGTGTCCAGCCAAATAGCATCAAGAGCATCACGATCCACGGGAGCATCACCCGTAGGAGGACCATCACCATTAGACTGGGCGGAGGCCTCTAGACGACCAAGTGAGCAACGGCCAAAGGCAGTCGGGCGGGACTTCTGAGCAGCAGACATTTCAAAATAATTTAAATTGTTTTTAGTGTTGTGGATTAATAATTTCTATATATCTTTTTAAATAATATTAGGAAGGAAGACACCAACTTATTAATAATGCAATTCATTGTGGATTAGATTGTGTAGAAAAAAAACTTATCATCAACGTTTCAAATCATACTCTGTGATCAATCATCGGGATGGTAGTATTTTTATCTTCTTGAGCTTTTTATTATCACCTTGATGATGGATCACAAAGTGTGATCCAAAATGTTGATGAAAAAAAAATCTACACAATAATCTAGAAACAATTGCATTAATCACTATAGATTGTGTAAATCTAATATCATTAACTTATATAATATTTTTAATGTTGCTACAAGTTTAAAAATTGTTTAATCTACACATATTCTTTATGTTTTCATTTAAATAACATGTATACATATAAATATATATGAACCTACGAAAAAACAAACAACTTCCAACAATATTAATAGAAAACTCTTAATATCTATTTTAATCTTCTTATTATATAACATACAAAGATAATTAGGGGAAGAGTGCATCATAATTCCAATAATGAGTGCTCCTTGCACACACCCCTAATTACTAACTTTAAAGAAACCAAAAAGAAAAACTTAAAGTCCATTAAATTAAATTTCACATGTAACAATAGCTGCCCATTTTTCAACATTTTTGGACCATAATTGGCTCATTTGTGCATCTTTATTAGTACACAATGCACAACTATTGGGGCATTTGTGCATAAGTAGGGGAGAGGGACCAATAGTCGTTAAGGCTAACTTAGTCAACATGTAGCCGTCACATGGAATATCATAAGACCTTTGTTTTTTTTTAGAAATGTAAAATGGACACTTAACTATCTACAACTAAGGTTTGAAGGCGTGACTCGTCATGCAAGCTGTCAAATAACACGTCTAGTACGAAGTGTCCAAAAAATGACTTTTTAAAAATTCGACCAAAACTTAATCTAAAAATCCCTAGTAGTTGATTAAAAAAAATATCATTTATAATTAGTATAATATTGTATTTTTATGTAAAATATAACTCATATGGATCTTAAATGGACCAAATAACTATTAGTAATCATAAATGTGTGTTATCTCTAACTTTTATATCCAACACCAAAAGACCAATAGTTGAACACAAAAAAAATATTTGTTATTATATAAACAACATATTATTATATAAAATAAAACTTATATGAACACAAAGGGACCAATTGTTGAACACTTAAACCTTTGGACAATCTCTCACATTTCATGGGAAAAAATAAGGTATTTATTGTGTTCACCTTTTATATTTGTGATAAGACAAATTATAAAAAGGAAATACTCCAATGCATATGCATTGCTACCCTAATAGTTGTGCACATAAGATTAATATTTTTTCACTATGATAGCAATACTTGTTTAAGTGAGCATCTTATTTTATAAATGACACACTTATAGTGGATAGCTATGATATTTTATTTAAAATAAAAGATTATCTATATCACTTGTTAATTAATGTATTTATACATTTTTATACAACATTTATAGGATCTCTTATGTTCAAGTATTGGTCCATTTTGATCAACATTTGGCAATGCTTTTATATACATGTGGATTATTTATTTACAATATATAGTATAAATATGTGGCGAGACTGGATATTACAAGCATAAGTGGGTGTACAACTTTGGACCCTATACAACTATTGGCCCCTCTCCCCCATTGACAATTTTAAGTGCACAATTATTAGGGCATCTTTAAGCGGGCAACACTTTGAAATGTGTACTTTTTTATCCTTGCACGCATAATGGATCACACAACATGCATTGTTACTACTTGGAAACCAAAACAATAGCTATAAACAATTATGTCTCATACAAAAACAACTAAAAAAAATCATCAAAATCAAACATAACATGTTTACTCATACACTTCCCCAACCAAGAGCAAATAAATATAACAATAACCCTAAAAAGCCAAAAAGGTAGAATATCACAAAGTATTGAAGACGCCAAAGAATGTGACACAAAAAAGGTCAAATGGGAAACATTTATTTGGCCGAGCTTTTTCCACCTCCGCAACTCAAAAATTAGTGCAACTCCACATACCCATCTCCATCACAACGTTTTAGCATGAAAAATCACAAGTTACTTCGTTTTCTTTTGTGATGAGCTCAAAGAGGTGCAACTTATAGTCATAAGTAAATAAATAGTAATTTTCAATTGGATAATGTATTATTAATAATAAAAATTTAAGAGAGGTTATTAGAATTGAAAACAACATAATATAATTATTATTATTATTATAGAGTTTAATGAAGGTTTGGGATTAAAATAGATTGTATTTTATATAAGAGATTTTGTATTTTTAAAGAGTAAATAATATGTAATTATTTATTTTTATGAATAAATATGTTTAGGGCTTTTGTAAGAGTTGTCAAATTATATACTGTGTTCTTGAATCTTGAGTTCAAGATTTCTTCTTAATCTTATTTTCAAAATTTTAATGAGTGATGGAAATTATAAAAGTATGACAAAAAGAAGATCATGCATGATTACTTTTGTTAGGAAAGACATTCTAAAAGCAACTTTTAATTTAAACATCCAAATGTATAATAAACTATATTAATGAAAAGATTTTGATATCTTATTTTTTGAGCAATGCAATTTTAAAAGATCATATTTTCAAATGTCTTTTTGTTAAATATAACAAGCAAAGCCATTATTATATGAAAAATGTATTGCATGTGATTACAAGTCCAAAGACATGTTTAATTGTCTCTATTTTATGATAGAACAAACATATGGTAGTTTGAGTAGTAAGGAAAATAAGGCATTTTCCATAACAATTTTATAGTGTATACTCTTTCCACCTACAGACTAAGCTTTAGCCTCAAATTTTGATTTCCAAATACTAATTCTTAAGTTAAACTACATAACAATTTTATAGTGTATACTCTTTCCACCTACAGACTAAGTTTTAGCTTCAAATTTTGATTTCCAAATACTAATGCTTAAGTTAAACTACATGGACTCTAACCAATTTACTTTCAATTTCATATTAATACTTCTTTGAATTTGGATTGGAGGGAGGAGTTTTAAGTATATTAGTTTGAGTGAAAATAATTATTATTATTATTATTATTATCTATGAACCACCTCCGATTTTACTTAAATGTGTGAGATGGAAAGTTGGAAGTTTTAGTGGTAAAGCTAGAAGAACTTAATATTGAACTTTGTGGATACCACTAATAAGAGAGGTAGATAGTTTGTAATTGTTTTTAAGTTGAATATCATTTTTCCAAGGTAAGGTTGGAGAGTTCCAAAAGTCTAGATGAATTTTATGATTCCTCTTTCAAATAGAATCTTACTGCATAATTGAATTTTAAGAGCCAAAGTTTTGTTATTTATGCATATTAGGTTACTCCATAAATGAAAAAATTTCAACATATGACTAAATGATTGTCAAATCCATTTAAGAAGAGACGAGATTGATTATCAAGCTTTCTATATAATCTATATATCTTTTGAAGCTTGAGATTTGAAGTACTATCCAATAAGGATTTTATCCTTCCACCCAATCTCTTTCCCAGCATTACTAGCTTTGGTTAGAATAATTGTTTGCCTAATAATATCCTTTCAAGTGACAAATACTTGAAGAGTTATATCAATATTTATATTAGACAAGTCTTTTGTGTAAAGGGATCAAGTGCTTCTAAGCACTATACATCTTTGTTGGTTGGATACAATAAGCAAGTAAATAACTAGTGCTTAAATAATTCAAGAATTTTATGTATAAATTTTAATTCATTTACAATATGAATATGGATGGATGCATGATAAGGAACTATGTTTCAAGTTCTAGGACCTAAATTGATGGTTGAACTTAATTATAAAGAAAAAAGAAATGTGATGGTTATTTAATCATGGTTACCTTTCAATGTATATATATATATATAACTCCAAGATTTTTTAAAATTGTCTACCAAAAAAATATGGATTTTGTTGGTTTTTCCAGCTAATTACTTGAAATCCTCTAAAGATTTTGTTCCAATGTCTTATGCTTAAATATTTCAAGGTGGTTCCCAACGAATAGGAGTCAATATAAGATTGAATTCCTTTACACGTGTAGTTATACAAGACCAAGGAGAGTGATAATATAAACTACCTAGAGATATGATCAATTAAAAAGACGTATTTCTTAACATAAATGTTCTCATTCAAATAGGCCAAGAAATTATAATTTATTCAAAAATTATGGTTTAATTCTTAGGGGATACTCATAATTGGTCCTAATAACATATATACCTACATTAAACAAAATAAATTTTACAAATAAATATAATTTGTACAATCTATAGTTTGATTCTATCTATTGAAAACCAAGTCCTAGTTGGTACCTATATAGGGTAGCAGAGTCAAAAAAAATTGTATTAAGTGTCATAGAATCACAAAGCTCATTTTTTGCTCATTTGAGCATCCACGTTACAAACTTATTACAAATACCAACTCCTTTCGAGCAAACTTATTACAAATACTAGCTCCTTTCGAGCGCCAAACTAGAAACAACAATTGGAAGACCAAGGGTCACAACTTAGAAATCCACTTTAAACAATGTGACAAATACAACCAATGGAAGACCAAGAGTCACAACTTAGAATTCTACACAAATGTGTCCCTCATGGGAGTTGAACTTGGGTCTCCACATTGAGAACTCAATGCTTTAACCAACTAAGCTCAACCCCTTGGACTAGCAGAGTCAATTTTAGAAATCAAACAACACAAATACAGCAAAGTATTTTAAATCACAAGGTTCCCAATATTAATGCCTTACATTAATATTCTCAATTGATGTCTGATTGTAATTCTTCTTTTAGATCCCAAGCGTTTAATCCAAATCCTTACATCTTATTCAAAGTTGTTCAATCTTTTCCTTGAAAAGATGTAGAAAATAATATATACACCATGTAAATGACACAAAGATAAAATTAACAAAACTTGTTCATTAAATTTTAAAATAGTTTGAATACAACACTAAGCAGACAACTGCAACAAAACTTGTGTATTTGATTGTCCATTATGATCAAAATATTTGTTGTACAATTATAGTATGACAAACTATAACTTCTTTTATAACACCTAAAATGACACTTTATAGGACAAGACCTGACTCGACAAACTTCTCAAAATTTGAAAAGACTAGAATCCTTTCTAAATGGCTCAAAATTTCCTTTTATAGAAACAAGAGAAAAACAAGCTTAGAGCCTTGTACATGTGTCAAATTTTCATTTGATAAATTTTTACTACAATGGAATATGCCAAAAGGCATCTTTGTTGCATTAATTGACAAAAAATATGTGATCTTTGCTCCAAAATAACATTGAAGATGTTGATGTAATCGATGATTTATCCATGATATGTGAAAATACGCTAGCCTCAAAAAAAAATTGTATTGATTGCCAAAACGTTGGAACTACCTTAAAAAGCATGTGATCGCAACACTTGATGATATGGCAAAGTGGGGTCCTTGGAGATGACCAATTGAAATGTGAATCAAATTTTGCATTTTCTTCATTCTAAAGTTCAAAAATATCATCCACCACAATATGGTTGACCAAGGCCAAGTGTTTGTTATACTCATCTCCTAACAATCTATTTATAATAGTTGTAGGCAAAGCCATCCCATGCTCCAAATGTGAGAGTTTATCTAAATATAAACTCAATTTATCAACATTGTATCCTCATCAACATGAATGTCTGCAAACATAGGAGAAATGATATTCATGAAGTTAGCTTTTCATTCTACATTATTCTTTAATTATTCATTCTCCTTGAAAAGCATAAGCATTTGGTAGATAGACATTCCTTCAAATTCTATCAACCGGCTTACAATAATTTTCTTTCAAGTTGCATAAACATCAATCAAATATAGGAGATGTTTGTATATGTTAACAAGTTTGCAAATAACTCAAAATGCTTCATTCCCAACATCAACATTTTCCAATAAAATATTCAAAGCATCTAATACTAGTGTCAAATGTCTTTACACACACTTCAAATGAATCCTACTCTTACCATGATCTTTCAATATGCCCTTTATTGAATGCTTGACCAAATTGCCAAGACATCATGCCTTTGGTCATAACTTGATCCAAAGTATAAGTGTTGGGCCTCCTCATCAGTGGTCATGGGCTCATTTCTCGGTTGCTTCTTGAGTGTGTCAAAATCAATAGAAGAGGAAATATCCCAACCCTCTAGCAATAATATGCCATTGTCCTTGACTATTTGTCTTCCCTTCTAAAGGGTCATGTCAGTCATTTTCTCGTGTACCCTCTTTCATACGTCATATGCCAATTCCTTTCTATTTTCATCTGTGACCTCTTTTATTCTCATTTCTTTTTGGTACATTTATCCTTTGATATTAATAAGGAATTGTTGAAATTCCTTTGTAGTAACAAAATTGTCATCGTCAATGAATTGTTAACATGTCAGGTCCCCTACATTATCAACAAGTTCTCTTCCTTATCTATAACTAACCAATTATCTCTCCCTAGGAGGTTCTATCACAATTTTCTCTTGGATTTGAAAATCATTTTGCACATCTGGATCGCTTGTGCTAGCCTCAAATCCAATTGTTGTAAATTCCATTGCACATTTTTTCTCGAGATAACTATTAAATTAGAGTCACAAGCCTAGGACTCTCTATAACTAGAGTTGGTGAGGGTGGCACTAATGAAGATATTGTTGATATAGAATGAACTGATGGAGTAGGGGGTGTAGCAAGAGTGCTTGGCACAAACCTCGGAGGCTTGATCTTATCAAGATCATGTTTGTAACAACTTATCATCAATATTATTCTAAGAAGAGGATCTTGAACTTCCTCTCACGGTCCTTTATATGTTGGATACTTTACTATCTTTTGGGCTTCAACAAATCTGATCTTTTCTCAATTCTCTCAACTTAATTACCTCATGTTGTGTATGACAATGTCTAATAAGATACTTTGTTTCATCAAATTGGTTCATATAGCTAGAAATCTTGTAGGATGTCCTAACTTCATGGATGAAGTTATCTAGGGGTGTGTGTAGAATCATGGGGGTCCAAACTAGGTCCTTAAGTGGCAATGAAAATTCAAAAAAGAGAAGCAATTTGACATAAAAAATTTGAATGGGTTATTAACATAATTTGAAAAATTTGTAAGAATTAAATTTGTAGAAAATTGAATGTAGCTTTTCTAAGCTTCTAGTTATTTTTTGTAAAAAACGAAAATCTTTTTGATGAAAAATTAAAAAATTTCAAAGAAAAAAATAAAAAGCAAATGTATGTCTAACCTCACACAAAAACATGCAAAGTAGGATACACTTACAAAGAGTTGACATAAGGCACACAAATAAAAACAAAACAAAACACACACAAAATAAAAGAATAGAAAACGACACCAAAAATGTTAGTACAAAAAAGGCTCCAAGTTAACTAATTGAAAATACATCAACATAAATATTGTCTCATTCACTAAGTATCATCTCTAAAAATCTATTACAAACACACAAGTGAACTTCTAGAAAGAGAAAAGAGCATACAACACTAAGATGAAACTCCATGGTCCATAACTAGCAAGTTGTGTTATGCTAGGGGTCCATAGGTATTCCACGAATTTCACTAGCCAACAAGTTGTGTTATGTTGGGTGATTCGTGTATATGGCATGAATTCCACCAACTAACAAGTTGTGTTATGTTGGGTGATCCATGTATTGCAACAAAATTATTACACTAGCAGGCTACAATATATGAGATAATCAACACCTCAAAGAGCATAAAAAACAACAACGATCAAACTACCAAGCCATGTTATACCAGATGACCAACACTTTAGTGAGCATAAACAAAAACGATCAAACTAGCAAGTCACGCTATACTAGATGACCAACACCTCAAGAAGCATAAATAATAACAAGGATCAAGCTAACAAGCCATGCTATACTACATGATCAAGATGAGTCACATAGATGCCACTAGCTAGCAAGTTGTGTTAAGATATATGATTCATAGAGCATCAATGTCTCAAGGAGTGTAAGCAATGATCAAACTAGAAATCCATGCTATACTAGATGATCAAGATAAGTTATATACCATAAAAATTGGTAGAGACAGATTGGTCACCATGTCTTAGGAGACGTTATGCAATACAACACCACTACTTGGGGGGCGTACATGAATGAAAACAAGTAACAGGGAGAACATATTCTCTCACCTTAATATGTTAGCATATTTCTATGTTGATATCTTAAAGATAAGAGAGAGAAATTTGTATCAATGATACACACCTTCAACACCAAGGAGATATCCTTAACAAGATTGCATGTGTCCAAGCCAGGAAGAGATCTGTATACAAGTGTAGCGTCCTAAAATTGTGACACTTGCAATTTCGACTGCATTTGGGTCTTCACGATGGCGGCGCAACGTTGAACCTGAATGGAGACCCCGAAACCCATTTACGACACCAAAAACTGCATCTTTTTGCACCTTGGCCTGATCCTTCCTTGCACCCTGCTGTCCCGAGAGGTGGGACCATGGCGCCCAGCGCCCTGGTCCCTGGCCCTATTTTGGGCCCGGTCTCTTGTTGGGCATCGGGTCTTTAAGTTTGCAATTCGGAAAATAATGTTTCTAGGTCGACCTAAGGTCAGAAAAATCAGTCTATCAACCCTAATTGACAAGTATATAAACTACATTCCCTCTCCCAAAAGAGAAGGAGGAAAAATATATGCAAGCAAGAGGCGGAAGCGATATTCAAACATTCAAGCATTCAAGCATTCCTTCAAGCAATTGAGCATTCTAAGTCTCCATTCAAGGCTAAGTGTTGCATTCAAGACAAGGATTCAACCATTGAAGAGGAGATCACTTACAACATACAAAATACAACATTCATTACACCTTTGCATGTAAGAATACAAACATTCTTACAACAAGGTATCAGTACTTGTTTACATTACAAACATTTACATTTACAGCATTCTCATTTCTTGGTTAATTCCACAACTGGGGTTTGACCTAAAGGCAAACCCCTAATCCCTAACCCCCCAATCGTCCTCTCTTTTCTGTGTGTAGGTTGCAGGTACGCGGCTGTAATTGAAGATCTGGAATCCCTATGCAGAGACGAACAGATCCCCCTTCGTTTCGCGGATTTTTCGGAGGACCGTGTGCACGCCGGGCGCCATCGTCCCGTCAACTTTCGCTCAAATTTGCAGAACAGCATCATCTCGACATTTTACTGCTAATTTCAGGTCCGCAGCTTCATCCCGTATCCCTATCTCCGTTTATAAGCGAATCTTTCTTACTTTACATGTACTCCTAGTTCAATCTTTCTATCTACATTCTTTACAAAAGAGGGTATCCTTGATGTCTCAACCCTTGAAACTCATTTAGAATCCAGTCTTGCATTGTGTGGGATTGGATCTTGTGGGTTTCAACCCCTCTTTTGAATGTAAAGTCCCTCCTAAGTGAAAACCGACAACCCTAGTGACCTCCTCTCTCCTTGGAGTGGGGAAGAACACCTAGGGTTCGATTTTCCACTTTACAACAAGATACACATCTCCAAGCAAGGAAGAGATTGTTGTAAAAAGAAACATCTTGCGACAAGGGTAAAGCGATCCTTATCAAGAATACACACTTTTGAAACAAAGAGAAGGGATCCCTATTAGGTATACATACCTACCCAAAAGGCAAAGAGAAGGGGACGATCCTTGTTTAGGGATGTCTAACTCCACAAAGAGAGGAGATCCTCAAACGAGGATACCTTTTTCAACAATAAGGGAAGGAACGAGATCCTTACCAATAATACTCTGCTCCCCAAAAGAAAGTATAAGGAATTCTTGATGAAGGATGCATACTTTCAACTCCAAAAAAATATCATCATATAAGATATATTCTTTCAAGCAAGGAAGAGATCCTTATCAAGGATAATCACCTCCCAAAAAGTGATTAGAGGGGATATTTGACCAAGGATATATGTCTCTAAAATATTAATTACATTCCCCCTAGTGGATGTTGGCTTGATGATGATTGTAATGAATTCATCCCTTGTTGTCATTGATGAAACACTCTCTCACACACACATGATTATATTGACTACTGGTGTAACTTCAATTGTTTAAACTGTCAACCGGTATGTTAGAGGTTTATCTCTAACCGGTACTTTGTGTTAGCCAGTATGTGCATAAGAGACAACCTGTGGTTATACTAAGTCAGCATCAAGATGAAGATCAAGATGAAGATCAAGCGAAGACTCAAGGACAACAGTTCATATGTTTTATTCAAACCAGTATTAATTGTTCCAACCGATATTTGTTAATTTTTGTAATGAGTTACCAGTACCGACTACTTGGCGGTAATTTTTGTGATGAGTTATGGTCACTTGTCCAGATACACTGCACCTAGGAAATTGTGTTATGATTTCCTTAAGCTGACATGAAATCTGAATGTCTATATATATCAGCATCTCAGTAAATCTTTTAGAACTGATGGTATGCATTAAGAGCGAAATGTTTTGTTGAAGAGCGATAAGTGTTAAGATGAAGAGTGTGTTGAAGAGTAGTGTAGAATATGCTTAGAAGGATCTGATCAAGCAAGTATTGTGCTACTCAAAACAAATTAAACCATTCATGTTGTTTTCTAACCATTACAACATAATCAAATCCCTTAACCGGGTGAGCTCTAACAAGCTTCAATGTACAAATCCTCTAACAAGCTGATCCATTAGTTTGGATTCTTAAATCCTCTAGCGAGGTTACTCCTAACAGGGTACTGCTCTTAACAGGGTATAAGCTTCTAATCAAGCTTTAGGATCTCTAACAAGATTCGCTCCTAGCAGAGCACTTTGTAGACCTTAACCGATCAGTTATCTATTACTGCAGATAGTTAACTTGTGAGTTCCATCTCACCGTGGATTTTACCTATTTGGGTTTTCCACGTATAAACACTTGTGTTATGGTGGATGCACTACTTTTTGTGGATGTTGTTATATCTTTTTGGATTGCATGCATTGTGTTTAAAAGCTTTGTTAAGTTCATCTATCGGTTAGTGTTTGAAGTAGTGTTTTATTTGGTGTCACTGATTCACACCCCCCCCTCTCAGTGCTTTTCAAGTCCATCAATTGGTATCCAAGCCTAACTTCTTTGAAGCCTAATTGCTTAGAAGGGAGCCTTGAAACCACCATGGGGGACAGGAGCTACTTCGAGATGGCTAGAGAGCTAGAAGCTAGCAAAAATGAACTTGAATCCCTTAGGGTCAAACTAAAAGCTTCTCAAGTCAAAAGGAGAGAGCTAACTGAACAACTATTAGAGATATCTGATAATTGTTCTTCAAATGAAGCCAATATTGATGCTTTAGCAGAGGAAGTTGAATGGTGAGAAACTGAATCTAAGGAGGGAGCTAGAAGGTCTCACTATCTACATGAGTTAGGAACTGGAAGCCAGAAGAGTTGTTGAAGATCTTATCAAGGAAAGAGATCAAGAGATTACAAAGATCAAACGAGAAAAAGACACTATGCATGAGAATTTGATTGTTGAAAGAGAAGAAAAGGAGAACCTACAGCTAGATCTTGAGCTTGCATCATCTTTGAAAGAGAACCTATCGAAGCATAATGAAGATCTCATCAAACAGCTTACTAAAGCCAATGAGAAACTGGAGAAGTTCATCAAAAGTTCTACCATGCTGGAAGAACATATTCAATCACAAAGAATGAAGGGTGATATCTCTGGACTTGGTTTTCACACAACTGGAAAAGGTGAATCCTCTGGTACAAAGAGCAACAATCCTAAGAACAAATCTGCTCCTAAGATCAACAAGCCTACTGGTAAGAAGGTCTTTAAACGTGTCTGCTTTGTTTGCCATAAACCTGGTCACACTGCAAATGTTTGTAGAGACAAACCTAACAGAAATGTAAGTTACAATACTAATGCTAGGTATGTGTCCAATAAATTTGAAGGTCATTGCTTCACATGTGGAATGTATGGACATATATCTGTTGAGTGCAGATATGGAGCAAACAATCATGTGCCACACATGCATCCAAGACCAAATGATGACCAGATAAGGAACTTTGATAACCAGGTAAACCTGAACTGGAAAAGATCCTACGGCAACCGGTTTAGTCCATTTGAGATGAAAAAGGTAACAAATGTTATTTGCACCTTTTGTAATAACATTGGTCATGTGGCTATGAACTGCAGAAGAAGAACGAGAAGATGAAATGCAGGACCTTAGAGATCATCTGGTATGGCTTCTTATCACTGTAACAAACCGGGGCACTTAGCAAAATTTTGTAGATCCAGAAATAGCAAACTAGACAACTCTTCCAAGGATCGGAAAAGAAAGCATAAAGTTGATATTGAAGGAACCAGAGAGGATATGAATCGGATTTGGAAGAAGAAAAGTGATGACTCACTTGGAGAAGAAATTGTTCCTTCCCCCAGTGAAGAGAACCCTGCACCGGTGACTTAAGCCTTTTTAATATGGCTAAGGGGAGCTTAATGGTAAAACATCTCCAGACCCCTTGTGAAAAATGAGTGGGTAAGAATTTTGAAACATGAAATTTTGGTAACTTTTTGTTAACATGTTATCAACCGGTTTTCCACTTGAGCGGTGAAATTAGGGTTTGTAACCCTAACGGACGAGCATTTATTGCAATAGGTAAAAAGGATAAAAGCGAGTTTTGCTTTGTCATTTTTACCCTAACTCATTCGAGAAATAAATTTGAAGCGATTGCAGAGCTGGGTAAAATTGTCTTCTTGTTAAATTTTGAATTGTTTTGTGATTTAAGAAATTAAGTTGACTTGAAGGTTGCAGAAAGTTGAACTGGTGTGCACTTGGGCATTTCAACCGGTAAACGGGGCAACGTGCGCGAAACAAGGTATTTCTGTGAACATACTACTTTGAATCTTGTTGATCTAGAATGGCATCTACTTCAAAGTCTGTAGAGGGGTTGATGATCACTTCTGAGCCTATGGAAGCTGCAAAGGCATAACAGATTGTGTCATATAATGCATTGTCGCAAGTTCCAAGCGAAGTTTTGGTCAAAGGTGATTTGTCCAATTATATAGACTGCAAGTTAGAAGATTTAGGATCTCTATACATTTACACACAGTTGAAATCACTTTGTGATGAGAATGGCAAAATTAAGTCATGGTATGCTAGGGTTTTTGAAAAGGGTTTTCATAATGCCTCCTATTTTCTTGAAGATTTCGAAGAAGCACATATCAGAATAATTTTGAGTAGAGTTCATGGAGAAAATATGTACTTAGAAAGGACTCGCACAATTACAAAGGAATCCATTCAGGCTGTGACTGGTTATTTCTCAACCGGTGAAGTACCTGAGTTTAGGAAAATTTCCAAGGACATTGTCTTCAACTTAACCGGTTCTACTTCTGATAAGCGTGTCTTTTCTATCAACAATATTAGAGACCCTCCAGTAAAACTAGCAACAATGGTGATAGGCTACCGAGTATTTTACTCCAGTAAACTTAATAATGTTCCATCTACAGCAATTCATACTGCTCATAGAATGATTGTTGATAATGTAGATTATGATCTCTGTAAAGCCATTAGAAGGCAATTATTTCAAAATTTGCAATCAGTTAAAAAGGCTAACAGTCAAAAATTCAAGTATGGACAGCTATTGGTCGGATTATTCTTTTATTTTCAGAACTTTCTACCAGGAATTGGAGACATTGAGTGGTCAAAGGACTCGTCGGTCTCTGCACAAATTAAGAACAACATCAAGGTTGTAAAGAATACTTTCCATGTTGCCTTGAATAGGTATTTCAATGAGTTCCAAAAGAAGATGAGTATGAGAATGAGCCTACCGGAAGATGTGGTAAAACACTTTGAGAAGGACATAATCTTCACCGTTACCACTAACTTTTGCTTAATGCAAGCAATTGAGCCAAGAGAAGAAGAAATGGAAGACATGAGTTATGAGGTTAACCATGATCTACTGGTTGGTTATGCTAATACCCTATTAGCATCGCCTATAGACAAGAAGCATGCAAAATTAGAAATAGTGGCAATCCAAGAGGCGCTTGAACATACCAGTACTGCACCTTTTAAAAGTACAAAAGGAAAGAATAAAAAGACTAATGAAGCATCTCCAACAAAGAGTACTAGGGTTACCAGGAGTTTCCTAACCAAAAAGGAACCAGAACCCAAAGTATCTATTAAGAAAGAGACAAAGAAGAGAGGCGGAAAATTAATTTTGCAACCAGAATCTGAGGGAATGGATTCTGATATGAAGAACCAAAGAAAGAAAAAACAACTGGCAGAATATCCAAGAAGGTTAAGGAAATGCCAAAGGCAACCGTGCCTATTGATATAGCATCTTTCAAACCTGAAACCCATTTTGAAAGGACAATGAAGACACTAAGGAGGAATAGGTTTGACAATGTAAAGGAGCATTTTGATTCCTTCACTGAAAATGAGAAAGTGAAAGTGATTCAATAGGTAATCACTCATCTATGTCATTACAGTAGATATCCACATGAATTAGAAAAAGATATCTCAAATTCTTTGAATACTATTCTTTTGAATGAATGGGAGGAAGCTATTAAATTAGAAAAAGAAATCATTGATGAGGTATTTGTACAATATTTTCCTAAGGATGATATTAGTGCTTTAGTTGCTCGGTACAAATCTCAGTTTACATTCAAAGCAAGAAGACTGAAGTTGCTCAGTGGAAAGAGGGCAATCATTGAGATTGAGACTCATCATATAGCCTGTGACATCAAACGGATGGAAGAGATCATCCAATCCTCTATGAATAAGGATAATGTTACTGATGATGTTACTATACCGAAAATGGATGAAGAGGAGATTATTCAACTTGATGAGGTCTATCCACTCAAGAAGAAGGATGATTCCATTATTATTGTTGATGATAATATTTAGAACATAGTGGACCTATCTGGAGACAACACTACACCAAATATGGATCCCCCAGTAATCACTAATGTACATGTTACACTAGCTGAGCAACCGGCTACTCAACTAAAAGTGGACAATCCATCGGCAACAGAACAACTGGAGAAACCCCAATCTCCACCGGTCATTCAAGAAATTCAAAAGGATAATGTTGAAAATGATGTCACATAGTCACCTGAAAAGACAACAGAGCAGAATACAAAGAAAGCTATCATTAAGGTTGTATCCCCTGAACCGGCAAAGCTGAAACAACTTGAAGATGATGATGATGATTCTTTAAGTATTTCAGGACCTATTGATATGAACACTTTGAGCGCATCAGAAATGATGAAGATTGCTAATGTTATGCAATCTAGAGTGCATAAGAAGAGACTGAAAGAGCAAAGGGTTGAAGCAGAGACAATTCAGAATACAGTAGAAATTTTTTCTAGTCTACTACCGAAAACATCTATAGCACATCTTTCTACACCCATCAGCAAACTTGGTCAGTTAGTCGCAGATGCATCTGATCAAATCAAGTCACTAGAAGATGATGCTCAACTATATGCTGAAAAGAATCACAAGAAGAAGTATGGAGAAAAACTAGCAAAGGATATTGATAGTGGGAAAATGGCTTTGTCGCATAATAAGTATTTGTTAAGAAATGATATTGAAAAGAGAGGAAAGTATCTTGCTTCCACCTCTAATTTTTCTTTCTTTTATTCTGACATTTCAAAAAGACAAACAGAAACAGAGCAAGAGCTAGAAAGGATATGCAAGGCATATGTCCCACTCGAGGACTCTATACTTACCTTTAACAAATTTATAGATGATTTGCATAATAGACTGCATATATATGATAATGATAAGGCTAAGAGACTTCAATCTCTAAAGGAACTCAAGAGTCAACTCACATCACAAGTAGACTTATTACAGAGAGCCTACTCTAATGCAGAAGCTATCTTAGCAACCCCTGAAACCTGCACCCTGGACTCAATGGAAGAATTCCATTCTCAGCTGATGTCTACATTCGAGTATATTGAGAACATGTTGGAGTCGTGGACAAACACTTTGTCACAATTGAAGACAAGCTACAATGTTATTTTCATGAGACTTGCTTATGCTTAAATTTTAATACAGTTTTTTTGTTACTGTTGTGTATGCTAAACACTATGATACAAATTTTATATATATATATAGCTTTTTCAATTTGGCATTGTTGTCAAACGGGGAGTAGAAATATGTATGTGTGTTTCTGAAAATTTTGTATAATATATGCATTAAGGGGGAGCATGAGTAAATGTGTAATTTTGTTGTGCATGCACACTTAGTGGTATCACTGTAAAAAAATTTAAGTGTTGCCATCAATGCCAAAGGGGGAGATTGTTGGCTTGATGATTATTGTAATGAATTCATCACTTGTTGTCATTGATGAAACACTCTCTCACACACACATGATTATATTGACTACCAATGTAACTTCAATTGTTTACACTGTCAATTGGTATATTAGAGGTTTATCTCTAACCGATACTTTGTGTCAATTGGTATGTGCATAAGAGATAACCTATGGTTATACTAAGTCGGCATCAAGATGAAGATCAAGCGGAGACTTAAGTACAACGGTTTATATGTTTTATTCAAACCGGTATTAATTGTTCCAACCAGTATTTGTTAATTTTTGTGATGATTTACCAACACTGACTACTTCGTGATAATTTTTGTGATGAGTTGTGGTCACTTGTCCAGATACACTGCACCTAGAAAATTGTGTTATGATTTCCTTAAACGACATGAAATCTGAATGTCTATATATATATTGGCATCTCAGTAAATCTTTTAGAACTAATGGTATGCATTAAGAGCGAAAGTTTTTGTTGAAGAGTGATAAGTGTTAAGATGAAGAGTGTGTTGAAGAGCAGTGTAGAATGTACTTAGAAGGATTTGATCAAGAAAGTATTGTGCTACTCATAACAAATTAAACCATTCTTGTTGTTTTCTAACCAATACAACATAATCAAATCCCTTAACCGGGTAAGCTCTAACAAGCTTCAATGTACAAATCCTCTAACAAGGTGATCCATTAGTTTGGATTCTTAAATTCTCCAACGAGGTTACTCCTAATAGGGTACTACTCTTAACACAGTATAAACTTCTAATCAAGCTTTGGGATCTCTAATGACATTCGCTCCTAGCAGAGCACTTTGTAGACCTTAAACGGTCAGTTATCTATTACTGCAAATAGTTAACTTGTGAGTTCCATCTCACCATGGTTTTTACCTATTTGGGTTTTCCACATATAAACACTTGTGTTATGGTGGATGCATTACTTTTTGTGGATGTTGTTATATCTTTTTGGATTGCATGCATTGTGTTTAAAAGCTTTGTTAAGTTCATCTACCGGTTAGTGTTTGAAGTAGTGTTTTATTTGGTTTGACACTTGTACCTCTCCTAAGGTGCTAATGTGAATGAAGAAAGATCTAATACTCCTATCAGTGATCTCTCTGATGGAGAACAAGCATTTAAGAGCAACACGGCACGTCTTCTCTTCATAAACATACCCTAGCACAAGAGGGGGAAGATCAAAATATTGGTGTTTCAAACTCTCTATATCCCATTTATTCTCCTAGAGCCTATCTTAATCATCAAAACATTTGTAGAGAAAATGATGTTATTCATTTCATTTGTGATCTATCTCCTCACATAACATTAAGTAAATATGAAGCCTTAGATGATAAGGATCTTGCTTACCAGCCTATCAAAGAGGGTATACATGATAATAGCAAGGAAAATCTCCCTACACAACATATTCCTTCTTCATCTACTTTTCCTTTTGGTCCTTCTAAATGCACTTACACTAAAAACTTTAAAGAGAATAATTACAATGTTCCCCCTTCTTCTCAATTAAAATCTCTTATAGGAGTGGCTATAACATAATATCAAAATAAGATTTTAGAGGACAAGGACTTGGAAAAATTGAACAAGGAATTAGAGTCCCTATAAACCCTCCTACACAAACTACTACTGGAGGTCTAGGACACTATTATGATTCACCTATGGATGATCTCCTTAGAATTCAAAACTTTAAGGATTACCTTGCAAGACATAGAACCTATCATCCATCTAAGGGTGCTTCTTCTTGAAACACTCATTTTTGTTCATATCATCAAACTAATGACCATCATGCTAATGACGTCTGAATTTTCAAAAAGGTATGCAAGAGCTAGTTGATAATGGAACTATTAAAATCATAGATGACAATCCATCTTCTTCTAACAATCCTTATCCTATATCACAACAGACAAAACCTAATCCTATTGATGGTCAAGATAAATTAGCTAATAATATCTTTTGGAGATTAAAGTATGATAAAAATGTTGTCTTTCCTTTCCTTTCATTAGACCTAATTACAATTATAAACATAAGGAAGGTGATGGACATTTTCTTTTTCATCGTAGTTATTCTCATTCTCTCTGATATTTTAAAGCATTTAAAACATTTGTTCAAGACCAATATGATAGAGCTTGCATATCTCTTACAACTGATCTTGCACTCTTTCTTGGTGAAGAGGTAGTGTCTTAGTACTCCATTCACCATTCATGTTGCTCCTCACCCTATGACACAAGTAGTAAACTTCATTGAGGGATCTTTGTCATGAGAGGTGACACTTTTTCAATAACAGTCATCTTGGGGCAGCAACATAGTTCCTTCTCACCTCTAGGCTTGGGCGGCAAGAATCTTATCTTATCCCTTCTCTCTATCTCAAGTTTCACTATTCCCTTTAGAGGTTGCATTTTTCATACTTTGATGGATGGTATGTCTCTTATGATTAATCTCTCCTTAGGGGAGTTTGTGATCTTTCATTCTAATTCTTTCTTCCTCTTTAAAAGTTACCTCTTCTTTAGAGATGCATTTTACATATATTAATGTCTTTTCTCATACTGAATATTCCTTCATGTGAGTATATTGTTCATTTGCTTATGTCTAATCTATCCTTAGCGGTTGTGTAATTCTTCTCATTGTCCCTACACTTGGAGGGCATTGGTCTTTCATATGCTTTCTAAGGATCCACTTTTCCTTTGTTGAGTGTTGTTTGCTTATGATTTGATGTCATTCCTTGTGTGAAGTTGTTTGTTTTCTCAAGGATTCCCTCTTATGAAAGAGATGTGTATCCTTGACTACAACCTCTTTTATACTTGGAAATGTGTATCTATTATAAACTTACCCCTCACATTGGGTCAAAAGTGTGTCATCCTTCATCAAGAATCCCTTTTCCTAGAAATAGGAGGAAGGTAGGCATTCTTTTTCTCCTTCCCTTCTTTTGTTAGAAGATTCTTTGTTTGTTCAATAACTCCTCTTGGAGGTAGATCTCTTTTGAGCAAAGATATCTTCTCCTCCAAGGATCCTCTTTACACTTGTTGCAAGATATCTCTTTTCGAACTATCTTATCCTTGCTTGAAGATTATTACCTCTTTAGCTTGGATTTATCAACATTGTTTCCTAAAAGGATATCTCCTTGATGTTAAAGGTCAGTATCATTGTTTCTAGCTTCCTTAAGACATCAACATAGGGCTATGTTGACATATTAAGGGGGGGCATACATATTACCCTCTTTGTACTATATTTATACTATATTTTTTGCATGTCTTAAATTGGGTGTTCATTCGTGAAACCAAGGAAAAACAAACTCCTACACAAGATGCTTCATGCCCGAAACTAGATACAGCATTGATATAAGTCTTAGAAGGGGTGCACATCCTCGAAACCAAAGAAAACAAACTCTTACATAAGATGTCATCAAAACTAGGCATATGTTTGTCTTACACATGATTACACATTCTTGAAACCAGAGCAAACAAACTCTTACACAAAATGTTCCCAAAACTAGACACATTTGCATTTTCATTTCATGTCTTACATAGGTTGTTGCATACTCAAAACCAAAAAACAAACTCTTATACGGGATGCTTAACACCTTAAACCAGACATCACTTGTACACATGCATGAGGGTGAGTGGAACTAGCAAAAGATAGCTAAACTATTCCTACTCTCCTCCCCAACATGGATCACCTAGAAAACCACATCTAGGATGTGTATCCATGTCTTCTCTCTCTCCTTCTCATGGATCAGCTAGAAAAGCACATCTAGCATGTGTATCTGTGCTTTCTCTCTTTCTTCACTTGAACTCGTAGCTTTGTTATTTGTAGTTCACGGATGATGTGTATTCTTGCTCTTTTATGTGATCACTTGTGTTCTTGAAATGGCATTTTTCAAGAATGATATTAGTGGTTGAGACATTTTGATATCGAGGTCTCTTCGGCTAGTTGACTTGAGGTCTAGTTTTGGTTTTTAACTTTTTGTGTCTTTTTCCTTTTGTCTTTGTTTTTATTTGCCTCTTTTGTCTTGTTTTGTGTGCCCTTGCATGTGTTTGAGTGAGTTAAGATTGTACAATTCGGGGCTTGGTTCCTCGAAAATTGTCACATCTTATACTCCTTGTGATTATGCTCTTGATTTCTCTTCTCTTTCATCTCCTTCGTCTACTTTACCGTGAGTATTTGGATAGGCTCATACTCCCATTCAAGTGAGGGCTAAATGTAGCGTTATTAATTATCACCAAGCCACTTTACACATCATGTTTGTGCCCCTACTTTAGCATGTCCTCTCCTCATCACCTATTTAGGTTTGTTTTGTCCTCAATCTCTAGTTATAATGCCATGTACACCCACTGATGGATTTCTTGGAGGGGTGTCCTTCTTCCCGAGGCTTAATTGAGGCCCCTTGTTGAGAAGGATGGCAACCTAGTCCCTCTTAGTTGCACCCTATTTTGAAATGGGGCAAAGGTCTTATCTCTCTGATGGGAATTCAATTTTGTGGCTTCGCATGACCATCAGAGGTTGACCTAATTGGTAAATGACCTAGATACCCTTATATAGAGACATTTGATCAACCTAATTTCATCTATCTGTCTATCCTAACTCATGATCCTCAAGCAATCAAGCATCCTTGCATCCATGAAGCATTCATTATCAAGTATTTTCAGAGATCTTCAAGGCTGCATATTCTTCATTCAACCATTATGGAGCAAAATTGCATCATTCTTATGCAAGAATGTGTGTTTAATTGGGGTTTTGTCATGTCCATGCCATTTCATACAACATATGTGATTACATTCAAGAAGCAAAGAATCATCATCAACAATTGTAGATCTAAGGTATACCTTTCCATTATTTATTTTAGTATATGTAGTTATTCATACAAGGTTAATTCCTAAACCCGAGTTTGACTTAGGCAAACCCCAATTCCCAGCAATTTCCCCTTTCTTTTTGTTTGCAGGAATCAAGTACAAAGCTATAATTTTCAGGATCAACATTATTCACAAAGACAAACAAGTTCTCCTTTGGACGGTGAAAAGTTTGGAGGACCAAAGCAACCGGCACTCCGGTCCCAACAATTCAAGTCGACCTTCTAGGAACTATTTTGAACCTTCACATATTGCTCAGATCCAGGTTCATGGCTCCATTTGACAACTGTAGCTCACTGTTTATGCTTAATTGCTTCTATTCACACACAATTACCCTAATTTCAGCATCTTCAACAAATTCAAATCAATTCAACTCAAGGGAAAGAAGAGGCGCATCTAAAACCCCTAGAATCTTATTAGAATCTAGATCTATTAGTTTTAAATATATCAAATTCCTATCTTTCCCTAACGTAATTGGTCCCTTAGAAAAATTAGTGGTATTATTACCCTAGTGATGGAAAGCCTATTTTTCACCACATTACAATCATCAGTTCGTCACTAAAATTAGTTGTGTAATCATATTGTGAAGCACGAAAAGAATGAGTAGACGAATTAAAATTGTTCCTTTTGGGAGGATGTAAATCCTTATCAACATCATTCATGTTTAATTAAGAGGTATTGCTAGCAAGGGAGTCCTCCATTAGGTTGTCCTTATGAGTATTGCAAGTGTTTAGAGGGAAATGTCTTCATTATTCAATGTTTCATCTTTCCTTAATATAAAATTTCTTGGCCTGTCATTTAGGAAGTGGATGACATCCTCTTGCATTGAAATATCTTCATAAGATAGTCTCTAGGAGAGAAGTGAGCATCTTTCTTCATTAATATGTTCGGATTTAGATTATCAATGTCTACAACATGTTCCTTAGCACCAAAGTGTCAAAATGTTTGCAAGTGTAAGGAAAATTGGGTTCACCAAAATGAAACAAAGGGATTTGAGAACTCTATGCCAAATTATTGTAACCTAAAATCTCAAAGGCCTTTTATAACATTAGAATATGAATAGGCATAACTATTCTTTAAAGGAAAGCTAGGCACTTGGATTATGTTCCTTTGTTGCAAAATAAATGAGATTGAAGAGTGTGTGTAAATAAATGAGATTGACGTGTGTGGGTGTGTGTGTGTGTGTGTTCCAAGTTAACTATGGTGAAATGATTGGCTCTGATAGAAAATAGCAGATGCATAATGAAATACTGAAATAGTAAGGTATAGATCTAGAGTGAGAATACAAAGAGGAACTTGGATCTAAAATCTAGAGCTAATTATGTTGGATACGAGTGTTGGATGCCCTAATCAGAAGGTGTATTAAATTGGAAAAGGTTATCAGCAATGTAATCAAGAGGCTCTAAAACATTATCTCCCAAAAATCCAACTCAAAACAATAGATAAGGGTGTTGGGAAAATTATCCATCATATTTCGTCCATTCAAAGAATGCCACAATTTGTTCCTATCTACTCTAAAGATGCCTTATAGCTCTAAAGGGTATGCAACTTCAAGCGAAAAAATGTAGATATTTGTTTTGGAAATGAACAAAGATGCCTTATAGCTCTAAAGGGTATGCAACTTCAAGCGAAAAAATGTAGATATTTGTTTTGGAAATGAACAAAAACATATTCTAATCTTTTTTGAAATATTTTGATCTGAATGAACAAAAGCATTCAAATTTCGACAAAAGAAATGAGGGAAAAGAGTTGTGTTCTATAGGGGCTTGCATAAGTCAAACCCCATGTTGGTGTTCCCACCTCCACAATAGCTATGATGATAGAAAGATTGCATGCCCTCACAAGGACAGGGGCTAACTTAATGATGAAATTGTTGAAATGACAAGATTACATAAGTATGAAACTCTCTCATGGAGCTCCACATAAAGGTGGTGATGAAATGCTCCTTTCGAAAGTCCTGAAAATATTAATGCACTAACATGATAACAACAAATGACCAACATGAATCCATATTTGAATGTATAATGCTTGTAGTGTGTTGCTCAATATGCTAATAGCTTAGATTTGTAGTGCTTGTTTGATAATTTTAGATCTTAGCTTCCTAGACCCTTAGACCTTATGAATCATAGAAGAGGTTCTTTATATAGGGATCACAAGTTTATTTTGAATTTAATTTGACACATGATCAAATGCAAATATTAAGATCAAATCACGAATGACGAAGGCCAACACTCACAAATATTAAAATTTGGGCCCCTTTTGGATCTAAGGCATTGTGTCTTGTTCCACGCAAAAGGCAGCTATCAAAAGAAGAAACATGTCAATGCCCTAAACATAGGACCTAGTCTCATATTTTTCGTTTGATGATGATTAAAGTGTGGGCTTAACAATAGAGTTATAGGTCACCATTAAGCACAAATGAGCTCAAAATGATCTAGGTGAAACCACACTAAATTAGGTGTCAAATAGAGTGTGAATTGTTAAGGTATACAATTTACAACACTACAAACCCTAAGCCCTAAACCTTAAACCCTAGACCCTAAACCCTAAACCATGAATAATTTAGAGAGAGAGAGGAGAGCGGGACGGAGAAGCAGAGATGGAAGAAAGATAGTGAGGTGAGATAAAGAGAATGAGATAGGGAGAGAGAAAGAGAGACAAAGACAAGAGGGGTAGAAAGGAAGGGAGAGGTAGAGAGAGAACCTCAATCCTCCATCATCAACAATGTACTCTAAAACATAAAATAAAAACTCTAAACCATGAATAATTTAGAGAAAGGACGGTCGGAGGAACAAGTAGAGAAGGGAGAGAGATAAAGAGGAGGGAGAGAGGTATTTTGGGAGGAAGGGAGGAAGAGATAGAAAGAAGAGTGAAAGTTGAGAGAGGTAGGTTCACGCTCAAATCTACATCATCAAATATAAACCCTAAAATCTAACATTAATAATTTAACACTAAAACCTACACAATTAAATTCAATCCTTAAAGCCCTCAAAGTCGAACCCTCTATCATAAACCCTAAACCATGAATATTTTTGAGAGAGGGGAGAGAAGGAGGGAGGCAAAGAGAGAAGAGGGTGGCAGGGAGAGGTAAAGAGAAGAGATAGAGAGGTGAGATAGAGAAGAGAGGGAGAGAGACAGAGAGGGAGGATTAGGAAGGGAGGGAGGTAGAGGTAAAGAGGGAAGATAGAGAAGTGAAAGAGAGATATGTAAGTAGACCCGCAACCATCCATCAACCATAAGCCCTAAACCAAAAACCCTAGGCCCTAAATCATGGGCCTTAAACTCTAAATCATGAATAATTTAGAGAGAGAGAGAGAGTAAATAGAAAGAGATGGAGGAGGGAGGGAGAGATAGGTAACAAGGGAGGGGGGGCGAGAGGGAGATATAGAGAGGAGGAAGAGAGAGAGAGGTGAGATATAGAAAAGTAGATGAAGAGAGAGAGACGGGGGGAGCAACCGAGCAAGTGAAGGAAGGAAAGAGGGAGAGGGATGATATATATATATATATATATATATAGAGAGAGAGAGAGAGAGAGAGAGCCATCAACCCTTCATTGTCAATAGTAAAACCTAAACCCTAAACAATATATGATAAAACAAAAAATCTGACATTAATAATTTAACACTAAAAACATTAAAAAATAAATTTAATCCTTAAACCCTCAATGTTGAACCCTCCATAAACCATAAACCCTAAACCTTAAGCCCTAACCCCTAAGCCTTAAACCCTAAACCATGAACCATGAACCATGAATAATTTAGAGAGAGAGGGGGGGAGACAGAAGTAGAAGGGGGGAGAGACAAAGACACAAACAACACAAGCACACCAATCAGATATTGCGATCAAAATCAACAAAGCATGTTAGTCAATCTAAACCTCCCAAAATCGTCTCATTGTCCTCTATCTCCAAGGATCTTCAAAATTCAAGGTGGCCCTCACTTGGAAGAGCACTTGATCTTTAAGATGACAACCTAAAGAACGAGATTTGAATGATGAACTAGAATCTAAATGGATGCAACTAAGATCCTAGTTGATTAGATGATCAAAACTATTGATATGAAGATGATATACAAAATGGAGGTGTGTTTCCAAATTGAAGGATTAAATGATCTAATTAAACTATAATGAAGATGAAAATGCTTATGGAAATGACATGCAATTAAGCTAAATGATTAATCTAACACATGATGAAATTAGGATGGCCTAAATGCTTGAGAGAGGCACAATGAAAGCTCCTTGATAACCTGCAAAAACAACTATACTAAGGATGCATAAAGTGGATTCATTTTATAGATTGAATAAATGGGCTCTATTTATAGAGAAAATAGAGAAATGGATGGTTGAGATTGAGCAATCTTAACAAGGGCTAGGATTGAAAGTTATCAATCCATGGGGGGGATTCAATCCAATCCCAAGTTGACAAATGTCACCTTGAGATGGATTGAGAGGATGCTAAGCAAGCATTAGATGCTAAGTAAGAATTAGGGATGACATCATTGGATAATGCTATTATCCAAGGGAGCATGTTATTGTCCAAGAGGTAAACTCTTGTGCAAAGTTGAAGGATGACAAAAGGGACAACCATCATGGGCTAGGGTGATGTCTTTGTAAGGGGCATTAATGCCTTTGAAGACTTTCGAGGTTAGCTTGTTGGAAGGTAGATAACCGTCAAGGCTTTTGTAAGAGCCTTACAAATTTGGAAGACTCAACAAGTTAACTTGTTGAAGAAGGCAGAGTCTTCAACACATTTTGAAGACTTTCCCCAAATTTGGAGAAGTGACTCCCCCAAATTTAGGGATGTGATATGATTAGAGGAATTAGGATAGTTAAAGAGGGATTAGAGGGGTTCTAGAAGAATATTAGCATGCTAATGGAAAATGTAACTAAATGCAAGTAGAGGGAAATAGGCATTTTTAGATAAAAATAAACGATTTATTTTAGCCACAAGGGGTGCAACTTGCATTTGTAGGATTTTGCAAGTGAGGGGACTATTCACAAATAAATAATGATTTATTTAAATGCAAAGGGATTTTAATCAAATGTAAATTCAATTAAAAGGGAAAAGGAGGGTTTTAATTAAATAAATAAGATTTATTCAATTAAATGGATAAAGGGTACTTAAATAACCTTAGGTTAATTAGTAGGTTAGGCTAGAAGAAAATGATTTTAATCAAATCTTTAATTTGATTAACAGGTTGATTGGAAGAATAGGGATATTAATTAAACCTTAGTCTAATTAATAGGCGAATAAATGATGATTAAATGAATAAAATTCATTTAATTAGTTGTGCAAGTTTTAGGTGTCTACAGCAAGATAAAAAGAAGAGAGGAGGGAGGAGAGAGAGAGTGAGATAAGGGAAGAGTTTTTATTCATAGAAACACAAGCACGTTATAACATGCTTGCATTTTTTGTGAAATAAAAGAGATGAATTACATGGACTTGGTCATTTTCCTTCACAAGAACATTAGTGCATTATAATGCACTCACATTATTGCCTACATTGGGAATTTCCAACCCTTAAGGTTGGATTTGCCTTGGGCAACTAATCCGAAGGGTTGGACTTACATGTCAATGACAAAAGACATGTTTTTGACAATTTTCAAAAAATGACATAATGTCAAGCATACTATCCATAATGTTTGCATGTCTTTCAATGTCGAGTTCGGAAAACCTAGAATAATGTTTAGGCTTTGCTCTTTAAGTTTTTTTGCTAGTGTTTCTATGTTTTGTTAAGAAACCTACATATGGTATTTTTCCATGGATGCCCAAGCATAGACTAGGAAATTTGATGCCCCATCTTATGGAGACATCCTCATGGTATGATCAATATTTTATTGATATATATAGTTGCCTAGTATTTGAAAGATGTTCGAGATCCAATTCCTATTGCTTTTTCAAAATTTAGACATTTCTTTGAGATATTCCATTGATCCTCTATAGAAGGATTCTTATCTTCTAGATCACCTTATTGGGATATATTTCTACTAGACATATATTGCTTATTTTTAGAGTCTCACGTTTTAGATCTTGGATGACGCTCTTGAAAAAAAATTCTTCTTTTTATGACAACTCGAATTGAATTGCATCATCTCCCATTTTGGATATATATATATATATATATATATATATATATATATATATATATATATATATATATATATATATATATATATATATATATATATATATATATATATATATATATATATATATATATCTGTGTGTGTGTGTGTGTGTGTGTCTAGGTCTCACACTTCAATGATCATTGTTCTCAAATACTATATAATACAATCACAATAAAGTATAAGATTTAGACACATAAATTGAAACTAAGTGAGAATTCAACAATTTGACAACTTGGGGTTACATTCTTTCAAAAGGAAGATGGGTCATCTCTTGCAAAGAGACCTACTATACCATACACCATGTGACATTTTGCATTGTTCTTCTTTGTCTTCTTTGTCAAGGTACACATAGGCCTTCTCTTACAAGGATTTTAGGACACTCTTCTAAGGGTCTTCTAAGTCCCCCTTTCTTTTCTCTCTTTTCTAGGGGGATCTTTTTGTCTTTCAAGTTATATTCATTTCCTTTTTTACAAGAGTTTTTTAATATATTTATATTCAACATGGCCTTCTTTTCAAATCTCATCCTTAAATATTCAATTTTATTTTATCATCTCTCCAATTTGCACTTAAGGGGATTGTTAGAATAATATTTATTGTTTAAAGATATGTCTTAATCCTAAGTATAATATTACACATGTTCTTTAAGTTTACTTAAGTAATTCCTCTTTAATTACTCAAGTTAGGATAGGATAATGAGTTTTGCCTTCATGCCAAGATTCTATTTTATTATAGAAACTTAGATAAGAAATTCCTCACTTTTTCTAGTTTTATATCTTATCCTTATCATTATTGGATTTGAAACAAGCATTGTAATATATTTGAATTCCTCGTATTTGTAGCTCTCTTTCCTTTTTGAATGATAATGAAACAAGCATTGTAATATCTTTGAAATCCTAGAAACTTAACTATTTGTAATAATATAATTCCATATAAGTTAATTTAACCTATTTTCTAAGTACTAGATCCTAGTTATAAATGTAGTAACATATTCTAATAAAGCAATCGGTGATTAATGAATTCAAACACAAAGGATATGTGTTTGTAAGAAATATTTCCAAAATGACTATATAGAATAGATCTCATATCTTAACACATGGGGTATTATTTTAGATTAATTATCCAAACTTACGTGAATTTTTCCGCCCCATGTTTTTTCGCTCAATCAACCCTCAAATTCTTGAGTTTACTTGGGTAACCCATTAAAATTGGTCGTTTTCATTGCACAAACAAGGTAATGGTAGTCTATCTAACCATCAATCTCTCATTCTTCATCTTTCTTGTGGAGAACACAAGGATTTATTTCAATTCAAGGGGAAAATGAATGGGTTAACATCTCAACTCCAAGGAGGGAATTTCAAACCCACATATGATGATGAAGACTTTCAAAGAATTAGAAGGATGGTGAGAACCTACAAAATCAATGATTGAATTGAAGAGGCTCAATCACTTGATTGCGTCAACACCCAGCCATCAGTGTCAACACCCAAGCCATCACAGTGGCAGTACTACAACTGGCTCTATCAATTAAAAGGATATAGAATTAATGTGAGAATCCCATATTTTGATGATCCTGTCAAATCACGAGGTCTTGGCAATTCATGAGTACACCAAGAATATTTCTAATATATATCTTTCCTTTGTGACACCTAATGTGTTCCCCATGTAAACAAGGAATCGCATTATAAGAGAGACGATACACAACAAGGGTCATACACCAAGGTCATCAAGAAGCCTCCTCTTAGTCAAATCATATAGATTTTAGAACACTACCTACTAGGGGCAATAATGGAGTAAGACATGATGGCATTGGTGAAGATCCAAATCAAATAAAGAACAAAATAACTCCCTCTACTAATCCACCTTGAGACCCAAAAAATTCAGCCAAGAAGATAAATATGAGGTTGCTCCTAAAGGAGATCTAACTAGTCAACTTGTTGTATCAATTCCAAAGATAATTGATACTTTGCCACCAATGCCTTAAGGGCCAATTAGCCCTTCAATTGATCAATATTTTTTCCCAAACTATAGTGCAAAGAAGAAGATAATCTCTTTGTTCAATCTAAACTTCTTTAATGCAATACATTCAAACCATGAATCACCTAGAGTGAATCCCAAACAATTCAATGCTCATGTAGCTCAAATAGTGATTGATGCAATTATTTCCATGGGTTAAACTTGGATTAGGCATGGGTTGAATAGTTTTAAGTGTATCCTAGCATGGTCAAGTAGGCAATAGCATTTGGTAATGCACACTTCAAAAAGTTGCATGAAGTAGTTTATCCCAAAGTTAAAGATAGGGCCTATTTTAATGCATCCACAAAGTTTGTACATCAAGGATGAATATTCAAGCTCCTATTGTATTATAAATTTCTCACATCCAACAAACATGCAATATTCACTCATATCACTGAATGGATGTCATATGAAGCATTATTTAAAGAGTATATCTTTAACTTTATTGCGGGATTACTTTTGTCTTTGTGAGATGAAACACAAACTTTATAAGAAAGCTCATAAACAGCAATAATTGTGTATTCGTTATTCCTTTGAAAGTTGGGAATAAGGCTTTAGACAAAGAGATTCTCTAAAGGAAATAGTGTATTCCCCTAACTACATTTTTATAATGGGGACCGATGTTCAAGCAATCCTAAAATGGTTCTCCACTTTTAAGCATTACTACAATGTTCTTGAAATATATGTTAACTCATTGTCACTCTTAGTGGGGAAATTTACTAACCTTTCCTAAAGATGGGTTTTCTTTCAAATGAAAGTAGAGATTTTATATTCATATCAACACCAATAAAAAGATTCACCTCTCCTTTAACTAATGTAAATATTGACAAAGTATCCATAAAGGAGACATGATTTCTATCTGAAAACCATTAACTAGCACACTCACATAGAAGAACTAGGAGTGAAGAGGGTGGAAGCTAACTATCTCATCTTTCAATAGAGTCTTCGTTTGAGAGAGTTTGGATTACTGAATAAATAGAATTCTTTTACAAGTAATGAATCCCATTTTGAAAGGATTAAAACCATCATCAAGGTTAATGAGGAATATTATGCAAATCACATTATGTTTCACACTAATGTGATGGACCTCACCATGGCCTTATATGTTTGAAGTGAATGTAATTCATCACTTGCCCTACTTTGTAAGTTCAAAGTGACAAAAGTGATGTTGCACTACACAAGTGGCTAAGTAGTGGACAAGGTAGACAAGATAAGAAGAACTCTTAATGCGAGTCCAAACCATAAGAATTCAACATGATATGAAAAAGAACTGCATCTTCATCTTGGATTTTCATCATAGGATTCCTCTCTATTGTCAAGAGTGTTTGATGGGAATACTGACCTTCATCCTCCGAGGTAGGCCATATGGATTGTTCAATGTCAACATGGGGTTGAGTTGGTAGATAAAGGATCAATTTCTAGGTCGCATTCCCATTGGAGATAATCATATTGTCTTGCCTATTTTTAAGGTTTTCCTAAGTAGACATGGAAGTTAGTTAGAGATTAGCTCGTTATAACTACCCATGGCAAAAATCATCAATAAATACAATTCTTTTGCAAGCAATCAAATCCCATTTTGAAAGAATTAAAGCCATCATCAAGCTTTATGAGGAATATATTGCAAATCACATTATATTTCACGCTAACATGATGGACCTCACCATGGGCTTATATGTTTAAAGTAACTGTAATTCATCACTTGCCCCACTTTGTTAGTTCAAAATGACAAAAGTGATAACTTCATTTTAAGTTTTCCTAAGTAGACATGGAAGTCGATTAGAGATCAAATGGCTATAACTACCTATAACTACCCAAGGTGCATAGATACAAGTCCTTTACCATTGTACAGGATCTTTTTCACAATCAACAAAGAGAACTAGTAAGAGCTTTCAAGTTTCAAAAATCACATTTCATGTAACAAAGTGAAGGCATCTAGTGGGGTGTTATGTCAAGGAAAAGGTCTATCTTCTAAAACAAAATCTTATAGGTTTTCGATTTATTTTTATAGAGATATATTGCACTTTAGTTCAGAAAATTAGTCCATGCCCATCTAAATATCTATATTATTCAAAGTGGATATTTAACATTCTAAAGCATAGTATTGTGTAATAACTAAAATTGTATAACCTACATTTTTTCCATCACAAATTGCATTCATTTTAGTGTCAATCCGCATAGCATGTTCCTCTTACTCATTTAGCTCATCTTTTGTCTTTTTCCCCAATCCAAGGGCCAACATTTTCTAGTTATTTGTGTATCTAAGTTTGATGTATGTATTTACACATCTATGTATTTTATATATTACAATGTGATAATGACTTACGCTCAAAGGGCAATGCAAATGTGTGGGCATCTTCACAATTGGGCTGAAATCCTTTGTTTGAGATTCTCCTTCATTCTTTGCATGCATTGAATTGGTTATGTTTTTATATCCTTGTAGATGTAGATTTCTCTAAACTTTCCAAATTACATAGATCTTGCTATATCCTTTTCTTTTTTTATAAATTCTCAATCTACAAGACTACTACAACATAGTTTTCATTATGAACTTTACTTATTTTAAATTATATTATTATTGTTCATGGTTATTTGTACTCTTTATTCTAAGCTTGGAGGTTTCTACAAAAATTCTGTTATTTTATTTGTTGTATATTTCTTTTTGAGACTTAAACCAATAAAAATGTCCTCATCATTCATGTAAGATATCTCTATGCAAAACTTTCTAAATTAGGCATTGTTGTTATTTGCCACCTTTGAGCTACTTCCATTTCTAACTCTTCTACTTGATCATTTCTAATTCATTTTACTTATCATACGGACGTCATTATGATTTCTACCTTAATTCTTGTAGGCATTTTCGGATTCCCTATTCCATATTTTTTCTCCTTCATACATAAGATATTTAACTATCTTTGTAGACCTTAGTTGTTAAGTATTCATGTTTTAAAGTATTGTTGTTCTTTAAATCTAGACACACTTAGGATTAATAATTCACACAATTTATCTATATTTGAGTTCTATTTATATTGGAATTCCCATGGAGGTTGAAAGACCAAATAGAGGCTTAATTATTTTGCAAGCTCCCTATTAGGCACCCCAATTCTTTGTCCCAACTATAATATTATTGGTGACTCAATTGTACAAAGGTTTTGTACTCCTATCTTTTCTTATTTCTAGTATTTAGTTCATGGATAATTTCCTTCATTTGTTACAACATAAGTCACTTCTTGTTATGTGATTGTGTTAATCATCATCGAATATTGTTGTGTTTTGTTGTGTTTCTCACTATCATTGAAACAAGATTTGTGTCTATTGTAATACTATATGATTCATTGTACGAGGACCATGGTACACTTACACTATAGCACAATTGCATTACCATATATGAATCATGCAAGTTTATAGAGGACAAGCAATTTATGAGACCTTTTCTAAACTTTGTATCATTTCAATCTTTTGCTTTTGTTTTCACTCTACAATAAATTATGCTTTTGGTTATTCCAAATTTCCTTGATCCACTAGAAAAAATATAGTATTCGATTATTTTGTTTGACTTTTTCATATAACATTACTCTTCCAAACATATAACATAAAACATTACTCTTCCAAAACATTTTATTAAAATATGAATTACCTATATCTATATTAAAAAAAATATCTATAGATATATTTTATTACTCTTTCAATTGTTATAAACATTACATTTTACAATGACAAAATATTTACATTTCTATCATCACTAACTATATTACCATTGGTAATTTGATTTCAAGATATCAGAAATCAAAACACACTATAGACTTATCAGCATGAATCGGCCACAATACATCTCTTGTTTATAAAAGTAATTTTGTACAAAAATTTTGGGCATCTGATCCATAGATGTATTATAAAAGTAATTTTGTACAACAAATTTTGGGCATCTGATCCATATATTTGTAACTTGAAGGTAATTAAGTATCTTCTGACAACACTCTCGTGATTTAACAAATTAGGCATATACCCCATATTTTAATAATAAAAAAGTAATTAAATGTCTTCTGATAATCTCCTGAAAGCATCCCCTTTTAGGCTTCAAATTGTTAAGACTAAAGCAAAGCCTCGGTATGATGAAGAGGGGAAAAGAATGGAATGAAATAAAAATATTGTGCAAGATAGACCTTTCAGGACATTGACATGAAGGCTGTCTTAATCCATATCTAGTTTGATCATAGATTGTGAATGCACGATTTCAAAAACTGGCTCGTTATTCTATAAGAATGGATCCCAAGAACTTGTTTTCACCGAAGAAAGACTTCCCTGAAGCTAAAGCTTTCAATTGGCTTGCTTCTCATAACAGATTTCTCACTCGTCATCAATTAAGAAAAAGTGGCTGTCGAGAGCCTTCAATTTGTGTTCTACATTTAGCTGAAGAGGGAAATGCAGACCACCTTCTGTTACACTAGTTTTACTATATATGGGGATAGTTGTCAGAAAAACTAATCTAGAAGTGGTTATTCCAAGGATATCAGATCCTTATGAATAGGAAAGCCTGCTATTAGCAGTTTTAATTCTTTCGTAGGGCTATGAATAGGAAAGCCTGCTATTAGCAGTCTTAATTCTTTCGTAGGGCTATAGATTGCTGCTCCAACTATAACTTGCTGAAACATCTGAACAGAACAAAATGCTCATATTTTTAGGGAAAGGGAAGTGACAACCTTCTAGAGTTAACTCACTTTGAAAACAAAGGCTGCTGTCTGTCTTCATAAATTCAAAAGTTCGCAAGAAATGTTATCTTCCATAGAAATTTACCTTTTGAATCGCTGGTGAAAAATCAAGATTGCTAACAGAAAGGAATATACTAAAGCTGGAAAAAATGTATTGCAGATATGTTGGATACCTGCAGGGATTCAAAAGGTGGATTTGAATTTTGATGGGCCACAAGACAGAAACTGGCAAGGCAGGAGCTCGATGCACCATCCATGATTGGTTAGGCAGACTTTCAGGGGCTTCTCCCGCCTATTTACCTTTGGAAACTAACAATGAGGCTGAAATTTATGCTTTAGTAAAAGGTCTGAGAATGGCTTTATTTACTAATTGACACAGAGAAAAATCATTACTTGAATTTATTTTAAATTACACTCTAAAAAATAACAGTTTGGCTTGTATCTTATTGCTCCTTACCAATTAAGTATTGATTATTTACTGTTAAGTACAAATTATAAAATGCGTTAATGGTGACCTGCAGGCGAGTAGTGGAAGTCAATACAGAGCATAAATTTTTCCTGTGAATAGGCCTATGATTGATTTGTATTAAGTGTTTCCTTTCACCTTCTAGTGAGCCTTCCAGATGTCAGTGTCTTAAGTTTGGATAGTACTTTGAATTCTTCGGTCTATCTTATGCTATCTTATGTGATTTTCTTTATCTTTCACGTGAAAGGCCCATTAACGCTCATTTAAAAATAACAAAAAATTAATTAATCACTTCAAATTTTTTGCCTGGCCCATATCAGGGGAGGTCATAAACAGGACATGAAGACACTGCATTAATGTGAACAGTTCAAAGTTGCGAGCTCAATAGTCTGGTGAGGATCTAGATCATAGAGACAACTAATTTAACACAATTCAAATAGAGACAACTATTTTGATGTGAACAATTTAAACCCTCGAACTCAATGGCCCAACGGGTTTTAAAACTTGACAGCAACATCATAAATACCACGTTTTAAGCAACGCACTATAAAATGAACAGCACAATTTCTTGTTTGCTAAAACATATATGTGCCATCAAAAAAGACCTTTCCTGTTGGTTGCTTACATCAAATATGAGTATCATTCACATCTATAGTTGTTGGGGAGAAAATGAGGACAATGATTAAAAAATAAGATAGCAAAAACCCTTTAAATACAAAACATCGGAATTTTTTCTGATGTAATTGTTGTTGCTGCATCTATAACAATGTTTTTATTATATTGCAATCATAAAAGTCATGCATCTATTCAAAGAAGATGAGTTAGTGTGCATTATGGCATTTTCAAATGTTTCTATAATGCCTTACAACCCCAGAGATTGCCTTGCAAGAAAAACAAAGATAAAACAAAAGTAGAATCTTTGATTGACAAAGATTAAGAACAAAGATTTTTATTTGTGTATCCTCTGCTTCTGCGCTTAACGTGATCGAAGTAAGAAAAACAGAAAATAAAACCTTTTTGTCTTAATCCTTTGCATTATGCTGCATTCATAGAGTTATAAACTCATACATTTTATAATGTTTATTGCAGTGTCACAATAAATTTTCATGGCATGAGTTAGGATGAGGTTGACATTCAAAGTGGAAGTATTGAATCTGATTATGCACTTGAGGCTGAGGTTGAGAGGGGTGACCATGAAAGTGAAACCCAAACCACCAATTCCATGACGAGTGTCACTGCAAGTATGAATTGCCCCTCCACAATACTTGCAGATTTTGCTAAGCATCCTGTTCATCCTAAATTTCCTTCAAGATGATTTGCAACAAAAATACAACGCAGGCCTGGGACAACTGAGGTCACAATTTTGTGGAAGTGCCACTTTTGTGGCCTTGAATTTCAAGGTAGCATTACCAGAGTTATTGTCCACCTCCTTCATATCTGAGGAAAAGATGTAGAAATATGTAAGCTTTTGGGGAGACCGGCCAACCTGAAATTCAAGGCTAAGATATGTAGCCTATGGAGTGTCGATGGTGAAGACAATGCAGTTGCACCTATATCTGTTTTTTTGTCGCATAGGCCGATGGGTCATCAAAGCCAGCCATGCAGTTCTACTTCTACTTTGCAAAGGCAAGTTGCACATATGCCAACTTCTTCTTCAGGGGCCCATGCAGCAGAGACTAAGAGGAACACAAGTTAACAACTGATGCTCCTTGCCCAATAGCTAAATTATTAAATGTGCAAATGAGGGATGATGCAAATGAGGTCACAGGAAAATTCTTCTTTGCCAATAGCATTCCATTCCATGTGGCTCGATCTCCTGAATATAAGCAAGTGATGTCAATGGTAGCAAGGGTAGAACCATCATATGTACCACTAGGGGAGACAAATTGAGGACCACAATCTTGGATAAGAACCATTCCAAGGCAATGTGTTAATAGAGATAATGAAGGAATGTTGGGTGGAAAGTGGATGCAGTAGAGTCATGGATGGGTGGACAGACATTAGGCACCGTCCACTCATCAATATCATCTTTACATGTTCAGAGTGCCCATATTTTGTAAGGCAGTTGATTGTTCAAGGCATTCCAAATATGTTGATTTCAGTTTCCAATCCTCAAGGATGCTATTAAGGAGGTTGGACCACAAAATGTGGTCCAAGTAGTTACACGTGCGGGTCATGTATGCAAAGCTACAGGTATATTAATTGAGACAGCTTAATCTGCAACCACCACACTTCACATGCACTTTTCAGGACATTATCTAAGAAGGAATTCTGAAACATGTCAAGACTAGATGTATCCTATTTAATTCTCTTAGAGAGAATACTTGAGTTGCAAGAGGCATTGCACATAACAGTTCTGACAGCAAAATCAAATCACTGGCCTAAATCCAAGACAGAACAGGTGAGAGTGAGAGTGAAGGATGTATTTGTCATGACCCTGCCACAAATACAAATCGCAGCATTCAAAATGTGAGCCACGTGTCAATAAACCATGGTAGATCCCTAGTTAAAAAGCATATTGATACCTTAATGATCATGCATATCAACTAAATCGTAGGTTATGTTCTTACACCTACGATTCCTCTTTAAGAAATAATAAAAGATTAAATGATATTTCATTAAAAGGACAAAGGGGAGCGAAAGAAAGGTTGTCTATTGGAGATATAAAGGCTATATTAAGAAGAAAAATCAAAAGGGAAAGGGCAATCAATCAATCGCTCAAGCAATCAATTGTGAGTAAATCAAGCGACTTACAAATAAGCAATTACAGCTTTGATCCAAACTGATAATAATCAGAAAAAGATTTAATTGCATGAGAAGGAAGAAGACAGACTATCAATCTTAAGGGGGTATATTGAAAAGCAGCTATTAATGAGGTTCATGGTCGCAATACTCAATGTAATATTAAAAACAATTCCTTGCCAAAAGTATAATTATCCACTGCCCAAGAAAACGTTGGAAGATCATCAAAGATGCAGTAAATTGCATAGGAAGTCTGCAAATAAGAAGGCTGCAAAAGAAATAAAAGAATTGATTGTGGGCGCTAAAGGAAGAATTAATTAATATTATGAAAACTGTAATTAAAAGTTTATTTCCAAGGGCTTTGAGAGAGTTGTGACTGTTGGTGGAAGATCCTATATATAAGAGATCAAATAAGGGGAAGATCATCATGCAAAAATATATTTTATATCCGACTTTCATTGCTTGTGGAATGTAAAACATGGTTCAGCAAATAGAGGACCCTGGAAACCCTCCAAGGAGATATAAAGAATTTTTAAAATGAAACCTCTTAAATTCTTCTAGCAAGTTAACAACGATAACCCTTAATCTTGCCATTGCTGAGTTAGGGACGAAAACCCCTGATTCAAGCTGAAGCTGATCTAAAAACACTTCCAAAGTACACAAACAAGAGGAAATCGTCACAGTTTAGAGGAAAAAATTATAGCAGAAAACCAAGATAAATTCTATTTTCACAATTATTCATAGAATTATAAAATTAAATATATCAGTTTAGATAAAGTTATATTTATAAATATAATGCAATTAATTCATATTTATAAATATAATGCAATTAATTCATATTTATAAATATAATGCAATTAATTCTAATTAATTCTAAGTTAGAATTATTATTTTAAGGCAAAAATTAGAAATGTTCTAGAAAAGGACATTACAATAGTGACAAGTAAATGTTTTTTGGGATGATGCAAAATATATTGTCTTGATCATTACTCCAATTTTCCAGGTCATTAGATATGGGGATGCCAATGCACCTAGCCTAGGAAAGATGCATGGGTGCATTAATTTTATGCTAGACCAAATGATGCTGTCCGAGAGGAGGACCACACATTAGCATTCTACAATGAGCACATTCAGCCAAACATTCATCAGATGGGAGATGCTCAACACTCCCTTGCATGTGGCTGCGTATGCATTGAACCCTAAGTGGTGTAAGCAATGGCCTTGTAGAGTTACCCGCATACATGATGGTGAAGTGAAGGCAAGGTTCATGAGGACCATCCAAAACATAAATGATCTTGCAAAGGCCGGCATCATTCCTACCAAGTGAACAAAACTTGCCACTTTTAGGGGTTATTGTCATGTACCCTCCTTGATCATTATATATATACTAAATAAAGCAATTATTATTATTAATATAATAATTAACAACGTACGATTATTTAAAATTTATTTATTTATATTATTTGATTAATATTTATTACCGATAATATTCTTGAAATATTCAAATAAAAATAATAATAAATTAATATTATATTATAAACACAATTTATATAATATATATATTATTTACATATTCTTAATTGTAAATAAGTGTGATTTGTTTTTAATTATTATGCCACAAGGTGCAATACAACTCTTCATATCTATATCTCCTCATCAATGAACAATGAAATAATACAACTCTTGTATTATTTGTAAAAAGGAGGATAGCCTACAATACGTAAATAAGGCCAATTAACAGAATGACACATGACTGAGGTATAGGGTCAACATCATCACTGGTGGTTAACAATTGACAAGGATAAGCAAGTTAGATGACTATATGAATAAGATCGATGAATACACAGTATGAACAATGAGTTGAAGAGAAGACTTCATAAAAAGCTTTTGTCGATTATCTTGAACAACCGACTATAGCATATAAAAGAACATCGATTGTGTTAAAGTGAATGCAAGGAAAATATATTAATAAGAGGCTATGATTATAATTAGTGATCGGGGTATATAATGAAGACAAAAGTAATTTGTTTATAACATACATACAGTATTAACAATGGATGCGATCTCTATTAAATATTTGTTTATTAACAAATGTTAATGGGATTAGAATAAAAGAGCGCCTTTCCTTGAATAAACGCCTCCCACCATAAAGTCGCCTCTCTCCAAAAAGGGATGAAACGATATAAAGGGAGAATAAGGAGTGTGAGTTCAGAAGGGAGATTTACGGAACTTATTTTTTTTATCTCATTACTCAATTGAGGATTAGTATCATCTGCCCTCTTTACTTCTTATTACCAGCAATTACATACAACTATAAGTATAAAATATATAAATATTTAAGGAGAAGAGAGGGACATTATCTGACAACATCTATCAAATCAGATCAGGTCAGAACTGTTATTAAGTTACAGGCAGTAACATCCTTGTTTCGGGTGGTATGCATAGGGGATGTGTTTAATAGGTAAGCTTCATATATGTAGCCCGATAATGTTTGTATATAGAATTTAATAACAATATTAACCAAGACTGCAATATTCTATAACAGTAATACTTATTCCATAACAGTGGCAGACCAGATCTGCTATGCGTCAGATCTGTCTGCCCTTTTACCAGCACCTAAATATAGTAATAACCAATGTTTAAACCAGTGGTAGTATCAACAAAGTATCTAACAGGTAATTAACAAATACATTCATAATTGGTTATATTATTTAATTAATTTATTTATGTGTATATATTCAAATCAGAATAAGGATTATATATATATATATATACATAATGTCTTAATTAGACAAATAACGATATTAGATTGTAAATCAGAAAGAGCTCATAAGAATTAAGGATGTATGATAGATGAACAATTTATTTATTAATAGTTGATTGAGCAATGGAATATTACTGATTGGATTCAAGATAAGGGGAAATGTCTCCTAATATATTTAGTTTGAGTCATAAGTATATTGAAATAGATTGATTATGGTTAAAACATGTCTAGAACCTAGTAGGGGGCATTACACTTATTTCGAGGAGGCCAAGATGGATAAGGCAATTGTGGCATAGGAGAACGCAATTTTGTGGTGGAATTACCATGGACCGAAATCTTTGATTACCACACTAGCCATTCAATTGCTATCTCAATTTTCTAGTTCCTCTACTGCTGAGAGGAATTGGTCTACTTGTAGCTTCATCCACTCTCTTAAGAGGAGCAAGCTTACCTCTAGGAAAGCAAAAAAGCTTGTGGTTGTACAGTGTGTTGAATTTCATTGACCGCAAGACACTTGTGTACAAAGAGAGTACAGCAACACGATGCAATGTAGAACCAAAGAAGCCAACACATATTGATGAGGATGCTACAGTTACATAGGGAGGGTTGGCTCGTATTAGTTTGGAGGAGCTTGACCATGTGGAGTCCACTTCCAACAATTCTAGTGATGAGGAGTTTTGGGATGCTTAGAGACCTTAGTTCACTCACTTTTGTTATTTTAACATCATTATACTCATTGTGATCATCATTACGAGATCTTGAATATAATATAAATTTTGAATTCAATATTTTCATTATTCAATGTTAGATAGTTAATGTTCACTTCAAGTTCAAAGTTGTGAGCCCTATATACAATCCTTCCCTTACTTTTGGAAGCCCTGTAATGAAATCCATTAAAATACTCCCCCATTTTTATTTGGTATTGGCAAAGGTTGTAACAAACCGGCTGGAAATGTCTTCTCGACTATCATGCCCCTACCAGACTAGGGTTAGCAACCTTTAATAAATACAGATCGCACTCTGTATTAACAATAAACCTAGGCAATAACAACGAACCGACCAAGGGTAAATAGCAATTCAATGTAAGGGCTGACCAAGGCTAAAGGGAATATAATAGCAACTCAAAATAAGGGCTAACCAGTGATAAAGAAAATATAATTATTTGCAAGGTAGCAACCGATTTTTAAGGATGCGTCTCTTGCAAAGTGAAGGGGTGTGTCTCCTCATTACAAGATATAAAAAGGAGATCAAATCATTGGGAGAGGCATCAACTCAGAAGATAAATTCAGAACAGCAGGGAAAAAATCAATTAACAATCAATAAAGCATCAATCTATAAGCAATTAGAACAATTCAATTCATAAATTTAGAGTAGAATTCCAGATATACACTCAACAATACATACAGCTTCAGAAATTCATTCAAGAATTATTCCTAAGAGCAATTGAATATTATTCAAGGGATTGATTGTCAATCCATCAAGAAGTATTATTCAACACTCTCGCAAATATACAAAGTCATCAGTTTTGAGCTCTAATTAGTACTTGTGAACCAGATGGGGTTTGGACCCCACGGGATGGGCCAAGGTTTGGAAGGACAGGGTATATTCCTACCCTTTGGAAAGCTAGGGATGGGGTCCTAGGTATTGTCACTGAATAGGGTCCAAGCTCACAGGTAAGCTAGGGTTTGAAAGGACGAGGTCTTTTCCTACCTTTGGCAAACTAGGGACAAGGTACTTGATTTTGTCATTGTTGAGTTAATGAAACAAATTTGCAAGGTATTTACAAAGAATTCATAATTTGATCAACTTGGATATCATGCTTTGATGTATTGACTTGAATATATTTATATAGATTGCAATCCTTGATAAAACTATTGTTATATCTTTAGTGAATTCTATTATTTCAAAGAATATCCCAAAAAAGGCGCATGACAATTGGTATTAGAGCATTAATCCTGCCAGCCTATGGATCAAAGGAAAGTGTATGCAATTGAGCCAAAGAGCTCAAACAGCTTTGGAAAGAAAAGAGAAAACTAGAGGCAAGTAGCAACCCAAGTAATAGTAATAAAATGAGTGATCATGAGATTAATCAAGGAAATGAATTGAGGGCTTTTATGGAACAACAAGAGAATAAAACACAATTGCTTCTCCAAACACTTCAAAACATTAACAATACAATCAATACTCTTAAGCCTAACCAAACCAATGGAAGAGATTGTTAATTCCAACCATTCTGAAAATAATAATAGAACTCCATTAAGATCATCACCTAGATTAACAAGGCCTACATTCTTACCTAGAGAATTGCAGCCAAGAGAAGAACGCAACATGGCAACAAATTACCTTGACAAATGTGTAAAAACTTTTTCAAGAATTGACCCTGACCTTAGAAGACATTCCATCTAAGGAATATTGTGATGCAAGAACAAGAAACACCTCAAGAAGAGAAAGAATGCAGCCCAACAAAGATTTACAACCCCAAATTTGATGGGTCAGAGGTAGGTCACCACGTGAGTATGGATCCAAAAATTAGCACATATAATAGCCCCATGACAGAAAATGCTATTACATTTGCCATTCTACACTTAGAGGGGATTGCACACAATTGGTGGCACCATAGAATTGCCACACAAGGGCGTCAAAGCGTGGCAACATATGACAAATTTACACAAAAACTTACAGATTGATTTAATCAAAAGCATCCTGAAAGACATTTGAAAGAGTTGACACAACTAAACCAATGAGGTTCAATAGAGGAAGGTGGCAGAATTTCAAAGAATTTCAATCATGGGGCCTAGTGTTACTAAGGGAAGGCTCACATACCTATTTATTGAAGGATTGACGGAGTCAATCCATGGCTTGGTGGGCACTATTGATCCTAAATCCTTACAAGATGCAATCAAAAAGGCATTGAGGCTAGAAGTTACAACAACTAAGAACAAGACCTATTCTCAGAGTATACCAGCTAGGTCACATAAACAACCCTTTGACAAGGATAATTTGCAACCAAAAGCATCACCTCCTCAATCCAACGAGGAAGAATCGTTAAGAGAACTTCCAAAGAAGAATGTATGTTTCCATTGTAGAGAACCATGGAAGCTGAGTCATCAATGTTCCAATAAGAGGCAAATCCGCCCCCCAGAAGCAATAATAGATGATGAATCTAAAGAGAGATACTGAATCCCAAAGGAAAAGGAGGCAACAAGATGATGAAGAGTTTGCAAGTGGTACATTGGCCACACTTTCAAGGGCGCCCAAGTATCACCCCATTAGAATTCATAGTGTTTTACAAGAACAAAAAGTGATTGTCTTGGTGGATAGTGGTGCTACGCACAATTTCATTGATGAAGGTTTGGTAATGAGGATGAAGTTAAAAGCTGAATATTTTTAAGGTTTCAAAAAAGTCATGGTAGATGAATTCACTAACCCTTGCACACAACGAATTCAGCAAATTTGTATTAACTTGGAGAAACATCAAATAAGTGAATATTTCTATGTGGTAAACATGGGTGATAGAAGATGTGGTTTTAGGCATTCAATGGAAGTATGTTTCCAACATAATGGTACAGATGTAATTCTACAAGGTCTAACAAATGGATCTCCAAAGATAGCATCGTCCTAAAGGGAGGAGAATATAACAAACAAGATTAGTAGAACAAGAAAAGACCTTTATGATAGCCACCCCTTGATCCTAAATTACCTAATGAGAGGAAAAAACAATTTTAAAAGTGGACCAAAAGGATATAGAGCTTTTCAGAAAAGAACATTGCATTTAAGGCTATAGATTTGTGTCGTGCTTCTAATCCTCATCTTAATATGTAAAAAGCTCACCCTTACCTTGATTCAAAGACATCTCCATGATATAGTGCAAACATTGGGTCAACCAAATCGGTCCCTTGCAAATACAAGGAGGATCTAAGGATTATAAATCTCCAAGGGTTGGTTTGGGACCTTCATATTGGCAAAGAATACAATTGACGAGATAAAAACCAACATTGCTTGAGGACAAAAAATCTTGGGAAGGGCGGACTTTCATGCCCTTGCCAATCAAGGTTTAGCAGCCCTTAATAAATATAAATCAGAATCTTTATTAACAATAAACCTAGGCAATAACAGGGAGCTGACCAAGAGCAAAATAACAATTCAATGTAAGGGCCAATCAAGGCTAAAGGGAATATAATAGTGTTCCAAAATAAGGGCCGACCAAGGTTAAAGTAAATATAATTATCTAAAAGGCAGCAATTAAGTTTTAAAGGATGCATCCCTTGCAAAGTGAAGAGGTGTGCCACCTCGTCATTATAAGTTATAAAAAGGAGATCAAACCATTGGGAGAGGATCAAGCCACAAACCATTGGGAGAGGATCAAACCACAAACCATTGGGAGAAACATCAACTCAAAAGATAAATTCAGAACAGCAAACATGATCAATTAACAATCAATCAAGCATCATTCTATAAGCAATTAAAACAATTCAAGGCAAAATTCTAGAAATACACTCAGCAATTCATATAATTTCAAAAATTCATTCAAGAAGTATTCCTAAGAACATTCAAATATTATTCAAGGAATTGATTGTCAATCCATCAAGAAGTATTATCCGGCAATAGTCTAGCAAATATACCAAGTCATCAATTTTAAAATCTAGTTAGTACTTGTCAACCGAACAGAGTTTGAGCAGACTAGGTGGGCTAAGGTTTGGAAGGACAAGGTTTTTTTCCTACTGGCAAAATAGGGGCAGGATCTTGGGTATTGTCATCAAACAAGGTTCGGTCTCATAGGGTGACCTAGAGTTTGGAAGGACAAGGCCTTTTCCTACCTTTGACAAACTATGGACAGGGTCCTTGGTTTCCTCACTATTGAATTAGGGACAAGATCTTTTAAATTAACAGATTTGAAAGGTATTTATAGGGAATTCACAATTTGATCAACTTGGGTATTGTGCTATGATGTATTGACTTTAATGTATTTATATAGATTGCAATTCTTGATAAAACTTTTGTTATATCTTGAGTGAATTCTATTTTAAAGAATATCCCCAAAAAGGGACATTACATCTACCTTGTTTCTTTAGCAAACAATACAGTCCTTGATATCTTTTAAAATATCCCCTTTGAGGCCTTTCCAAGAAAATATTTCCCTTATTTGCTTGTATGTTTTGTATTAAACTCGATGACTTGCTAATGAAGAATCATGGTAAGCCCTCATAATCTTTTCTTTTATTTTTTATCCTAGGATAAGATATATTCTATCTTTGTGGAGAATGAGCTCCTCCACCACCTTGTACTTGTCATTTTGTAGTTTTCCTTCCAATTAGACATTTGCCAATGCATCCTTGGCATATTCTACAAGTATCGATTTCTTCCAATCTACAAAGATGTTCATCATAGAGCATGGATCAGGTCTTCACAATAAAGCATCAGACAACATTATTCTTGCTAACCCACTTCTATTGTCCATCATTTAGATCCTTTTGGTTCAAAAAGAATCTTAAGCTGTTATGGTTAGTTTGACAATAAATCTTCCACAAACTAAGTATTGTCTAAACTTGGCAAGGGCATACATAATACCTAGAATTTATTTGTCATAGATAGAGTTATTCTTCTCCGTCTCCTTAAGCTTGTGACTTTCAAAAGCTATTGGGTCATTATTTTAAATTAGTACAACTCCAATACCTTTCCTTAGAAGCATCACATTCTAACTCAAGTGCACGAAAAAGTTTGGAATGGCTAAAACCAGACAAGAACCCATTATTTCTTTGAGTTTGTCAAAAGCCTTTTGGGCTTCTTCATTCCATGTAAAAGCACCTTTCTTGCTAAAAATTTGTCAATGGGACAGTTAACTTTGAAAATCCTTTGACAAATATTTATAACAGCTGCAGAGTCCCAAAAATCCCCTTAAATGAGTTATAGAGTCTTTGGGCTTGGCTAATCTACTATTGCCTTGACTTTTTCTTCACCACACTAACCCCTTGGGCGTTTATCTTGTGCTCTAAATACAAACTTTCTTCCATCCCAAATTCACGTTTGAATGCTTTAGCTAATAGCGATTGTTGCTCAAGTATCCCTAATGCTTCACCAATTTGCCTAAGTGATCCTCCCAAGTTTTACTATAAATCAATGTCTTCAAAGAACACCAAAAGAAATTTCCTCAATTGTTTGCTAGATATGTGGTCCATGCATGATTGAAATCTAGCTAGGGCATTACTTAGTCCAAATGGTAAGACTAAAAATTCAAAATGCCCAAAATGACACCTAAAGGTTGTTTTAGGAACATTTGTTTCCCCCATTCTTATTTGATGATATCCAGAACATAAGTCTATCGTAGAAAAGTATTTTGCACCATGAAGTTCATCAACCCTAGGGATGGGGTAGCAATTATTGATAATTATTTTATTAAAAGCCATGTAATCCACACACATCCTCATAGTGCCATCTTTCTTTTTCACCAATACTACGAAAGAAGCAAAAAGGCTAGAGCTAAGTTGTATACGCCCCATTTCAAGTAACTCCTTGATTTTTCTTTCAATTTCTTCCTTATATCTTTTCGGGTGGTAGTAAGGTGGAGTAATTATTGGTTTTACTTCTCCTAGTTCAACGGTGTGCGCAAAACCTTTTTTTGGAGGTAGTCCTAGAGCAATATTGCTAAAAGCTCTCCCATGCTTGTCTAGAATAGATTGAATATCAACATGTGTAGCCTTCCCTCCTTTAGATGAAGATCTATCAAGGATCATACATTATGTTGCCTATTTTGCTTGCACATGCTTAAAAGCTCTTTTCATCCTTTTTATGACACCACCCTTAGAGACCCATCCAATAGGCCTTCTAGAATTACTTCTTGGCCATTGTGTTGGAAACATAGTTCCTTCTTTTGAAAGTCTTGATAATATCTTCCTAAGGAATGTAACCATTGAATTTCCAAAACCACATCCGTATCTCCCAAATCCACTACATAGAAATCCTCACTTATTCCCTAAGGTGATGCTTAGTTATTGAATTCTTTGTGTGCGAGGGGCAGTGAATCCATCCACCATGACCACCTTGAAACCTTCAAAATTTTCAGCTTTTAACTTCATCCTCACTATTAAACCTTCATTAGTGAAATTATGTGTAGCACCACCATCCACTTAACAATCACTTTTTGTCCTTGTAAAACACTATGAATTCTAAAGGAGTGATACTCGGGTGCCCCTAGAAGTGAGGCCAATGTACCACTTGTGATCTCTTCATTATCTTGATTCCTCTTCTTCCTTTCAGTTTCATATTCTTCTTCATCCATTTCCTCATCTGTTATTGCTTCTATGTTGTGTGCTTGTCCACTTTTTGAACATCGATTACCAGAATCCCATCTTTCCTTATAAGAAAGACAACACTTTCTTTCAAAACTCTTTCTTGCATTCCTCCATTGTGTTGGATTGAGGAGGCAATGCCTTTGGTAGCCAATTTCTCTTGTCAAAGGGTTGCTTGTGTGACCCTAATGGTATATTTTTTGAATAAGTCTTGTCCTTAGTTGTTGTAACTTCTAAACTTAATGCCTTTTGGATTGCATCTTGTAGGGATGTAGGGTCAAGTGTGCCCACAAGCCACATAGTGACTTCGTTAATCTTTTAGCAACTAGAAATTTGAGCCTTCCCTTGTAAGGCTCAGCACCCTGGTGGAATTTCACTAAAATACTGCAACATAATCCTCCACTAAACCTTGTTGCTTTAACTGTGTCAACTCTTTGAAATATCTTTCAAGATGCTTCTAATCAATCAATCTATAAGTTTTTAGTAAATTCCTCATATGTTGCCACATTTTGATGCTCTTGTGTGGCAATTCCATGTTGCCACCAATCGTGTGCAATCCCCTCTAAGCATAGAATTGCAAAATTTAATAGCATCTTCTTCTGTCATATGGCTAAGAAAAAAATGTGTCTAGTTTTTTGCTCAAAGCTCGCACAGTGACCTTCCCAATCCATGAAAATTGGGAAGAGTCATTTTACTCACTCTTTGTCGAATATCTTTGTTGCCTTCTTTCTCTTTTTGAGTCATTTTTTATTCTTGCATCACAATATTCTCTAAATGTCTTCCACGGTCAAGGTCAATTCTTGAATATGCTTCAACACAATGGGCAAGGTCATTTGCTGCCATATTGTGTTCTTCTTCTTCTCTTGGTTGTTCTTCTCTAGGTAACAATGTAGGCTTTGTTAATCTTAGTGGTACCTTAATGAAGTTCAATTCTTATTCTCGGAATAGTTGGAATTAACATCTCTTCCATTGGTTTGCTTAGGCCTAAGAGTATCGATTGTATTGTTCATGTTTTGAAGTGTTTCGAGAACCAATTGTGTTGTCTTCACTTGTTGCTCCATAAAAGCCCTAAATTAATTTCCTAGATTAACTTTGTGATCACCCATTTTATTACCTTTAATCAGTTTGCTGCTTGCCTCTAGTTCTCCCTTTTCTTTCCAACACTCTTTATGATCTTTGCCTCAATTGCATATACTTCACTTTTTGATCCTTAGGCTGGGAGGATCAAGGGTCTTATACCAATTGTAATCTCCCTTATTGGGATATTGCTAGTTTTACACCTGCAAACAATATTAATCACTAAAAACTGATATTAGTAACAATATGTACCAAGAAATTATGCTAATATTCAAATCAATAAATCAAAACATCATTATATTCGTATCATGGCATATTCCTCAAAGCAAATTACATAGCGAATTCCTTGGAAATGCTTGCCAATGGCAATATCAAGGTTTGTTATCCTTGAATTGCTCAAAGCATGGGACGGTCAGCCTCTCTCCAACCTCTCTATCCACCTTTGAGGCTTGTCATCCTTGATCGAGCCCCAGAGCATGGAAAGCTGGAGGTCCATTCCATCTCCTATTCAACATGATATGAGCATGAAGGTGGATCATCCTTCATCTCTCGAGAAATTGGAATGTTGGCCATCCTTCCTATTTGCAAGACACTTTCACAAATTCAAAGCTGATTTCTCAAGGAATTTTCTAGATGATTGCCAACTAAGTACCTCTTGATGAATTAAAAAAATTTATCCTCAAATGGCTGCAAAAAATTATTTTCTGAATATTATCTATTGTTGCTCTCAATTATATTCTAAATTGATGTCTTGGATGATCCTTCTACAAAAGAGTTTTACTCCCCCTTTATACCTTCTAATGTGGGGGGTGACATCTTTTCTTTTACAAGGGATACATCCCTTCATAAATGGATTGCTGCCTTGAATCTTGCTTTAATTGTTATTCGTTTGCTTAAAAAGGATCGTCCCTTTGTTATCTGTTTTTACCTCTTTTAATCTCATCGCCCAAGTCTATTGCTACGATTTGATGTGTAAAGGTTGCTAAGTGCTGCGATTTTTAGGTGGAGGCATGACACCATCTGATTAATCAAAATCAGCAAAAAGCTGGGCAAAATATTTCTATGGTCTTTACAAATCTAGAACCTAAGGGAGAAAAGAAAATTACAGTGGAAAGTGAAAGTAAAACCATTAAATCCTTGAAATATATAGCACATTAATATGTTGGAATATTTTGCGGGTTAAATTAGTTTGAAGTGGCCACCTCACCAAAACAAGAGGCCTATTTTGACGGCTGTATTATATTTTATGAAAAGTAAAAATGAATACTACATTATAGATTTGACCATTATACTAAACAATATCTATGCAAGAAGATACCAGTGTTCCACATGGACACGTCTGACCCCAAAAACCTTGCATTTTTGGGACGAGGCTGTCTCTAGGACACGAGGAATTGGGGGAAACATTCCCCCACCGTCCCACCATTTCCAAGATGCCACCTAGTTTGGGATTGTGAAAATGACATTCACCAGGAAGGTTTCTGAGGCTCTGAAGGCTCATCGACTGCACCCTAAAGCGCAACAAGGAGTGCACCAAGGGTGCTACCCACAAACCTCGTAAAGGGTGCTTTCCCCAAACCCCCACTAAGGACTAAACCTACAAAACCCCCCTTGACCCTGTTACAGGCTCTGCCCACAAACCCCCACAAAGGGCACTGCCCCTTGACCTCAAACCTCCACTCACCATTGTTAATGTTCAATTCAATCATTGCCATGTTTTTAACATTTCTTAGTTTAAGTTTTCATTTGTATGCCAAAGTTTCATTTGCAATTCTTACACTTATTTCCGATTTGCCCACAAACCTCTGCCCATCATTATAACTGTTCCAACTTCAATGTTTAATGTTTATTAGTTTAAACTTTACTTAGTATGCCAAATTTTCATTTCCAATTCTTATACCTATTCCTTACACATCTTCCCGACGGCTTCCGCCCTTGGGCTACTATCCCCCCACCATCCCCAAACTTAGGCCCTTGGTTCCATGTCCCCTAACTTCCTCGTCAAGAAACTCCATGGAACTATGCAAGATACTTAAATTTTATTGTAAGGGAAAAACTAATTAGTCCTAAATTGAAATTGAATGTAAAATAGTTGTACAACCAGGACAATAATAGTGTTCAAAGTGCAGCAACCAATCAACACAGCTTTAAATTATTTATAAAATATTTGAAAATAGAAAGTGTAGCCCGCTCAAAAAAAGCAGTTCTTATGGCGGGTTGTGTCATGTTCCCTCAATTTTCTGTGTAACAATGTAACAGCAAAGGAATTAATAATAATATTTACTGCTTATTCACTGATTATTAATTTACCAATAATAATAAATTATTATTCCCTAAAATACATTGATCATTAAATGTCTTTAAAATGAGAATATTAGTAAATTAGTATCTAGCATATTATTATTAATTTCAAATAATAATGAAATATTATTCATAGCATTAACCATTAATATTTGTAAAAGAATATTAGTGAATTAATATTAAGACTAATATTAATATCACCCGATTATTAAGTCGGCACCAAAATAATAGCGCTTCAGACATTGACATCGAATGGTGGAAAGCGGTGACTTTCCAAGGAGTCACCGCCTTCCAAACCCCTCCCAACAGGCACAACCTTCCATTGCAGATGTGGAGGTAGAATAAGAAGGAGCCTCAGGGATGAATCACACACAGATTGATCGGATAGAAGAAAAGACTGCGCCACATCCATGCACTGGCACACGATCCTTACAGGTATAAATACGTATGACAGAATAATGTGGTTTTAATAATGTCTATATATAAGCATGTTCTCCCTTCGATACATATACATGTCACTTCTAAACCTGAAAAGATACTCTGTGCAAACACTATAGTATTCTGAATCATTTTCTTAATCTGAAATAATATTCTGTATAATAATCTGAGAATTTATATGCTGCAAACACTATAACACTTTCTGGATATTAACATACTTTGCAACATTAATATCAATCCCTGTATGTTGACATATTTAGAAATAGAAGTATTAATTTATATCGAATCATTATGCAATGATATTGTGAACTCTGTATATGACTGGTAAAACACCTCCTACAGTAAGATATGATATTTTGTAGTAAAAACATTAATAGATAATCAATAGTATTCTGCAATTCCTAATGTAGGAGTGATCAACAGTATTCTGCAAATTACTAATATATTCTATATTAACAATTTAACAAACATGACTGAAATTAATAATAATTGAGCATTGATAAATAATCTGAAACTCATAAAACTTAAGTACTGTAAATGAGATTGAGAAATACATAATAATCCAAATTTTCACCTGCAGTCTTGAGGGAGAACCGTCTCTAAGACACCCTCACTGCAGTCTTGAGGGAGAACCGTCTCTAAGACACCCTCACCGTATGACTTGAGGGAGAACCATCTCTAAGACACCCTCACTGTATGCCTTGAGGGAGAACCATCTCTAAGACACCCTCACTGCATGCTTGGATCAGGGAAAACCGTATGCTAAGACACCCTGATAAGGCAATTGGGTTTCTTTCAGTTATAGATCAGAACTCTCTTATTTCCATAATTGACTAAATTCTAATTATAATTATTCTTTAGTTGCAATTCTCTGATTTGTCAATTAGTTACTTTCTTTTCTCTTTCTTACCTAGTAATCTTTCATATGATGTAATTAGAATCCCATCTTCTAACTCTGTTTTGCAGGTTTTGGGTCAGCAGAGACTAAGCTACTTACTTTAAGCCCTTCTAAGACCTATATCTAGGGCATTTTCAGTCATTCTCCCCTAAGGGACATTACAGATTGGTTTATAGCTTTCAGAATTTACATCCACCAGATGCATAAATAATTACCTGGCAGCAGTGACTTTAAATACGCTGAAAAATCAGCATACAAATTTGAAATTACAGATACAAAATTAAACCTCTAAAAAAACCTTTAATAAATACAATGTAAAAGATACATTTCTGCATAATTTCCCTTACAGGCTCACCCATTGCACCTCCAAATGGAGCAAGTGCTGGTTTAATGATAAATAATAAATTATACCAATAATATAAAAGGAATTAGAAATTTAGCTCTTTGTCAATTTCGCATTGTCGATATGTAAAGGTTCTATTAGATGCTCCAATAAATGATAGCAAAAATTTGGGATTGGATCTATGATACTGGACCTATGATAAATATGTACTGTGAATCTAGGCTGTTTTGGGATAAGATTGTGCCCACAATCTAGTCCAAGGACACCTCTTTCAGGTAGGCTGATCCAAAGTTGCAGATTCACCTTCTATTGATGAAACCCATGCATGTGCCTTCAATACCCATGTCTAAAACAGGGGTTTTGCTGAAAAGAATAGTGGGACCTGCTGTGTGCAGATGGTCATTTACAACTTCCTTAACGAGTTAAACCACTTTGTTGATGATACATAATCAAAGAGACATTAAGCAAGACATGTGATGTCTATGATGTCAAGTGTTTGATGTATGCCCCGATAGAATGTTGATGCTACAATACAAATGCTTTATGATAATGCTTTTCAATGAAACAAGATGAGGGAACATTGCAGGTGATGATCATGTGAACAACGCCAAAATATTAACAATGCTTTTTAACAGTTGTGAAAGCGGTTGATCCATTAAGGTCCAATTCATGTACTTTATAGAATGTTTGAAGTCTTTTACAATAGAGAACAGATTCTTGGAAGCTAGAAAGCCATCTTGTGCTAGTGCTTAATGCTGATAGAAAATACATCAAATTCAAAAGATCTTGAAGGATAGATTGACAATGGAGCCAACCTTGTCATTTGTATCAGGTATAATATTGTTTATTTTGTTTACATGCATATGATTTAGAGTTCTAGTGGTGTTGTTGAATGATTTTGTAGATTCTATGCTTGTGGTTGGGCTAATTAGGGTTTACAAATAGGTTCAAAATTCAGCATACATAATTTTAATTCAATTCACCAGCAATGTGAATCCCACTTCCATAATTGCTCATGTTTAAGGACTGTCTTCCATGCCGAAGAATGTAGTCTATGCTCTGAGGGAGACCTGACTGCAAATAACCGCCACTATAATTAGCATTCAGAAGGTCAAGGAACCCATGATATGGCAAAAAGGCCACTCCTCCCAAGGTGTCAATTCTACTCAGGGTGCCACACCAAAAACTCACGATATGGAATGGAAATTATGCATAACAAACAGCATCGATAACACCATTTGTGAATTAAATCCCTTGTGCCAAACTTTAGACAAGTGGTAAATATAATATAAATCTCCACACCAATATAACCACGCAAACTACAAAAAAGTGATCTCCCCAAAAGTGGATGCAATACATAAATAATGATTTGTCCAATATAAGAAACTCACTACCAATATTATATTTCAGAAATATAGCCATCCAATTTCCATAATGACATCTCCAGGTAAGATATCCATCTGTATCAACAATCCAATCCTCTGCAAATTTGTCTCCAAAGAAAACACAAAATTTGCCTAAATGTGAATTCCGTCATGAATCCACCTCAAGAGTCAAGTTGAGTTTCCGTCCAATTGACCAAATCACCAAGGGTTTACAACCCGACTGCAGACAAACTTCCTCTCAAAATCCAACATTCAATATGCCCCCATTTCTCTCCAAGAATCCCTTTTTATGGAAATTTAATGAATCTTCTAGAGCTTGTTATTTGTAATCAATTTTGGAATATTATAGAAAATACATCAAATATTTGAGTCCATAAAATGAATTTATTTAATATTTTAGTTTAATTCAAATATCAATTTAAATCAAACATTAGTTGCCAGATTTAACTTTAGACAATATGATAAAATATTTAATTAAATATTTAATTTTCTCATGCTTGTCCAAAATGGAACATTACATTTGCAATCATTGGATCCTGTAAATAGAAGTGAGTTGAGAAGAGCATGGCAACAAATGAGGAATTTGATGTTGTAGCAAGATTTCTCAAGATGCAGTTTTAGCAAGCCTTTCTCAATCCAAGGAAAATAGGAAAAGCTTGATGGAGGCACTCATGGAGAGTTTGGCTAAAGGCAAGGTAAGATCCATCAAAGGAGAGTCCTCAAAGAGTGAGAAGAGTCTACCAAGCAAAGCTCTATTTAAAGTGGAAGCTAAGATTGAAATTATCCTATTTAGAATGTGGATGCCAACTAATATTGGCAATCAATCGTGAAAATTGAAGTTATGTTTTAGCACTCAATTTCTTACTTTAGAAGAAAAAAATCCTTCGCTAGGTTAAGGTTAGCAAAGTATGCTCTAACTTAGTTTAAGGGTATCTTGTATTCTATGGCACTAAGTAAACAATTCTCAAAAAGTTCTTAAAATTTAAAGAATTGATTGACACAATTTTATCCTATTTGTCATAAAGAAAAAAAAATGTTAAGGAAAGCAAAACAAAGTGTAGAAGAACACTAGAGGATTTTGTAAAATGATTGCTCAAATTGGTGAAGGTGTGCAAGCTTGATGGCGTATTAGTGAAATATACAAGAGGCCTTTGTAACCATTTTTGAAAGCCTAATTTTCATTTCCGAACTAATGAGCATTGATAACGCGTGTTCATATGTTTCATTATCTTGAAGTAAGGAACCGTTCATCCTCTCCTAGAATAAATGGAGCAAAAACCAAGGCAATGAAGGTTAATTCCACAAGTACTAAAAAGAATATGTATATTGTCAGTTCCATTGTGGCAAAGATAATCATGAATAATCCTCATGTTGGAAGTTGCATCCTGAAAAGAATCCTCATAAACAATGCAAGAAGAGTAAGAAAAACTCTATTCACAACATCCACAATAATAATGTTGTGATCAATAAGAATACTTCAAAGGTGGATTTTAAAAAATTTGTATTAGAAGGAAAATTGGTTTGTTGGTAAAAGAAAAATTTAAAGACATAATAATTTCCATAATCCATAGTAATTAAGAGTGTGCTTCTGATATAATTTTGTAATGTTTTTTTTTCTCATCATCACTTCAAACCACACTCCATATCCATCATTCGAAAGAGTTCATTATCCTCTTTTCTCTATTACTTGGTACTGCCAGTAAAGCCTGAGTCCTAGTACAGGTACAACATGAGTACGACTATGGTTCGAGTACAGCTCTAGGTACACCCAAGGGACTTCTTAGGCACTTGGGTTCGTTTTGGATCCTTCTTTGAATTCTTTCAAGAACCCACAACAAACCAAAGTGTCCAGGCAATACCCAATGTCGTACCCAAGCGTACTTTAATACATTATAACCTTAGTTTCACTCTCATCATTTTGGGTATGCCATTTTCCATCTACTCCCAACTGTTCATAACTTTGTAACAGCATTTTATATCAGAATATGCCAGCAAGCAAGCAATTAAACATCACTTCAGTTGCATTAGTGAGCTGTAACTATGAACACTGGGTTAGTAAACTTTATATCAGCCTTAATGAGATTGATTTCAATTAAATTACATTAGCATATGTAGCAACTGTTTGTTTATGTTTTGTGAAACCATTTTCCTTGTATATGAAGTATGTGGCCTTCGTGAGCCCTTTCTTGTGTTCAACGGATGCCCCAATCTAGTTTCAACCCTTGCATCTAGTTCCTCTTGCTTCTTAATATATACTGCTACTTCAGAAGCCGGTATAGGTGCACCTCTATTGCTTGGACATGCTTTAATTCCCTTTCCAGGAATTCCACAAAAATGTCCCTTCACCCAACTACAAGAACTTGTATACTTCTTACCACACCCTAGACATATCCAATTACATGTCCCCCCTGTTAATGTTAGAACCAGAAACATATGACACAAATCTGAAACTTAAAAATCTTACAAGAACAAGATGCACAGAATTTATCCTGGGAAAACCCTCCACCAAAGGGTGAAAAACCCAGCCACACAAAAAAAAATTATTTTATTGAATGCACAAATTGTGTAAAGAACTTAAGAGATCAAATCCTCACACACAGATGATCTCAGCTGAACATAATAATTATATCAGAAGACTGAAGATGATGCAAGGTCACAGCAGCAAAGTCATGAGCTTTTCATCGATAATCATCAAATACATCAGAATATCCATCACACTAAACTTCACATCCCTCGGCATATATATAACACATAACACGACCCAATATAGCTCACGAAGAAGAAAGATGGAAGGCCAAACACCAAAAGAAGATGTCAGTTACACAACCAACATACACAAAGAGCCAAAGAACTTCAACGGAAGAAATCCACGAAGAAGTAACTGCTGCCAGCTCACATACAGATCGGAGACGGAATACTTCCAGCTTATCGCCGAAGAAGAAATAAGGAACAGCAAAACGGAAAGACAACCATCAGAGAAATAAATAAAATCTCCTGAAGCGTACGCAAACATTAACACCCCCCACCTAAAACGTGCTCTAGTGTTTATACATGCCTCCATAACGGTGAAGTCGGGTAAGCAGTGAAGGGAGTATTGCTGACAAGATTACAACTAGTTGCCGTGGAAAAATCTTATAACACCCTGCAATTTGTACAAAGAAGCTTGAAAATCAAAAAAATAAATTAATTAATTAAATTTAAATAATCAACATATAAATTTATTAATATTATATAAATATTTCAATAACATAATTTATTATTTAAAAATATTTATAGGTTATAAATATAATTTTATAATTGTTAATTTATAAACTATAAATATTTAATATTTAAATTTAATAATATTTAACAATTATATCAAACAATTATCTATATAATTATATGTAGTAAATTATTAATATTAAATATACATTATATGATATGTATAGACGATAATATATGATAAAACAACAAAATAAATAAATTTTTGGATTTAGTTTCTAAAATAAACTAAATTCGATTAGGTATTAGGCCATGCCTATAACAAATAATATTTAGATAAACTCTATTTATCGGGCAAAATACCTAGGCTGAACCCGTGCATCATTTGTCTGTCTAGTGAGAGTAATGACAGCACAAATCAATATTGCACTCCTGTTATTTTTGCATGGCGTGTGAATGAAGGACCGGGCGAGAATTTAAGGCTTGCATCATTTCTGTGTGGTGTGTGAATGCAAGGTTGTGCGAGAGTTTAAAACGAAATAATTTAAGTTTTTTGCTATTTTTTCACTCGAGTCGGCCTAGAAACGGCCTAGAATCTCCACATTGGCATAGGAAACAATTGGTAACATTGAGAAATTCACAAGTTCGTTTCGAGAGCAACTATTCTCAATCAACTCCATAGACGTATTATGCCCGGTTATGATTCTGGGACGTTTCGTAACCGGAATCGACAAGATAATGGCACGATTCGGCAACTTAGATGAATGGGATATAGATGAAGAAATAGATGAGTTTGATGGAGTTGTTGAGTTGTGTTACCCAAGAAAAGGGTAAGGCATTGAAGAGGTGGAAGATTGCAACGAGAAGGAATGTGGCCAATCACAAGAAGAGGCCCAATGTTGTAGTAGTGGAAGTAGTCCGCGTTTGAGAGAAAGCTGCAACAAAGACAAAGGTCTTTCCGAGCTCCATATGTAATGAAGATTTAATGTTTTTAGAGAACACAAGTTGTCAGAAACAACTAGAGGAACGTTTAGAGAATCCCATTAGTGAAAAAAGAATAGGAGATCAACACTTCTATAAGGAGGGAACAAGAATGATTGAGGGAGAGAGTGTTGTTTATAATTAGGGCCTGGCGGATTCCAATTGCCTTGGGCAACATTGGAATCCGCCTAAGGGGACCAGCCCCTTCTCCAATATATGGGGCCAGGTCCTATACCCTTCGGCCACTCCAAAAGGTCCCCACGCTACTCCTTGATAGGGCCGACCTATCCTCTACAAACAAAGGAAATTAAATAAATTAATTTGCAAATTAAAAGGGTAAAGCCCACTTGGTTAGGGGTGTTTGATCTCCCATAAATAAAGCATACATTCTTCACAACATCATCAAGCAGCTCAAGTAAAAGGCGAAATACAAATGCAAGATAAGCGAACTTCATTCAGAATATAGCTAACTTCTTTGTGAACACAGTGAACTTCATTCATGCACAGCAGATCACAGCAAACTCCTTTTATTACCAGTTAGGTGGCAGCGAACTCCACTTATGTGCAGCAGATCACCAATTAGATCACAGCAGACAACAAAGCTATCATTGAACCAGTGATCATGATTTGCAGCCCTAGTCCTCTGTAGCATCTTCTCTATGACTACAACTTCTATACTTCAGATAAGTGTGTAACTATCAATTGAATCAAAAACATAATCAGATCTGAGGATCTTTTCTGGCTGGGTTTTTCCTCTTAGGAGGTTTTCCCAGGGTATCTTTGCCTTGTCTTTTTGCATTCATTTTTACTATGCTTAAATCTGAAAATCAATAAGTCTAATTAAACCTAGTTAGAAACAAATTCTGATTTTCTGAGTGTTATCTAATCTGAAAGTACTAAAATTAACATGGTATCAGAGCTATAGGTTAGATCAATCTTCAAAATTCGGTACGCCTTTATTTCCAGATTGTTGTCGCATTTGCAGGTCAGGTCAATGGGGCTGAAAGTTGAAGATAGGCTTGATGGGAATCTCAATTTCACTGCATGGAAAGTTCGAATCAAGTTGGCTCTAGAGGAAGAAGATCTTCTCCAATTCATAGAAGCGAAAGAGCTAACTCAGCCTACGGATGCTGCCGAACTAAAACAATTCAAAAAGGATGCTGTCAAGGCCAAGAAGATTCTCATTGATTCAGTCAAAGACCACCTAGTCACCTCTATTGCCTCATTTACCACTGCAAGGGAAATGTTCAGCCATCTACAAGGTACATATGAAGTTAACAATCTCAGTAGGGCAATTACTTTAAGACAGCAACTACTTAATATCAAAATGGCTAAAGAAGATTCTATTATTTCCTACTTTATGAGAATTTCAGAACTAAAGAATCAGCTAGGTTTAATTGGCCATAACATGGAAGACAAAGACCTTGTCATGATTGCCCTAAATGGTCTACCTCACTCATGGGAGTCATTTATCCAAACCATAAGTGGCAGGACTGAGCTACCTACCCTTGATCGTCTTAAGAATGATTGCATCCAAGAAGAGTCTCGCCTCATCACAAGGGGGCAAACCAAAAGTCCCCATGTAGATGATCATCACATGCTTGCAACTCAATGCAAGAAAGGGGGACATTTCAAAAAGAAATAGGGATTTCAGACCATTTAGTTCCCAACACCCTTGGAAGAAACCAAGAGATACCTCACGTGTCCGATGCTTTAGATGTGACAAATTTGGTCACTATGCTAAAGAATGTCAAAATAACCCTAACCAAAGTGAAGCCAACCTAAATGAAGTCTCAGAACAAAATGATGACTTCTTATTCATCTCCACTCTATCTAGCAGTGTTCCTTCAGATAGCAATACATGGTTGATTGACAGTGGTGCCTCCAGACACATCACGGGTTACTGTGATCACCTTTCAAGCTTAGTTGAAAAAGATACCAGCCTTCACGTGGTAATTGGTGATGACGCTCGTTATTCGGTAAGAGGTTCTGGCTCTACTTCCCTAAATTTAGATTCTAGTATTTCCTTGCATCTCAGTGATATCTTGTTTGTTCCTGGAATTAAAAGAAATCTAATTTCCATTTCTGCTCTAGAAGATAAAGGTTATCAAATTGCATTTTCTGAGGGAAAAGTTCTCGCTTGGCCTAAGAAAGCTAGTTTTATTTCTGCTCGTATAATTGGTCATCGATATGATAGTCTTTATAAGCTCTCTACTAACCCTATTCAAGCCCTCATTAACGAGGCTTTGGAATCCTGTGAGTTATGGCATAGAAGACTTGGACATTTGCATTATCAAGCTCTTCCATCCCTTGAAAGATTAGTGAAAGGTATGCCTAAACTTGGTCAAATTCATGATAACTCTTGTAAAGGTTGTGCTATAGGCAAAAATGTTAAAAGTCCATTTCATAAAAGTGAAAATAGAGCTAAAGACAAACTAGAACTTGTTCACTCTGCTTTATGTGATCCTATGTCTATAGCATCTCCTAGTGGATTTCTTTATTACGTAATCTTCATAGATGATTTTTCTAGGAAAACTTGGATCTACTTCTTGAAATCTAAAGAATCTGATGAACTCTTAAGTAAATTTAAAGAGTTTAAAGCATTAACTGAAAACTCCTCTAGTAAAAGAATTAAATGTCTAAGATCTGACAATGAAGGTGAGTACACCTCCAGTAGCTTTTATGATTTTTGTGTTGAGTTAGGAATTAAGAGGGAGTTTTGTGTTCCATACAACCCTCAACAAAATGGTGTTGCTGAAAGAAAGAATAGGACTATTATGGAAGCTGCAAAGGCTATGATCCACAATCAAGACTTGCAGACCTTTCTATGGGCTGAGGCTTCTAGAACAACAGTGTATATCCAGAATAGATGTCCTCATCGTGTTCTAAAGAACATGACCCCGGAAGAAGCCTTCACAGGATCCAAACCAGACATTAGTCACCTCAGAATCTTTGGAAGCCCCGTGTATGTTCATGTGCCCAAATAAAAGCGATCAAAGTTGGAACCCTCCGGAAAGAAAGGCATGCTAGTCGAGTACAGTGAATCCTTCAAGGCATTCAAGATTCTCATCCTAGGTCAAAGGTACGTTGAGGTAAGTAGGGATGTTACATTTGAAGAAGACATTGCTTTTAAGAAATCGAAAGGTTCTTGCGTTATTGATGAAGCTAATGACAATCAAAATATAAATGTTGACTCTAACCCTGAGATTCAGAGGGAGCAAGTTGAACCTCCTCCTCAAGATGATCATGATGATCCTCCAAAGCCCATGAATCCCACTGATATTCCTAGTGACATTGTCATTACCAGAAAGAGGCCTCTTTGGGTAAGGAACACCATTCAAGAAGCTGAAAGATTTGCTGCTCCCAGAGGCACCTTCTGTGAAACTAAGAGACCTCGGGTATTCTCCAACTACATTTCTTTGATGTGCAATCTCATTGAAACTGAACCTTGCAATGTTGAAGAAGCCTTAATTCATCATGCCTAGAAGCTTGCTATGGATGAAGAATATCAATCAATCATCAAGAATGATGTGTGGGACATTGTGCCCAGACCCAAAGGTAAATCTGTTGTTTCCTCTAAATGGTTATTTAAAATTAAACATAATGCTGATGGTAGTATTGAAAAATATAAGGCTAGATTTGTAGCTCGTGGTTTTTCTCAAAAGGAAGGCATAGACTATGAAGAAACATTTGCTCCTGTTGCTAGATATACTTCCATTAGAACGATAATAGCCATTGCTGCTGCTAGGGGTTGGAAACTACATCAGATGGATGTTAAGACTGCCTTCCTCAATGGTGTCATTGAGGAAGAAGTCTATATTGAGCAACCTGAGGGGTATGAGATTCGAGATAGATTAACCCATGTGTGCAGGTTAAAGAAAGTTCTGTATGGTCTTAAACAAGCTCCTCGTGCTTGGTATGAAAGAATTGATAAATACTTGCTAAGTCTAGGCTTTTGTAAAAATGATGCTGACTCTAACATATACTTTAAGGTAGCCAATGATGAAATGCTAATTCTAGTTCTTTATGTGGATGACTTATTCCTTACTGGTAAAGATGAACTTATTATTAGATGCAAGAAAGAACTAGCTTCAGAATTTGAAATGAAAGATTTAGGTCTAATGCATTATTTCCTAGGTCTAGAAGTATGGCAAAGATCTAACGAAATTTTTCTAAGTCAAGGAAAGTATACTATTTGTGTAGGGGAAAAAGCGAGACTAGGCCAACATGCCCTAATCCTACCTTTTGACACACATTGTGGAATACGAAAGAGCCTAGAGGTATCACACAATTGGCTACTTCTTTTTGTGGAAGAGAGAGCCATGGGCTACCTATTAGGATTTCTATTCCTTTGTTGCAAATGATAGATAGAATGATGCAAGTTCAACTATTAACCCTAAAGTGTAAGTATGAACTAGTAACAAGATTGCAGAATTAAGATTAAATAATGGAAAGCTGTAAACACAAGGACAAGACAAGAATGCAGATGCGTACCTGGAGTTAAAATTTGAGTGAAAATGTTCGGGATGGGGGCGCAGGCGCCACTGTCCTGATTCTGCTCCTGAAACTGTTGTTTTGCAACCTGAAAAGCTATCGGAAAATGCTGAAACTTGCTGTCTGACAAAAGGACCAGGGCACCCCACGCCCCTGTCCTGGTCTTTTGCCCTGAAATTTGATGTGTAGCTCAGTTTCTGTCTGCTTCCGCCGGATCTGCAATTTGCGGCGTCGTCCGAATCCCGAAATTTGCACTTATATCTGAAAGGGTATGGTGGGCGGCTATATAGGGTTTTGCCTTAGCCAAACCCCCGCTTTGGTGATTTCCACCTCCACGAATAGCCAAGTTGTATTGTAAAAGTAGTGTGTGTGCAGACCTTGTGTGTGTGCAAGATCCTAAAATGCAAGTAAGCAAACTAGAGCAACCTAGAAAGTAAACCCTAATTGCTAGTGAATGATAATGTAAATGCTCCAAATCAAGATGCAAAGTGATCTAAAGCATGAATACCAATGATATAATGAGGCTTATGCAAAGACATGAAAACAACATGAAATCATACCCAACCCCAAGGGAGAGGTACAAGCCAATCTTCAGTCGGTGATCCCTTATTGCTCTTCAATGTCTTCAAAGCTCTAAATGGATGAATGAAATTGATGAATGCTTGATGGATGGATGTTGAATGTTGTTGAAGTCTTCAAAGATCTGCTCTTTCGCTGCATAGAAGGTCCTTGAAACCAAAATTCCGATCCTTTCAAATGAAGAAAGAGAGCTCTTATATATGAAACCCTAGGTCCTAATTTCAACTTTTGGCCGACCTAGAGATTGAATCTCCCGCCAATTTCTTGGGGTTAAGCTTTATTTTATGATTGGATTGCGCTCCTAAAATTTCGGGAAAAATGTCCGGGACCGTGTGCACTCCGAGCGCCATGGTCCAGACAGCTTTTCACCAAATTTTCAAGGCCGTCGGATATGATGATTTTAGAGAGAATCCCGAAGTTACAGGCAATTTTGAGATGTTTTGACCCCCGAAATCAAGCCCCCAAGTTCAAAATAGGACCTAATTAGGGTTTTTGATTAAATGATGTATTGGAGGAATAAAATGAAAGGGGCACACTTTAATGAAAGGGCTCAACTTTATGATGTGGAAGATGATGAAATAGGACCTTAGACTTAATTAATTTGATTAATTAAGTGCTAAAGGGGAAATGCAATGCAAAATGAAAAATGCGCCAAGGCGGGTGCTAAACTAGGTGTGAAATTGTACCGCCCTAGCAAGTGCGTACAATTTACGACGCTACACTATTGACATTTTGAAAAGATTTAGAATGATGGATTGTAAACCCATGTCTACTCCTATGGAATCTAACTTAAAGAAGTTAAGTGTTTCTGCAGCTAACTCTGAATTTGCAGATCCATCCGAGTACCAGCAGTTGATTGGATCACTGATGTATCTAGTTAACACTAGACCAGACGTATGTTTTGTTGTGAATGCTCTCAGCCAATTCATGAGCTTGCCCAAACATGTTCATCTTGTTGCAGCCAAGCATATCCTACGATACTTGCGAGGCACAGTTGGTTTTGGGCTGAAGTATCCACTTAACACTCCAATAACCTTGGAAGGTTATTCTGATGCAGACTGGGCTGGAAGCCTCAAAGACAAGAAAAGCACCTCCGGTATTTGTTTTAGCTTGGGTTCTGCAGTGATCTCTTGGGCTTGCAGAAAACAATCCTCAGTGGCATTGAGTACTACTGAAGCTGAGTATATTGCAGCAAGTGTAGCTTCCAGAGAAGCAGTGTGGCTTCGTAAGCTTCTTGCTGGGCTGTTTGGTCAGCCATGGGATCCTACAGTTATTCACTGTGATAACCAGAGTTGTATTAAAATGTCTATCAATCCAGTGTTTCATGACAAGTCAAAACATGTGGAAACCCATTATCATTTCATTCGGGATATGGTGCAAAGAGGTGCTATTCAGTTGAAGTATGTCAGCACTGATGAGCAGGTTGCAGATATTCTTACCAAGCCTCTATCCAAAGTGAAGTTTGTGAACTTCAGGGACGGACTTGGTATTGTGGAAAATGAAACCCTAATTGAAAGGGAGTCTCAATTTCAGTGATACTTTGTGTTGTATCAAACCACCTTCTGCGGGCAATGTAAGGTGGTATTGTAAACTTCTCAGGGAGAAGTGTAATTAGTAACCATCCTCTGCGGGCAATGTAAGATGGTATTGTAAATGTTAAACCATCCTCTACAGGCAATGTAAGATGGTATTGTAAAACTTCTCAGGGAGAAGTGTAATTGTTAAACCATCCTCTGCAGGCAATGTAAGATGGTATTAGTGTAATTGTCAACCATCCTCTGCGAGCAATGTAAGATGGTAGAAAAGATCCTCTCCACCCTCTGCGGGCAATGCAAGGTGGATCCAGTCTATGCTTGTGTGCAAGACGGAAGATTATGGTTATGATTCTCTACCCTAATTAAGAGGGAGTGTCGTTTATAATTAGGGCCTAGCGGATTCCAATTGCCTTGGGCAACATTGGAATCCGCCTAAGGGGACCAGCCCCTTCTCCAATATATGGGGCCAGGTCCTATACCCTTCGGCCACTCCAAAAGGTCCCCACGCTACACTTAAAGGTCCCCATGCTACTCCTTGATAGGGCTGACCTATCCTCTACAAACAAAGGAAATTAAATAAATCAATTTGCAAATTAAAAGGGTAAAGCCGACTTGGTTAGGGGTGTTTGATCTCCTATAAATAAAGCATACATTCTTCACAACATCATCAAGCAGCTCAAGTAAAAGGCGAAATACAAATGCAAGATAAGTGAACTTCATTCAGAATATAGCGAACTTCTTTGTGAACACAGCGAACTTCATTCATGCACAGCAGATCACAGCGAACTCCTTTTATTAACAGTTAGGTGGCAGCGAACTCCACTTATGTGCAGCAGATCACCAATTAGATCACAGCAGACAACAAAGCTATCATTGAACCAGTGATCATGATTTGCAGCCCTAGTCCTATGTAGCATCTTCTCTATGACTACAACTTATATACTTCAGATAAGTGTGTAACTATCAATTGAATCAAAACCATAATCAGATCTGAGGATCTTTTCTGGCTGGGTTTTTCCTCTTAGGAGGTTTTCCCAGGGTATCTTTGTCTTGTCTTTTTGCATTCATTTTTACTATGCTTAAATCTGAAAATCAATAAGTCTAATTAAACCTAGTTAGAAACAAATTCTGATTTTCTGAGTGTTATCTAATCTGAAAGTACTAAAATTAACAGAGAGTAGAGATATGTTCAATTTTGATATAAAAAATGACATCCAAAAGGATTTTACTTGTGAACCACATCACACTGAGCTAAGAAATGAAGACTACCTCAGAAAATATGAAATAGAAAGCATGCCTAAATGGCATAATAAAAATAAGGAGAAAGTATTTATGGGAATTTTTTATTCCCTTAACTTTATTTCTGTTTCTAATGATTTATGAGCAGGTGTAATAAGAGCTACTAGGAGTGATGTAAAGAGCAAAGATGATTTTCAGTTGAGGACTACTAAACCATTAAGGGGCTGGAAAAAGAGAAAAGGAACAAAACAACAGAGGCAGATGATCTTTGTTCCAACAAGAGGTTGGAAACAAAAGAAGAAAAACTATGATGATTTTTGCAAAAATATCTAACTTGATAGAAGGGAACAATTCGGACTCTTCTGAACCAAGAGGTTCAGATTTTCTCAGATGAGGAGCATCTCGCTTAATTGCTCTGCCCGTGTTCTGACCAGAGTTGCTATTTTTGACTGTCTTTTATTTCCTGCTGTTTCCATTTTGTAACCGGCAGTTTTGGCTGTCTTTTGTTTGGTTTTGTGTAGTGGCTTGGTGGGTAGGTGCTGCACTGGCTGGCTAACTATTTTTAGTGGAAGTTTTTCTATTCTATTTAGAGATTCCAAATTCTGAGTTTGTCCTCATATTTTTCTGTTCCTGGTTAATTCTTATGATTGCTCCAGTTTTACTCTATCTCATCTTGATTTGAGCTGCATCAGGAAGCTACGGTGATGACTTCAAGTTTCAATGACTGCTCCTTCAGGCTTCAATTTCAGACTCTGGCTCCTTCATCACAGTCCATACTCCAATCAGTTGGTTGAGCCAGGCTTTTGGAATTGGTAATTGTCCATGTTTGATATAGCATATTACACCATTAAAATAGGATTAAATGTTATGAATCTATTTTGGTTCATAATTAAATCTGAAAATAGCGAAATGTGTATGTTCATAATTAAATCTGAATGTAGCAAAATGCATACATCTATAATTAAATCTGAATATAGCAAAATGTGTATATCTAACCAGATAGTTTACTAAAAAACAATATTTACAACCCTACCAATTAAAAAACAATCTTGCCAGTTGATAAACTGCAGGCAACACTGTTAATCTTACTAGTTAATTATTAAGCAAGGTTTGAACTATGCAAGGTGGTATGGGAGATTCATGTGCAGGTTCATTGTATGAGGAATCAATGTAAACTTAGTATTTTGCTCATAGTAGCAAAATCATCAAGCAAAATTTAGACTATGCAGAGTGGTATAGGAGATTCATGTACAGGTTCATTGTATGAGGAATCAATATAAACTTAGCATTTTGCTCATAGTAGCAAAATCATCAGTTGTAAGAGGTGGCAAGAGCAAAGTCACCACAGCGAATTCAAAATCATCTATGTGAAGAAGAAATTGCCTCTGCTGAAAGCAACAAATTCACTGCAAACACTTTTTGGCATCCCAGGACATTGCAATTATTGGAAACTCTTTGGTTTTGGCAATTTCATTATCTCTTCTGCTTCCTACGGCTTTGTAAATCTATAAATGTGCAATGTATGCTCAAATTGAGCATAAAAGGAGAGCAACTCCAAGATTTAGAGTACCATTTTATGCAAGTTTTTTGAGTTCCTAGCAACTGTTGCAAGTTCCATACATGAGTTGTAGGGTTTTAGAGAAATCTGAGTGGTCTGACTCTTAGAGGATATAGCAGAGTAATTTGGTTATGTTATTGCAGGCCTAGGAGGCCTAAAGCAGTTGTATGTCATAGGCCTAAAGCGGTTGTATGTCATTATAGAGTATTTTTTTAAGTGAAATATACTCACATTTTGCTGGAGTATACACCGAAAGTGGGTTTCTCTAGAGTATTTCGGTGTTGCTTTTGGTGTCACTTGTGTTTTGGTGCCTTATTCTCCCTGTTTCGTACTATATCTTTGTTCATTTCATGAAAATCAAAACTTAGTCAAGTGTTTGTTATCTAACAAAATCAATCGTTGTTGGACTGTTTAGGACTATCTCATAGTTATAATTTAGTCACTGTACCATATAGGCCAAAGAAAAACAACAATCCATTGCCCTCGCTACAACATTTTGAGAAAGTATGCAAAATATTGCAAGCCAGGTATCCTTATTTGACTTCAGCTAGAGAGGCAAGAATATTATCATAAATATCTATTCCTAAACCTGATCCCAATCATTATTGATTTTATAATGCCTATAATCAACTGGGTATTCAAAATGAACGAAGTTGTATAAAAAACAATTATATAAAACAACTGAAAATGGCATCTATGATTTCTACTCCAAACCAGTGTTCCACACGCATGCATCCCTCCAACACAAAAAACTTCACATTTCCCAGACGAGGCATTTCCCTCAAGAAAGAGATGTTTTCTAGATATCCTCATGGTATGAGACTGAAAATGGCATCTATGGTTTCCACTCCAAACCAGTGTTCCCCAAGGATGCATCCCTCCAAAACAAAAATCTTCACGTTTCCAAGATGAGGCATCCCCTTCAAGAAAGAGATGTTTCCTAGATATCCTCACAGTATGAGACAATACTAACATGTCTAGGGGACTCCAAGGAGTTTTCCAATCATCTCCATGACTTCCAAGCATATCCCTCATAAGAGTAAAATGAACAAATTAATTTTTTTTTTTAACTGACGAAGTTGTGCCGCAAATCCTAACCCTAAAGTTCTATGTGCTCCACTCAAACTTTAAGCACTTCAAAAAAAATTTAGATAGGCATCTAACTTCTAAACTCCAGTTTAAATCACTCCTAAATTTCAAAATTAATAAAGACTTGGTGTTACCATAAAACTATTGTAAAAATTGTGAAAATAGCATTCACCATGAAGGTTTATGTGGTTTTGAAGGCCTTAATACTCGCTTGGTCACAAGGGCTCCAACCCTTGACCCTGCCTTGCATTGTGACAGAAAACAAACAAAGGGCACTGCCGCTCAACCCTACTAGGGTCTTTGTCCCGAAACCCCCACAAGGTGTGCCGCCCCTCGACTTCATTGGAAGCTCTGCCCCAAAACCCCCATGAGAGGTGCTGCCCTTTAATTTTGCTGGGAGATTTAACCTCAAACCTCCACCCTCATTGTTAATGCTCAATGTAATCATTGTCATATTTTTAATATTGATAAACTTTACTTGGGATGCTATAATTTCATTTCCAATTCTTATACGTATCTCTGATATATTTTTTTATAATTAATTTTTCAAATATTCTATGCCCCAATCTTAGACCTTTGATCCTCCATTCCGAAACCCATCCCCTGTCAGAAAACTCCGTGAAACATAGCTCCAAACACAAAAGAACCTGGCCATTCAGCTATTCAGAACAATTAATGGAATTTTGTTACACCCGACAGCAAGAAATCGCAAGAAATCAATATCTAAAGTCAAGATAAGTTATCTTGAAGAATCATGTCTAAGCATAAGGCAACATTCATCCCTAATAACTGGCATTTACAGTCACAACACGAAAGCTTCATTCCATTCATTCACAAAATCATAAATCGTAAAGACAAAAAAGTAAGAATCCCCTTACCACACAAGAAGCTTCCAAAAGAAACCCTTGCTTGCTTGAATCTGAGACGACTGTGATACTAAAGTTGAGATTTCATTCTGTCGCAAACCTGCCAAGTAAAAATTCCCAAACAAACTATCCAAGACCATTCAAAGTACAAGATGAAATCGACGGCCCAGGTTTATGAACAAGTAATCCGAGAATGGCCAATTTAGCCTAACCCCAAATGTCTCCGAGAATGGCCAATTTAGCCTAACCCCAAATGTCTCCATTCCCTTTATATATGCTCGAAAGAAAATACAAAAGCATCGTGTACATCATTCCAGTTCTTGCATGTTCAGCATTCAATGTATTTCATAGAACAAGAAGAATCGGTGTCCATGAAAACCCTCAATAATCAAGATAAAAAATAACTGAATTTTACAGTATCTTCCCTTAACGAGTTGAATGCTTAAATCAATGGTCTTTGAAAACCTTCTTCGGGTATTCTCTGCACTATCCCTTGGGCTTCCTTAATATGGAATTTGTTTTAAAACTAAACTTTCTTTGGGTGATTTATTTTTGAAGTAATAATAAGATGTATATAAATAGGTATAAATAAGTGTATATATATATAAACCAGTCTGATAATGGGCTTGTAGAGTAAATCCAATGTGACTCAGAACATGTGTTAGTGGGAGAAGTCGAAGAAAGGATAGATAAAGATCAATTTTGATGGAGCATTGTGGGTTAATCCAGTTATTTTGGGAGTGGGTTGTATTGTAAAAAAATGATGAAGATATGATTATCACAAAAGGAGCTCAAAGGTTACCAAATGGCACAAATAATGAAGTCGAGGTAAGGGCTGCAATGTTGGCAGTGATTTGGCAGGAAATCTCAAAGTTTCAAAATTACATTTAAAAGGGGATTCAAATATCGTGATTGATGCAATTGCAAGGGGTCCTCACAGTGTTGGCATATTAATAAAGTTATTAATATTATCTACAAACAATTAAATCTTTTTCAAGATCTTAAAGTTTCCCACATTTGAAGAGAGGGAAATATGGAGGCAGACACTTTGTCCAACCTGGGATGTGAGTTGGACCAACAACTTATTAGATGGTGGGATGACAAAGGGTTGATGTGGTTTGGACAGATTAATATATGTTCATTGGTACTTGATAGGAAGCCTTGTTGCCAAGTGGTGATTGGCAATTTTAATTGCTTCAGTCAAAGTTTAATTTTCCCCACCATTTTTAAGTACGTCAGCACCTTGCTTGCCATTATTGCAAGCTCTCATTTGTTAGTAGTATGGAAGGTGGCACGTGAGTTGAGGTGGGCTTGAGCTGGACGAAAGGAGTTTGTAGTTGAATTTATCAGATTTGTTACTTCTTTTAATTGATGTATGCCTTTAGTTTTTTTTAAGTTTAAAGAAGGGTTGGCTTTGGTGGTGTGGAGTAGCGTAGAAGTTTGGCAGAAAAAAGGGCAGTTTCTGCAAAGGGCAATTTGTCTGTTACAAAATTCAACCCTCCTTGTGATGTCCCATTTTCCTCTAATTCCAAGGATCTTGTAGATCTTTTGAGGTGGCTCTCAACAACAGCAAGATCAACAAAATGAAAACCTACAATATGAGTAGCCACATGATATTATGCTAAATGCATGATTGATGTGGTATGATGCTAAAATGTTATGCTAATTTGTTATGATAATTGCTAATTGCTCAAATGATAAAATGCAAGAATTAAACTAGCATGAAGAAGCCAAAAGTGTGAGGGAGAACCCCTTGAATGAAAATGAGATGCTTTTATAGATTTTCCAAGACCAAGGGTGAGGTGGTAAGAATCAACAATTGAGATCTGATCTGGAGACATCAAAGGCTGAAAATGAAGAAATTGGAAAAGAGGTTGAGAGAAGAGATACCTGTCATCCCTAGAGTGACAAGTGTCAAGGAATCTCCAACAAATTGCCCACAAGAAGGTAAGTGTCAAGGGATAAAAGACATGTGGCCAAGATGTCATGTGTCATCAAGAGAGGGTGGACACTCCAAAGAGGTTAGAAAGAGGTTAGGATGAGGAAGGTAGAAGGGATAGGGTTAGTTAGAGTGAATGGGTTAGATTAGAGAGTGGTTAGGCTAGGTGGTTAAGATTAGGAGTCATGTGCTCATTTGAATTAAAAATTAAAATTAAATGATAAGGGATGATTAAATTCAACAAATAATTAAATTTGTTTATTTAATTATGAAAATAGAAGAAATGAATTATGATGGGGAGAATTAATTAATTGAGATTAATTAATTCAAGGGATTATTGAAATGAACTATATAAATAAATCTAAAGATGTATTTACAAGTATAAGAATAAAAAGGCTAATTAATTAAATCACTTTGTATTTAATTAATTAACAAGGCTTATTAATTAAATCACTTCGTATTTAATTAACTATCTCCAGACCAATTTTAGGTGTATATAGTTAGAACCCAATGGATCTTATGAACTAGGCGAATTGTTGTAGAAGTGTCACTTTCTTCAAGTTGAAGTTGAAGTTGAGTTTTGGTTTATAATTTTTGAAATGTGTTCTCTTTATTGCCTTAGATGTTGTTTAATAAACCCGACTCCTAATGATCCCCAATCACGGCAAGCATTCTGCAAATGGTGACAACTAACTAAAACTCAACTTCATCAATGTAGATAGACTTAGTTATTTTATTTTGACTAAAGAATCAAGTATTTTGTATTTTAACTATAGATAGAGCATTCACTCAATGTTGCAAGTTAAAAGAGGACATTACAAGTTCTTGACATAGTTTGTGAACAATCAAGAGCACAATGTTTATTTTGATGCATTATTTGAATACTACATCTTGAGAAGATAAAATAGCTAAGAAAAATGTAATAAGGTTACAAGTAATGACACCCAACTAGAAATCCTCTCAAAGCTTCCATAAAATCAAACAAAACTAGTTTCATTTTTTAAGTTTGTTGTTTATTTATCCAAAATTCTTTACTAGTGCAACAAAATGGTGGAATAAGGTAACCATATCCAATGCCATGAGGCTTTAAAGTTCACAACTAAACATAACGACAAAAAAATAGATTGAAGGCCCAGAATAAACATGTATTCTACAACCTCAATTCAATTCAGAATTCTAATGGATCAGCTCTTCATGAAAGGTTGCAACATCGTAAATTGTATCCCCATATGATTTCATACTCACTAGGGCCTCACTTTGGCATTTATGCCTTTCTGCCTTGATCTTGCTTAATTTTGCTCACACCAACATCATATCTACAATCTCAATTTCTTGCTCTACTTTTTGGTCCTCTATTCAACCCAGATGGACTAGACAATGTTGGAGTGATTTTAGAACAATTATCTAATTATTTATTAATTAGGTCTTTTAATTGCTTTTTCACTCAAGCTAAACTTAGGTGATTTTTATTATCTAGAGTTTGTTTTTCTAGTTTTAGTTCTAGATGAACTTAATTTAGCTTCTACTTTGCATTGCTTTAGTTCTCCTAATTTTAGCATTGGGGTTTCATTCATCCTTTATAAGGATTCATTCATTAATTGTAATGTACCTCTGAAATTGTGCGTCTCCAATATTCAATTGTGTATTTATGTAGAATTCTTTGGTTGTTATAGAGTATGCAATCGTTTCTTGATCTCTTTGGTGTGATAGGTGTTTTGCTTGCAAATAAATCTTGGCCCATGTGGTTTATCATCAACTTCCACATGGTATTAGAGCTTTTATGTTGAGTTCATGTCTGCATGTTTGAGGAATCCAACTTGAGGTGAATTTTCTATGTACTTTGGGCTCAAACGAAGGTTTCCATTACATCCATAGTGTCAAAAAACCCTAAAATTGATTGTTGTTTCATCAAAATTAGACTAGTTAAAAAATTTAGACAAATTGGCTAAGGGCATAAAAATCGAGGCAAAACCAAGGGGTAACTGAAAAATCGAGGCACCCTAGAGTGAAACAAAGGTCATCATTGTGTTCAGAAGGCCCAAAAATCCTAAGGTCACCTATCAAATCACCGAAATTGAAGATCGGGGAATTCTTTGAAAAAAAAATTAGAAGGTTTTCATTTTTAGAAAGTTACCATTTTTGGCAAGTCTCTATATTCAATAATTTTCAATTTTTGGAAAGTTTCTATTTTCAAAAACTCCCTGTATTTGAAAATTTTCTATTTTTGGAAAGTTTCTAAGTTTTGAAACTTGTTATTTTTGGAAAATTTCTTTCTCAAAAAGTTGTTATTTTTAGAAATTTTCCATTTTTGGGAACCCTTCAAGCCTTCCAAACCATAAAAAGAAGCAGTTAGTTTTTGCTCGTAACTTCATTATACAGAGTCAAAATTGGGCAAACGAGATATTGTCAAAAAGCTAATTTTGGCACCAATCTAATTCTATAAGTGGTTTGATTGGATTCTACACCAATTTTTTGAACCAAGCCTATAAAGTCAGCCTTCAATTTTTCACTTTCAAGGCCATATCTTGCACATTTGGACTCCATTTTTCGAAAACCAAATATCATTGAAAGCTCTCGGAGTCCGCTATCTATATATTAGGTCTATTTTTCTAGATTGTACTCTAGGTACATTTAATCATTTTTTTTGTGTTTTTGCTATCTAAACAATTACTTGGATGTTTTTTCACTTGGGATGGATTTGTTTGTTGGAGAGAGTTGTATATGATGTTATGTACATGTTCTAAGATTCTTGGGCTTTAATATTTTTATTTGAGGAGGTATCATGGGTTTTTATGTTCATCAATCTATTATCAGTCTAACAAAGGGCAATTATAAGTTTTAGCAAAAGGGCATCTTGACACATCTTAGGTGGCTTGATTTTTTTCCCTATCTTTATGGACTCGTCCCTCAACCAGATTCATAGAGGGGTAAGCATGATTTGAGGTTCATTAATGACCATGTTGTAGGAATGATTGGTTCTAGTGTTGATCTTGACACTATGTGTGCTTTGATGGATATTGAATGTCCCCACACACTTTGGACTCACCTTTGGGAGATCTTTGGAAACCCTCGTATCTCTCCATTTCCAAAGGATCTTGTAGTAGATTATGTAATTTCCCTTGCATGTACAAATCATATACCATATGATAGTGGTACTTTTGAGATGCTAGAGTATATCACAAGTCTTTCATGTGTAGGTGGATCCAAGGCTTATCTCTTGGTTCTCACTCCTCGTATTCATACACCACCTCAATCTTCATCATTTTTTGTTGTTCCTAATCAAACTAACATTAGCTCATGCACAACCCCCATTGATTCAGTTCAGTGGGTTCATTGTTCCCTTCTAGTTTCAACTTTGTGGGATGACTTATTGCCATATTTGCAAGGTTATTTCATACATCACACACTCCAAACACTAGTGACATGATTGAGGATATTTGATTCCTCCTTGATGGAAGTTTGAGCATTCTTGTCATCCTATCTTCAATGCATTCAGAGGTTGTTCAATAGGTATTTTCACAACAGTTTAGATTTGCCTCAATTAATTTGGCATATCATGATTCAAATAATTGGACAATTGAGCAGCATTCCATGACACACATCATGAGACTATTCCTTCCATCTCCTTTCATGGGGTTGCTTCAGCCTTGGCTAGTGGATTTGTTTCTCCATTAAGGGAGACACGTTGCTTGTCACTCTTGGATCATCTTTAGCATTCATCCTCAAGACTTCGTCTTTGGCATTGGAGCTTCTCTCTTATGGGGGGGATACATCATCTCTTCTTCTCTCTCTTATGGAGGAATATTCATTATACTTATGTGACTGATTTTATACTTGGGGGGCCACTTGGAGTCCTTTGTCTTAGTCACATGTAGTACCTTTTTATTTCATTACATCTCTCACTTTGGAGAAGGGTTTTTTCCCATGTGCTTTTCTCAGTTTAGAGAGACCTCATTGGTGTGAGTTGCATTGGTTTGTACATGAGTACCTAATCAAGCTTAGTTGTCGGGACTCATTCATGTATGCATTTTGCATTCATCATTATCTCTTTAGCTTATCCCTGAGTTAATCTTAAGGATGGGTGTTGGAGTAACTTTTGGATAAATATCTAATTATTTATTAATTAGGTCCTTTAATTTCCTTTTCACTTAAGCTAAACTTAGGTACTTTTTATTATCTAGAGTTCATTTTTCTAGTTTTAGTTCTAGATGTAGCTGAGCTTAATTTAGCTCCTAATTTGCACTGTTTGAGTTCTCCTAATTTCAACATTAGGGTTTTCACCTAGGTTTATTCTTGTCTCATGTCCTATTGATCATCAACTTCTATAGACAGGGGCACTTAGCACCCTTATCTAGACCAAAAGGTCCCAAATTTGTACCCTCGAATGGTCAAAAAAAGTTAACTGGGAATATGTTTCTCACATCAAAGTTTTCTTCATGCTTTCAAACACATTTTGTAGGGTGAGGTATAAAGCAATTATTACCCCCTCATTTGAAACACCTCTCAAATATATCTCAATTTCGAATTCAATTTCTACCAAGCAAATTCAAGTGAGTAAGTAATCAAGCAGCATTAGAGCGATAAAGGAGACATCAAGCATTCGAGATAGCATCTATGATCAAGTTTTTATGAAGACCACCATGAATTCCTACATGACAACATCAACATTTTCATAAAGACTTCAAAGCAAGATTCATAAAAGTATAAATTTCCAATTCAACATTTAAATTTCAAATCTAACATCTACCCTTTCAAGGCATTCTTTCAATTTCATTTTCAATTCATCATAAGGTTAAATTCCAAACTCGAGGTTTGATCTCTAAGGCAAACCCCTATCAACCCAACAATATGTTTTCCTCTTGTGTTTGCATCTGACAAGATCTAAAGACAACAATTATGAATCTAAAAAGAGGAGACAAAACCACATAGAACCAAATTTTGTAGAAGATAAAGAATTGGATCAAGGTCGCCTAGCATCAATGTCTGACGCTTTTCCGATGATTTTCAAGGAGATACTCAGAGCGACGTCCTAATTCTGAATGTATTTCATTTATCTGAATTTGATAGTTTTGGACAAAGATGCCCAACATCATTGTCTGGGATTTTCAAGTCCAAATTTCAACCACAAGTTCCTCTCTACTTCCTATTTCCAAATCTATGCTTTGTGTCTACATATATGTTCTAAAACTACCTGTATATACTGATCACTATCAATTGTACATCATCAACCCTAGTTCTTGCATGCAATTCACATCGTTTCCATAACTCATTTTCAACTCAATCCTAGGAGTATTCAATTCATCTTGTGCTCAACTCTTATCCATCAAATTGGAGGTTGATCCAATTGGACCCATTATAATTCTAAATGCAATTACTGGAAATATTATTTGATTCCTAGTTTGCATGTATAAACTTGCGAATCATATTTCCACCTATTACTTTTTTTGTGAACCTGGCATAGCACATGATTTTTAAATTTGAAATATGATTTGTATGCATTTCATTAACACATATTTGCAATCATTTCTAAAATACATTCACATGCACTTGTAATTACATAAATATAGAGGTCTAATTCATAAAAACCCTAAATATTTTGATGAATTTGACTTGTGGGTTGCATAATTTATGACTTATATGCTCAAATCTTATTGTTATTGTATATAATTTTTAAATTTAGAAGCATTTATCTATCATTTCTATAGTGCATTTTGCTTAATTAATTGGTTAAGCAATCATTCTATTAGGAAATTGTGTTGTTTAATCACTTATTTTTCTTGAATGAGAGGCATTATATGTACAAATATGCTTCAATAGCTTTTCTCTTTGTGTATGAGTTTCATTACCCTTTGTCCCACATCCAACATCCTAATGAGAAGAAGTTATAGACTTATGGCTTCCCAAATGGGTATTGAGCTTGGGTTGACTAACCTATTCTATTGGAACTTGGGTGAATCCTCTATTCCTACACAAGACACACCTAACATTATGAAGAACCACTTTTGGTGCAGTCATGGCAGGAGGGTCCTCAAAGAGAATAGTCTGGACCATGTAGCAAGAGTTAACACAATAGAAACAAGACAATTTGATGGAGGCAATGCAAAACTAATTTTATTGCATCATGAAATTCAATTACAAAATGCCAGCAACATATGAGCTTACAAGATTAGACTCACGAGCTTGATTACATACATGCTCAAATATAGTATCCAGGCTCAAGCAAGAATGTGAGCCAACTCCAGACCTCCTAACCTTCATATTTATCTTCTATGTTCTCACGACTTACTTCTACATACCTGGTTACATTGATTTATATGATCAAGGATGATCTGCATCAACCCAAGATGAACAAATACCGATGAACAAGATGTAACATGTAAAACAACCAGGTCAACCTCTGCCAGAGGGATCCTTCCAAAAAATTCATAGAAGGAAGTGCAGACCTAAAGGAAGGTCGGCCATAAACCAAGGAACGTTGAAAATAACGAATTGAAGCTCTACAAGCTATAGAAATGATATGCAAGATTCGCTAATAGCAAATTGGTCCAAGCGGTTTCGATGTTCCAAGCCAGAAATTGTCGTAGATTCTAGAAGCGACAACCTTCCGGAAAAAGATACAAACATCCCACAGACTTAGGATAAGGTATATGAACATATCCACACAAATTCCAGCTTCGCAACATCCGATGAGCAAATGCAAAGAAACACGGAATGAAATGCTAAAATTGCAAAACAAGAAACAAACTAAAAGAAAATGTTTTTGGTTGATGCAAGATTGCCAAGAACCAGAGATGCTCTTGCATCAGACATTTGGGGTTGTTGAACAAAAAAGTGAGTCCCTCACTTTGCTGGGGTCAGAGGAAAACCAAGATAGTCTACCTCTACCTGAGAAATCCATGATGAATCTTCAACTGGTTTGCCTTTCCACTTTACAAGATACTCTCTATACTGATTGCTTTAGGTGCTACATCTAATCCTGCTGTCCAAAATGTCTTTAATCTGATCTGGTCCCCTTCGGGGTATCTACTCCTCCAAGTCTTCTCCACTATCCTCATCGAATTCTATCTCATGATACTGATGTAGGTCTGCAATGTTGAATATAGGTGAAATTTCCAAAGTATCGAGTAACTCCACTTCATATGCATTTCCGAAATTGAATTTCTTCAAGATCTTACAAGGTCCAAACTTCCTCATCTTCAACTTGTTATAGGTTCCAACTAGAAATATCTCTTTTCTCAAATACACCATTACTTCATCTCCAACTTCAAATCACTTATGTCTCCTCTTTCCATCTTCTTTCTCCTTATACTTATTGTTCATGTCCTCTAAATATTGTTCGTCTTAAGTATGTACTGTCTTCATATGCTTTGCAAATTCTTGTACTTTTGCACTTCTTTTTTCTTCATTATTGATGCCCCTCAACTCTGATATACCTCTAGGGTGTGCTTTAGTAACAATCTCAAAGGGTGTTCTTACGGTACTCATTTTTACTGAATTATTGTAGGCAAATTCTACTTGAGCAGGAATCAAGTCCCAACATCCAGTTTTCTCTCCAACTAAGCATCTCAACAAATTTCCCAAACTCCTATTCACTACCTCAGTCTGTCCATCGGTCTGTGGGTGAAAAGTAGAAATGAACTTCAAAAATGTCTTAATTTTCTTCCAAAATGTTCTTCAAAAATACCCAACAAACTTAGTGTCTCTATCTAAAATTATGCTCTTAGGTAATCCATGTAATCTCACCACCTCCTTGAAAAATAGGTCAGCTATATGCACTGCATCTGTTGTCTTTTTACAAGGTATGAAATATGCCATCTTTGAGAATATATCCACCACCACAAATATAGAATCATTTCCTCTTTGTGTCTTAGGAAATCCAAGTATAAAATCCATGCTTATGCCCTCTCAATGTCTCTCTAGAATTGTCAAAGGCTTATACAATCCAACATTTTGACTACCAACTTTTTCAAGTTGACAAAATTTATAACTCTACACAAATTTCCTGACATCCTTATGAGTCTGAGGCCAAAAGTAATTCTCACTAATTAGTGCAACTATCTTGTCAACGCCAAACTGTCCGGGTAATCCTCCATTATGCTTCTCTGTTATTAGATTCTCTCTCATAGAACTCCTAGGTATACACAACTGAACTCCTCTGAACAACATTTAATCTTGAATGAAATAATCCAACCACTTACTTGTGTCTACCATAACCAGTTCCTTACAAGCTTTCCAAGGTTCTGCAAAATTTGGGTCATCCTTATACAGGTTCTTTAATTCCTCAAAACCTAATACCTCCACTCTCATCTCTGTCAGCAAATTCCTCCTTCTTCTCAATGCATCAACAACTCTATTTGACTTTCCACTTTTATACTTCAAAAAAAAAGGTATAACTATGCAAGAACTCTACCCATCTCATATGTCTATGATTTAGCTTACTTTGACTGTTCAAATATTGCAAAGCTTGATGATCGGTATACAACACAAACTCCTTGGGCAACAAATAATGTCTTCATTTCTTCAATGCTTAAACTATGGCATATAATTCTTGATCGCACACTAAATATCTCCTCCTTGCATCATTCAATTTCTCACTAAAATAAGCTACCTATATTCCTTCCTGACTTAACATTGCTCCAATTGCATTTCCACTTGCATCATAGTCCACTTGAAATACTTTGCTAAAATTTGGTAAAGCCAACACAGGCTGCTCTGTCACCTTCTGCTTCAACAATTCAAAGCTCCCATTTGCTCTAGTTGTCCACTTTAAATCATTTTTATCTCCTCTCATTACTTCTATCATAGGGCTACAAACTGAACTGAAATTTATGATAAACTTTTGGTAGAAACTAGCCAATCCATGAAATGATCTTACCTCTCTAATGCTTTCCGATGTAGGCCATTCACCAACTACTCTTACCTTCTCAGGATCTATCTTCAATCCATCTACAGATATCACAAATCCCATATAATCAAACTCTTCCTTCATGCAACTACACTTCTTAATGTTTATCAACAACTTCTCTTCTCTCAACCTCTGCAAAACTTGTCTCAAATACAACATACGTTCTTCCTTGCTCTTACTAAAAATAAAAATGTCATCCAAATATACAATAACAAACTTACCCAAGAATCTATTCAACACCTCATTCATCAACCTTATGAAAGTACTTGATGCATTAGTCAATCCAAAAGGAATCACCATCCATTCACACAACCCTTCATTTGTCTTGAATGTTGTTTTCCACTCATCTCCTTCTCTAATGGTATCCACTTTTCAATTCTATCTTTGTGTAGTATCTGGCTCCACTCAAACAATCTATTATGTCATCCATTCTAGGCAAGAGAAATTTGTACTTCATTGTGATCTTATTTATTACTCTGAAATCAATACACATCCTCTATTGTTCGTCCTTCTTAGGTGCTAACACTGCTGGCACTGCACAAGGACTCAATTTTTTTATAATCAAACTTATTCTCGATAAATCCTGCACTTGTCTATTCAACTCCTCATTCTCTATCGATGTCATTCGATGTACTGCTTTATTAGGCAAACTAGCTTCGGGAATCAGGTCCATGCAATGACTAATACTCCTCACAAGTGGTAATCCATCAGGTACATTATTTGAAATGATGTCTCCATATTCTGTCAACAACTCCTTTATCTCCTCTGGTTGTTCTCCTTCATGCTTTGGATTCTCAGTCTTCTTAGGAACTATGGAAAAACACACATTCTCACGTCTCATCCCATCCAAAAATTTCCTTCCATCCACCAAACAAATTCTAGCACTTGTACAAACTTCACTCTTCAAAAGCTCTTCCAAGGGCAATAAGGTTTGTTTCATCCCACTTACACCAACAGTGTATATGTTATTCCTTCCATCATGTATTGCATGCCCATTAAACTGCCAAGGTGTTCCCAACAAACTATGATAAACATCCATAGGCATAATGTCACACAAAACTTCATTGTGATAAGAACCAGTTTTCAATTTCACCAAACATTGTTCACTTACTAGTATCTTATGATCATCCTAAATCCATGCTATTTGATAAGGCTCGGGGTGATTCAATCTATTCAAATTCAACTTATTTGCCATCTCCCCCGAAACAAGATTATCTGAACTACCACTATCAATTATAACTTTACAACACTTACCAGATACCTTACATCTGGTCTTGAACAAATTCCTCTTGTGCAAGGGCTCTTCATTATCTCCGGTATGACACAAAGCTCTCCTCATCACCAGTAATTCTCCATTTTCTAGTTTATTAGTTGATCCAGTATGGTCTTCTTCTACCAATGTTGTTGTCCCACTGCTCTCTACCTTTAGACATTCAAAAGCATGATGTCCTTCGCCTCCACACTTAAAGTAGGTTTCACTAAACACTCTCTTATCTTGTCTTTTGTCTTCTTTTCCATAACCCTCTTTCTGATATCCATCAGGTTCTCTTCTCTGGTAAAAAATTACGTCATCGTTCTGATATGAATTACCATCTTTACTAGCTTCCTTGTCTTTGCTTTGATTTGTATAGGGTCCTCTCCCTTCGGAATAACTTCTTCCTCCTTGAAATCTTCCACCTCTACCTCTTTTCTTCTACTCATTCCCTTTGTTCAACTTTTCTTCTGCTTTTAGGGCATATTGATAGGCTTCCTCAACACTTTGCAACTTGATTAGACCGATTTCATCTTGTATAGACATCTGCAACCCATTCAAATATCTAGCAACTTGTTCAATCTCATCATTAGTATGTCTGGATATGATATTCAACTTGTAGAATGCTTCGGTATACTCCATACTAGATTCCTTCTGCTTCAGATTCTGCAACTTCCAGAACAAATTCACTTGATAATCAACAGACATAAACTTTGATTTCAACTTGTTAACTATCTGCTCCCATGATTTGATCTTCTCTTTACCTCTTCTTTGTCTATCTACCTACAAATGTTCCCACCAAAGAGATGCATGACCTTTTAACTTAGTGCAAGCATACCTTACCTTCCTATCCTCTGCAGTGCCTTCAAAATCAAAATACTTTGCCATCTCTACGATCCAATCCAACAATTCATTCGAATCCAACTTGCCATCATAATCTAGTGGGGTAAAATGTGGTTTGGTATTCGCTCTAGACAATGCTCTTATAAACCTTTCTTCATTTAGATCGTCCATCGGTGGGTTTGCTCCTTGTTCTCCAACCACTTATTCTTCCTCATCATCACTCACGTCTTTAACATGTCGACCTCTTCCATGGGTCATTTCAATAGCTTCTATCCGGGTTGCAATTCCTCTCAACATTTCCATCACAACAGGGTTTGGATTTCCACACACTCCACCACCTCTAACATTTCCTCTTCGCGTCATCTTCACACCAGTCCTCTACAGTTGCAAGATGGATCCTTAATCTACCACCCTACAACAGATTCTTACAGGACAATGCAATCTTCAAAACAAAACTCGCTCCGATACCACTTGGTGCAGTCATGGTAGGAGGGTCCTCAAAGAGAACAATCTGGATCGTGCAGCAAGAGTTAACACAACAAAAATAAGACAGTTTGATGGAGGCAATGCAAAAATAGATTCTATTGCATCATAAAATTCAATTACAAATTATCGGCAACATGCGGGCTTACAAGATTCGGCTCACAAGCCTGATCACATACATGCTCAAATACAGTATCTTGGCTCAAGAAAGAATGTGAGCCAACTTCAGACCTCCTAACCTTCAGATTTATCTTCTATGTTCTCATGACTTACTTTTATAGCCTTGATTACATTAATTTATATGATCTAGGATGATTCACGTCGGCCTAGGGTGAACAAATATCGATGAACAAGATGTAACGTGTAAAACAACTAGGTTGGCCTCTGCCAAAGAGATCCTTCCAGAAAATTCATAGAAGGAAATGCCGACCTAAAGGAAGGTCAGCCACAAATCAAGGAATGTTGGAAATAATGAATTGAAGCTCCACAAGCTACAAAAATGATCCGCAAGATTCACCAATAGCAAATTGGTCCAAGCAGTTCCGGTGTTCCAAGCCAAAAACTGTCTTAGATTCCGAAAGCGATAACTAGCAAGAAAAAGATCCAAACATCCCATAGAATAAGGATAAGGTAGATGAACATGTCCATACACAAACTATATCTCTGCAAGATCTGGTGAGCAAATGCAAATAAACCCAAAATGAAATGTTGAAACTACAAAACATGAAACAAACTGAAAGAAAATGTTTTTGTTTGATGCAAGATTGCCAACAACTGGGGATGCTCCTGCATCATCTTCCCTCTTGATTCTCGTGACAAGGATGACTATTTAACTTCATTGACTACTAACTAATTGGGAAATCTTGACCATGAGTTGGATAGGCTTCAATAATGTATGGGTCAAGAACAGTTGAATAGTGAGGCAATCCCCTTGATCGAGGGTTTGCACTATACACCCCCGTTCTGATTTTTTGTTTTTCTAATTTTGTTAAATTTTTTTCTGTTTTTTTTGGGGGTTTTGTTTTTTTGAACAACAATTCTAAAATATGAAACATTACAAAATACCAAAATCTGGAAATATCCATATGCATATAAAACTTCTAAAAAACATTTTCAATGATTCTAAGCAATACCCATATAAATTTTCTCATTACAATGCTTTAGAACATGTTTTCTAATTGTTGTTATAAAATGCATATACAAAAACCATAACAAAAACTCCCGACCTCATAATATGGCATCCAATATGCAAGAATATGGATAATTACAATTTGTACTATGGTTGCAATGAAATCTAGTTTGAACCTCCTTCAACTTGCATGCAAAGAACTCAAACTCACAAATACCCTTTATCCAAAAAGCTCCCTAACCAAACCAAATTGAACATTTGTAAAACTAAAAATTGCTTGAACGCTCTATGGAAATCTCCCCTTCAAAACGCTTGGAGGAGTATCTTTCAGCTCTGCAAGGAATGTTACCTATAAGGGTTTTCATCCTTACAAACCCAGATAGCAAAGCCCTCCTCAAGAAATAAAAAAAATAAAGTATCAAAATCTAGCATGCCCCAAAATGAGCTCTCAAGTCCATTAAATACACTCCCTCACCTCGTCGCCCCCCAAAAAAGGAGGGAATTCTTCTTTTAATTTTGATTAAAAACTTTGTAAATTGCCCAAGAGGGTCACTCGTCCCTTGGAGACACACATTTCCCCCTTTTAAAAACAACTTATGACACCTCATGGTCCTTTTTATAAAGTCACTTTACAATTTTAAATAACATAAGATGTTATGAGCTGAGATATTAGCTCCTTTTATTCCTAGAACTCATAAGTTTTTGTCATGTTTTAATTTGTATAATGGGATGGTAATGATGTATTAAAGTTTGACTATATGCATTTCAGATGTTTACTGAACCCATTAAATCATGTTTTGTCTTTGCCAGTTATTCCTGTTGCCATGTGATTTGTTCTTGTTGCCATGCGGATTGTTATAGGAGACATCATGTGTTAAATGTATAAGTGTTATGATTAATTAAAATAGATACGTATATGCTTGTATGTTCTCTCTTTTCAATTGCGGGAATAAATGAGATGCTGCGGAGGAGGTTACACTGTCATGTCGAGAAGGCAGTTTGAGATATTCAAGGGGCGACTAAAAGTTCAAATCAACAAAGGAGATGATGGGCGTGAGTAAAGAAAAAGAAGTAGCAGGGCGCACAGGACTCATTTATGTCCGACTTTAGTGAGCATCAATCTTGTAATACCGCCATGCTATATTCTTGGTTGTGGTTTGGTATAGATCCACGTTTTTAGTGGCTTAACTTCGACTGTTCTCTGTCATGGATGTTATCCGCCTCTTCTCATCGGTGTGACCTTAATTGTAGGAATTTGTTGTAATTTTGTTTTAAATAAGTGTCTCCACCTCTTCTTCAAGGTTAGAAGGAGAGGAATAAAGAGCATAAGATTTAGAAATAGAGTTGCAGAGTGTTTTAGTTTTCTTTCATTCTGAATGATGTATCAACTTTTGAAAAGCAATGAATAAAGTCATGTTGTTCTGAGCACTTAGAGTTATCTTGGAAGCCCAGATACACTCACTCAAGGGGGCCCACTTGGTGAGTGTTCCTATGCCTTTGTTAAATTTAGTTTTCCTTTTCTGCCGCAGTAGACGTCCTGGCATTGACTGTTCCTGCAGCCACTGGAAACAGATCCATTGACTATTCATGTAGCCGAAGCAAATAGAGTAATTCATGTTTGACATCTTTGGGCTTAATTAGCATTTCTTTAATTGAGTTTTATGTTAATGCAGAGTTTTCATGTAGTCATTCAGTTGTTTTGCTTATTGCTTTCTTATCCCAAATAGATTTTAGTTGTTGCAGTAATGCAAGATAGCTATCGCAGGAACTCAGTGCATATATAATGCAGACCCATTTCAAGTAATACATCCCTGGGTTGATAAACAAATTAACTTCAGTTATGGAGACAGTAACTTCACAGAGTAAATGTCCAAACTTCGAGTTGAGACTTTAACTATAGTTATTATTCCTATTGGTGAAGCAAACAAGATGACAATAGAAATATGATCTCAGTCTAATGTTAGACATACATTTGGGATTGGAATTCAGAGAATGTTAATTTTGTCATCTTTGAGCAATATTTTGTACAAAAGGTTTTGAGTTATTTTTGTGAACCCGAGGTAAGTATTCCAACAAAAGTGGTGGATTTTCTAAAACAAAACTAAGAGGAGGAAGGATCTTGGGATTTTAAATAATTGGGGAGATTGGTATCTCCACACAAACACTACTACTATCAGAGTTTATGGCATATTTTTGTAGTCCCATGTGCTTCCAAAGTGTGTGCCAAGAATAATAGCTTGTTTGGAGATAATATGACAATTAAATGAGGGCGAAAAAATAAAATTTAAAAGTCATAGGAAAGGGCCATTATTTCCAACTTCAATCAAAATTGTAGATTTCACTACTGCAAATAAGGATGGTCTCGATAAAATTTATTCCATATTGCAAGCATACATGATGAGGTATGAAAGAGAAAGAGATTTTGATATGAAAGGGTTCATGTTACACATAAAGAAAACTAGATTATCTCATATGATGTTGTATGAAGAAGATGTAATTAGAAACTATGCTATCATAGAAGAAGTGTCGTATACTAAAATTCATTAATCAAATCAACTAGGAATGAAAGGGAAATCATGAATCCCTATCATAATTGGAATTAAATCAAACTGACAGTGGAATAATGTAAAACAAGCAAGAAATAGGACTATAAAGTTTATCAATCAAAATCCCCTATTCCAAGACTGCATATAGCTTACATTGCTCTTCTCGTCTTTGTGGTATAGTGGCTCTCAAATATCGCACTAGCAACCTGCAAATGACATAAAGATTCGAAGTTCGTGATTCATCATGATTGATCATGATTGTTGAGAATGAAGATTGAATGCTCAGTTTATAGATAATTTGAGAGGATTGAATGAAAGGTGGAACAAATTGATCAAGAGGTGGAACTTAGGTGAGCTCACATGTTGATTGATAGTCTAACTGCTGATTTGGAGGTGGAACTCAATTGATTGAATAGATAAATGAATTAATTGATTGAGAAAAAAGTTGATTGAAAGGAGAAAAAGAATGTTTGGAGGATAATTGATTGATGACAAAGAAAGCTTTATTTAGAAAAAGCTAAGTAGAAGATAGAAAAAAGAATGATTGGTGAGAATTAAAGAAAAGATGCATTAATCAGTTATTGAAATGATCAATTTGGAATAATTAGCTGAGATGATTGATTGAGAGCTTTATTTAGAAAAAGCTAACTAAAAGATAGAATTAGGAATTGGAAAGATAATTGATTTAATTAATTAATTAATTGAATTAATTAATTTAGCATGTGCTTGAACTTTGACTTTGATTTTCAATTTAATCTTTGCATGAGAATTTAATTCAAATATTGAATTTACTTTAAATTCAATTTATTATTTGAATATATTTAGAATTTGACTTTGATTTTCAATTTGATTTTTCAAATCATGCACATGTATTTGAAATTAGAAGAAATTAGAAGAATTAGAATGAAATTAGAAGAAATAATGAAATTATAAGAAATATGAATTAGAATGAAACTAGAATTTGAATTTGGAGAATTAATGAAATTAAATGAAATTAGAAGAATTAATTAGTTAATTAAATAATTTAAAGAAACTATTTAATTATTTAGAAATTGAATTTAATTAAATAATAAAGATTATTTAAATTAAAGGATTAAAACCACGATTAATTAAATAATTAATATTTAATTAATATTTTGAAAAGGGGTAATGATTAGATGAATAGAGATAGAAATGTAAAATGGAATTTATTCAAATAATAAAGATTATTTAAATTGAGGATTAAAAATCATAATTAATTTAATTTAATTAATATTAGAAAATAGTTTAAATGATTAAATGACGACAAAATTGAAAATGAAATAACTAGTAAGATGATGAGGAAATATGAAATTTGAAAAATAAGATTAATTAATTTAATTAAAGAATTAAAGAATTAGTTAATCAATTAGAGGAATAATTAGTACATGGTCAATGAGACATTTTTAGGTGTCTACATTTGCCCCTCTTTGAGACAATGTCGGAATGATGTTGTTTCAAATAAAACGATTTTTTTGTTGTCCCAATATGCCCCAGTGATACTTAGGGTGTAATGCCCCCTCGAGAGATTGTTTATGCATTAAAGGTATGAATGATCTCTCGGAAGAAGAAGAATGTGAGATAGAAGAATAGTTAGTTGATTAGAGATAGAGATAGGTGATGTGAAGATGATATTGAGATAGAATATGAGAGAATAGATTGATGAAAGAATAATGTTAGATGATAGAAAATGATTTAGAAAGAGATGGTTAGAAAAGAATCATCAAACTAGAAATAAGAGAACGAGATGAAATAAGAAAGATTGATTCACGAACCTGTGTCATTATTTACTGTGCAATATATATTCATCACTGAGCCTTATTATAGAACAATGGAGCTTAGCACATCAGGGTATAAGGAACCAAGATGTAAATATATCTCATTGAAGAAACAAACACGTAACAAACAAGGAGTGAACCCTCCATTTTGGGAATAATGCCAAGGGTTGAGACATGTGTGACAGTAACAAGCATAACTATCCATGATATTTTGCATGAGATATTTTTTGAATGAGCGTACCAACACCGACACCCATTGGAACTATTGCCCCAGAACTTCATTAGTTCATGCACCACAAACATCAAACAAAGAAAAAGATAATGCCCATGATGTCTCCTCTATTCACTTGTGGACATCCTTGAGTAGCATAGGAACATAATTTGTCGCCAAATGATAAAAGATAAAGACTGACCCAGACCAAAAATTAAGCAGCTATACTGACCTTGTGCCTTCGTTCTCAGTTGCTTGATGTGATAGTTGATAATGTCTGATCTCAGAAAGTTGTGGACCTCGTTTAAGATTGACCTGTCTGATTTCGAGTTTATCCTCTTCTGTTTAAGACAAGACACTTGATATGAATATGATATAATTGATAAGACAGTTTGATCATTTGATTGCAGAAGTTTGACTGGATAGTCGTATCCTTTGTTAACTTCATGTGAAGCGTTTGTTGGATATCTGCTAGGGTATTTGATTCTTGCGATACATTTTATTGCAAGTCTTTTAATTGATTTTTTATTGTTTTTGGGTTGATTTTGTTGATTGATATTTGAATGTTTTTTATTGATTTTTTCAGGATATTATATGTGAATGTTTTTGGTTGATTTTTTTAGGACATTATCTGGATGTTTTTGGTATGTTTCGCTTTTCCATGGTTTTGGATTTTATGTTTTTCACTATTTTTGGTATTGATGAAACATGACCTGCCATTAATTGATAAAGATAATACCAACTTGGACAAAATCCAGCAGTCATACTGATCCATGTCGTTGTTTTGATTTGTGTGATCATTGATAACAATGTCTGGTTTTGAAGAGTGAGTACCCCATATAAGACCGATTTGTCTGGTTTCGAGTGTACCCTTCTTTGTATAAGACATGTTGATGTTTGATAGATAAATTGATTAACGAGACATGTGATTAGTTCGATTGTAGACTTTGAGAGTTTGTCTATTGTTGATTTGATTTGATGGATGGTCTATGTTTTCTTGCATTGATTTTCAAAAAAAAAATCCAATTTTTAAGGGTTTTTTCAAGACATTTTATGATTTTGTTTGGATTTTTCAGGACTTTATATGATTTTTAGGATTTTTTTCAGCTATGCCCCCAGTGTGCAGGCCTATATGACATGATGATTTGTAGAATGCATGTGGAGACAATGAATTTTTGACATAACCTATGTTAATGCAATATGCATGATGAATATGCACTTCTTATTTGAACAAGGATGACTGTGTTTGTTTAGCATTTCATAATACACCAATTGAATTGGAGGTACAAAAAATTTAGTAGATAAGCGGTCAATCGATCCTAAGGTCCCTTGGAACATCCAAATTAATACACTTAGTGACTAGGATTTACAAATGGAGACGCGGAAAACTTCCCCATTGGTTCTTGAAACTTTGATCTTCTTTTACCCATGTGTGTGCAAATGAGTTAATTCATGCTTTTGTATTCACCAGAGATCCTTAGCATCCTATATGACTAGCTACATGGATTATTCTAACTTCAAAAGCATCCTGAATAGAGCCTCACTGCCAGCAAGCTTTTAGAGCTCCAGCAAGGTTATAGACTGTAATTTCTCAAATATTGCTCCATTGCTAGCAGACGTCCATAGCCCTGATGGAGTTACTCACATGTTCCCATAGTCAAGCTTTTTGTCGCACTTTGTATGCATGATATTTCAGTTATATATCATTGCTCTTTTGTCTTGAGATGGATATTTGGCATAACACTTTTTCTTTTATATTTTATTGCCTTGACTTGTAAGTAATGAAACCTACTTGGGTGTGACAATTACAGCGGCGTTGAAGTAGAATTTTAGATTTTTCACTAGTCATATGATCAACTAGGTGTCTCGAGTGAATTAGAGATTTTGTTAATGTGTTTGAGATATATCAATTGATAGATTTTGGGTTAACAAGTCTCAAATAGTGAAATCACTACCCAACCATAAGTAAAGCGTCGTCACAGGGTAATGTTGAAAATGGATGACCTTAGGACCTCAAAGACTTCATGTCCGAATATCCAAGAAAGGATATGACCCTTGTTTCTCTTGAATGCAAATAGATGATAAACTTGGACAGATGCCTTATTTTATTGATGTTGTTATATGCAAATGCATAAATTTTGTGAATGCGATGCATTTGAAAATGAAACTATATGTGATGCAGTGCCTTGAATAAAATGATATGCAATGCGGAAAGTAAAATCTAAACTAACCCAGCCCTTAGATATAATATCGTTTAAGGTGCATTTTGTTCATAGGGCCAGGGAGTGGATCTCCCTCCATGGTAGCCAAAATGTATGTTCCATTTCCTATAACCCTTGTTATGATAAAAGGACCTAGCCAGTTAGGTTCAAACTTCCTTGGCTTTTCTTGTTCCGCTAGGTTCCTTTGGTTCTCCTTGAGAACTAGATCTCCCACTTCAAAATTCCTTAGGCGTACTCATTTATTGTAACTCCTTCTCAATCTATTATGGTAACCTTGCAAATGATTTAAAGCAGTTTATCTCTTTTCATCGAGCGTTTCAAGCTTTTGTAATCTTGCAACCCGATAGTCTTCCTCTGATATGATTTTTTTTAAGGAGACTCTTAAAGACAGTAATTCTATTTCAATAGGTAGTATTGCTTTTGTACCATAGACCAATGAATATGGTATTGCTCTTGTAGGGGTACGTACTCCTATTCTATAAGCCCAAAGAGCGAGATTTAACTGGAGATGCTAGTCTTGTCCTGCGTCAGTGACAACTTTCTTTACGATCTTAAATATTGTCTTGTTTGTTGCCTTTACTTGTCCATTGCTTTGCAGATAATATGGTGTTGCAAATCTCTGTTGTATTTGAAAAATTTCACACAATTCTCTCATCTCTTTATTTTTGAATGGACATCCATTGTTTGTCACTATGCACATTAGAATCCCATACCGACAGATAATGTAATTAAGAATGAATTTTTCTATTTCCTTACCAGTGGTGTATGTAAGGGGAATTGCCTCGACCCATTTAGTAAAATACCCAGTAGTTGTTAAGATCAATTTGTGCCCATTAGAAGAAGTAAGTTTGACTTTACCAACTAGATCTAACCCCCATTGTGAAAATGGCCATGGTGATGTAATAGGTTTAAGATCCTGTGTCGGTGCATGAATAAGGTCTATATGCATTTGACATTGTTTACATTTATGTACATATTTATTGGCATCCTTTTCCATAGTTAGCCAATAGTATCCAGTTCTTAACAATTTCTTTGATAATGGCAGGCCACTTTGATGTACCACACAAATTCCACCATTTGCCTCCAATAGGGCAAGTTGTGCTTCTCTTTCATCAAGACATCGGAGAAGGGTTCCATCAAATCCCTTTCTATACAATGTGTCAGCAATAATAGTGTGTCTGGACACCTGATGAATAAGAGTTTTCTTTTGATTTCTAGACAAATCAGGAGACATACACTGAGTATGTAAGTATGTGTATATCTCATTATACCATGGGGATTCAGGACCCACAATTGCACATACATATTCTGATGAGGGAATCTCATATGCCGATATCATCAATTGTTCTACAATAAACTCAAACTGAGTTTCATTATTAGGCATATTTAGCAAAGATCCTATTGTAGCCATGGCGTCAATTGCCTTGTTCTATATCCTTGGAATCTATTCAAAATTGATATTACTTAAATGTTCTTTGTAATCTTCTACCATTTGTTTATAAGGCAACAATTTATCATCTTTTGTGTTATAGTCATCATTGACTTGATTGACAATCAGTTATGAGTCACCGTAGACTTGTAATTCTTTTATCCTCCACTGTAAAATGGTACAAAGTCCTATGATGAGAGCTTCATATTCAACAATATTGTTCGTACAGGGAAAATTTATTCTGAGTGACTTAGGGATAGAATTGCCTCGAGGGGTGATGAAAAGAATCCCAACTCCAGCTCCATGATTTATATAGGACCTGTCAAAGTATAATTTCCACATGGTAGATGCTATTAATGTAAACACAAATTCATCAAGATAGTCTATTAGTAGTGGGTGACTGTCTTGCAAGGGAGCTTCTGCTAACTGATCTACTATAATATGCTCTTTAATTGCCTTTGTGTCCACATACTCTATATCAAACTCATTTAAAATCATGACCCACTTAGCCAATATTCCACTCAATGTTGCTCTGCCTAACAAATATTTGAGTGGATCAAAACATGCAATGAGTTGGACTTTGTGACTCAGCATATAATGTCTAAGTTTTTGAGATGCGAAGATCACTGCTAGACATGCTCGTTCTATAGGAGTGTAATTAAGCTCATATCCAATTAGTGTTCTACTTATGTAGTATATTTCTCTTTCATTTCCTTGATCATCATGTTGTGCCAACAAGGCTCCTAAAGATGAGTTTGTTGTTGATATATGTTGGTATTATGGATGTGTTGCATTGGTTTTGTCATTGATGTCAACATTTATCTTCTGGAGATCTTTGGTTATGTTGAGCTGACACATTATGGAGATGATTTATTGATTGGATATTGTTGTAAATGTATCGAGCCAAAATGATGCATCACATCTTGACTTATTTGTAATTGGTTTAAATGTAATATTCTTGGTAATTTGACCTACACATTTGGTCTTAGGCTTTGGTATATATGCAAGATCTCATTTGTGAGATGATGCAATAGGTAGAAGGAAGATAACGGTATATGATATATGGTTTTGTAACATGGTATGTGTGAATATTGAAGATCATATGAGTAGACCATAGAGAAGGTTCAAGGAAGGTTTGAAGGTGATTATCATAGCTTAACCGATACTGAATCCAACATTGGAGATGTTACTTTCAGTAGTACATTATCATTGGATTTAACCATCCAATTGTAGTCAGTGTGACTCCTATCTTGTGATTGAACAGTGAGCTCTAGGCGGTTGGCCTTTCTGCATGTGCAGACCCCATTTGTATTCACATACTATCTGCAATAGTATCATCTTATTGTTTGTGCTATGTGTTGTGGATGTTGTTTCTCTTTCTGTTTTGTGCATTGAGTTTCACCAGTATTAATATTAACTGTTAATCTGTCAACCAACATCAAGTTTGGTTTACCGATATTAAGTATCAAGTTTGATTAAGTTATATTTGGGTTGAAATTAATTGACAATTGATTCACCCCCCCCCCTCCCTCTCAGTTGCCTCTGGGTCCTAACAGAATGAGGAACAATATTAGGAGGACATTGACAACAACAAAGGAAAAATTACATAGGAGTTAAGAAAGGACCTTAAGAAGGCCACTCCTACAAAAATTGATGGAAAGGCTATAGGAGATGGGACAGAGGTGTGGATAATTGAAATGGAAAAATAATTTGAGTTGTGCAACCTATTTAAGGAGAGTAAAGTGACTTGGGGAGCCTCTCAACTCACTAGTGAAGTAGCCACTTGGTGGGATAATGAGAAGGACAAGAAGAAACTACTACTGGGAGAAACAACATGGGAGCAATTCATTCAATTGTTCAGGAGGAGATGGCTACCCTATCTTTTCTTTGACAAGAAGATGATAGAGTTTCAGAACCTAACACAAGGCAAAATTACAATAACTCAATGCTAGGAAATGTTCCCTCATTTTCTCGAGTATGCATCACAATATTAGTTTGTTGACCATTTCAAAATCCCTAAGTTCACTTTAGGCTCAAGGCCATAGATTGTGTCTAAACTGGATATCCACAATCCACTAACCATGGACAAGGTATCAAAAAGGCAATCAATAAAGAGTAGAATCTACAACAAGTGGCTAATTACCACAAGAATTGCGATGCCAATAAAAAATACTATAGTAATAATCAATGGGGAAATAATGACAATAATAAAAAAATAGGAATATGAAGAAAGAAAACAATACTCAAGGGAGATTATAATCAATGGGGAAACAATGACAATAATAAAAAAAAATAGGAATATGAAGAAAGAAAACAATACTCAAGGGAGAGTCGAAGGGAATCAATATGGGAGTAATAAGAGGGCCAATTACAACATGATGGACATAGGGCACCTTAAAATGGATGTTACATTTGTCCAGATGATATCATTATGTGAAAGTATGTCCCTAGAAGTCTACAGGGTAGAAGCAAGGAGCCCAACAATATCAGATTCATGCACAACAGTGGATAATCACTAAACTAAAATTCATGCAACACCGATATAGTTCAATGATAAGTTTTATGGCCATCATGTTTCTATTTTAGTTGATATTGGAGCTACACAATATCTTTTTGATCCAAAAGTAGTTTCCAAATTACCAATTAGACTAGGATATATGGTGAACTCGTGGATGGTATAATATGGAAATCAGGAAAAGATGATGGTAGAAACCTGTCTTGCTTGCAATGAATTGGCTGACTAAGCATAAATGCATTAATAATTGTGAAGATAAGGTTGTTAAATGTTTAAATGACATTGTGAATTATGTAGAGATTCATGACTCTTGAAAACCCCTTGACATTAGAAATATTTTAGCCATGCAACTTAAGAAGTCCGCAAGGAAGCGATGTTTGATCTATGTCATACAAGTTAATGATCTTGATAATGAGAAACCCCATTTTAATGTTTACCATGTCTTAAAGGAGTTTTTGGATGTGTTTCCATTTGAATCGGTTGAGTTACCACCAAAGAGGGAGTTATATTTCTCTATAATATTATTACCAAGAATTGAACCTCAATCAAAACCTCCCTACAAGATGACCACCATAGAGCTATATGATTTGAAGGTACAACTGCAAGAGTTTCTAAAGAGAGGGTTTATCAGACCCACATTAGACCTAGTGTGTCACCATGGGGTGCACTAGTGATATTTTTCGAGAAGAAGGATGGAACCCTATGCTTGTGCATTGACTAAATAATGTTAAACAAGGCAACAATAAAAAATAGATACCCTCTTCCAAAGATTGATGAACTCTATGATTAGATGAGAGGAGCCACAATTTTCTTGAAGATAGATATTTGATTTAGCTATCACTAGTTATGGATTTAGGAGGAAGACATTTGTGAGACAAATTTCAAAACTCGATATGGTCATTATGAATTCACTATGGTACCATTCGGGTTGACCAATGCTTTAGCCACATTCATGAACCTGATGAACAATGTTTTCCAAGATTGACTAGATAATTTTGTATTAATATTTATCTATGACATCTTGGTATAATCAAATCTATTAGAGGAGTGCGACAAACATTTGAGGATTGTCTTAAAAAACCTAAGAGAGTATAAACTCTTTGGTGTGTTATCCAAGTGTACTTTTTGCTAGTGCAAGGTGCACTATCTTGGTCATGTTATTTCAATAGATGGGATTGTAGTGGATCCAAAAAATATTAAGGCTATAGTAGAGTGGCCAACGCTGTCGTGACTTGTAGGATATTATTGGAAGTTGTGTTAAGGATTTTTAGGATTTTAGCACCAATCACCTCACTACAAAAGAAGGAAAGAAATTTTGAGTAGACAGAGAAATGCAAGCAAAAAATTTAGCTCTTGAAGGAGAAGCTCACTTAGACACATGATAAACAATGCATTGAGAGAAGGAGTAGGAGTGTTTATGCAAGAGGGATAGGTGGTTTCCCATGAGTCTGAGAAGCTAAAGCAACATGAGCAAAATTATGCATCACATAACTGGAACTAGCAACCATAGTACATGCACTTAGATGTGGAGGCACTACTTTTTGGACAAACCATTCAAGTTGAAAACCGATGACCTCGGACTTAAGTATATCTTCACCCTACCCAATATCAATTCTTGCCAAAGGAGGTGGATAGAGTTTCTTAGTGAGTATGACTTTGGTATTAAATATATTAAAGGGAAAGAGAACAAAGTAGTTGATGCCCTTAGTAGGTGTATGCACCCAACAAACATGACAACCACCACTTGTCAAATTTGAGACAATAGGTGCTACAACATATTCATGATAGTGAGCATTACTTTGGAGTGAAACAAGCATCAGAAAAAAAATCCCACTGATTGACGATTTGGTGGGTATGATTTTGAGGTAGACGAAATATTGAGATGTAAGGATAGGATGTATATTATAAACATGGGAGGTTTAAGGGAAATTCTCTTAGAAGAAGTCCACAACATATCGTGTTGAAGACACCCTAGTGTGACTAAGATGGTAGTAGAATTGAAAACCTTGTATTTTTGGCCAAAACTTAAGATAGGTGTGAATGATTATGTGGCTTGATGCTTAGAGCACCAATGAGTGAAGATTGAGCACATACACCCAGTAGGTTTTTTATACCAACATGATATACCTAAGTGTAAGTGGCCGATGATGAGTACATGGACTTTATTTAAGGAATGTCAATATCCAAGAAAAAACATGATGTCATCTTAGTGGTAGTAGATAAGTTAACCAAGGTGGCACATTTTATTCCAAGGAATCTTAATGTTAGATCTTTGGACATAGCTAACAAGTTTGTTTAGAAGATTTTTCATCTTCATGGGGTCCTTGAGACAATTATATCACATTTGGATACTTTCTCTATGTCAATGTTTTGGACCACATTAAATGCAGCTCTAGGCATAAGATTGAATTTCAATTTAGCATACCACTTTGAGATTGATTGACAAATAGAAAGGGTAAACTAGGTAGTTGAAGACTTTCTAAGGATGTATTGTATGGACAAACAATATAAGTGGGAGGATTATCTTCCCTTGGTAGAATTTGCATATAATAATTTGTACCATGCAAATTTGGGAATACCATATTTCACACTCTATGGATGCAAGTGTCGTACACCCATCAATTGGGACATAGTAGAAGAAATGATTGTGATAAGCCTCGATACTCTTAAGAAGATGGCTAACCAAATGAGAGTTATTAAGGAAAAATTGAAGCAAGTAGCTGACAAACAAAAGAGTTATGTACATAATAATGTGACCTTTAGATAGTTTTCAATTGGAGATAAGGTCTTCTTCAGAGTCAAACTACATAAGAGTTCCATAACATTTGGAAAAGAATCCAAAATTGCTCCTAGATATGTGGGTTCATTCGATGTTTTGGGCATGATCAACCCTATTGCTTATAAACTTTCCTTACCTCTTGCTCTCATCCAAATTCATAATATTTTTTTTATGTATCATTGCTTAATCCATATCATCTTGATGCCTCACAAATGCTTGATTGGCATGCTTCATAGGCATAGGATTCATGCGTGGTGCTCGTGGGGCCCCTTTGCATCATCGTTTGATGTAGCCTTAGGCTACATAACAAATATGTTAAGTAGTATAAGGTCCAATGAGACTAGTATTCAGAGGACAATGTCACTTGTGAGGATCAGATAATATAGATATAACTTTTCCTTATTTGAGGAGTTAGATACTTTTGAGACTATGTTGTTTTGGTGTGATGCTTGATTTTCTAGTGTGATATTTATTATAGCACTGTGATGCATTTCCTTCTCTTATAATAAGAGATTGAAACAATGTCTCTTCCTAGTAGGGATGGATGTCACGTCCCAACTTTTTGCTTGAATAAAATAATGAGATAAACTTATTTTGGATATCAACTTAGTTAATTTTTTATTTAATTTTAAATAGAATAATAATATATATTTAATTTTTAAAGATTAAAGTGATAGAGTAATGATGTATTTATATTTTAAATGAAAAATGACGGTACTAATTATGTTACCATTATATTGTACATGTATTGATTTGGATTAGATGGGTTGACATATTAATGTGAGAATGAGTTTAAGTGGATACAAAATCAATTGAAGATAGGAACATGGTCGAGGAGATGAGTCTATTAATTTGGTTAAAAATGGATAGGATTGAAACCATCACGTAGACCATGTAGATCATATAGAAATTGCATTTTAACAAATAATGAGTGCTTTCTATGTGATTGGAGATGTTTGGTTGTGATCATTAGTATATTGAGAAATGAAAGCATATCTTCTATGTGATTGAATGTATCATTATTTGGATGACAAGGATGTGTTGACCAATTTGTTATGAATATTTTCATATGATTCATGCTTCATATGCACATGATAGTGTAAAGCGGAAAATCGCAATCGAACCCTAGTTGCACTCCCCTCTTCCAACTCCGAGGAGAGAGAAGGGAGGTTCACTCTAGGGTTGATGGTTTTCACTTAGGGGAGAGACTTTACATTCAAAATAGGGGTTGAAACCCACAAGATCCAATCCCACACAATGCAAGATTGGATGCTAAATGTGTTTCAAGGGTTATGACAGCAAGGCTACCCTCTTTTGTAAAGAATGTGCATAGAAGAATTAAGCTAGGAATGCATAGAAAGTGAGAAAGATTCGCTTATAAACTAAGATAGGGATACAGTATGAAGCTGCGGACCTGGAATTAGCAGTAAAATGTCGATACGGCGCTGTCCTGCAAATTTGAGCGAAAGTTGCCGGGACGATGGCGCCCGAGCGCCACGGTCCTCCGAAAAATCCGTGAAACGAAGGGGGATCTGTTCGTCTCTGCACAAGGATTCCAGATCTTCAATTTCAGCCGTGTACCTGCAACCTACACACAGAAAAGCGAAGACGATTGGGGGGTTAGGGATTAGGGGTTTGCCTTTAGGTCAAACCCCAGTTTTGGAATTAACCAAGAAATGAGCAATGCTATAAATGTAAATGTCTGTAATGTAAAACAAGTACTAATACCTTGTTGTAAGGATGTTTGTATCCTTATGTGCGAAGGTATAGATGTTGAATGTTGTAGTATTATGTTGTATGTAGCATGTAGTATGTGATCTCCTCTTCAATGGTTGAATCCTTGTCTTGAATGCAACACTTAGCCTTGAATGGAGACTTGAAATGATCAATTGCTTGAAGGAATGCTTGAATGCTTGAATGCTTGAGTATAGTTTCCACGCTTTTTCCGTCATGTATGTATCTCTCCAAATGAGAGAGGAAAATGTAGTTTATATACTTGTCATTTAGGGCTGATAGATTGATTTTCCCGACCTTAGGCCGACTAGGAAAGATAATTTTCCAATTTGCAAACATAAAGACCCGAAGTCCAAAAGAGACCGGGCCCAAAATAGGACCCAGGGACCAGGGCGCTGGGCGCCATGGTCCTGGCGCTCTGGTCCCACCTCCCGGGATAGCAGGGTGCAAAAGAGGTTCAGGCCAGGGTGCAAGAAAATGCAGTTTTTAGTGTCATAATCAGGTTTCGGGGTCTCCATTCAGGTTGCGTGTTGCGTCGCCATCGTGAAGACCAAAATGCAGTCGAAATTGCAAGTGTCGCAATTTTAGGACGCTACATTTAGCCCCCACTTTAGCGGGAGTATGTATGCTCATACTTCCGGTAAAGTACAAGGAAACAACATTGAAAGACTTTCACCACGTCAAGGAGGCAAGATACACCAAGCCCCCAGTGGACTAAGGATCTTACGGCTTCGATTGATAAAGTAAAAGGGAAGATCACGAGGGAGAACCATGACTGTCAGTAGTAAGGTTCCCTCACTATGAGTCATGAAAGATATCAAAAATTTTCAAGGCAAGGCTAAATTTGTCAAGAAATTTTCAAGTATCTTGAAAAGAAATGAATGGGATGTATGCCCCCCTACGTTAAAGCGATCGCACATGCCTCACCGGGGGTGATTGCTTTAAGGTAGTGATACATATAAGGAATGAGAAGGGAAAGGAGCACGTTATCACAAGGATTTAGCCCCCAAGTGTGAGATAAGCCCAAGGATAATAGACACAAAACACAAAGCACGAGGTGACTTCGCTTTCCTCGAGGTCAGTATGCTGTATGATAATTCATGTGTATCATATGTATGTATGCATAATTGTTCTTCATTCCCCAATCAAGGAAGGTCACCTAGAAGAAGGGAACACATGTGTCTTTTGAGTCAACATGAGAGAGATCGAGAGATCTCAATGCTTTGCATCGTCCTCAAGTAGACAACACTAAGGACAACAAATAGAAGAATGAGAATAACATATAGAAGAAGTAACACAAGAGAGGAGGAGAGAATCTGCTATGCTAATGTATCTAGTCTAGCACGTCATCTACCCCCCGATCTTGCTGATCAATGTTTCAGGAAGGCAGGGAACACACTAGAGGAGGAACATTCAACATAGCAGATGGAGCTATCACAAGATCCAAACAAGGGCTATGTTCATGTTCCAAGCCACGTTGTTCTTGTCTAGGAGCTAGGATAAGTGCTTTAGAAAATTCATTAGATAAATGGTTATCAATATCAACAAGTTCATATTCACTATCAGAATGAACAGGAGAAGTAGCATTTTCATCATGAATAACATTTTCATCTATAGCATCATCAAGATTTATAAAAATAGGGTCTTTAATTCGCACAGGATCAAGACCATCATGCATCTTATGTTTTGGAGATTTTGGAGAAAATGGAATAATGCTTGTTGAAGGTGTTTTTGGAGATTACAAAGTTTGAGAAGCAGCTGCCTGAGCTCTAAGACGACGCTTTCGTCGGCGTTCGCGTGCAGAACGATTTCGTCTAGTCTTAGTAGGAAGTGAAGAAGATTGAGGAGGAGGAATGTTCTCATCCTTATTACTTGGGTGTTTAGGTTGTGGTCTCTTAGGCTGGATAATAGGAGAAGAAGAAGGTCTCTTCTCTCTATAAAAAGAAGGAGGAGGAACTGCTCCATATAAAGGAGGAATTTTTGGTTTAGGAAGAAGACCAAGTCCATCATGACGAGGAGGTATAGGTCTACTTTTAGGAAGTTTATTAGATATAGACATAGTCACATCCATAGGGATGGGTTGGGAATCTTCTTGAGGAAAGACATTAGTTTTATCTTTCAAAGGAAGAACTTCCTTCTCAAGAATGATAGGAATGTCAAGTTTGGGTGTTGTAGGTTCACTTAGAGATAGGATCATATATGTTTTCCACTTTTGATAAGATTTAAAAAGATGATCACTTCGCGGAGGAAGAGATTGGAATTGTTTAGGCCAAAAGTAATCAATAGGAACGCTAGAATTTCTTTCAGCTGGTTTAAAGAGACTATGATTGACAGTAACAACTTCACCATTATGGGGAAATTTCAAACACTTATGAATAGGAGAAGCAATAGCTTTCATGGAAGATAGCCAAGGATAGCCAAGCTTCACACGAAATTGTTTGGAAGATGGAATAATAGCAAAGTTCACATCAAGGGATTTGTTATGGACCTCAATAGGCAATGTAATAGAACCAATTGCAGGAGAAGAAAATGCATCAAATAGTTTCACAATCACATCTGTTTTGTCATATATCACTTGATTCAATTGCAAAGTAAAAAGAAATTCTTCAGTAATAACATTAACCATGCACGAAGGATCAATAAGCACTCCACGGCAAGGTGTATGCTTGACTTTTGCAACTATGTATAAAGGACCATCAGGTGCCCTAATGGTTTCACTGGAATCAAATGTGATGGAAGGTTCTTTAGGGTTTTCTTGCTGCTCTACAAAGTTAATCACATTCGGAGTCATAGACACAAGACCATCAGATGAAAAAGAGGAATCATTAGTCTCAATCGCATTAGAGGTATGAGAAGGTAATGGATCAGTGAAAATCTGAAGATTTTGGTTAGGAGGAGCTACAGATGTGTTGCCTTTATCATTCACTCCAGAAACAGAGATAGTATTATTATCAATCAAATCTTGAATTTTACCCTTTAAAGAAAAACATTTTTCAGTATCATGCCCAGGCTGACGATGAAATTGACAAAAAGCTTTGTTATCAAAATAAGGTGAAGTAATCTTTGTAGGATCAATTTGCCTTATAGGAGGAAGAGTAAGCACATTTTGCTCCAATAACTTATTCATAATACTATGCAATGATTCATTCAAAGGAGTATACTTTCTTTCTTTCTTGAAAAATTTAGAAATAGGAGGCACACCTGATGCTGCATTCACATTGTTGTTAATGATGTTTTCATTGAATTTAATGGAATCTCTGTTCGGTTTAAACTTCCCAAATGGTTGTTGACTGCTATCACCCTTATCACTCGGAGCCATAGGATGTGATTGTTCCATTTGACTCACAGTCAGTTGATAATTGTGAAGAGTTGCACACAACTGTTGGAAAGAAGTAAACTTAGAAAATAGAAGTTTGTCTCGAATATCTTTTTGTAAATTAGAAATAAAGATTCTTTGAATATCATTGTCAGGCACTGGAAAAGAAATCTGAGCATACAAATGCTTATATCTACCAATGAAATCAGTCACTTTTTCTTTAACACCTTGTTTACAATGCATTAAATCAATCAAAGTAACTTTAGGACTTATATTGTTTTGAAATTGTTGAATGAAAGCATTTGCAAGTTGTTCAAAAGAAGTAATAGAATAGGAAGGCAACGAGCAATACCATTGTAGGGCTTTGTCTCTTAATGTTCTAGTGAACAGTTTTGCAAGCAACCTTTGGTCATAAGCAAAATCAGTACATATTGTTTGAAAGGTCTTAACATGTGTTAGAGGATCACCCTTACCATTATAAAGCTCCAAATGCGGAATTTCAACATGTTTAGGGGGAATAGCTCGAACAATGTCAAGAGAAAGTGGGCTCGCAACATCAAATGTGGGCACACTAAACTTAGATTGATTCATAGAGGCAATTTGTTGCTGTAAAGAAGAGACAGTTTGTGCAAGATTGTTAATGGTCGCTTCAGTCGAAGAGTTCATATTAGACGTGTTAGATTGTGATGGAGGTGTTATGTTATTGAAAGAAGGTAAAGAGTAAGGTGGTGGGACCCTATGATAATTAGTCATAGGAGATGATTGGACAGGAGGAACACTACAAGGAGGAATGGAATGATTGAATGAATTGCCCCCTTGCGTCATGTTCATTTGTGGAGATATAATAGGGACACTCATTGAAGGAGTGAATGAAGAAATAAGATTGAATGAAGGAAGAGGGTTAATTGAAGAAGAGGGAGGATTGCCCCCATGACTGGTGATCATAAAAGGAATATCTTGTATAGAAGTAGCCATTATATTTGATGTAAAGGTAGGTATGCTAGCAATAGAAGTCATCAAAGGAATAGAATGATTGACTTGAGTAGGAGGTTGTGTATAACCCAAATTTTCAGCACAACTCTTCATAGGCATCACATTCAAATCCACAATGTGTGCAATACCATGCAAAATATCAATTCCATTCTTATCACTTTGAAGCATACGTTTTAGACCCTCAATTAAAGGAAGAGCTTGACTATCGGGGTATTCTTGAGACATCCATTGTCGAAAATCATCAAATTGGTTATCCAATTTCGAAATTTGTTCTTCAGAAACCTCATGGAGAGCTTCTTCATCATTAGGAGGATTAGAGGAATTACCCATGTCCTCGTTAAAAAGGCTATTCAAATTAGGTTCCATCTCCTCAGTAATTAAACCTCGGAAAGACTTAATTCTACGGCTTCGTCTAACGGGAATAGTGTAAGTAGGGCTTATTGTTGTAAAACTCATGCACTAGAAAGAGAGAGAAAATTTTGAATTCAGAGGTAGCAATTTTCAATAAAATCAGCCAATCTTCTGGATTTAAGCTATTAAATGCAATCACGACAGTCTCCCGAAATTTCGGAAAAAATGTCCGGGACCGTGGCGCTCGGAGTGCAACACGGTCCTTGCAACTTTTTTCAAAATTTGCAGGGATGAAAGGTATGATGATTTTAAAGCTAATCTGAAAAAATTGAGTGATTTTACGATCTGTAGATAGGCCAAATTAAAGTTGCAATCTCGAAATTGAACCCTACCAAGATTGTCGAAAAATGCAAAATTTGAATTTTGAAAAAGAGAGGGAAACTGAAATTTTGAATTTTATGATTTTAGAGGGAATACCGAAAGCAATGCAAGTTTTGAAATTCAAAAGTTGACTCAATTTCATGCAAAATTCAATTTTGAAAGCGGAAATTAAAGTTGTTGTAATTAAGCAATTAATTTCAAAAGTCACAAATTGTAAGAATTTGAATAAAGCACTGAAATTTTTAATGAATGCAAACACACTTTTCAGATTTAGGACAGTAAGAACACAATTTTGACACAAAATTTCAATTTCAATGATTTTTGAATGATTAGAAGCGTTAATCCAAGCAATCACAAGACCAACTTTGACTTTAATTTTGAAAGTGTTAGATTTGATAAAATCAGCCAAAATTCTGGATTTTAGCAGGAAAATACAGTAAGATCTAGCTCCCGAAATTTCGGAAAAAATGTCGGGGACGATGGCGCTCGAAGTGCACACGGTCCTCGCAACTTTTTTCCAAATTTTCAGGGATGAAAGATATTGTGATTTTATTGCGGAATCCAAAGTTACAGCTGATTTGGAGATGTTTTGATCAGTGAAATTGTCGGACAAAGGTTGAATCAAGAGGGTTTCAAAAATTAGGGTTTTGACACTTAACCACTTAATTTTCAAAATTAAAGCATAGATATGAATTGATAATTTGTAATAGGAGGGTAGATCTGAAACAAGCATCAACATTTAGACATTTCACAAGCTTAATTACTAAAAAGAAAATTTAGGGTTTTTATGCAATCACCTCTAAAATTTTTGCAAAAGATCAAACATGGAAATGTAATCAAAGAATCAAATTTCAGATCTAACCATGAATAATCAGAAAGGATGTTCACGTCAGGTTCACCAAAATGTAAAGTGGAAAATCGCGATCGAACCCTAGTTGCTCTCCCCTCTTCCAACTCCAAGGAGAGAGAAGGGAGGTTCACTCTAGGGTTGATGGTTTTCACTTATGGGAGAGACTTTACATTCAAAAGAGGGGTTGAAACCCACAAGATCCAATCCCACACAATGCAAGATTGGATGCTAAATGTGTTTCAAGGGTTATGACAGCAAGGCTACCCTCTTTTGTAAAGAATGTGCATAGAAGAATTAAGCTAGGAATGCATAGAAAGTGAGAAAGATTCGCTTATAAACTGAGATAGGGATACAGTATGAAGCTGCGGACCTGGAATTAGCAGTAAAATGTCGATATGGCGTTGTCCTGCAAATTTGAGCGAAAGTTGCCGGGACGATGGCGCTCGAGCGCCACGGTCCTCCGAAAAATCCGCGAAACGAAGGGGGATCTGTTCGTCTCTGCACAAGGATTCCAGATCTTCAATTTCAGCCGCGTACCTGCAACCTACACACAGAAAAGCGAAGACGATTGGGGGGTTAGGGATTAGGGGTTTGCCTTTAGGTCAAACCCCGGTTTTGGAATTAACCAAGAAATGAGCAATGCTGTAAATGTAAATGTCTGTAATGTAAAACAAGTACTAATACCTTGTTGTAAGGATGTTTGTATCCTTATGTGCGAAGGTATAGATGTTGTATGTTGTAGTATTATGTTGTATGTAGCATGTAGTATGTGATCTCCTCTTCAATGGTTGAATCCTTGTCTTGAATGCAACACTTAGCCTTGAATGGAGACTTGAAATGATCAATTGCTTGAAGGAATGCTTGAATGCTTGAGTATAGTTTCCACGCTTTTTCCGTCATGTATGTATCTCTCCAAATGAGAGAGGAAAATGTAGTTTATATACTTGTCATTTAGGGCTGATAGACTGATTTTCCCGACCTTAGGCCGACCAGGAAAGATAATTTTCCAATTTGCAAACATAAAGACCCGAAGTCCAAAAGAGACCGGGCCCAAAATAGGACCCAGGGACCAGGGCGCTGGGCGCCATGGTCCTAGAGGACCAGGGCGCTGGGCGCTCTGGTCCCACCTCCCGGGACAGCAGGGTGCAAAGGAGGTTCAGGCCAGGGTGCAAGAAAATGCAGTTTTCAGTGTCATAATCAGGTTTCGGGGTCTCCATTCAGGTTGCGTGTTGCGTCACCATCGTGAAGACCGAAATGCAGTCGAAATTGCAAGTGTCACAATTTTAGGACGCTACAGATAGAAAAATGAGTAAAAAACTTACAATGAATACATATAAATATGTATAAATCACCATATACATATGCAATATATGAACACATGTGTATATACCTATTTTCATATATGCATATGAACATGCACTATGAACATATATGATGATGTAAACACATTTATATATATTAATATAAGAGCTTCACTATACATTTATTATATCAAAATAGGTATCACACCATGAAGCCGATTTGTATTTAAATGAAGGCTTAATGCTACTTGTAGTGTTTGTGAATTCATATCTAATGTCACTGGAAATCTCTTATACCACAACCCAACATTCTAAGTAAGCATTATGCTAAGTTGACTTTCTTGGCCATGACTAGTAAGCAATACACATAAAAGCAAACAATATAAACCAATGTGAAAGGTATGAAGGCTTTACCATTGCAAGTGTAACGTCCAACCTTAGTTAAGGATGCATCATTTGAATGTCAATAACTATTCTATAGTATCTTGGTTGCAGTCAGTTGTTACATCTGTTGGCATTCTGATGCAATTTTGTATGACCGATAAATGATATGGTTGTCATTGTTGGCAACATCGTCTCCTTAGTTTTCATAGTCCATAGGCTGTAAGTAAACTGGCAAGCAATGAGAAGACTGACAAGAAGTAAGGAGATCGGGTAGCAGTGAGTAAATTGGCAAGGAAGATGTCCACTGGCTAAGCAAAGAGCAAACCGGTATACAGGAAGAAATTGGCTAGACAGGTTTTGATTGGTACACTGAAAGAGTCGGTAACTGACAAACTGGTAATGTTCAGTTACGACCAGCTAAATCAAGATTCTTCTCTCGGTCAACCGATGGACTTATTGACATGTTCGACTATATTGACAAAGATTCCTGCATGATTTCTGAAGCGCAATTTAAGGCCTGACAATGTAATTTTGAAAGGTATGTTTTGGAGGGAAAAGTTGGCGATGGACTAAAGGGTCTATAAATACACATATATCATTCTTGAGATGGTTGTTGTTAAGGTGAATGAAGTCAATGTGAAAGTGGACACAGGGGGAGTTTTAGAGTTTGCAGAGCCAACTGACAGAGGATCAGTAGAGTGGGGGTTTCACCGAGTAGTGACTTAGGTGACAGAGGACCAATAGAGTGGGGGTTTCACCGAGCAGTGACTTAGGTGATAGAGGACCGATAGTGAAGAATTCAAGTACTAGCAAACCGATAGAAGGCAGAGCTGTGGAGAACAAGAACAACCGATGTAGACCTAGAGTGATACTTAATTGTGATCTAATCAGGCTAATGTGTAGCTTTTTGTATCTGATCATCCATCTGTTGCTTTTTAATAACTGCAACTTAAATCCCTTAACTGGGTGGACTTTAATAGGTCCCATTGTATAAATCCCTTAACCGGGTAACATCTTTATTGATGCACTAAGTCCTTTAACCAGGCTACCTTTAACAGGGTAAAGGCACTAATCGACCTTGATCAAAATCCCTTAACCGGGTGGCACCTAAACAACGTCTTTGTAATCTCCTAATAGGGATGGCTATTCACTGGGCATACTCTAGAAGAGTACAAATTTTGTGAGTTCCTACTCACACTGTGGTTTTCTCCCTATTGGGTTTCCACGAGATAAATTTGTGTGTCTTTGTGTATTTTTCATGTATGCTTAATCTTCTGCAGTAAATGTTTACATTGGTGAGTGGTTAATTAGTTCATGCTTAAAGTAAAAGTATCATTTAGTAAAAACCGGTAATGTACTGATTCACCCCTCCCCTCTCAGTACCGGTTGGGACTAACAACTGGTATCAGAGCTCAATTCCTCTGAAGTGAATCTTGACAGCTTGAGGATAAAGATCATGGAAGAGTACCAGTATCAGAAGCAGATTGATGAAGCCAATGAAATCATTGCTCAGCTAAAAGAGAGACTGATAAAATATCTTGCAAAAAGGAAGGAATTAGCTCAACAGCTAAATGAGAGTCAGGATATCATAGATCAACTCTTTGGACAAAGTGGATCTAAAGAAGCTGAAGAAGCAATCTCAGAACTCATGGAAAAGAACAAGAAGCTGACCGAAGAAATCACACATCTCAAAAGAGAACATGAAGGTCAGGCCCTGAGAATGATTGAGATACTGGAAGCTAGCAGAAGTGTTGATGAAAGAGAGGGGCAGAAGAGGATCTGTCAAAAGCTGAAAGAGCTAGGAGACATGTTAAAGATGCCTCGAGAGAAAATGATGCAATCATGATTGAGAAAGATGAAGAGATTCGAGTTCTCACTTAGGAAAATGAATACATACATAAACAACTGAATGACAATGCAAAAGAAAAGGAGAGGATGATGAAAGAGATTGAACAACTCAAGAGTGAGTTGAAAACTGAAAATGAGAGAAATGAGAAGCTAATAAAATTTAATGAAAGCTCTGAGAAGGTAGATAGACAGTTGAAGGCTCAGAGAAGAACAAAAGATACAACCGGTCTTAGTTACCTCAATTCAGGTCCTATGAAAACTGGAGAATCATCTAAATCCAAGAGGACGATAAAAGAAATCACTCAGAAGAAAGAGGTATCAAGTCTTCCAAATTCTCTTGTAATAATTGTGGAAAATCAGGTCATAAGACCAATGAATGTAGGAATAAACGAGTTAATCAAAAGAAGACTCTCACTTTTGATGGTTACTACCACAGTTGTCATAAGTATGGTCACACTGCTTATGAGTGTAGATCTCAATCAAGTAGTCTGTCAAAAGCAAAAATATTTAATGGACATTGCTTCACTTGAAATAAGCTTGGACACAGATCAAAAGAATGCAGGTTCAAGACAAAGGTGTCAAGACCACCGTTCAAACCGATTAGTCCTAACAAAAGGAGTAATCGGTTAAATGCCACCTGTTCCATGTGTGGTAATTTTGGTCATGTTGTTGAAACATGTAAAATGAGGATGGGTCAGAGAAACAATCCAGGACCATGGAGGACAACTGGTATGCCATGCTTTAACTTCCATAAGATTGGCCACCTAGCCAGAGAATGCAGAAGTCGATCCTACAACCGGTCTGTAGACAAGAATCGGTTTAGCAAGAAAAAGGAGAAAAATGACCTGAAAGGAAAGAAGACAACTGAAGAAATAAGAGATGAAATGAAAAAGAAATGGATCAAGAAGGATGAAGGAAAAAAAGGACAAGGATATTCTGAAACCATGTCATCATCCATCGGTGATGACAGTTCCACTTCTAACTAGGCATACCGATGCCCAGGGGGAGCACATATGGTAAGATTACTCTTGAATCCCCTCAACAAATGTAAGGATGTGTTTATTTGCATAGTTGTGATGCATAAAATTTTGTCTAAAATTTCTTAATTGAAGTTTGTCTTGTGAGTTATTTATTTGTGTATCGGTGAAGTCAAATCGGTGTACTTTAAGTTGTGAGCTTCAAATATGACCGTTGGATCCTAGCGTCGATAAATCTCAATGGATAAATAAGGAAATGGTAGTGCATTTTCATTTACCTAACTACTTGTGAATTTTCTTGAGCTCCTGTGTGTTCCAAGGCGATTTGAAAATTGCTAAGCTTTGTTTGTACGAAAAAAGAAATTCAAGTAGAGCGATAGTGGTGTTTGGTATGCCCTAGTAAAGGGTTTTCAACTGCATCTGAGAAAATATTGATTGAAGGTCATCATGGAAATGCAGTTATCGACTCGTGTGTTGGTTGAAGCTATCAAGGAACCCCAACCCGAGTTCAAGCTGCACCCGATGAAAGATGGTGAAATTGACAAGACCGATGCTTTATCATCTATGCCCTCTGGTGTATTGTTGGTAGAAGATATCACTCCTATATTCATTGCAAGCTCTAAGAACTTGGAGATAAGTTCATTCGAAGTGAGTGTAAAGGGTTCTGTGAAAATGATCAGTTGAAATCAGGGTTCCCACATCTGAAGACCAAGGGTTTGGCATATGTTGTAGACTTTCTCGATCGGTTTCATTGTGAATGGGTTAGATATGTATTGAGAAAGGTTCATGGTCAATTTTTATGGCTGGAAGACCATGTACCGATCAAGATCACAAAGAAGATGATTCAGAGAGTGACAGGGTTCAGTGTAACCGGTGAAGCATTAACCCTAAGAACGATTTCATCAATTGAAGTCACCCAGTTAACCAAATCTCGGTGTGATAGTAGAGCAATGACTATCACTCATATTGAGGATGCCGAAGTAAGATTTGCCTTTGCAGTGTTGGGTTATAGGGTATATCAATCAAGCCGGATGAACAGTGTGCCGAGCGGTGCCATCCATGCTGGATATCAGATTATCAAAGAAGATGCAACATATGATATATGCGAGATGATTCAAAGTCAGTTCATGGTGAACATGGAAAGAAAAAGGAAAGATAAGAAGCAATCCTTCAAATATGACTCTCTACTGGTATGTATATTTTTCTACGTGCTAGAATATTTTCCCAGTAAGGGTAATGTAGTATGGTCAGAGGAGAAACCTATCATAGTTCAGATAGGTGAAATGATTAGGGATCTAGGAGATAAATTTGGGGAAGCAATGTGGGGATATTTCAAGGAATTCCAAACTAGAATGCAAAAGAGGGAAATAATTCCAACCGGAATAGTGCAGAAATACAAGAACAACATTTATTTTCTTGTATATATAGATTGTTGTATTGTCCAAGAAGTTGAACCCATGAATTTTTGGGTTCCACCTATGGGGTATGAGGCTGTAGCAGATCTGGTTAAAATTCACATCAATATGCTTCTATCTAAACTGGTAGACTTGAAGGCAAAGGGGCTTGGAACATATGAGGCGAGCTCTAAAATAAAACAAGAACTTCAGGTGCCTATCATTAAAAGAAAAGTAAAGAAAATGATTGATATCCTTGACAAGAAATATGGAGGTGAAGCATTCGGTGCCACTACCTCCACTGGTGCAAGTGAGAAAATAGGGGTCACACCTGCCAAAGATGAAGAACTAACCAGTGGAAAGAAAAAAGTGACAAAAACAAAACCAAAGGGGACTGCAACAACTAAACTGACAACATACACAAAGGAAAAGAATCTAGGTACTCTGATATCTTCACCAAGCAAAGATACACCGGTAGGAGTAACTTACACCAAAAAGAGGAAGAGTGATCCAAAGCTCAATGAGGATAAGAAAGAAGGTGACACCGTATTATATGTGGAAATAAAGGAAGTTAGAAGAAGTGAAAGGAACAAAGCTCCAACAATTGATGAGATGGTGCATGACATCAAAGAATTTGGAGGTCTAGGAGGTGTTGGAAGGAGATATTCCATCAGTAACGAAAAAGACGAGGAAAATTGAGGAAGCTCTGATTTGAAACTTGAACAACTTTTGTAGAACTCCCAGTAAATTGTATGGCATAATCCCATCAGATTTGCTAGATCAAATTGAAGGAAGATGGAAGACTGCTCTAGCTACTGAAAAGGAACTCAGAATAAAAGCACTCATGGAAGTGCAACATGAATTAGATCTTGATCAAACTTCACTGGTGGCTAAAGCATGCATTTAGTATTTCAAAATAAGGAACAGAACTGGAAGAGTGGCAATAGGGGAAGTTAGAGAAGTGCAAGCTAAAGGTGTTGCCTTGTGGAAGGAAATTATGGATCAACAAAAGAAGGTTGAAGAAGAAATTGAACATGAAACTAAATAGGACAAAGGTGCAACTATCCTTGATAAAGGAAAAACTAAGGAAAAAGACTCCACTGAAGGATTTGATACGTTCACCATTGAGGACATCATAGGAAATGTTGTGTCAGACATCCCCAATCTGATAAAGGGTATTGAACAACTAGTTTATACTTCACCGGTGGAGGAAGCTGATAAAACTAAACTTTCCAATCAAGATGAAGTGTTAGTTGAAGACATTCCTTATGAGGATACACCTCGTAGAACCTTATTGTTACCGAAACCTAATCTCTCTCAAGAAGGAAAAGAGGAAGAACAAAAGACAAAGGAAGAGAAGAGAACAAAGGAAGGAAATGAGGAAGAGAAGAAAACAGAGGAAAGAAAAGAGGAAGAAAAGGAAGAGAAGAGAACAAAGGAAGGAAATGAGGAAGAGAAGAAAACAGAGGAAAGAAAAGAGGAAGAAAAGAAAGTAGAAGAATGAAAAGAGGAAGAAAAGAATACAGAGGAAGAGAAGAGAACAGAGGAAGGAAATGAGGAAGACAAGAAAAAAGAGGAAGGAAAAGAGGAAGGAACGAAATCAAAGGAAGGAAAAGAGGAAGAGAAGAAAGCAGAGGAAGGAAAAGAGGAAGAGAAGAAAATAAAGGATAACACAGTAGTGATGGATACCCCTCCAACAAAGAGGAAGTTAGACTTAGACAATGAAAGTGAAAAGAAAAAGGTAAGAATCATCACAACAACTAGCTCAGAAGTTGAGACTTTAGAAATGGAAGAAGGAATAGGGGAGGAAGAAGAAGGTGAATTGATCATTGATATAAAGAAAATGACCCCTAAACACTTGATGAAAGTCTCAGAAAAATTGAGAATCCAAGTTGAAAAGGTAAAACTAAGAGAGAAGAAAAAGAAGGCAAGAATCCTCACTTCTGCCAAAACAATTCTCTCCGATCTCATCCGGACATTGTAGTTGATGATACTGCACCCATTATTGATCAGTTGGATACTCTGGTTAAAGCAATCAGTTCAGAGGCAACCGATCTGGAGAAGGTTGCAGTAAGGTAATATGAAACAAAGCGAGGAGATAACCTAATGGAGCAGATAACAGTTGGAAAAATTGCTCTTTCAACCAGAACAAAAGAAGTTAAGACCATACTGCAGCAAGTTGGTCAACTACTGATGAAATCTTCAAACTTTCCTGTTTTAATCAAAGACTTAGACGATAAAAGAAATTAGATTCAAAAGGAGATTTAGGATCTGGTAAGCTCGTTTGATCCTCTTAGTAGTTCAACATCAACCTTTACTGGAAAAGTCAAAATGCTCAATCATAAAATTAGAAAGTTGAAAGATGAAAAAGACAAAAGAAGTCTTAGTTTGTTAGAGCTCCAGTGTTTTTTAGCACCAATTATTGATTTCATGCAACTGAACATTAATGAGGCAGACCGCCTAATTCATGCACCTGACTATAAGACAGTTGATGATATGGAGGTCTTAATTGCAGTATTACATGGCCACTTCACTACCATGAAACAAATTCAATATTCATGGGAATCTTCTCTAAAAGTGGCTCAAGAAAACTTTAAAGAGATTTTTACTTTATTTTGACAAATCTTCTTGGATAGTCTTTGCCATTGATGGCAAAAGGGGGAATTTTTAGAATTTTTGGAATCTTGTCAAGAACAGGGGCCATGGAACCGGCACAACAGTTGTAGAATTTGCCACCAATGCCAAAGGGGGAGTTTGTTGGCATTTTGATGTAAATTTGTATGACTAGTAAATGATATGGTTGTCATTGTTGGCAACATCATCTCCTTAGTCTTCACAGTCCATAGGCTGTAAGTAAACCGACAAGCAGTAGACCAGAAAGCAATGAGAAGATCGGCAAGCAGTAAGGAGATCGGGTAGCGGTGAGTAAATCGGCAAGGAAGATGTCCACCAGCTAAGCAAAGAGCAAACCAATATACCAACACCGGTTCACAACAAAGATGTCCACCAGCTAAGCAAAGAGAAAACCAATATACCAAGACCAGTTCAATTAAATCTATCATAGTCCGCATATGTCTTGGTTCACAGCTCAGTGTGTATCATCTTGGTGACTTGTCTTCTTCTGTAACCCACACCGGTGACCTTGGTGTTTACCGACTGGACTTTTCGGTAGTATTAACCAACTAGAGTATATAGAATGACTTTGGGCATAAAACTAATGACAACTTAGTAAATAGAAATAGATAGTGGGGGCCAAATATAGCAGAGAGGACCCGAGAGCATAAAATATCATTCTTAGAAATCACAATGCAAAAAGTGTTTGCTTATCATTCTTGCATTACAAAAGTGTTGGCATTATCATTCTTGCATTATAGAAGTGTTGGTGTTATCATTCTTGCATTATAGAAGGCTTGCAATATCATTCTAGAATCATTGAAGGTTTACATTATCATTTATTTTATTGTAGATAGCATCATCGTATCTGAGTTTGCATTACACAGAGCATTATCATATATGAACTTGAAATACAAAGAACATTGTTATAATAGAACTTGCATTTGTCAAGAATGCATACCAATTAGATTTGAGGGTTGATCAATCAAGAGTTTTGATTCAATGACATTATTAATTTAAAGGGAATGGAGTCAAGAGTGATAAGAGCCAATCTTCATCAAATTATATCATCGCACCAATCAAGTAGGTTTTGTAATTCTTTTCTTTATAATTTGAAATAAATAGGACAAATATAGATGGATTTAAATTCATTATTATAATGTTTTAGAGATATAACTTGAACATAAGCCTTCTTCTACATATGAAATAAAATTGAATAACAATACATTATGAAATAAAATAGAATGAATGGTGTATGCTTGGAATGTGGTATCAGCCTGCGATAGAGAAGAACACTTCAAACATACACATGAAACATTATGTTAGAGGTTAGAAATCAAAATCCAAAACCAAGAAGCTAACTTTGAAAAACCAAACTCTAAGAATGTTCCATGTTCCTCCATCTCTAAATATCCTCGAGATTCAAGGTGGCCCTCACTTGGAAGAGCACTTGATATCTTGGATGACAACCTAGAGAACAAGATTTAAATGATTCTAGGATCAAAATGGATGCAACTAAGATCCTAGTGAAAGCCAAGATGATGGATTCAGATAAAATGCAAGATACAAGACTAAATGCTTAAGATGATGAAGATATGAAACTAGGTTAATTCCAAATTGAAGATTAAATGCTACTAAATGAGTTAATTAAGCTAGAAAATGATATGCATTTAAGCTAAATGAAACTAAAATGCTATGAGATGAATGCTTGATGCTTGAAGATAACATGGAGAGCTCCTTAACTTGCAAAATGACTATAAGTTTGATGCACAAAAGACTTTTATTGTTTTGAAAAAGGGATGGACTCTATTTATAGGGAAAATAGGGCGATGGAGGCTTGAGAATGAATAATCTCAACAAGGGCCAGGATTGAAAGTTATCAATCCATGTGAGGGATTCAGTCCAATCTCAAGTTGACATATGTCACCTTGAGAGGGCTTGACAGGAGATGTAAGAGGCATTGAATGCCCGAGGAGACATGAAGGTTACCTTAGGAGGTAAGGTTATGGTTAGGTTAGTGGATAACCAATGGATAAAGCTTTTACCCAAGGGGTAAACACTTGTGCAAGGGTTAATAGGATAACTAGGGTCAAAGCCATGAGTGCTTGATGAGATCCTTGGGTTAGTTGAGGGTTAAGTTAGAGAGAAAGTCTCTAACCATGTGGGAAGGTTGAGTTAGCCATTAATGGTTAGGAAGACTTTGGGGACAGATTTGTAAGAGTCCTTCCAAATTTGGGGGAACTCAACAAGTTAGCTTGTTGAAGAAATAAAGTCTTAAATGCAATTAGAAGACTTTCTTCCAAATTTGAGAAGTGACCTCCTCAAATTTAGGGAAAGGACATGTTAGGAGTTGATTAGGCTAATTAAAAGGGTTTAGAAGAATCTAGAAGGCTCTAGAAGAGGTTTAGGAGGCAAGTGAGAGATGTAGGATTTTGTAAGTGGGTGAAGGAAAAAATAATTTAATTAAAATAAAATTAATTTATTTCAATTTTGGTTGCAACTTACATTTGTAGGATTTTGCAAGTGGGGGGATTTTTAAATAAATTTAGATTTATTTAAATGCAAAAGGGATTTTAATTAAATGTAGTTTTAATTGAAGTGGCTAGAGGGGGGATTTTAATTAAATATAAATTTAATTAAATGGCTATGATAGAAGAAGGGAAATATTAAACAAATATTTAATTTGATTAATAGACCAATTTAGAGAAATAGGGATATTAATTAAATCTTAATTTAATTAATTGGAATAAATAGGGATAATTAAATGAATAAAATTCACTTAATTTATTGTGCAACTTTTAGGTGTCTGCAAATAGTAAAACAAGCAAACTTCTTATGTTCTTTTATTGAAATATAAGAGTTAATCAAGCTTTTTGAAAATCCCTTTCACAAAAACCTAAAACATATTCAAATCAGTTACAATTATCCATGTCAAGGGAAAGAGACTGAAACACAAAGAAAACACTTAAAACATAAAACTAATTTTCAATCAACTAAAAGATTATTAGATTTACAACTAAAAAATAACAATAAATAAACACATTTGAGTATGTGTATGCATATATAGTATATCACATATATGTATACCTCGTATACATACATGTAATATACCTTCTTATATTTATAGTTTATTTAAATAAATTTCTTTTTATTTGTTATCTATTGTTTAAATTTGCTTCTCATATTTATTTTACTCTTTATCAATCTGAAAATGTATTTGTTTTTCATGAGATGTTTGCATTATGTCTTATCTTCATGCACATGAAATGAATGCATATGATCAACCATGTAGATGAAAGTAAAAACATTATATCAGAATAGCTATGTAGAATAATAAGTCGCTATGGATGCATATGAACAACCATGTAGATGAATACGTCATGATTGCATCAGAACAACCAAGTAGAATATGAATGCATATGAACAAGCATGTAGATGAATATGTCATCATTGCATGGGAACAACCATGTAGACTATAGAATTAGTGTAAATTACATATGAAATATGACCAAATACCACATCATAGGAAGGATGCATAGTAATAAGTTCATTGGCATGTGTTTGTATTATGTGTCATTAAGCTATGCTTTTGGTAAAGGGTGTCGAATATGGGTAAATAGAGAAGGATGATCCTCTTTTTGGAAAATCTACATTTTTTAAGTGCTTTAGCCAAAGTCCAGTTCATTGAAATAGATTAATTGTCTAGAAAAATTACTAAATATATTTATTTGCCATATCCTGATAATATGACATTTGCATTATCATATAGTAGATGTGCATGCAGATGTATCAGGTTGCACCATAATTTCTATCTTGCCATTGTTTCCTAGTAGCTAGGCTCTTCGTGCAAGGTCAGTGGTTCTTCATGTCAAGAAGAACTCTGGGGAAGCATAATTGCTTTATAGTTGAGAAGAAAAGTGCACGGTTCATGTTCCCATCCTCAGATTGCAAATAACTTGTGATTGGTAGCAAGAAAGAATAACTATATTATATGTATATTTTATATTTATTGTATATTGTATCTCATGATGGATCATTATCATTAATGACATATGCACCAATGTTGTAATAATATTTTATGTATATACGCTATCCTGAAATGAGCACTAGAACTCCAAGTTGTATTTCACTAGTAATTGTTAGTTATGGATTTTCCAATTGAATTATATTTGTTGATGTGTTAAATGAGCAATTAATTTTATTTATGTGAGATATTAAGGGTAAAGACATTGGAATTTTTAACTCGGTCATATGCATCATTAAGCTTCTTTATGAAACACAAGCAATAGTATGAGATAATAACATGATCCTAAGCTAAGGCTTACTATCACCTTTTTAAGGTCTAGGTGGTCTTGTGTTTTTTTTAATGACCACATAGCATAATTTGGAAACTTATCCTTGAAACATGGAGGAACCATGGTTTAAAATTTACAACTTGACTTATGGATGGAGATGTGATTTGAAAATTATGTTACCACTACACAGCCATGGTTTCACCAAATAGTTACACATTTTATCTTTAAAATTTTAGGTAATTAATTAAAATACTCTTGAAAAAAATAAGATTATTTACCCAAAAAATTCTCTTAAGAATTTTGAATAACGAACATTTAAAAAAATAACCATATGACTAAATGGGAACCACAAACAAGGAAGCATGAACTTTATTATTTATATGTATTACTTAGTTTTTATACATAATGATTTTGTACATTAATATTATCTTTCAATTGGGAACCACCTCATGATTTTTTTTGTTATTTATTTTCATATATTTGTAGGGCATCCACACCATCTTACCCTTATTTTGTAGAGTATACACTTGAAAACTCATGAAATTTTAGGTATGCAATATGTTGTGATAGTGTGCAGAAGCATAAAACTATTAAAAATGTACACGTGAATTTGCGAATGAGCATTTTTTGTGGCCAAAATATCACTTGAAAATAAATATTCCTTTGAATCATATGTATGAACTTTGTTGGAAATATAAGGGATACAATTAAACCTAGTATCTTGCATCCTCTTACTTGCTTTCCTAGTGCTCAAAGAGTCTTATTTGTATTTGAAAAGATGTTGAGGTGCGAAGAACGCTTCCAACACTAATCAATTCAAGAGACTGAATGCAAAACTTCTTTAAACCCTTAACACAACAACTTAGATGCACATTAAAATAAAAGTACAGATTAAAAAACAATTTAAACCATAATACCAATATTTATGTGGGAAAACCCTTATGGGAAAAATCCACACTCCAAAATACAAAGCTCAATTGTATTACTAGGAACAAGTGTTATGATACAATGCAAAGAACTAATGCTCTACAAACAATAATTACAATAACATAGAATTCTGGTGTCATTTCGATAGCGCAACAATGTCTTAAAAAATATCAACTCAAGGTCATACAAAATACTTTAAGGCACCGAGTATTTTGTAATGCCTGCCAAAATACCCTAGAGAAAGTAACTAAACTAACTAACAAATAGAGATAATTTTTCTTTAAAATATATCTACTAAGTATCACATAGAGAACTATCATAACTTCATTTCTTAGATTAACTTCACAAGAATGCATAAATCAGTATGAACATAACCATAACTAATTACAACATATAACACAAGCAGAAATAAAATCTTAACCATTATCATCTCAAATGTACATCTATCTTTTCATTCTTTTTGTAGGGTATCTTAACGCCACTACTTGCTAACAACATATCAATAACACATCCGTATCATGACATCAATAACATTCATTCCATTTAAGATCTACTCAATACTTTTCCTATCAATAATTTATAAGATTTCAATGCATATTATCATATCCCCGTTAACTAAGTTTATTTTAAAACACCAAATCAATGTTCCTATTTCCCATCTTTATACATTAATCACTTATCACATCATAAATCTAAATGCCTTTATCCTTCTCCTACATATGGAACTAGATTATTTCCTTAAGAAAATCCATCACACATCTCATCAAGGTTACTATCCATATATAAATTCAAGGCTATAACAACAAGAACTTATTTACTTCCAAATAGGATTCCATGCTACCAAATAAATACAAGGGTCATATGCTACTACAAGAATAAACATAATCTAATCATTTTATTCCCTAAATCAACATAGAATCTAATTCCCAACATAATGAACATTTCTACAACATGAACCAAATAATAATGCTTCATCTTATTACAAGATCATGTTTTCTACATCATCAAGTCCTAATAAATAAGAGTAGATGGAACAAGCACATAGTCTTTTTGCTATATCACATCATAATGCCTAGTATTAATACAAGTTGCAAAAGTACATATTCATATTCTACATTTATAGGTCATCATGATACAATTTTATCCCCAATACCTTGAAATCAGCTCCATAGGTCATTCGCATAATGAAGTGTCATTGAGTCCATACAAATGTACAACTACTCATTCATTTCCATATCCCAAGGATAACTAACACTAAAGTTTAACATTTTTCAAATTAAGGCATACATGATTGTTAACATATTTACTACCATTCACAAGATAAACATAAGATATTCCAATCATATCACTCAATCATTTAATTCCTTTCTAATCTAGAATTACATATACAATGAGTATCCATTTACAACAATCTCATCTAATATATCTCATTCTAAATTCAATCTATTACAAGTCCTATTTTACATGTTCCCAAGATACTGACTACATAGTCTTCTTTACAATTAATTCTTTCTTGAGTTACAGACCACATGATATCAATTCTAATTACATAGATTATGCTTTGAGATCCATCCACACGATGAGATAATATAAATATATGTCCACACGTGCAAGCATCCAAAGAAGAACTTCCCAATGGAAGAAGGTATCAAGCCACCCGACCATGTGGAACCAAATAGGAACCACCCTCCATGCTAGGAGATGACATGGGGTTCCAACTCTCACTCGAGACCTAGGCTGACACCTAACAACCAAGGGACTCAACATGAAAACAAGAGTAAGATAACCAAGTCACTTCACAAGGCTAAACATAAATCAATAAAATTCTCCCAGAGGCGTAACACAAATCACGATATAAGGACCATGGTCACATGTAGGAGTGGAGTGTCATCACATGCTATCATCACAAAGAAGGGAACAATGCCTAACCATGATAGACACATCACTATGTGTTATCCTCACAAAGAAGGTAAATCCACACCCATAGTAGTCATGCATGCTATCCTCACATAGAAGAGTAATCCATACTCCTGATATACATACAATCTACTCTCACATAGAAGGGGGAAACCAATCCTTGATAGACATGTGGAGCCATCTCAACCTATGTGAGAACAAGGGAGATTAGCTTGCCATCTCAATGACCTCAAACCAATTATTGTCTTATTAAGTGAATCCCAACCCAATCAATTAATTTATAATGTTATCACTTGTTTACATCAAGGAAACTTCCAAAGTGCCTTGACGGTCTAGGTTCTAAGCAACCTATCTCACTTGACACTGGTCATCACATGAAAGCCCACTCCTCCTATCCATATGCCAAGACCTTAGGCTGTAACATATATCAAAATAACACATCACAACAATGTCATGAAGGCTCAAAAATGACATAAACACAGTCACAACATTATTGATACAATCTGAAGTATAAGGTGAAACATACAACTAAAGACCGAGCAAGAGCCTCCACCAAAACAATGCAATAATGAACCAAAGCATAAACATGAGATCAAAGACTAATCCAAAATAAATTCCAATCCTTAACAGTGAGGCAATATCATCCCACTGGAGCTCTCATAAACATTCCTCAACAACGAGGCATTTTTCCTCTCATTGGAGCAAACCAACGTAAGATCGATATCCTCGATAGTAAGGCACAAATCCTCTTACCGGAGAATAAAACCAACACAAATAGATCAAGATGACTTCATGAAACCTCTTAGGAACTCAATGCAATCACCAAATGCTTATAGTAAATGCCCAAAGTTAGACTCCCCAATCATAGTGACGAAAATGGCAAATCCCTACACCCCAGAGCAGTTCAACGCTCCTGGAAACTAGATTAGCATTCTTGGAAGCTAAATTGGCGTTTGTGTCATTATTATAGTGTTTTGGGTCTTAGGAATGACTTTCTAGATCTTAAGATTAGTATTTTGGGTTTTTGAACCAAAAATGAAGGAAAAAGGGGTATAAAAGGTATCAAACTTGCCAAAAAATGCATGGGAACTCACGTGTGGCCAAGAAACCCTCCCAGCCAGAAGGTCCAGGAGGGTGAAATAACATCAAGAAAACACAAGAACAAAACATTATGTAGATACAAAGAACAACTGACATAAATCCTCGGTCACAAACGCTCTCAAATATGCCCAAAACTTCACCAAACCTTGAACAAAACTCGGGGAGATGCAATTAAGCCAAAAGGGATACAAATAACCTTTTCAAAGAGGATTCTAATGCTCATAAAATACTCGTGCCACTTACAGAAAAGACAATGAAGGAAAATAAATCCTTGAGAGTTCCTAGAAGCAACTCTCGACAACTCACATTCACACCAATTGTAGAAAAATCACAGAATCTAAAGGAGATGCTGAAACTTATAAGGAAATACAAATAGCATTCTAAAAGCTTATAAAAATCAATCTAAATAAAAAGGCGAGGAAATACAGACTTGGGAATGACAGGTGTTGAATATACATCCCCAACAACTCCCAAAATTCTAGATTTAACAATACTTCAAATACATGAACCTTCATTCATAATTTCTTTCTCGAATAAAATTGAAATCTTACAATCATAAATATCCATTCCACAATCAATTTTTCCATAGACACATAACAAAAAATATTTTCAAATTAAATTACAAAGAGAAGCAAGCTGGAACCTGGAAATCAAAACCAAAGGAAGAAATAATTGATGAAGAGCAATCAAAATCCAACAACTCCAATCAATAATCTTCAATCTCCACTTCCAACGATTCAAACCAAGATCCAAACAAGATTCAAAAGCTTCAACCAAAAATAGCAGAGATGTCAAACCACAACAACGCATATAAAATCCAATTAAATAAAAAATTAAACTCCAAACCATAGAAATCAACCGACCAATCAGAAAATTCCAATAAACTATATATTATACCTACCATGCACAATACCGAGGTAAATATTATTTAATATCATTATCTGCTTATCTCTATGAAATCAACCAATCAAGAAAGAGGGTAGGTAACCTATATTATGTCCGGTTATGCAAATAATATCAAGGTAGTAATATAATTATGAATGGGATGCTAATAAATCAAAACCCACTAGAAATTAATTAAACAAAAAGATTGTATAAATAGAAACTAATAAAATCATATCAACAATAAATCATAATCATTAAATAATTAATAAATCAATAAATAATTGATACAAATCAATTAAACATTAAATCAAATAAATCAATTAATTAATAAATAAATAATCATTAAACAATAAATACATGACAAATCAAGTAAATTAATAAATCAAATAATTATAAAATATCAACAATGATTTAAATAATCAGTTAAACACTAAATCATCAAAACCATTTAAATTAAATAAAAGAATAAACTAAAGTAAAATAAGATAAACATTAGAACCCAATAAATAAATAATAAATCATCATTTAATAATATTAATATCTTAATATAACCACTTAATAAACTATGCAATAAAATCAATTATTGACTTAATTAAACAATCATACTCACAAGATCACATGGCAAGGGTCCTAACAATTGCGATGCGCCACAAGACAAAACTAACATGGCTCAATTGACAAGGTGACAACTTAATCCTAGAGTGTGCGAGGGAAACACATGCCATCTCCAACAACTTGCCATTGGGATAAAGACACACTCAGACTTGTGAGACCAGGTGGAGTCAATGTCTAGTACCTGCAATCCTGCATCCACCACTAAATGTAAAACAACATATATACAACACATATACATCATAAATGGTTAGGCAAGTGATAGGGAATCACAATGTCATATCATGCTAGTAATAAGTGATATGACATTGTCTCTAATCACAAAGACACTAGAAGACAATCACAACACCGTTGCATCAACTCAATCATCATAATCATAGAGTAGGGTTAGCGTAATCATAATGTCATCAACATCTCGTAAGAAATATGATTCATCATGAATAATGAACACATATAAACCATCAAATACAGATCCATCATCATCCATTACAATCGTGGAATAGAGTTAGTACATAGCATGATACCATCAAATCATCATAAAGTAGATTAAGCTAGATCAATATAATCCCTTGATACACAAAAGATAAGATAAATCAGGGAGGGGCATTACGTATTTGTGATCTCACATATGAAGAGTAGGCACCCATGGATTCCAAAACCATCTCTAATGCCTAGGTGGAGAGTGGTGTCCAAAACAACAACTACAATAAATTAGATACATTGCACATAGGAATTTCCAAAACCAACACCTACCTCTTCATCAATGGTCAACTTGCCACATGCAAGGCACCTTCTTCATAGAAACTACTAAATCCAAGAATAGGTGTTTCCCTATCCACATAGCCACCTATCAGATATGAAATCTTACACATTCCTTACATTAATTAGAAACTCCCACAATTAACTCTTAAAACTCATAAAACAATCGTAGTTGGTTGTCATAGATTGTCATATAACCGACATAGCAGCTTACGACACTTTCCATGTAAAATATGGGTCCTCCAAGGTGGGCACCAACTTCATAGGAAATAGGAACTTTTCACAGTCATCACCTTCCATGTAGGATGACACCTCACCAAGAGGCCCCACAAAGTGACATGACAAATAGAAGTTAGCAACATGTATGCATAAAATAATTTAGTAAATGATCATCAGGCCTCTAACTTTGAGACGCCTTAATCCCAAACAAAATAAAGTATCATTTGATTCATAAGATTGATCACCCTTTTTAGTCAATATTTTAATGATGTCTTGATTTGTCTAACTTTTGTTAGGTAGTTAAAAATGAAGTGAACGGCCTAAGAATCTTTTCTAAATTTAGTAATAGAGCATATGGTACCATGAACAAATGATGTGTAAATAGCTTGTGAACAATTGAGAAAATGTTTACTTCAATTCTTTTTCCCACTACTGTGGATACAACTCTTTATTTCTAACAAACATTGACAAGATCATTGAATTCTACCATTATACAACCATTACCAATTTAAAAAACTTTATGCCATTCCATTTGAACATGATATAAAAACAAGTAGTAGAGACAAGAAGTTAGGTAAATGTTGATGAGCTTGAAATTCAAGTTTTATATGTCTAAGAGACTGTGATGGAAATTGAGATATGGTTCACATCCTCCCTACAATGTCACTACTTGCATAAAAGGACACCTTCAAATTCAAAATAAGGATCTCCTGGAATTATCTCCATTCCAAGGATATATATAGAAAGAAAGACAAATATGGTTAATAAAAATGATAATGCTTCCGATATAAGTAAAATGCATTTTCCAATAGGTTTTGTAGTTGATAATCACAATATAACCAACTATAACAACATACATCTAGACAACTATGGCTAATGTAAACGATAATGCTTTCAATAATTGAAATACGTTTATTGATGGATATGTGGTTGATAATCACAATATAACCAATCATAACAACAATAGTTACTTGGAATATTTGTCTAAATGATGTCTTGTTATTAGAGTTCAAATCTATCTCCTTGTAAATAACTATCACCGAATTTTGTATTCAGATGGAAAGCATAATTATTTCTTGGTACATCTAGCTAACATCTTTTGATGAAAATAAATACAATAAAACACCACAATCTCATAAAATTTTATATAACTATAAACTATCACATTTACAAATATCATGTTATATATTGTCAAATAAATTGAGATCAAATGGTAAAAACATTAGGCTCTCTAAAGTAGGAAAACCTTTACGAAAAAACTCTCACTTTAAAACATTAAGCTCAATTTTATTATCAATAGCAAGTGTTGCAATACAATGCATAAAGCCAATGCTCTACAAGAGAAATTACAACAACAACAAAAATATGGAGTAATTTTGGCAGTGTCACAACATCTTAGAAAAATATCAGCAAGTATTTATAGATCTCACATATGAAGAGTAGGCACCCATGGATTCCAAAGCTATCTCTAATGCCCAGGTGGAAAGTGGTGTCCAAAACAAGAACTATCATAAAGAAGACACATTGCACATAGCAATTTCCAAAACCAACACTTGCCTCTTCATCAATGGTCAACTTGCCACTAGCAAGGCACCTTCTTCATAGCAACTACCAAGTCGAAGAATAGGTCTTTCCCTATCCACATAGCCACCTATTAGATATGAAATTTTACACATTCCTTACATTAATTAGAAACTTCCACAATAAACTCTTACAACTCATAAAACTGTCATAGTTTCTCATAGAACCGGCATAAAAATTTATAACACTTTCCATGTAAAATATGGGTCCTCCAAGTTGGGCAGCAACTTCCTAGGAAATAGGAACTTTTTATAGTCATCCCTTGCCATGTAGGATGACACCTCACCAAGAGGTCCCATAAAGTGATATGACAAAATAGAAGTTATCAACATATACGCATCAAATAATTTTGTAAATGATCATCGTGACTCTAAGTTTGAAACACCTTAATCCCAACAACATTATCATTTGATTCATAAGATTGATCGCCCTTTTTAGTCAACTTATTTTAATGATGTCTTGATTTGAACTTTTGTGAGGTTGTTAAACATGAAGAGAACGGGCTAAGAATCTTTTCTAAAGTTAGTAATAGAGATTTTGGTACCATGAACAAATGATGTGTCAATAACTCGTGAACAATTGAGCAAATGTTTACTTCAATGCTTTTTCCCACTACTGTGGAGACAACTCTTTATTTCTAACAAACATTGACAAGATCATTGAATGCTACCATTATACAATCATTACCAATTTAAAAAAATTTATTCCATTCCATTTGATCATGATATAAAAATAAGTAGTAGAGACAAGAAGTTAGGTAAATGTTGATGAGCTTGAAATTCAAGTTTTATATGTCTAAGAGCTTGTGATGGAAATTGAGATATGGTTCACATCCTCCCTACAATGTCACTACTTGCATAAAAGACACCTTCAAATTCAAAATAAGGATCTCCTGGAATTATCTCCATTCCAAGGATATATATAGAAAAAAAGACAAATATGGTTAATAAAAATGATAATGCTTCCGATATAAGTGAAATGCATTTTCCAATAGGTTTTGTAGTTGATAATCACAATATAACCAACTATAACAACATACATCTAGACAACTATGGCTAATGTAAACGATAATGCTTGCTTGAAATACGTTTTTTGATGGATATGTGGTTGATAATCACAATATAACCAATCATAACAATAATAGTTACATGGAATATTTGTCTAAATGATGTCTTGTTATTAGATTTCAAATCTATCTCCTTGTAAATAACTATCACCGCATTTTGTATTCAGATGGAAAGCATAATTATTTCTTGGTACATCTTGCTAACATCTTTTGATGAAAATAAATACAATAAAACATCACAATCTCATTAAATTTTATATAACTAAAAACTATCACATTTACAAATATCATGTTATATATTGTCAAATAAATTGAGATCAAATGGTAAAAACATTAGGCTCTCTAAAGTAGGAAAACCTTTACGAAAAAACTCAAACTTTAAAACATAGAGCTCAATTGTATTATCAACAACAAGTGTTACAATACAATGCATAAAGCCAATGCTCTACAAGAGAAATTACAACAACAAAAAAATATGGAGTAATTTTGGTAGTGTCACAGCATCTTAGAAAAATATCAACAAGTATTTATAGATCTCACATATGAAGAGTAGGCACCCATGGATTCCAGAGCTATCTCCAATGCCTGGGTGGAAAGTGGTGTCCAAAACAAGAACTATCATAAATAAGACACATTGCACATAGCAATTTCCAAAACCAACACCTGCCTCTTCATCAATGGTCAACTTGCCACATGCAAGGCACCTTCTTCATATCAACTACTAAGTCAAAGAATAGGTGTTTCCCTATCCACATAGCCACCTATTAGATATGAAATTTTACACATTCCTTACATTAATTAGAAACTTCCACAAACAACTCTTACAACTCATAAAACTGTCATAGTTTCTCATAGAACCGACATAAAAATTTATGACACTTTCCATGTAAAATATGGGTCCTCCAAGTTGGGCACCAACTTCCTAGGAAATAGGAACTTTTCATAGTCATCACCTGCCATGTAGGATGACACCTCACCAAGAGGTCCCATAAAGTGATATGACAAAATAGAAGTTATCAACATATACGCATCAAATAATTTTGTAAATGATCATCACGACTCTAAGTTTGAAACACCTTAATCCCAACAACATTATCATTTGATTCATAAGATTGATCGCCCTTTTTAATCAACTTATTTTAATGATGTCTTGATTTGAACTTTTGTGAGGTTGTTAAACATGAAGTGAACGGGCTAAGAATCTTTTCTAAAGTTGGTAATAGAGATTTTGGTACCATGAACAAATGAGCAAATGTTTACTTCAATGCTTTTTCTCACTACTGTGGAGACAACTCTTTATTTCTAACAAACATTGACAAGATCATTGAATTCTACCATTATACAACCATTACCAATTTAAAAAACTTTATGCCATTCCATTTGAACATGATATAAAAATAAGTAGTAGAGACAAGAAGTTAGGTAAATGTTGATGAGCTTGAAATTCAAGTTTTATATGTCTAAGAGCCTGTGATGGAAATTGAGATATGGTTCACATCCTCCCTACAATGTCACCACTTGCATAAAAGGACACCTTCAAATTCAAAATAAGGAACTCCTTGAATTATCTCGATTCCAAGGATATATATAGAAAGAAAGACAATTATGGTTAATAAAAATGATAATGCTTCCAATATAAGTGAAATGTATTTTCCAATAGGTTTTGTAGTTGATAATCACAATATAACCAACTATAACAACATACATATAGACAACTATGGCTAATGGAAATGATAATGCTTGCAATAATTGAAATGCGTTTTTTGATGGATATGTGGTTGATAATCACAATATAACCAATTATAACAACAACACTTACTTGGAAGATTTGTCTAAATGATGTCTTGTTATTAGATTTTAAATTTATCTCCTTGTAAGTAACTATCATTGCATTTTGTTTTCAGATGGAGAGCATAATTATTTCTTGGTACATCTAGCTAACATCTTTTGATGAAAATAAATACAATAAAACATCACAATCTCATAAAAGTTTATATAACTAAAAACTATCACATTTACAAATATCATGTTATATATTGTCGAATAAATTGAGATCAAATGGTAAAAACATTAGGCTCTCTAAAGTAGGAAAACCTTTACGAAAAAACTCTTTTTAAAACATCGAGCTAAATTGTATTATCAACAACAAGTGTTACAATACAATGCATAAAGCCAATGCTCTACATGAGTAATTACAACAACAAAAAATTATGGAGTAATTTTGGCAGTGTTACAACATCTTAGAAAAATATCAACTTGTCATTCAAAACACTCTAAAGAATCAATTATTTATAGAGCTCACCTATGACGAGTAGACACCATGGTTTCCAAAATTATCTCCAATGCCTAAGTGGTAAAGTGGTGTCTAAAATAACAATATGTCATAAACAAGAGACGAACTACAAAATAATTTCCAAAACCAACACCTGGCTCTTCATCAACAGTTAACTTGCAACATGCAAGACACCTTCTACATATCAATTGCTAAATACAAGAATAGGTTTCTCTATGCACATAGCCACCCATCAAATATGAACTCAAACACATTCCTAACATGAATTAGAAATTTTTACAATTAAATATTACAACTTATAAAACTGTCATACCAAGTTGTCGTACTTTATCATAGAACTAACATAGCAACTTATGACACTCGTCAGTGCCTAAAATAGGTCCTCCAAGGTGGGCACCAAATTCTTAAAAATAGGAACTTTGCCAATCATCACTTGCCATGTAGGTGACACCTCACCAAGAGGTCTCACAAAGTGATATGACAAAATAGAAGTTAGCAACTTTAGATATAATAAATATATGCATAAAATAATTAAATAAATTATCTTTAGGACTCTAAGACTAAGACACCTTAATCCCAACAACAGTTAACATCATTTGATTCATAAGCTTGATCACCCTTTTCAATCATTATTTTAATGATGTCTTGATTTGTCTAACTTTTGTTACGTTGTTAAAAATGAAGTGAAGGCCTAAGAATCTTTGCTAAAGTTAGTAATAGAGCATTTCGTACCATGAACAAATGACGTGCAAATAGCTTGTGAAGAATTCAACAAATGTTTCCTTCAATGCGTTTTCCCACTAGTGTGGAGACAATTCTTTATTTCTAACAAATATTGACAAGATCATTGAAGCCTACCATTCTACAACCATTACCAATTTAAGAAACTATATGCCACCCTATTTGAACATGATATAAAAAATTAGTAGAGACAAGAAGTTAGGCAAATGTTGATGAGTTTGAATTTCAAGTTCTATATAAATCTAAGAGCCTATGATGGAAATTGAGATATGATTCACATCCACCATATAATGTCAAGACTTACATAAAAGGCCAACCTCCAATTCAACATAAGGATTTCCTTGAATTAGCTCCATTCCAAGGATATATATAGAAAGAAAGACAACTATGGTTTATAAAAATAACAATGCTTGCTATAATTGAAATGTATTTTCAAGTGGGTTTTGTAGTTGATAATCACAATATAGCCAACTATAACAACATCCATCTAGACAACTATGGTTAATGGAAATGTTTGCATTAATTGAAATACATTTTTTGATGGGTATGTGGTTGATAATCACAATATAGCCAGATATAACAAAAACAATTACTCGAAAGATTTGTCCAAATGATGTCTTGTTATTAGATTTTCAATTTATCTCCTTGTAAATAACTGCCAATACATTTTGTTTTCAAGTGGAGAACATAATTGTTCCTTGGTACACCTAGACAACATCTTTTCATAAAATAAACACAATAAAACATCACAATCTCACAAAAGTTTATATAATTGAAAACTATCACATATACAAATATCATGTTATATATTGTCGAATCAAATAAATTCAAATAGTAAAAACATTAGGCTCTCTAAAGTAGAAACATAATCATTCAAATAAATCAATGAAATTGTGACATCCTCCTAAATGTGACCTTAAAAATCAATGAAATTGTGACATCCTCTTAGATGTGACCTTAACTTCAATGGAAGTGACATACAAGTCAAAAGATGAGTATAACTTTCCTCCTAGATTGCACGAGGTCACTAGGAGCCTTGGATAATTGTAGACAACATTAGGGTTCTCAAAACCCTCAAAATATATTGTTGGAAAGTGTACCACATGGAAGCTTTGTAAACACCTTCCTAATTTTAGTACAAACTTATTAAAGCGCATAAAATCGTAGTTATTAATCTGAGATGAACAGAAGGTCACCTGATTTTGCGCGTGAGCTTTTCACATGTCCACGGGGGATTCCCGTGCGGAGCCCACCAACATGAAACAAGATCCCTGTTTACCTGGGGCCAAAGGCTGACCGGCAGGTGCCCGTTAGGTAATAAAGTAAACCCAGTACACGTCCCTTTCAACATTATTATTGCCTGTGACCCCACAGCCCCCTGCTAACTTAGCAGGTGGTTATATTATTCTACAAAACCGTAATTTTCGCCAGTAAAGTTCCGGGTCTCTTCTTCCCCGCTCAATTTTAAAGCCATTAAAAGTCTGTTACTCCCAAAGTACCTTTTTTAAATTAATATTAATAAATCTCTGAGTCAGCGTACCTAGTACCTATGCCTATGGGGACTCGAACCGGCGACCACCTGCAATTTATAATTAAGCATCATCCAAGGCATATACCACGTAGACAGTTTATTCTCCAATGGTGTGCGCACGCGTGGAAATTAGCACAAATTAGCACAGAAGCCCACGTCCTGCCTCTGTATCACGTTTTGCTTTAGGTTCCTACCTAATTTCTTTCCCCATGCTTTTTACCGTCTGTTGTCGTAGCTGGAATTGGGACACCGCGCCGGGCGGTGCTGTCAAACGACGGTAACGGAGCTCGGATGCAGTGCAAAAAGGCTTAAACAATGACACATTTTCTTACATACACATACTGCGCACTATTTCCGCTCTTGTTCTCATTTCGTCTCTAAACGGATCTCGATTCCATTTTCTTCAGATCGAGTGGAGTTGCTTCTGTAATGTGACGGGAAATCCACGGCTTTTGGAAACGCGAGCAGCATCAGAGGAAAAATGGTTCGGTAGATGTTAGTTTTTTTTCAACCAGAGGTCTGCATTTGTATTTTCTTTTGCTGCTTTACAATTTAGTACTTAGTAAGTGCGCCAGTAGATTCTTGTGCGGTGTGATTTTTTGTATTTCTTTCAAAGCTTTAGGACAGCTCACGGTTGTCCGCCTCTCAAATGTACATACATACACGCCAAAGGTGTCTTTTCTTTATGTTATGATGCTAAGATTCCAAGTGCGCGTTAGGCTTTACAAAAGTAGAAGCAAGCTCCCTTTCCTGATTTACTTGACCTCAGAAAAGGATTGATGCTTGAATTTTAGATGGCCGAAAGTAACTGCTCAAATAATTTGTGCTCCATCAATCACACATCAAGTTTATATTTGGCATGTAACTAACTTCTTTTCCATCTGTCGGCTGAGCTATGTAATTTCCGCCGTGTGGAACTTGGATATTCCTCTGTGTGAAATGTATATATTCTTCTCTGTGAAAAACAGGCCCACTTTTCTTTTTCTCTTCATAATTGCTTAACAGTGCTTCTAACCTTCAATCCTTGGAATCTTCCCTTCTCATAATGTTGCAGAGAACGTTAGGTTTCAAAGCTAGGTTAAAGGAGCAAGATCCAGATAAAACTGCATTTTCTACCTTAATAAAATTGTTAATCATCGCGAGTCGATTCAGCACTAAATGTAAGTTTAGCAGGTAGTTTAAACAGTGAATGTAAAAATCTGTTAAAGGGTAAGTCGATTGAGCGCAACAGAAATTTTGAAAAGATACTGCAGGTATAGATAATCGCGCTCGCGTGTATATTCTAGTAATTCACCATCTGGTTTATCGACACAACATTTCACGGGGGGTAAATATATGTTTTATCCGGACGATAGGGTTGCCCGTTCACATTGATTATTGTGTTGAAGGAATAAAATATTGAATTAACATGTGAGTGGCTCTCTTTACAATGGTATGAGTAAATACATTTTTAAACAAATCACATTTAATTTATTAACTTTATAAACAAAAAAGTGTGGTTTTTAGTTCTTAATACTTCCACTCATTAAGGGGCTCTTAACCCGAAATAGGTTTGAACTTAGCGTTTGGTCTCTAGGTTCTCTCTCTTTCCTAAGAAAATAGTTTTTTTATATATATTTATAATTAATATATTTATATTCCATCTATTTTCTTTGTTTATTATTATCTTGTTTAAAAAGGCAATCTTAAACTCATTTATCATTGTTAGTTCACAAGCCTAGAAACATGTCATTTGTCAAGTGGGCCTCATTGTAAAGACACCGTCCCTAGTAAAGTTTGTACTAGTTCTATTTTATTAGGTAGATGCATGTCGTGGTCTTATTACACATTATTTATCATGTATTATTATGATTTTTATTTATTTTGTTATACTTATAAAACATATTATTTTTTACGAGAGCTCCAGAACTTGCCTAGTAACTGCACAGCCATATTATTTTGTGATACTTTGAAAAAAAAAACATTGTTTTAAAGCTAGGCGAGTTTCCTTGGAAGATTTCAAAGGAGATTGCTTTCTCAAAGGGAATAAGACCCCAATTTAAAAGTTCATAAGAACATTGTTTTGCCTTAAAATCTTACAAGAAAGTTGTTTTTAAAAGGTAATGAAATCTCTTTGCCAAAACCAATGAGAAAATTGTGTTTTCGCATTCACTTTCTTCGTTGCAGAAATTACAAGGTAATTGCTTTTACCAAAGAGATATAAAGACTTCTTTTCTTGATGCCCACATTTTTAATGATGGAGGGAATATGATATACCTCATGTAGGTGTCCACAATGATACTGTTTTGGCTACATATAACTTTTGTACTTTGGAAGCCTACAAAGATTTTTTTTTTTCCGTTTGTCTTCCCCACTTGTGTAAGCCAACTAAGGAGGCTTTTTCTAAGGGATATGAGAGCCTGGATCTCTTTTTTCAAAGAGAGGAGACTTTCCTTGCGGAGATTGTTTTTTTTTTCATGGGAAAGAAACATTCTTTCCAGAAATCCGCAAAGAAATTATTTTTCCTTTCAACTACGTGTATAATTCTATCCTTGTGTAATTTTGACACTACCATAATAAAACGTAAAATATACGTAATCTTTTTTCCTAATTTTCTGATGTGTCATCTAAATAATTCAATGCAAATTAAATTTGCTTCACATCAGTTTGCCCATGATGTCAGTCATTTATGTATGGGCTACTTAGTATTGGAGGTACCAAATTACATTACAAACGAAGTGTACATACCTTATTCTTTTGTGAGATTCAAACTTACTTGTGACTTCTCTTTCAAGAACACAAATCCTCCACCACTAAACCAACTCAGACTTATATATGACATTAGAACGTAGAATTAAATAAATGTGGATTCATTAGCTTAGAATTCACTCACCTCACTCATAAAAATAGACAGTCAAGAATTACAAATTTCGATACAACTTGTTCTATTCAGTTTGACATGAACTGGCAAGGTGATGATGAGAAATTGATCCTCCTCATTTAACCATCAACACATATAGCATGCCGTTCCGTACAGGAGACCAAGATACCCCGGGATGCACTCCAAATTTTTGTCCCCCTCTGTTTGGTGGCATTTAACAATTATAACATGTCTCTTTACAGCATCATTGCTATTATCCTAAAAAGTCCACAACTATTAGCAAAAGCCAACTAATATTCAACAATAATACAGTAAATGTCTTGTCCCACCAAGATACCTTTTATTTAATATAACATTAGCCCACTTTTGGGTAGTCCACTAATTAAACTAGCATTATAAAAATTACGAGAGACAATCCCCACCAAAGGGTGTGTTTAGGTTGTGTTTTTCATGGACATCTATTTCTCGTCTGAACCGGCTTTTTCTTGATTTTGACTGGTTGGAAAGCAATTTATGTTTTGTCTGTGGTGTACCAATTTCTATCCCATGCTTTTGAACTGTCTAATCTAAGCTACTTTGTTGACTCCACGGTGTTGGTGTTAGATTCCTTGCTCCTATTCCAATTCTATCCCTTCCTTGTCCGTTATCCCAATCACATATAATACTAGACAACGCATTTCCTGTATACACATAGCTGAACAGCCAACATACAAAATGTGGCCCTTCTATTGATTAGTTCCATTGATGAAATTTTAGCATTCCAAGTGGGGCTTACACCCATTTGTTAAATTCATAATATTTTAGCAGAGTAAGAACATTTTACACGTCTACAATCAGAACAATATGTGTATCTGTTCCATAAATGGGTGTTCATCATAGTGCTCTGTAGCGATTCTGAAATTAAGTATTTGTAATTGTTTCAGAAAAATGGCAAGTCCTGAGAAGACCATGGATTCATCATGTGTTCCCATAAGTGGCAGTCTAAGCACAAGCAGCATGGATATGAGCAACAAGAACAGCCTCAGTAGCAGCACTGTTACAGGTACCAACAGCGTCAAGAACAGTAATGATATGACTGATACAACAACAGCAACACTGAAGCTCAATGAGTGTAACAACAGCAACAAAACAATTGAGAATCTCAAGAATGAGAAACCGGAGTACGGAAGCATGAGTGGAAAGAGTAGCATCAGCAGGGCCAGTTGCAGCAGTGGCGTGAGTGATAGCAATGAGAGCATCTGCAGCAGTTTTAGCAGTGCAATCAACAAGCCTCACAAGGCAAATGATTCAAGATGGGAAGCCATTCAGCTTGTCAAAAGCAGAGATACAGTATTGGGTCTGAGTCATTTTCGGCTTCTCAAGCGTTTGGGATGTGGGGATATTGGCAGTGTGTATCTTGCAGAATTGAGAGGAACTAATTGTTATTTTGCAATGAAGGTAATGGATAAGGGGTCCCTAGCAAGCAGAAAAAAATTGCTGAGAGCACAGACAGAGAGAGAGATTCTGGCTTCTTTGGATCACCCATTCTTGCCAACTTTGTATACCCATTTTGAAACTGACAAGTTTTCTTGCTTGGTTATGGAGTTTTGTAGCGGAGGCGATCTTCATACTCTCAGGCAGAGGCAGCCAAACAAGCATTTTTCGGAATCTGCTGCAAGGTAATTATTGTGCCTTTAATTTTTCCCTGTTTTGCGCATTAGACATGTTGCTTTCACACCTGTTAGAGCTCAACGTTGAACTTTTATTCCGACAAAATTGGGATGGTTATATTAATATTTTACAGGACATTTTGGTAGCAAAACTAGTTTTTCTATTTTTCTTTAAATTGTGGTGGAATTTTATACTTAAATTTTATATCCTAAGATACTGTCAAAAATATGGAATACAGCATCTATCTCTCTAATCCTTATTACATAGTTTCACATTTTGAGGACACTTGTACACTGTCCATAACTAGGACATTATCCGCTTAGAAGAGAACTGCACTATTACTCTAGCCTTGTCTACCTTAGGTCACCAGAAAGCGACCTTCTCTTTGATTCTCTATTAAAATAAAATTTGCTCAGACTGTAGTTGTGAAGCCTGTGGAGGAAGTATCTTTCTGGCTCAAATTTGGTCCCTTGCGCTTGGTTGCCTTTCATCTTCAGCATAACTCCTAACCTTGAGGGCAGTTTTACTTTTAACCATTTCTGATAGACATTGTACCATTTTACAGACATAAGATAATGGCCTCATTATTGACCCTTACCAATGGTTAGTTTTAAGAGTGAAACACAACTAGAGATAACTGATCTGATAAGCCAATATAAAATTCGACCTACCATTAGATACCATTTTCGTACATTTTTATAATTCACAATCATACAGGCTCCTCCCTACTATACACGATCATGGTTTATTAATTCTCTTAGCTATTGTTCTTCTAAAATGGTTCTGCAATTTGGAGTTTGCCAAACTGTTGTGGACTTTCAGTTCCTTTCAACAAATCAAGATTTCCCCTGAATTTTGAAAATTCACTTCACTTGTTAGTAATTATGAGTCTGGCAAAGACAAATTGAAGAACAATGGAAAAAAAATTAAAAATAGGTTTGCGCCAAGTATTGATGCTACTATTATCAGATATCTGAAATAATTTATTCTGAATTCAACTGTGTATGATTTTTCTTCAACATTTTAAATCACTGTCTGTAATCCATTATCAGAATGATCCATTTTCTACCTTATGATGGATCTGGAATGTCAATGCAAAAATTATACACAGTTAATTTACCCATATCAAACTCAACTTAAAAAAAAATCAATTAATCATTGCAAGCCAAAGCTCTCTACAAACTGTTCAGAATAACCTCTAGATGAACAATGGCTCTTTTGTCTCATCTTAAAAGGATCACCTTGTATTACCGGAACTCATATAATTGCATGTGATCCTAGAAACAGTGTGGGATCCAAAATTTTGGACTTCAAGACTTGGCACATGTGTCCAGAATTTAGGCAGGGAGAGAGTGATCATGAAGGGTTTGGATGAAGGGAAGAGTGAAGACTGGAAGCATTCAATTTTGTATTTTTAGAAGTCTTCTATCCTTTTCTATTCTTCATTTTGAGTACCTTCAGTTATAATGAGTTAATGCATAGTTAATACTAATACAAGTACGCTTTGAACCTGAATCCTAGGTGAGAGATAAGTGATGTGAATTTGAGTCAAATCGTCTCTAGTAGATATCATCTTGTATGTAGAGAACATGGAAAACGCATTTCTTTTATTAGAAAGATAGTTGATGTATATCCTTAACGGACAACTATTTTATACCAAATGACCAACATATCCCAAGAAATAATAAAGGTATTGCTTGATTAAGGATAAAGTTGCAGGAACAGGCCCAAAATTAGATGAATTTCTTAATAAATTATTGAAAGTCTGGATTTGATGCTGAGCTCAATCTGACTAGGGCGCAAACACAATCAAGGAGACTCCCATCTGCAGATGAATATATTGAGCTTATCGAAGTGTGCATGTATAAGTATCTGTAGTATATACCGTAGGTTATGGTTCAGAAAAAATTGTACCTGGCTCGAAGGCGAATAAAGTGGACTGCCTTGAGCCTTCTGAAGGGATTATTCGAAGTCGTTTGATTTTATGGTGATTTTAATCAAGTAAATATCAATCATGGAGTAATTGAAGAGATCAGTGCCAAAAGCAGTTGATGAAAAATCAAATTCGCTTACAGGGACGAATATCCCAAAATTATCAAATTGAGCATGTTCGGCCTTTCATAATGTGCCCTGAATGTGATGGCTAAGAGAAATCAATTCAGCCAGAACGAGGTTGCAAGGCTCAAATACTAATTTCGGTGATAAGGCTTAACTGATCTTGTTGTAGTCTTGGACACAGATTGCACTGCTGAAAAAAGTCGAGGCATCCTATTTATTGAAGTTTATTTTGAGAGGTCCATGGTTGAGGCAAATGGCATTTTGTCCTGTAAAAGATGCAATGTGTGTTTGACCCTCTAGTAAAAGTGGTTATGTCCGAGGCATTGACCTTGTTTTTTCAGTGGACGAGGGACACAGAAATTTTGGTTTTTTGGATCAGCAAGGAAATTTTTTATTTTGTTTCCCACATCAATAGCCTGGGATGCATAGTCACCCAGGGCCATAACGTATCTTGTGGCTACATAAGTTGCATCCATTTCCTTAACACAAAAGGATAATAAATTGTTAGCGAAATGATTGTTGATGTGCTACTTACTAACCATGCCAGAGAAAGAGAATTAGATGGCCTTACATGTGGTTTGTTCATTTAAATTTATTTTTTCCTCCACTATCAACAAGGAAAGCTGGATGCTGTTTTCCAGGAAAGAGAATATTATTTGGGTTGATGGAGATTTGTGTTTAATTCCGGGCCAAGCACTTTAAATTATTATTTAAATCGTTTAATTTTATTATGTAACCTTTCTGAGGTGTGCACCTTTATTACTAGCGTCCTGGCTTAGCTACTCTGTAATCAATTTAAACCCAGGCGTATAGGACATCGAGGAGTGAATGAATTCAAATCTACTAGCAGACGAATGGGCCTATCCATCATTGAACATACTTTCAATTTAATGTAAAACGGTACTTAAGCTCATCTTTTCATAGGATTATTGATGGCAGCAATGAGGTTTTCCTTGCAGAAAGGATAACGTATATTGTTTATATTGAATGCCTATGGAAAAAAGGAGGGTTGCGATTTATGAATATTTAGAAAAGCAAGGGCTTAATTTAAGTCAAGCGTTCTTTGAGCATAGAAAAACATGTCGAGAAGGCCTTCAGTAGGTTGATTTCTTTAGTAAATCAATGCTTACACTATTCATCCAACAGGAAAAGTGGTGACTAGGACCAATCGCCGAACACCAAAGGAACATTGAATTGCAAACATTTTCAGACGAGAATTTTGATTACTGCGTTCTAGTACCTGTCCATTGGTATTACAGGTTATTACAGTTACACTTATAATAAGCATAGCTAAAATTATACTACAAGCTTGTTTCAACTATGCGTATAATAAGAAAAGTTCTTAGGAGTCGGGAGTTATTTTTAGGCTTTTGATACCGGTTAGGCTCCTTTATGGGGAGAATGATTGTTCGTATGCTACCCATTGTTTGTGTTAAGTAATCCCTGTATCATAATTGATATGTAATTGCAAAATATAGGTTAGGATAAAGTCTCATGTTTTTCTCAAGTTGCATGATTCGCTATAGTTGTTATAACAACTCAATTGCTGCAATAAGCCAGCAGGAAGCAAACTATCTGTCTAATTTTTATGGACTTTATCAGGTAGTTATTCTTGGGCTTGTGATACTGGTTAGGCTCCTTTACGGGGAGAATGATCGGTCCTATGCTACTCATTGTTTAAGTAATCCCTGTATCTTAATTGATTTGTAATTGCAAAATATAGGTTAAGGATAAATTCTCATGTCTTGCTCAAATTGCATACTTCGCTATAATTGTTTTTAGTAACAATTCAATTGCTGCAATAAGCCAGCAGGAAGCAAACATTTTCTAATTTTTCTGGACCTTATATCAAGTTTCAGAATTTTGTATCTAATTTTGTGCCTTGGAGTTGCTACCAGGAGTAGATTTCATGGCACGGTAGGAACTTTGTAAGAGTTTGTGAAAAACACCAAATATGAAGAGTCTTGGAAAAGGAAAACTAGAAATTATATCTTCACAATCCATGAAATAGCCCAGGCCCCATATTGTACCTGCCCTATCTTACATCAAAGAACCACGAACTGGTTTGGAAGTTGGAACTACTCAAGAAGGTGCAACAACAACATAATCTTCTTTAGGAGACTTGTGTTTAAACTTACATGTGATGGATAGTTACATGAACTTGAATGGATAGATCTTTCCGTTAAAAGTATAAATCAGGTTATATACTAGTAACCAAATGACCAAGAGATCCATTTCATAATAGAATAATGATGATGAGTTCCAACCCGAAATCTAATCAAAATAAGCTTAAGAATATTATCTGATAAATTCACACAAACAAAACCTGTTTCAGTGTATAGAGCTTTATTTGACTTGCAGTCCAATCGCCTGTTGAAGTGCTTTCAAACAAGCATGGTTACCAAGTTAAGACTTTCTTAACCATATATGGCCGGATCTGGATTTTCACTTTCTATATAAATTTAACTGATATTTTTGAAAATTCTAAATTTTCTGAATTCATCTCCTTAACCCAGTTTTTTGCACCTGGTAGGTTGGTAACTATACTTGAAACAAGAATTTTAACACTAGATATAAAGGCTAAATGAGTATATGCACCCTGCCATTTTTACACTACATTGTGAGAAGTGAATAATTGGACGTCATGCTGACTTTCCATGGTATGGCTCTCTTTAATGGCCTCTACAAAGATGCATAATCAGTTTTTAGTTCTTCCGCAAACTTTAGCTTTTATAAGTCAATTTTGCTCAAGAATGATGAAAGAAACATGAGCGTATGGCAAGTGCTATTGCTCCAGACCATTGTTAGAAACACAAACCCACATTCAAACCCAACCCATAAGTCCTAATCCGCACATCATCTTTTGACGTGAATAGGGATTTAGTCTATAACAGAGAAATTCAATCACTACTTAATAATTTCTCTTCCTGATTCATATCTAAATCTTATATTAAATTTATTAATTTTAATTTTGATATAATCTTTCTTAATAATGTCAATTGTAAAAAGTACTTAATGCTAAATATCTATAGAAGAAAATTTTGAAGGATTTACTTGCAATTTTTTATAAAGAGCTGTGAATGCATCACTAAATAACCTTTTTTATGCTGTATTTATATTGCATAATAAATAGCGGTAGTAGCATCTATGACATTTTCTGGATATATTCTCTTACAAAGATTATTCTAAGTGCCAAGAGCCTCACTATCTTTATTCCTTGCAGGTTCTATGCATCTGAAGTACTTCTTTCTCTTGAGTACTTGCACATGTTAGGAATTGTTTACAGAGATTTGAAGCCAGAAAATGTTCTAGTAAGGGAGGAAGGTCATATTATGCTTTCAGACTTTGATCTATCACTGAGGTGCGCTGTCAGTCCTACTCTAGTGAAGTCAACATCAACAGACTTCGACCCTTCACGCAGGATCCCTGCATACTGTATTCAACCAGCTTGTATTGAGCCATCATGTGTGACGCCTGCTTGCATACAGCCTTCATGTTTTGTCCCACGCTTTTTACCTCAAAGGTCCAAGAAAAACAGAAAGCCAAAGAATGAGATAGGCATTTCAGCAAATCATCTTCCAGAACTTATGGCTGAGCCGACTAGTGCTCGGTCAATGTCATTTGTTGGTACTCATGAATATCTAGCTCCTGAGATTATTAAAGGAGAGGGTCATGGGAGCGCTGTTGACTGGTGGACATTTGGTATATTCTTGTATGAGTTGCTTCATGGAAAGACACCTTTCAAGGGATCAAGCAATAGGGCCACTTTATACAATGTAGTTGGAAATCCACTAAAGTTCCCTGACATGCCCAGTGTCAGTTTTGCAGCTAGGGACTTGATCAGAGGCTTACTTGTCAAAGACCCACAACACAGGTTAGCTTATAAGAGGGGCGCTACAGAAATCAAACAACATCCATTCTTTGAAGGCGTCAATTGGGCCCTTATTCGCAGCACAACTCCACCTGAAATCCCCAAACCCTTTGACTTCGAGTTCACTGTAAACAGAACTATGCCTAGCACTAATTCTGCCCAGAAGAAAGTTGTAAATTCAGATGTCAATTCTTCAAGCTCTTACCTTGATTTTGATTTTTTCTAATAAGTTGGATACGGATCTGGTCATCTGGTATGTCCATTGTTATTGATTTAATGCACAGTAAACACTTTAGAAAACCCTCTTCAAAAGCTTGGTCTTTGGTCCCAACCACCATTACATCGATTCTGAGACCGCAAATCCAACTACTATAGCTCCATCTTATAAAGTGAACCTAAAGGCACATTATCTAGCCAAGTGTATCATATGGGCCTTAATAGTTCAGACACATTGATCAATATCAGTTTTTGGGTATGGCGGCAGAAATGTTTCACAGTTATTCTTGTTTGTACTTACCAATGGGCGTGCTAATTTATGAATATGCTAAAGCATGTAAATACTATGATTTTCTGAATGCAGAGAAATGAAAAGCAAAGTGATTGTTGTTTGAACGGAACATTTCAGCCTAAAACTTGTATACCAAATTCAAACCCATCAAGTAAATGATGTCTGAAGGTCTTGAGCTCTGTGCCATTTGAGACTGCATTTTGTTATCTGTTTTGTAACCAGGAAAAATGCATGGACTGATGATTCCAGTTCATTAAAACAACCAATTTTCCCCTCTTAGGCATACCTTTGTATAATCATATTTTGAAGCACATTCAGAAATAATATTGGCTTTTGGCCGTGTTTGTGTAAAGCAACCTCTTAAATTAGAATTATTCAACTAAAAAATACATTATTTTGATTTTGTTTTCCTTACTGTTTAGATGTGCACAACTCTGAAATGCTAAATCCTTCACTCGCATCTCCCATTTGTTGGGCGTGAAAATTGCTGGTTTATAAGCAATTGTAGTTATGTGAGTGAAATATGGAGATATTAGGTATTTAAGTTTACCTCCCTCCAAACTTTGTGAATCCATAACTTATTGTTTATTCTTGTGGAACGAGAAAGATACTACTTATGTATGATACATAACAACTGCACGGTAGGCAAAGGCACCAGGTAAAATTCCGTAACTACCGATAGAGTTGATACCAGAGAGAGGGAAGAGAGCTTATCAATGTGAGAAATATTTGATTGGATGTGAAAATTAAAATTAAAGTATATAATGTTGTGAAGAGGAGATTGATCTGAAATTCGAGACAATGTTATGTTTTTGTTCACCTAACTCTTAAATTACTATCTAAAAAAATAAAAATCATAATAATTAAAAGCTCACTAAAATATTTCACTTGTATCAATAGCTTCAACTTGTACACTTTGTAGGTAAAATTTGAATATTTAATTATATGAGTTGTGCAATTTTATTGATAATTATGGCACACAATCATTGAGGTATTTGTGTATAGGTATTGGTAAAAACATTAATTAAAGTAATATGTATTTAGATTGGTTGTGCAATTGTTTATGGTGCTTATAGCATATGTGATTGGGACATTCATGAGTAAGTATCAAGTGTCACTTCTAAATGTCCATTTTTTAAACCTTTGTGCACATAATGAATCTTTTTGTGTGCATTATAATTACCTAGAAGTTGAAACAATAACTTTGAGTTCTTAAGTCACATATGAAAAAGCTTAATTTTTTTTGTCAAACTTGATGTACCCTTCAGGAGCTTAAGATGCACAAAGTCAGGGTGGGTGACAATTACATCCTTTCCCCTAAGCAAATTGAGATGATTGTGTTGTTTTGTAAGATTCAAAACTGTATGCGAACATGGTTCTAATATATTTAGTGTACACAAATATATTCATACATATTTCTAATTAGCGACAAATATTTAGTGTGATCATAAAGAGAACCTAAATTGTGTATATTAACATTCAATGTAGAAAGAGTGCATGTACACAAAAAAACAGAAGATGGTTTGCAAGTAAATGTTTCAATAAGTAAAATACATCTAAGTATAATATAATTATAGTATGTTTTAATGTTGTGGATAGGAGATTTATTTGATTCTATGGAGGATTAACATTTGAAATTTGAGATTAGAATTGTATTAGGGGGAAGGATGTTGTAGTTGTCCATTTTGTTCATCTAACCTTTCAATTACTATCTTAAAAATAAAAAATTATAATAATTAAAAGCTCACTAAAATATTTCACATTTACCGATAGCTTCCACTTGTATACTTCGTAGGTAAAATTTGAATATTTAATCAAACGAGTTGTGCAACTTTAATGGTAACCATAGGACATCTGTGCATAGGTATCGGTAAGAACATTTATTAGATGCATATGTATTAGATTAGTTGTGCAATTTTTTTTTAGTGGTTATAGCACATGTTATTGGGACATTTTTGAGCATGTATCAAGCATCACTTTTAAATGACCATTTTTGACCTTTGTGCACATAATGAATCTTCTCATGTGCGTTATTATTACCTAGAAGCTGAAACAATAGCTTTGAGTTCTTAAGTCACGAAAAAAACCTTTTTTTTTTTGTCAACTTGATGTACTATTTAGAAGTGTAAGATGCACAAAGTTAGGGTGGAGAACGCAAGACAACTTATAGAGATAAATATTTATTGTGATTATAAAAAGAATCTAAATTGTGTATACTAACATACAATGTGTAAGAAGGGTGCACGCATACAAAAAAAGGAAGAATGGTTTGCAAGTAGATATTTTAGTAACTAAAAAAAATCTAATAATATAATTATAGATCTTAAAAAATTGTAATTTAATATCAAAATAAAAAATAATATAACTATAAATAATAAAAATATATTTACTAATTTTAATTACATGTATAATGCTTGTCAGCCATTAAATTCGGAGTAATCAAAATTATATTGAGACAAAAATAAGTGAAAATAAACTTGAGCCAATAAGAAATGTTGACGAAGTGAATTCACACAGCCGATATATTTTACAATTATGGAGAGAAAACCTAGATTGATAACATCTTGTTTTAAAACGTGTTATCAAGTATATTGTAAGTTATGTAGCAAAAGTAGAGAAAATTTACTAAAAAAATACCACCAAATGTTGATACACCTTGCAAACATAGAAAATCCCAATGATGTAGCTATAAGAGCATATATAAGACTTCTTAATGAGATAATTATTGAAAGAGACTTTGGAGCTCAAGAGAGATGCCGCATGTTATTAGAACTTCCATGAGTTGAGTGTATTATATAAGGTTTATCAATCTAGAAGTATCAAATGAGGTCTTCAAACCTATAGTTGTAAGCGATGAAGATAATAATGGAGAACACAAAAAAAATATTTCATTGATAGATATAAAAGACCTTTTTATATGGATAGTGTCTCACTCATTTATGTAGCTAGATCAAGGATATATAATCCTAGATGAAGAAGAGATAAAAAATTGGAGGCAAGAAAAACGATAGTGATTGTGAGAGTATTTCCTACGTTTTTTAAAAATTTCTCCATATGAATTAATGGATATATATATATTTTAAATTATTACTTTACAAACCATTTCATGACATACAAATATATATTGGTCATAATATAATAAAACCATAATGTCAGAATGGGAATCAGTCACTTCTAATCGTTAGCATGTAGAATTAAACATGATGATATACCATAATGTATCAACTACACAACTCTAAATTATGAAAAAAAAATCAATTGACATAGTCAGGGAACCTTAACATTGAGATTAAAATGCATTGTCATTGTTCATGATAATTCAAGGACCAATAGGAATAATAAAATTTTACCTAATTGGTGAAATCAATTAAGATCTTAAAAATGTTGCTAGCATTGGCATTTTGTGATGGTTAAGTTGTGGTGTTGTTCTTGCCATCAAGGTTCAAATCCCATTGGGGTGCCATTGTTGAATGTTTAAATGGGGATGAGGTCCCCCGTTTGTGGCCTCACTAGTTCACAACTTTAGGTCAAAAGCGTTTACCCCTCTTGAGAAAAAAAAATCTTAAAAATGCAACATCACCAAGTTATTCAACCCTTTTATTACTTGAACCGGCTGGGGCTGTAACGTTCAACATATGAGCATAAAATTTTTATTCCCAGCAGATTTTGTCCAACTAGAAAGAACATGACTAAATTTTTTTCAAGAAGAAATAACACATATCAAATACATATGGATTGATGAAATGAGTCTCATTTGACAAAAAATGTTGTTTGACATAGACTCTTGACTTTGCCAAGCAATTCCACAAAGTGAAAACGTGATATTTGTAGGTATAACTATAATTCTAACTATTAAAAATAACTAATTCATATTAGTAATATATATATAATTCCTACATATTAATTTTTATACTTATGGTACATCGTATTGAAGGTAACCATGATCTATTATTATTTAGGTTTATCTATAATTTTGGTTGGAGAATTGGGCTCATTACCTCTAGTTAAAATATATGAGAATATGACAACGAGATAGGAAATAAATTATTGTGTGAAGAATTCAAAATCATGGTTTCTTTAGATAAAATATTTAGACAAGATGGAGAAAAAATATAGTAAGATTTATATTTCATTTTTTCACAAATTTGAGAGATGTAAATCCAATTGTAATTTTTGGAAGTTTCTTATGACAAGAACCAATATTTACAAAAGTTGAAAGAATTTGATCATGAACATTTAAACACCCTATTGCATATAGCAAAACAACAAAGCTTGGAAGCATTAATATAGAAGAAGGAAGTTCATATGATGAAATTGATGTGGAATTATTAATTAGTAAAAATGTAAGGGTAATGTTAACCTTAAATCTTTGGATACAAGAATGTCTTATATTTATGGAACTATAGGATATATTTGAAAGATTGTATACAAATGTAGAAGTATGTCATAAGAACCAACAAAATATGTAATCGTTTAGTTTGATAGTATTCAAGAATGTCATTTGAAGATCCTAATGCACATATAATTATATTTACAACAATGCAAATGAGAGATTGACATTTGTGGCTATATCTTGTGTAAAGTCTTTATAAATCCTCAAAATATCATCATAATTCATATATGACTAATATAAAAAAATAAAAAAGGCAAGACAACTTGATAAGATTTTTAAAAAATAAAATAGACTAAAATATTTAGAAGATAATTGATGTAACATACTTTATTGAAATTTGCTTCAATGAATATCAAATTTTGTAGTAGAATATGTACAATCGACCAGTTAAAGTATTGTATATTAGAAATATATTTATTGCATTGTATATAAAAACCCTCAAGGTATAATGAGTACGCTATGTAATAAAGAGAAAATGAAAGAAAAGTAGAGAAAAATATATTATACAAAAATAACTTAGAAGAAAATGTTGAACATAACACAACATAAAATATGTTGTATATTTCTCATCTTGTTCCTAAATATAAGAAATAATTGCTGGTCAATATTGGTGGTAGAATTTTTCGTACATTGTTATTGTAGTTAAGTAATTTTATTACTTATTTATTGATTTAAGTATCTACGTGTAATTTGTATGTTGCTATTGTAAATGAAATACATATTATTTACATATTCAAGAGCTTCATATAAGGTTACTTTCAATATTAATATTCAAAGAGTATTATAGTTATGGTTACAAGTATACATATGATTAGGGTTATAATTATATTTATAATTATTATTATAATTAATATTAATTATAAGAATAAATAATTACAACAATAACGGTTAGTATGAGATTTAGAGTGATGATTATAAAATGGGTTGGGGTTAGGTTTACGACTATACTTAAGGTTGGGATTTTGTTACAATAATTATGATTACAGTTAGAATTAGAATTAGGAGTAAAATTAACATACCTTATATTGCAAGTCTTCTTTTTCACTATAAGACCCTTTTCAATATTTTAAAACTTATCATTCCAATATGCCTACCAGACTTGTCATCCATGGCACTCTTTCTCTTAGAGTCACATCTTCCCCTCTAAGACTCTTTTAGAATTATAACCCTAATTCTACTCTAATCCTAAGTGTTCCCTAATTATAATCCTCAACTTACCCTAATTCCATCCCTAATTATAACCTTAACTATAACTCTAATTTTATCCCTAACCCTACCTATGATCTTAACCCTATTTATAACCCTAACCCTAACCCTAAACCTAACCCTTATTTTAATTCTAATCTTAACCATAATCATTAGCCTAATTATAATCCTAATATTGATTATAATCATAGTTCTAACTCTTAACACTAATCTTAATTCGAACACTAACTGTAATTCTAGTTTTAAACTTCATTGTAACTATAACTCTAACCCTAGTTGTAAATCTAAGCTTAATTATAACGCTAATTCTTAACATAACCATAAATGTAACTCTAACCTTAATTCTAATTCTACTACTAACTATAACATTGTTAACTCTAATTCTAATCCTAAGATTTATCCTAGAACCCTAGTCCAAATTGCAACCCTAATCCTAGTTTATTTATATTGTTTGAAATTTTATTCGGAGAGTTAATTTTATAGTTTTAAAGTTTGTTTTAGATACATGTCGATTGTGTTTTAGTTTTTGTTAACATGGTCACACCATTACCCTCCACCCCTTGTTGTCACTATAGTTACCTCTCGACATAATAATATGGACCAATGTTTCAAATTGTTCTATTTGTATTTTGCTAATAAAACTAATATCAATATTTTAATCCAATTTCTATTTTTAATAATTTTTTAATAAAATGAGTTCTTTTTTTTAATTTATTCATGTAAGAGTTATTTTATTACTTTAGTTTGTTTTAGATACATGTCAATTGTATTTTAGTTTTTGATAATACGGTCACACCATTACCCTCCACCCCTTGTTGTCACTATAGTTACCTCTTGACATAATAATATGGACCAATGTTTCAAATTGTTCTATTTGTATTTTGCTAATAAAACTAATTTTAATATCTTAATCCAATTTCTATATCTGATAGTTTTCTAATAAAATTAGTTTTTTTCTTTCTTCCAGATCGAAGGAACCAGGTAGCCCCTCCATGACATGTCCTCCAGTACCAAATGGGCTAGGGAGAGACTGGACATTGTGACCTCGTGCTTTGCCACAACAAGCTCTCGCTTATTGAGCTAGGCCCCCATCCTTGATAAAATTAGTTCTAATAACTTAATTAAATATACACAATTTATTAAGCTTCCAATTTACCATTGGTAGCTAGTTGTGAAAAAAATAACTCTAAATCGTAGCAATTAATTTTTTGACCTTTATTTAAATTCCATCTTATCAATTTTTTTGTATTAATTTTTGTTTTGTTTTATTTTATTTGAATTGAAATAAATATGCAAATGAAATAAATATGCAAAATTTTCAGTTGATAAAGATAATTAAATATAAAAAAATATTGATAAATATATTATTTAATATTTTTTATATTATCCACATTATTGCATGGAAAATTATTTAATTATAATAATCCATCAAAGATGAATAATGAAGTAGAATTTTAGGTTACATTAATGGGAATTCAATTGAGAAAAAAATTAAAAAATAGGATTTTTTTTTATAGAGGGGGACTCCCTCACAACCATCAATTGTATATTGAGAAAGAGAATAATAAATTGGAAACTGGCCAAATTAATCTCCCCTATTTGGGAGCTATTAGTACAATTTGAGAACATGAGTATAGAGAGGAAAATGAGATGGCTAACAAGATGGAAAATATAGTGATAGACATGCATGACAACAATTTAATTATTGATACATCAAATGCTTAACATATCTCTCCTCCAATTCTATAGGCTAACAAACTTATCAATTTGGTATTTAATAAGGATGTAGGATGTAGATTATCATGGAGGAGACAATCTAGAAAGGTCCGACAATTGATTTCCATAGCCAAGAGATAATGAAGCATTTAAAATTCATTCTTTGAGATGGTTGTGCTCCACACTCTCACTTGTGGGAGTTTCTTATAGTGGTACTTTATTAAAGTGGTAGAATGATAAATCAATACATTAATCTCATTGAAATGTTATTTAGGATGATGTTACCTTCTATTGCTATTGGTGCAATGGATAATATGGTGTGTCCTTTTGTTAAGTGGCGATGCTAGATCTTGGTGAATAGGACTATGTTCATCTTTCTGTTGAAATTATTATAAGGCCAATATGGTATTGAGACTTAAAGAAAATTGTAGTTGATGTTATGGTGGGTTTGGGGTTTTATCTAGACTTGGGCCTATGGCCAACCAATATTCCAAATTACAATGGACTCTAGGTTCCATTTACCATTAAAGTGGTTGGTGTTAATGAGGATGCAAAGTGGGGGTTGGATTTATTGAAAGTTGTGTTAATGAGGATGCAAAGTGGTGTTAATGAGGATGCAAAGTGGGGGTTGGATTTATTGAAAATTGTGGTTGTTGTTTTTACTAATGAAGGTGTGAATTGGTCATTTGCCTTAGAGCTGGAGGATTCCTCCCAATCATGGAAGATAATATTTTTTTTTGGAAAAAGTGGAAAACCACTAGAATATATTAATAATAATATTAGAAACTACAAAATCTAGTTCAAAGGGCATACCAGAGGAAGAAAACCTCTGGTTATAGCCCGAAACAGATTACAAACTACTTCAATTTACAAGTATCATTGTATAAACTTAGAGCAAAGCTACCACCAGTCACAACTAATGACGAAGACTAATCAAAAAGCCAAAAATGACAATTGATAACAATACAAAGTTTGCATAGTTTCAAATAAACAATTCGACCACCTTTGGGGAAATTGGCCAAAAACAAGAGATAGAACTTTCATTCCCCCATTGCATATAAATCCATCACATTCTCATTCTAAACACAAGGTGTTGGGTCCGACGAGCCAACAATTGGGAGTTGAGAAGAGGAGGCAACCTCTACATTGCCTTGAAAAGCTACATGCTCTGCTGGTATGTTGAGGTCTGGTACCGTTGCCAGGTTATCCTGCGGAAGAGGGGGCTAAAGGAGAGGGTTCCCAACATCCCCAGGGGGAACACGAAGAAGAATAAGAAGAGCGTTAACTTTCTTTTTCACAATTTCAGTCATCTCTTGCCCAATTGCTATGTGATGTATGTCCAAGGCCCTTTGAATATATGTAAAATTCTGGATTTGAAGAGTACTTTTGATGTTATCAAACATTGAGGGGAACACATGCCTGTGAAGAAGAAAATCTCGGGGGAAGAGGCCTCCAACATGAGCTTGCCCTTCCCCGAGGTCGTATTTTTGAACAGCTAGTAAGAGCTTGTTGAAGAGGGGGAAAAGATGGAGAAGGGACAAAGGAGGTTAGAATGCAAAGAAACCAAACAAGACACAATACAAATGCAAATAACCAAATTTATACCTTGTCTTTCACCTCTCCCTTGGATTGAGCTTAATGAAGTGAAGGCGCCCCTTTTGATGCTCCACTTGATTTGCTCCTTGCTTGATGTGGATGTGGATTGCTCTCCTTTGTTCAACAAGATTAAGATTTGATAGGATTTGGATTGATGGATTATTGATGGATGAGGATTGAGGATTTGATAGAGGACTATGTGTATATGGTGAAAGTGGATTAACAATATTGAAAGACTAAATGAATTCAACCACAAAACCCTAGCCTAACAACAACAAAGATCCACCATAACATATGAAGATTACTTAAGACAATGCAAATCAAATGAAATCACAAAGATTATACCATCACATGTCCAATAGGGTTTGAATCTCCATTCTTCCTATCTCCATTGATCTTGCTTGATATATTTGCTCTCAGATTTTATGTGTGCACAAGAGCTCAACAAAGAACAAAAATGTGGTTGCAAGTAGGCTTGATTGCATATGCAAGTTCGAAAGCGTAGTCGGGTAATCATTGGGATGCATATATTGATTAGGGTTTGATAATGAAGGAAGCATCTCCTTATATGGAAGACACTATAAGAAATAGAGGGATAAGATTGAGAGGTGTAAAAGATAAATGGTCGGCTATGATTAGAGGGTAGGTAGAGAAATAATAAAATAATGAGAGGGGTAGGTAGTGTAGGAATTAAGAGATGAATGACATGTGTCATGGGTAGAAAAGGTTAATGAATTAATTAAATAAATAAAGATTTATTTAATTAATAGAAGAAGTGGGATCAATTAAATAAATAAGATATTTATTTAATTTAGGAAAAAGGATAATTTAAATAAATAAATGTATTTATTTAAATGAGAAATAAGGCTAGAAGAGGTTAAATGAATTAATTAAATAAATAAAGATTTATTTAATTAATAGAAGAATTAGCCTAAAGTAAATAAATAAATAAAATATTTATTTAATTAGATTGGACAATTTTAGGTGTCTACATTTTGCCCCTCTTTGAGACAATGCAGCTTGTTGCGTTGTTTCAAAGAAGATAATATGAACCGATACAAAGTTGCCCCAAGATGGGAATGATATGCCCCCTTGAGAGATTGGATGAAAATGTGTGAAAAGATCACAGACAATCTCTCGATAAGAAAGAAAGGCTAGAAAGGATTGACCGGATAGAGTGACAGAGTCACGGGATAAAGAAGACTGACTCGGGAGACGAGGGCTAGGGCTAGGGCTAGGGCAATCTATAAGATAGACCACAAGGGCAAAACATCCTCATTGTCATCCACACATCCAAGAGATCAGAGTGCAGAGAGAGAAGAGAGCAGCATTAGTCAATAGCGATGACATTGGTTCACAGATTCGATCGCGTTCATCGATTTTAGAGGCCAACAGATGCAGGAGAGCCGGTAAGTACCACAAAACCTCCTTGTACTTTATTGTAATAAATGTTGTCATTAACGCATGTTAGGTAGCGCAATAAATGCATGCTCTAGGTAGGTCTAGAAAAAATGTCAAGTGGGGTAAAAACGTCAAGGCGTGTCTGCGTCATGAATGCACGTTTGTGTCATGACACCAAATCAACAATTCTGTGATAAACATACGCAGTCAATTAGATAAGCTGTTGAGAGGATTCACTCAAGCAGGTCCTCTAGGGAAGACTCGAATAGATCAAGGCACTTTGTGATGAATAGTGAGTACCAAGATAGTACTTTGTGATGAATAGGGAGTACAAATATGAGTAGCACTTTGTGATGAACAAGGAGTGCTAATATGAACACCACTTTGTGATGAACAGTGAGTGCAAATATGAGCAGCACTTTGTGATGAACAGGGAGTGCAAAAACACGTAGTACTTTGTGATGAATAGGGAGTACCACTAGGATAAAAAGCAACATATGATAAATATAAGCACTAGGATAAAGAGAAGCATTTTGTGATGAACATGGAATGCCACTATGACTGACATGATTGATTTTACTTGACTGCAGAAGTACCTACCTATGCTGGAGTCACGGGAGAGATTTCCATCGACTCAGAGTCTGCGAGAAGAGCTGATAGTTGATGAGAGAGCAACGGTTCAAGATATGGGTCTGCGATTCATTCTGTATGTGCTTGAGTTTGAGGCGAATATGGGGTTGCTGACTGCGCTTGCTGAGAGATGGAATTCTGAGACATGCACATTCCATTTGCCGATGGGTGAGATGACAGTCACCTTAGAGGATGTGTATAGGATACTGAGGATACCGATCGATGGGGAGTTGATACCCTACGATCAAGATGGAGACAGGGATGCCCTGAGACAAGTGTTCTGGGATCCGAGACTGGAGATGAGGGCTGGACACGTGGCATGGGACATGATGACACAGACAAGATTAGCGCTAACGACAGTGCTGGTAGGAGTGATCAGTGGGTTCCTTTGTCCAGATAGGGCGACATGAGGATTTCTTGTGGCCATATGTATTTTGACATCATTGTATCATGACACTAGTTATGATTATATATATGAGATGATTCACCATTGCAGCAGCTATATGCATGTGTACCTATGTGATGTATGTTTCTATGTGATGGTTATGAAAGGGATGCAAATATGTACATAACGAAATGCAATATTTTTGTTCTTTTATGTTTTTATATGTTATGCCAATGCAAATGTGAATGTATAAAATGTAAATTAATATGATAATGCAAATGATTATTTACATGATGACAATGTAAAATGTGCTAACATGTGTTGTGTGCAGGATGTGATGCAATTGTGATATCTATATGTATGTATGATTAATATGTGATAATGCAGGTGCAACTACATGAAATGCAAATATTTTTGGCATGTCATTATACTCAGTCATTTGATAGCGAGCTACACAGACTCGAGAAGGACGATGGAAGTCAATCAAGAAAGGGGGATGGAAGATAGAAGATATGAAAGTGAAAGAGCTTCTTGTGCGTTATCATCATTGAGCTTTATTATGGCAAAATAGGTTATGACAATCTAGATATATGTTCGACCTAGAAAGTCATTGTACCTGTTTGCATGGAGATAAGACAGTCACAAACAAGGAATGCCCCAGTTCACACTAGACTCACAGTGTCCTCATATCCTTGGACAAGTCATAGCATTACTAAGAGACAATCCACAGACAGCAAAAGAAAAATAGGTAATGATACCCCATCCTCGCCTTTCTAGTCAAAGACATCCTGGAGATAGAATCTCTAGTCAGAGACATCCTAGAAAAGCTAAAAGACATGTCACCAAAAGATAAAATAAAAAAAAAACCAAGACTCGACACCAGCATCCACTGTAGTCCTCAAGTTTAGTGTCTCTTGTCACTTGTATAAGTCTATTTGATTGTGGTCACAATGTTTACTTTCACAAACAGATAGATAGCACTGAACCATAATGTTGTCAGAGTCTGTTGAAAGATTTGATTTGTTGAATCACATTGTTGCTGCTGTGTCTCATCTGAAACTGACTGAATCCATGCAACTGATACTTTATTGTGGAGAAGATGAAACTTTATTATGGATTGGCGATGCAAGTGTTTCTTTATTGCAGATTGTGCGTGGATAGACTGAAGGAAAGTGGAAGAAACTGTACTCCTCGAAACAGGTGATGCTCTCAGTTCCACACCCATCACTAGACGTAGGATCTGCCTTAGCCACAGATAGGAGCTGATTTATTATGAATGGAAAGGGGTGAAAAGGAAGGTTTATTATGAATGGCTAACCAATCTTGGGTAGATCAATAACAAGCTATGATGGGATTGGCTAAGTTTATTATGAATGGAGAGGTTGTGCGTGTGTGCAAAGTGAAGGGATGAGATGGAATCCCGAAGGAGGGAGGAGCAATGTCTCTACGCATGGCGCTGGTGACCCGATTTTCACCATGGTACTTGCCCAGGGCGCCACCGAAGTGATTTTCATCGTTGGACGGAATTATTTCTCTTTACTTTTTTCAATTTTTCAATTTTTTTTGTGTCACAAGGCGCCTATTTGCCAGGTTTTCACCAAGTAACGATTTTTTTATTTTATGATTTTTTTTGTATTTTGAAATTTTTGATTTTTTTTTTGTTTTTGAATTAGGATACTCCGAAGAGCTATGTGTAAAACCTGCAAAGGTGCATGCTATTGATGGGATCCTCTAAAGGTTCACCCTCTATGGTTGAGAGCTGATATGTACCAGATCCATAGGTTGCTGTAATGATGTAAGGGCCAAGCCAATTTGGTTCGAACTTGCCTTTCTTCTCTCCGTCTTGCTGATTTTTAGGATTTTCTCTGAGAGCGAAGTCACCTACCTCAAATGTGCGAGGCTTGACCTTATGATTGTAGCTGCAACGTTCCTTGACTGAATGATGTGTATCTTGAGTGATTGTCTTCCTTGATGAAGAAACTGAGATAGAATTACTAGTGTGTGGACTACACAGGCCCGTATGCGTGTCACCTGAAGAAGTTTGGGCATCCTTGATAGAAAAGTCCTTTAAGGAAGCTCCATTAAAGGTCCATGATGTATTGCCAAAAGGGGAAGGATGTATGGAACAAGTGGATGAGGAATGAAGGCTTATGATTGCGAAAAGAAGTGAAAGTAGGATAGCATGATGGAGACTTAGGATCAACAAGTATGTTTTTTGACTTAAAATTGTAGAACTTTTGCCCCCAGTTATTTTGATATTAGGGGAGATCAACTCTTTCTCTTTTTGCTTCATAGGATTTTTATCCTTGACTTTGATTTTTGTGGAGTCCAGTAGCTTTTGATTTTGATTTGGACTAAAGGACTTTTCTTTATTATTGACTTTTAGATTTTTCTTTTCAAATCTTGATTTTTGATCCCCAATAAGTGAGGGCTTTTGTGATTCTTGTTCATCCAAGTCTGGAAGTGGAGTGGAAATGGAATGAGTGGATGAAATGGTAAAGCTATGTGAGTTCTCAAGAGGGCTGGCGATACACTCAACAGATTCTTCGTTGGAACCATTCTTAGGAGTATTGATATCAAGAGATGCTTGCATCACTAGAGGAGATTTGCATTCGGACTTAGTAGCCACAACACTAGGCGGTTCACACCCAATTCCTTGTCATTGCAAATTGTTGATAGATTGTTCTTGTTGACCAATTGTGTTAGGAGATAGTGGGAGTTGATCAACATGAAAGATATATTGACCACATCCCATATCTTTAAACTTGAACTTTTCTTTGATCTCTGCTTGTTTTGATGTAGAATCTTTCGATGATTTTGGATCAACATATGCTGATGAAGGAACAACCTCTCGATTGACTGGTAATGTTGTTTCTGATCTAGGTTGCAGATTGTTGCAATATATAAATGGATTTGGATCAACTTTGATGGTCGCTTCAACTCCATTGTGTGGAAACTTGATACATCGATGATATGTAGATGGGACTACGCTCATATCATGAATCCATGGGCATCCTAGCAATATGTTGTATGTGAGATCCAGGTCTAGGACTTGACAAGCCACATCTTTTGTAACTGGCCCAACTTTGAGAGGTAAGGTGACTGTGCCTTTGGATGAACGCTCTTCATCATCATATGCCTTGATGGTAATTTTGTTTGTAGAATTCACAGCTTTATCAGAATATCCCAATTGTTTAATAGTGTTCAATGTACAAATGTTTAGACCTACTCCTCCATCTATCAGGACTCGTTTTATTCGATGTTTGTGTATGAAGGCTTCAATGTGTAAAGGTGCATTATGTGGCTGACTTACAGAGGCGTCATCAGCTTCTGTGAATGTAAGGGAGTGTGGAATGGAAAGGTATCCCACCATGGCTTGAAACTGGTCCACGTTCAGATTAGTAGGAACAACAATGTCTCTCAAGATTTTATCAAAAATGGCTTTATGTGCGGGGGATATACGTAAGAGCTCAAGGATGGAGATTAGCGCGGGTGTCTTCCCTAACTGTTCTACAAGGTCATACTCAGGCTTGGTTGATGAGGAAGCTGTGTTTTTAGCTGTAGCACCTTGCAAAGTGAATTTACCTCAACGGGTTGTAACATGACATTCAGAGGTAGGTTTAGAAGAAGATCCAATGCCTTTTAGGACAATCTTGGGTCTTTGGGTAGAATTCTCAGGCGTTTTGTCCTTGATGATAATGGTAGACATAATTGTCCATCGAGATGTGATTGATAGATGAATCATAGTTATAGGATGCTCTGGTATAGTTGGTTTGATCATTTGTGGCTTTAGCTTTTCCTTTGTCATGCTTTGGGAATGGTTCCTTAAACATCTCATGTTCTTGATTGGAGGAATGTCCTTCAATCTCAATGTCACCTCTATCAATAAGATCTTGTATGATGTTCTTCAGTCGATGACAATTTCCTGTTTTATGTCCTTTGCTCTTATGAAATTCATAATAATCATCATCAGTCCACCAATTTGGTTTAACCTTTGGCTCATATGGAGGAAAATCTAGAATAGTGATTACCTTGTTTGCCACTAGCTTTTTGAAAACGGACTCAAGTGGTTCTCCCAATGAGGTGTACTTCCTTCGTGATCTGGAAGTTGTTTGAGTATTCACTTGATTGTTTGTAGAGATTGATCCCGAAAAAATGATTTTTGGTCGTACCGTATTGGCATCAACAACACCATCATTGACTATGTTCTTGTTTTTATTCCAAAATCTTGGCTTGTCTTTTCCTTTAAAGTCATCTTTGTTTTCCTTGAATATCTTAATGACTCCTTGTTCAATTAGGACCTTCTTTGTTGCTAAGCCTTTTTCAATGACGTCCTTGAAGGTGGACAAACAAGCTTTTCGTAGGTCGTAACCAATGTCTTTGTTAACATTTTGGGTGAACATTTCTACTATTTATTTTTGTGGAATTTCACAAGAGCATCTGCTGGCTAGATTCCTCCATCTTTGTAAAAATGATGAAAAAGACTCTCCATCTTTTTGCTTGGTGTTGCACAAGGTAGTGATTGATATGTCTGTCTCTATGTTGTATGAGAAATGTTGTATAAATGCCTTAGCTAAGTCACCCCGTGAATTAATTCCAAGTGGAAGTTGGGAGAACCATTCCATAGCTTGATCACCTAAGCTTTGTGGGAATAATCTCATCAAATATGTCTCTTCTGCTACTACTTCAATGCAAGTTGTAAAAAACTGTCTTATATGTGCCTTAGGATCTCCTTTTCCTCTGTACTTATCAAACTTAGGCATCACAAAGTGTGTAGGAAATGGGGGCATTGGAATGCTTTTGTCAAATGGATAAGGACATATGTCTCTCATTGTGTAAGTTGGCTTCGGTGTATTTATGTCCTCCATTTTCTTTTGTAAGTCCTTGATTTGCTGTTCCAAACTATTCTTAGGTGGAGATCGACTTCTTGGACCATACCCCATGCTTGAGGCACCAGGTGGAGGAGGAGCATGTTGCATATATGGATGGTATTGATCATACACATGTTCATATGGAGGAGGTCTATAATGATGCTGCGTATATGGACCACTTGGTATAGAGTCATGATGAGGAGTGGAATATCTGCTTTGTCCATGTATACCATACTCTACAGGAATTTCATGAGTTTGTTCTATTGTGTTGCCCCCAAATTTGACACGGGGTTTCCTTGTGTCCAAATTTTGATCATGCCTTTGGATATCCAATTGCTTAGGATGTTGATCCTTAGCATTGGTATGTGATTGAGCATATTTTTTTGCATAAGACTTCCATAATGGTTTGCGAAGGTGAGTATCATATGCTTGACCATGTGTATGTGGGGCCTCAGGTTTTTGAAACAAAGATGATGGTGATTTAGGCACCATATGTGGTCCTCTATTGCCTCCACTATTAGGCCTCCTTTGATCCATGTTGGAGTGAGGTTATTGCAAAAGTCAATTTTCCATTATTTGAGACATGTCAAAATCATGAGGGATCTTGGTTCCACTATGTGCCATCACTTGTAAGAAATATTGTCTATCTCTTCATTATTTCCTCAACCAATCTATTGAAACAGGGATCCATAATGGAGTCTTCCACTTCTGCTAAATGTATTGAAATGTTGTCCATATTGTCATTGTGTGTATCATTGTTATTTGTAGTGTCCATGTTCTCAACATTTGGAATGTTTCTATAGGCATCCATGTTAGGTAATGTAGTATGATCAGAATTGAAAAAGATATCATTGTCATATTCATAGGAACTCATGTTTGTGGACTCTTGAGCTTGTTTAGTTTCTCTGCTAGATTTTTTGGGAACGGGTTTCAACCATGAACTAGGTATTGACCAAGATGTTTGAGACTAGATTAAAATGGAAAGAGTATGGAAGACCAAGAGTTGGATGGAATGTAAATGAATTTGAGGTTTACTTGCAATGTCCAAAGTGTAAGACTAAGTATGTATGTAGTAGAGTAGGCGTGGCTTCCAAAGAGAGGATAGTTTCTCTTGATGAGGTAAGCTGACCTTGACTCTAAGTAAGACCAAATGAGACCCAAAGGTGATAGACCTTGATGAGGGACCACTTAGCAAAATGTTGTTGTATGTAGTGTGTTGACAAAATAAGATGAGGACAAGCAAGTGACCTTTTGACTCAAGTTTAGACAAATGTGAATGTAATGTAAGGTGTAAAGCAATGATGGACTTTGTGAGACCCAAAGATAGGTTGAATGATAGATAAAAACCTAGAGAAATAACTTAGGAAGCTCAAGAATTCTGAAACTGATTGCTCTTATTTGTTGGGCTGTAAATTTTTCCAATTTGTGAAGTTGTTTTGTTGTGACTCAATCTGAAATTTTGACTATATTTCCGTGACAAGAGGACACAATGTTGATGAAGACTCAATGTTTGCAAGTGTTTAGACTCAAAGACTCCAAGAAAAGTGTGTTGTTTGATGTAAAATTTGTTTTGCATACACTTGAAGACACAAAAGACACAATGTTTTAATGTTTGGTCTTGAATGTTTGATAGTTCAAAATAAGACAAGCACAATTCTTATGGTTGGCCAGGACAATAGTTGTTGATCCCACATGGAGTTTCCCCCGAGGCTATGCTATTCAGAGCGGATACTTAGATGCTTGACCCCACTAGCTCCACCCTCGGCACTCACTTCTCGGGGCAGCCAAGCATCAGTCCCCATGAAAAAACCTCGTGGCGAACTTTGTATCTCTACTAAGAACCGTATGTGTGTGGGCCGCTACTAGAGGTTTGACCTCCTGCCTCAACAACTAGAAAGATTTTGACTTCTAAAATAAAAAGGTGCTAATAAGGGCATCCGATCGTGTGGCCATACATGCTACACTTTTAGCTCTATAAATTACAAAGGCTCCCATCCGGTAGGGGTTACGCCCTACAAATGATCAAATAAATTTGATCAAACGGGTTTATGGGGAGACATAGTGTCGGTATGAACTAATCAACACACGTTATCCATAGTTTTCACCATGAATACAATTGTTTATAGTGGTTCGGAAGAGGTGGGTTTTCCTCGCTACCACTTGGGTCATTCTCTCCTCACTAGTAGTCCTAATGACCACACGGGGAGACAGACCCTCTAAAGATGAAACAAAAAGAGCCTATTGCTCAAGACACAAAAGACAATGGTTCAATTTTAATGCACCAATTGAAGTGTTTGCTAGTCTATGAGAACAAGGCACACAATGAAGATAAAAAACCCTTGCCAAGGTCCTGCAATAAATATTTGTTAGTAGTTTGGATTGTTTCAAATGATCACCCCTTCCTGCAAGCACACAAGTTAGGTAAATTTTAGATCCAAAAGACTTTGTGAAATAGGGGCCTTCAACAATGCATTTTGTTGACCAATTCAAAGATATAATTCATCATAAAAAAAGGCCACCTGTAAAAATTTAAGAGATTTCCAGAAATGTAAGAAAATCCAAAAAATTTGCTAATTTGCTCCAAAAATTAATTTTTTATGAAAAATCATAAAAAATTCATATTAAATGCAAAATAGATCCAAAAAATATGAATTTTTTACTAGAGAGTCTTGATAGTATTCCAAACCTACATAAAAAAATTTCTGCAACAAATCCAAGCAGTTTGTGAGATATGAGTAAAATAATGCAAAACCCTAATTTTCAAAGATCTGATTTTTGAGGAATGATTTTGCATCACATTTAAAATCACAAAGAACAGATCCTATATATAATTCTAATATATTTCCAAAAATGTAAGAAAACCCAAAAAATTCGCTAATTTACTCTCAAAATTAATTTTTTATGAAAAATCATAAAAAATTCATATAAAATGAAAATTTGATCCAAAAAATATGAAAATTTTATTGAATCTGTAAAATACATTTCCTGACTTGAACAAAAAATTTGATGCCAAAATTCAAAACCGTTTGTGAGATATGATCAAAATAAGGAAAAACCCTAATGTTTAAAGATCCGATTTTTTAGGAAATATTTTGCATCAAAATTAAAATCACAAACAATAGATCCTCTTTATAATTATGAGAGATTTCCAAAAATGTAAGAAAATCCAAAAAATTCGCTCATTTTCTCTCCAAATTATTTTTTTATGAAAATTCATAAAAAATTCATAGAAAATTAAAATATGTTCCAATAGATCTGAATTTTTCTTTGAGAGCTCCTGATACTGTCTTCAACCTATAAAAAAAATTTGGTACAAAATTTCCAAGCCGTTTGTGAGATATGATCGAATCTCTCCAAGATCTTGATTTTGTGTCCAAAACCCTAGTTGCACAAGGTTATTCTCCAAATTGTTTTACAAAACAACAATATAGGGTTAGAAAAGATGCAAAAAACACAGATCTAACAAAAATCCATGTCCCACGAGGCGTGCCAAAATGTATATGGTGAAAGTGGATTAACAATATTGAAAGACTAAATGAATTCAACCACAAAACCCTAGCCTAACAACAACAAAGATCCACCATAACATATGAAGATTACCCAAGACAATGCAAATCAAATGAAATCACAAAGATTATACCATCACATGTCCAATAGGGTTTGAATCTCCATTCTTCCTATCTCCATTGATCTTGCTTGATATATTTGCTCTCAGATTTTATGTGTGCACAAGAGCTCAACAAAGAACGGAAATGTGGTTGCAAGTAGGCTTGATTGCATATGCAAGTTCAAAAGCGTAGTCGGGTAATCATCGGGATGCATAGATTGATTAGGGTTTGATAATGAAGGAAGCATCTCCTTATATAGAAGACACTATAAGAAATGGAGGGATAAGATTGAGAGGTGTAAAAGATAAATGGTCGGCTATGATTAGAGGGTAGGTAGAGAAATAATAAAATAATGAGAGGGGTAGGTAGTGTAGGAATTAAGAGATGAATGACATGTGTCATGGGTAGACAAGGTTAATGAATTAATTAATTAATTAAATATTTATTTAATTAATAGAAGAAGTGGGATCAATTAAATAAATAAGATGTGAGATTTTGCCAAGATCAAGAGGCAATGGAAAGCACAAATAAGAGAGAACAAAATAGATGATAGAAATAAACTGTATTCTATCAAGATGAAAAATATGATCAACTGGATCATTAAGCATTACATACAATGAATATGAGCCTACTTATATAGGCAAGGCTATATGGATATGTGAGCACACAAACATGACATGTGGCTCAATAAGAAACAAGGGTAGGTAGGAAATAGGTGTGGGTAGGTAGGAGAAACAATATAATAGTCCACATGAGGTGGATCACCCACTGAATGTGGAGTGTAACAACAAGATCAACACCATAAAAGGTGGAAATTCTCCTACACACACTATCCCAATGTGGCACAAACACCCAAGTGTCTCATACCCAAACTACTATGAAATGCATTTCCTAAGTAAACTTAAGTAAAGTGTAATAATATCCATGATGAATAATTATTTACACCAAAACCCCCCTTAAGTGCAACTTAGGGGAATGCACTTAAGTATACAATGCAACTAAGCAATGCAAGATGGGTCCCGACTACTAGGCCCTATTAGGTACCCATGTACAAATGCAAATGCATGCAAACTAATGCAATGGAATCTCTCACAAAGTGGGGAAAGAGAGAAAAATCCAATGGGAAAAAACCCTCCTCCAAAAAAGAGATGAAAAACTAGATACAAAGAACTCTCATAGAAGTATGTGAAGGATAAAACCCCATGTAAGGAAAAAGTCCCCCCCATATGAGAGAAGAAGAGAAGCTAGGAAGCCCCCACTCAATGTGGAATCTGCACCAATGATAAAAGCTCGATGTATGAAGAAATTGCTCCACGATTGTCGAACAACATTCCTCCCCTTAGGAAGAAACAAAACCAAAGGTGTATCCATGAAGTCTCCCCAATCATGAAGGGAAGATGTATGAAGAAAACTCATGATGACTGGAACCTCTGAAAATTGCTCAAGTGTCCCCATGTCGATGTTGAAAGATACCCCCTCCAAAGGTGGTAAACTGTGCCACACTACTGAGAAAGGCACTCCAAGATCTAGTGGAGATGGATGTAGAACATGTCCCAAAGACTCACATGTCTCCTCAAAAAATAAAGAGACCTCCTCCAACTGCTGTACATAAGTATCCACAATCATGTCAACCTCGAAAGAATGATCATGTAGAGAATGAACAAGAGGGTCAAAGTGTTCCCTCGCAACAATCGAAGAAGGATCATCTTCATCAAAGAGAAGATGAATGTCATCAATGATGTCTCCCAAATCTGCAATGTAGGATTCCACAAACAAACCTGCAATGTCTGTCAAGTAATCATCCCATGAATCTAAAGCTGGAAGACAATGAATATCCTGTTGCACTAAATCACATGAAGGCAAAACTGTCGCACTATCTGCATCATCAGGTGCAATAGGTGATGTGATATCAATATGAGGAGATGAAATACAAGGCTCAAGAACAGGGTCACATGTGAGAATCCCCATGTTCAAGTGTCCAAAGTTCTCCTCAAAATCTAAACCATCACAAGAAGTGTGATCATCATGTGTAGAATCATCAAATGTGAAATCATCATCATCAACAAAATCTGAAAAGGAGTATAACCGAGATGCATGATCAACCACCCCAGTCGCAATGATAGCTCTAGTCTCCAAGTCTCTAATGAAAACTGACTTAGGTGTGAACTCCACAACTCTCTTAGTTGCGCCATGTGTGATTTGATAGATAGAAAGGAGATTGTTTGTCAAGTGAGGTATGCACAACACATCATTGAAGGAGTTATCCCCAATGTCAATAGATCATTTCCCAATCACATCCATGTATGTATGATTGCCCATCAATATCTGCGGCATGGTGCAAGGCTCAAATGTAGAGAACATAGACTGTGAAGATGCCATATGAGGAGAAGCTCCTGAATCTAGAAGCCATCTCTCTGAATCATGACTGATAGTAGCACATAGAGCTTTTCCTTTTCTTGTCCCAAAAGAGTGAGTCTTCCCACTTGTAGAAGCCATGAATGCTTGCCCTTTTCCTTTTGAATGTGAGGAAGTGGAAGTTGATGAATCATTCTTCTTGTAGACATTAGGCAAATCAATGTTATGCTTTTTGATGATATGTGTAAGCTCATCAATCTTTTTAAAATGGCAACAACGCTCCTCATGACCAACCTTTTTACAATAGGCACAAGTAGGTCTCTCCCTCTTTGGTGAGTTATCCCTCTTGGAAGAGGATGAATCTCCTTGTTGTGGAGAAGATGGTGCTTTTTCCTTAGGCTTTGATTGCCATTTCTTCTTGTTTGAGTTGTCCTTTCCTTGATTTCCTTTGTTCACTTGATTTGCCACTAATGCTTGAGACCTAGAAGCCTTAAGAATGCCCATTCTTATCAACTTAGTTTGTTCCATCATCAACATTTCATTGAAAGCATCAAATGTAGGCATTGTGTAGCTTGAACCCATTGTCATCCTATGGGTTTGGAAACTAGAAACAAATGCTGCATATTCTTGTGGAAGCTTGCCTATCAAGTTGAATATCAATTGAGTATCCTTCTTATCAATGCCACAATCTTTGAGTTGTGCCCTCAACTCATTTGACTTAGTGACATAATCTTGTATAGTATCAAAGTTCTTGGAATCTAACATGGTGAGATCACTATCAATTTGATATCCCCTAATCTCATCAACTTGACCATACAAGTCTTGAAACTTTTTCCAAGCATCTTTGATTAGAGTACATTTCTCAATATGAAAAATGAGATCCTTTGATACATACTTTCTTAAGGTACCAATTGCCATGATATTTTTAGTAAGCCAATCCAAGTGACCAACTGGATCGACCTTAGGATCAGCGGGAGCAACAATAGTTCCATCAATGTAATGAGTGAGTCCTTTTTCCATAAGTTTACTCCATGCATAAATTTTCCAAGTAGCATAATTATGAGGAGTTAAGAGAGGAAACTTAGAAGAACCCATAGCAGCAAAAAGGAAGGAACACAAGAGTACACAAGAACAAGAGACACCCCCCAAATTCACTCAATCAAAGTACCCCCCAAAATAATGATTTTGGCACTTTATATGTAGTGTATGTACAATAGGCCACTTGTAAAACAAGGCAAAGTGGACTTTTGATTTCAATTTACAACTTCTCAAAATGAGATCTAAGAGGCTTCAACAAATACTGCTAGTGATCTAAACTGAGATCTAAGCAAAATGCAAGTACCAAATATGCCAAAAATGGCCAAATAATGAAAGTACAATTTCTACTTAAAATTACTACAAACAAATGGCAGATTATGGAAGTAGATGAAAAAATATGCACTTTCAAAAAAAATGGCACCTGAAAAGGAGTCCATATGAGCCCAAATGAAGCCTCCAAAGTTGTAAAAATTGAGATTTTGCGATTTCTGAAAAACCTGTATCTGAAAATCAAAAAACTCCTGCACCACTGTCCAGATCATGAAATTCTACCCCAAAACAAAAAAAATTGCTCGTAAAAACGAGTCCGGATGAGTGAGATATCGCTATTTGAAAATTGCCTGCAAAATTATAATTTCTGAAAAATTTCCGTCGCAGCGTCAAACTTCAAATGCCTCTAGATTTGGCCTCTAAAGTCCAATTTGGATGAAACAAAAGACAAAACTAACTTTATTGGACCTCCTAAATCCAATGGCAACCTCAGATTTGACCCATCAAGCTTCAATAATAACCTGCAATAGAAAACTCCAAAATACACAACCCCAAATAACATCAAATTTCTCTCAATTAGCAAACCAATGACACTCTAATGGCTCTGATACCATGTGAGATTTTGCCAAGATCAAGAGGCAATGGAAAGCACAAATAAGAGATAACAAAATAGATGATAGAAATAAACTGTATTCTATCAAGATGAAAAATATGATCAACTGGATCATTAAGCATTACATACAATGAATATGAGCCTACTTATATAGGCAAGGCTATATGGATATGTGAGCACACAAACATGACATGTGGCTCAATAAGAAACAAGGGTAGGTAGGAAATAGGTGTGGGTAGGTAGGAGAAACAATATAATAGTCCACATGAGGTGGATCACCCACTGAATGTGGAGTGTAACAACAAGATCAACACCATAAAAGGTGGAAATTCTCCTACACACACTATCCCAATGTGACACAAACACCCAAGTGTCTCATACCCAAACTACTATAAAATGCATTTCCTAAGTAAACTTAAGTAAAGTGTAATAATATCCATGATGAATAATTATTTACACCAACATAAGATATTTATTTAATTTAGGAAAAAGGATAATTTAAATAAATAAATGTATTTATTTAAATGAGAAATAAGGCTAGAAGAGGATAAATGAATTAATTAAATAAATAGAGATTTGTTTAATTAATAGAAGAATTAGGCTAAAGTAATTAAATAAATAATTAGACTAGACAATTTTAGGTGTCTACACTATGTGAAAATGATAAAGATGTGATAGAGGGAGATGAGAGGAGAAATTAGCAGCATAAGGATAGAAGAATGGAAGACCCCTCCTTTGTGAGGAAAACAGGCTCCAATTTATAGATTGGAGGAGGCCAATGGAGGGCCAAGATTGATTTTGGGAAGAAGGGTTAATATTGATTTGAAATGGTGGGCATGGGTCAAGGATGCCTTGGGAGAATAAAATGGAATATAAAATTCCTTGGGGAAAGGGGAGAGGAATTAAAAATTCCAAAATAAAGGATGCGCATGGAGATTCAAAGAAATTTTAATTTCTTTGAGAGGTTCAAGATTGATGTGACATAATTAGGAATTTAAAATTGGAAAATAATGGTAAGTGGGATTATGGGAGATTCTAGAAGAATTAATTAGGTTGAGTGGGGATTAGGAAAAATGATTTGTAGGAATCAAATGACTAGGTTAATAAATTAAAATTAATTAACTAAATGGGTTTAGAGGAAATAATTATTGGAGGGACTTTAGAAGAATATGAGAATAATTTATTTATTTGATATATTAATTATTGGACAATAGTGACAGGTTTAATTAAATAGAATTTAATTAACACTAAGAAGAATAAGGATAACACAAATAAATCAATTAATTATGTTAACAAGCTTAAATTAATTAAATATTAATTTTAGGTGTCTACACTTGTTATCTAGCAAGAAAGCTTCTCTAACAACTTTATTAGCAATATTTTCCAAACGAAAGAGATTGGAGTAGGTCTAGAGCATTTGAGAGAAAAACCGAAACCAATTGTGAAGGGAAAATAAGCCTACTAGATTGGGGGAACAAGACTCCTTCCCCAATTACCCATTTAATGCTCTTTCTCACCTGAAAGTTTTGAGTGAAGAAAACTTGCGCAAGGTGATCATCTGTGATTTGTTTTGTAAAAGGACCTTCCCATTGTGCCACTGAAATGAGAACCCTATAATTTACTGGCAAATAATCCATATGTTCTGAGTGACATGAATAATGCTCGTTACTGCTTTGCTTTTCCCTTTCAAGAGTTACCCCAACTTTGCAACAAAAAAACCCTTCTAGAAATCTGCACTAGATTGAAAGCCTTACGCATAGGGCGAAGCTTGAAGAGAGCATGTGAAAATAAAATGAGAGCTGAAGGTTTTATTTTAAAAATACCGATCATTCTAGCAGTCCTTAGAATTACAAGAATAATAAATGTCTACACAAAGATACTAATGTTAATAGAAGCCTGAGCATGTGAGTGAGATGTGAGGGATGCGAGGGTTGAGCCCATACTTTCACAAGGGCCAAGAGGAGAGACTTGTGCTAGGAACCATACTTCTGCATGAGCCAATGATAAAAGCATGTAGCCAATATTCATTATTATAACCACCAGGAAATATAAGCTACATGGTTCTTTATGCCATCATAAGATATGCATAGGGATAGAAAGATTCACATGCTTCCCAAATTGTGAGGCTTGATTAAAACTGGGAGACGTGATATGATAGGAAATCAATTTTTAATGATTGGTAAAACAATATCATAAAGCTAGCTCAACGTTTATGATGTCATCCAAGAGGGGATAACATGATGAAAAGCATTATCGACCTTAGCTGAGTCAACTTCTATGCCATCACACCCCATATTTGTTAGTTTGTCCGCTAATTTATTTCCTTCTCTATACGTATGTGATAACTGGACTTCTTTGAAGGAATCTATAAGATCCCAAGCTTGTGATAATACATATTGAATGTGCCAATTGGAGGAATGTCTAAATTTGCAAGCATTTATAATAATGGAAGAATTCCCTTCAATATGGACTTTTGAGTAGCCCATCTTCTTAGCAAGAATCAAACTGATCAATAATGCTTGTGCTTCTGCCAAGTTATTTGTTCTTGTTGGCAGACCAAAGGATTTAAAGGCTTTTAGTTCACCTCGATTATTCCTGATACACACTTCGGCTCCTGAAACACCTGGATTACCTCGAGAAGAGCCATGTTAATCTTTACAAAATTAGACTAAGGAGGTTGCCAAGAGACACAAGATCTATCAATTTTCCCTTTACTACCAGCTATTATAGATTTGCAAGTGGGAATGCAAATTTGTTTCCAATTCTTAACAATCTTTGCATCCCAAGAGGTGAGTAAAGAGCTACAATTGATATGCTTCTGCACATAAGCATTAACTGATTCTAAAATAGATTTTTCTAAAACCTCAAGGATTGTTAAGATAGGATAAACAACTTTTCTAAAAATTCTTTTATTCCTTTCCCACTATACTGACCACAAAACAGTTGCTGGGATAATCGACCAGATGCAAGAGAAAAGGGAGGGTTTGTAAAGAATTGGCCATGAGCTAAACAATTCCCAAAGAGAACTAGGGAGAGGCATTGAGAGGTCCAATTTGTTCATAATGAAAACCCAACATTGATGGGCAAAGGGACAATGGAGGAACAAATGGTCAACATTTTCCATTTCTTGATTACACAAAACACAAGAGAAGGGTTGGGCTATTTGAAGTTAAACTATCACTTGTTAAGATCTTTTTTTGGAGAGCTAGCCATGAAAAGCATCCCGCCTTAGGCATGACTGAATTATTCCAACAAAAGAAAAATGCTCTTTGATTTTGCTGAAGATTAAAGATGTGTTGAAGGGCTTTATATCCATTTTTGACTAAGTATTTGCCATCTTTGGATGGAGCCCAAAAGACTGTGTCATATTTGTTTGAAAGGAAAACTACTCTTTGAGATCAAATTTGCTGCAAATTTGTGATAAGATTTTCATCCTTAATAACATCTGAAAAGTCTTTCCAAATCACTTTGCCTGAATGTAATTCAACTCCATTCACATAGTCAATTAGCTTGTTCCCCCATTTAGCAGAGAGAGTTTGAAAAGCTATTTGCAAGTGTCGCAACTGAACTAGAGGAGTATATCCATTCCAAGAGTCATTCCAGAAGTGAATTGACTCACCATTATAAACCTGCCAAGAAATATATGCGGTTATGACTTCCTTGAATGACATCATGAAATTCCACATGGCAGAACCTTCCGGGGGGTTAGAGATAGTTAGGATTATAAGAGGGTTTTGAGTATCTAGATATTTAGCTTGCATGATTTGAAACCATTTAGAATTTGGCTTAGAGTACATTTTCCATATCAATTTCCCCCCAAAAGCTTTATTTATTTTAGCCAAATCCTAAAGACTAACCCCTCCAGACATCTTGTCATTAGCCATGTTGGGAAGGGAGACTAAGGGGATCTTCTTGTCTTGTGAAAGATTCCCTTTCCAAAGAAAATTCCTAATAATTTTCTCAATTTGATGAATAACCGAAACATGAGCTTTAAGAACTGAAAGATAGTAATTGGGAATGGTAGTTAAGACAAATTTTATGAGAAGAATGCATCCAGATAGGGACATCCACCTAACTTTCCAAGTTGAAATTCTAGATTTAATCCTTTCAATGACATTTTTCCAGTAGGATGCTTTGTTAGGGCCCATGAATAGTGAAATGCCTAAATATGAACAAGGTAATTCTTCTAATTTGAAACCCAAGACTTTAGAAATATTCCTCCTAATTGCAGTTCTTGTGTTGAAAATATATATCTCTGATTTTTGAGCATTTACCTTATGTCCTGAAGTTGTTGTATATGAATCTAAGACCTTCTTGATTTGCATCACCTCTAAGATATTAGCCTTACCATATAAAAGAGTGTCATCTGCAAATAGAGTGTGAGTTTTTGAAATATTTGTTGTTGGGATTTGGATGCCTTGCCAAAGTCCATTATCATGGTTAGCTTTGATAAGCCTGCTAAATGCTTCCGCCGTGATGATAAAAAAGGAAGGGAGATAGAGGATCTCCTTGTCGAACACCTTGAGTAGTTGAAAAAAAGCCTGTTGGTTGCCCATTGATAATGATTGAAAAAGAAGCCCCTGAAACACATGATTTAATCTATTTACACCACTTTTCTAAGAATCCAAACTTTTGCATTACTTTGATAAGAAAACTCCAATCAACCTTATCATAGGCTTTCATCATATCAATCTTAACAATGAAAGAAGGTAGATGAGAAACATGAATGGAATGGAGAACTTCATGGGCTACTAGAGCCCCTTCTCCCGTCTCCCTACCTGGAACAAATCCTCCTTATTCCGGAGAGATAATTTTAGGTATAGATGCTGGAGCCTCAGGTAAATAGCATTGGTAAGGATTTTAAATATAGTGTTGCATAAAGAAATAGGTCTGAAATCTGCAAATGTCTTGGGATCCGAGGTCTTAGGGATTATTGCTATGTTTGTAACATTGAAAGTTTTTATAATTGAAGTATTTCTTCTTGATTCTTCAAGAGTAGCCCATAAGTCAAAACCTATTACATCCCAACACTTTTGAAAGAAGAGGAAAATGAAACCATCAGGTCCAAGTGCCTTATCCGGGGCTAAAGAAAAAACTACTTTATGAACTTCTTCTAAAGTGAATGGCTTCATGAGATTTTTATTGTCAGGTTGAGTGATAATATTCGGGATGGCATGAAGAAGATTTGCTTCAGAAGAATTTGTTGGAGGAGGAGCCAAGAGGTTGTTAAAATTTTTTACACCTTTATCTTGAATATACTTAGCATTTGAGAGTAATTTTCCTGAGATTGCATCCTTGATAGAAAAAATAGATGTAGCTTCCCTCTTTGCTTTGGCTAAAGCATGAAAAAACTTTGTGTTCCTATCCCCCTCTTTCAGCCAAAGCTCCCTAGATTTTTGTCTCTAATAGATTTCCTCTCTTTTGCTCAACTCCTCCCACTTTTCTTGTAATAGTTTTTGCTTATCATAAGTAAGTGTGTCCCTACCACGTAGGGAAATATGCTCAAGAACCTGGTTCAATTCTTTACTTACTACTTCTTTCTCAATGAAGATGTTTTTAAAAGTGTGCAAATTCCAAATCTTAAATTGGGACTTAACATGTTGTATTTTCTTGTAAAACTGAAACATTTTGGTTCCAATTATTGGAGGTCCACTAACCCACCACTGACGCAATAGTGGGAGGAAATGCGGGTGTCTGAACCACATTATTTCAAACTTAAAAGATGGACGATGCAGAGGAGCTGAAGAAGGGGAAATAACAATGGAGATAGCAAAGTGGTCTGAACAGATAAGGGGCAAGATATCTGAAACAAATGTAAAATTCTGAAGCAGCCATTGTTGTGAAACAATAAATATGTCCAATCTCTGAACTATTTGTGTAAAATGTCTCCTTTTATTTGTCCAAGTAAACAACCCCATGTTGGGAACTATATCTTTTAAGGCGTTAGCAATAAAGCTGACAAAGTCATCAATAGACTATTGGGGAGGGCAAATACCACCATTTTTTTCTTGGTCAGACATAATGGCATTAAAATCCCCGCCCAAAATAATATTTTGATTTATAAAGTTTTGAATGAAAGTTGTCAAGGTGTCCCAAAGCCTTCTTTTAGCATAAGTAGGAGTAGGCTAGTATACATTTATCAGTTTAAAGGATAAATCAAAACTCTGTACATTCATTAGCTGCCAATTGTTTCCCTCACTAACTGATTCTATAACAATTTTCTTAGGATCCCATAGTGTTAGAAGGCCTCCTGAGGTTCCCGATGCTGGAATGTGAGCTGCTTTCCACTTTGACCATCTAGAGATTGTTGATTGGAAGGTGTCTAGATACATTTTAGTTTCTTGGAGCATGATGATGTCATCTCCCGATGAATCAAGTTGTTTCTTGACTTGGTTCCTCTTGTCAGAGGCATTGGTGCCTCTGACATTCCATGAAATAATCCTCATTTCCCTTGAGGAGAGAAGCATGCCCTCCTCAGCCTTTTGGTGATTGAGAATTTCCCATCTAGCGTGGTTTGAATACTTGCCTCTATTTCTTCTCTAATTTTCATTGACTTGGGCTTCCCGCCCCTTGGTTTTGGAGAGTTAACAACTTGCTCTTGGCTAGCCGAAGATTGAGATATAGAGAGGGATTGGGAAAAATCAAAAGTTTCATCAAGATGTTGAAAAACATCTGGACCATTGTTATTTAAATTGACTTCCTTATTAAAAGAAGGAAGATAATTTTTTGATTCTTGAATCATAGGAGGCACCATAGTTAAATGTTGGGGCTCTAATTCATCATCTTCATTTAAGATTACTTATGCAATTTCATCAAAAAATTGAGAGGCTACTTATTTGAGAAGGTCATTGGCTACTTGTTCCAAATTCTTTGGAAGAGTTTGAACTTGCAGGTGATCATGTCATTTGAGTCTAGGTAACTGTTTGGGAGTACCCATCAATAATTTCTTTGAAATGTCAAAAGGGTGTTTATTAAGCACCGAGTTTCAGCTTAGAGAATCCAACATTGTAAGATGCAATGGAGAGAGATACGATTTCCTCTGTGAAAAGCTTTCTGGAAATGTCTAGAAGGAGTCACTACTCTCTTGAAGCGGAGGGCTGAAACAAAGAGCCTCATTAGTGGTGTTATCCTCATGGATTTGAAATGAAGATCGAGGGAGGATCAAATTTTGTGTCCCCTGATGTAGAAATTGGTAGGCGGATTTCACAAAGATTATATTGGATATTGGAGATCTGATCCTCAGATTAAGTGCAAAAAATACCAGACTTACTTTTCCAGGTCAGCCTGTTTGTTAATCATTATGTTCAAACTTTTATCCTCCTCTTGGAATTTTCTTCACAAGGAGAATTGATGAGAGTACATTTAGAGGGATCAGAAGAGTGATCATCACAAACCTTAATGGTTGAACAATATGCACCTTGAAATTGAGAATTGAAGTGACCTAGAAATTTTGAGCAACAGTCAACTAAATCTAGTTTTTCAATCTCAATGATTTGTTTCCAGGTTCCAAATTTGGAAATGATTGACAAATTATCTGGGAGTGGCTTGGAAAGGTCCAATAGAAGACACACTCAAATTGGGATATGAGTCAATTCGAAGGGGCTATGATCATGTTTGACAAAAATCCCCAACTGATTTGAAAAAAACTCTATAATTTCTAGATCTCTATATTCCAATGGCAAAGAAGGGAATGTGATCCAAAAAGGGGCAAATCTGCAAATCTCCTTATCTGGCTTAAAATTTGGAATCCAAGGAACTCTAAAGAGACCAAAACCCTTCCAGAACCATCCTTTATATCTATGAACCACATTCCTATAATCTTTAGTTTCAAAAATTGCAATAAAAAACCCAGAACCATTATCAATGTAAAAATATCTTTGATCCCTTTCCAGTGAATTTTGGCCCACGCAAGTAAATCAGAAGGAGAAGGAGAGGATTTCCAAAACTTACCAACGAGGGCTCTATCTCAAAAATGTGCAATTTGTGGCTGAAGGAATTGATCAGGCAGAGTAACCAAGCAACTTGAAACACATCTGATAGAACGATCATTAACATAGGTATCCTTGTCTTGAGAACCTTCATTTGGAATCTGTTTCCTTCACTAGACTTTCAAAGTTTGACCCGAGGGTCGATTGTATTCTCCATCTGCTTGCCTCTTCATCTGCAAGTGAGAGATTGAGTTGAAGGGCTCACAATTTTTAGAGAAACAAAGGCGCCAACTATCATAAGGGGGGAATATTATTTGGGCAAGACAAAAAAGAGGATTTATGAATGGGAATCGAGTTCGGCCAAGAGGGAAAGGGTTTATGCAGAGGAATCGTGTTAGGCCAAGATACAAAAGATGGAAGGCATCCCTTCAGTGCAGGTCCATGCACATCATTAGTGCCAAAAACCGCCTATGTATCCTTCCACAACCCTTGTGAGCCCTTACTTTTGAGATCTACCTCTGAATCCTTCCAAAGTTTTTCCAGAAAACCTTTATCATTTTCTGATTCATGAGAATGCAGCGACCAAGAGCCATCACAAATGTCAAAAACCGATTGTTTTTCCTTGGAAATCTTTTTGGGAAATTTACTCTGAGGTCTCAACAATATTTTTTTTTTTGAGCATCATGGTAAAAATTCTACCGTTGACCTCTGTAGCTGTCCCCATTGCCATGTTGACCTCTGTACCCGTTACTAGTGTTCCTGTGAACACTATTCCACCTCATGTCACTATTCCAAGGTCTGTTGTGAAAACCACCGTGGAAGATAATGTTGCAATCAAATAAATTTATAAATAGTTATATAGTGTCATATAATTAGCTATTTGGATATGCTATTAGAAGATATATAATATAAATATCTCAAAGAATTTCTAGGTACTCTACAGAGTTGCCATTTTGTACACTGTATTGTTATCCTTTTCAATTAATATATGAGGTACAACTCTCTAACATCAATTTCACTAATAAAAATTATCAATAATAATTAAATATTGGTTTTTCAAAGAGGAGAGATAAGAGCTTTTATTTTTGATATTTTTTAAATTTAAAAAAAATAATCCAAGAAACCGAGCTTAATTGGTTAAAGCATTGAGTTCTCAATGTGGAAACCCAAGTTTGAATCCTAATGGGACATCTAATATAAAGTTCTAAGTTGTGACTCTTGGTCTTCCATAGTTGACTATTAATATGGAGGTAGTTTCTAGATAAGCGGTTTTCAAAGTTGCGATTCTTGGTCTTGTATAGGTAGTTTATAGTGTGGTTTCTCAAAAGGAGTTGATATTAGTCTCATGGTTGCACTCACAAGAGCTTGTATTGGTCTCATATTGATGCTCATATGAACGTAATATTTGCAAACAATTAGCAATATAACTTTTAAAAACAAAATAGAATTATTTATTTTCTATTCTAAATATTTATACATAAAAAATATTTTAATTATAATAATTTAATAATTCAAATTATACATTAATTCTATTTCTACAAGGTATTAGAAATTTCAATTATCTAACTACATAACTACCTAAAATGAAATCTAAATATCAAACAAATATATTAAAACAACTTAAATATCTAATTATTTGATTTTTAATATTAATCTTAAGTATTGTTTATAATTAAATAAATAAATAAAATTGCAAACAAAATAAAAATAATATATCGCATTATTGATATGAAAGGTTCATCAAAAGAATTATAAATTATTAAAGGTTTTTTTTTTTTTTAATAATTGTATCAAAGAAGGAAACCACCTACTTTTTGAAATAAATGGTTCAAAATTGAGGAGAAGGATGCAAGACTATAGAATTAATCCCAAGCATATGTTTAAATTTATACTAATTCAAAAAATTATGATAAAAATTTAAAAAATAATATTTTAATACTATTAATTAGAAAAATAATGTACATAAAAGATTTTTTTTATCTTTTATTATTGTAGAATATCTCTTAATATTATTTCTTTTATTAGGATATTCTATCTTTTTTTATATTGAAAAAGAAAGACTTAGCTTTATTCTAATTTTTTAAAAAGGATTAATTTTTCATTAAGTTTAAAATTTTATTTAAATTATTTATATCTTTTTATGAAATTAAAAATAATAATTAAATTAAATTTAAAATTACTTGTCTTATTAAAATTTTAATTACTGTAGAATAATTACATTTTGAATCAAAATCTTTATTTTATTACCATCTTATTTTGATAAGAATATCTTTTTAGTCATCATCTATTCCAGCTTTTTTTTTAATTTATTCTAATTCTTCTACTTCTTCTTTTAAGGATTAATTTTTATTAAGTTAAAATTTATCTTAATTATTTATGTTCTTTGATGGAATTAGAAATAAGAATTCAGAATATATTAGAATTAATTTGATTTATAAATTTTGTCTTATTAATTTTTTTTAATTGAATAATTATATATTTGAATTTTATTTTAATTTCATGTGTCCTTGGTGAGTTATGCTAAGGGTAGAATGTCATTTGATCATTATCTCCTTCTCTATCTCTCTCCCCTATCTATATCTCCTTACTTATCCCTGTATCTCTCTCTTTTCCCCTTCTATCCTTGTCACTCTATCTGTCTCTCTATCTCTTCCTCTCCCTCTCTATATCTCTATCTCTATCTCTATCTCTATATGTATCTCTATATCTCTATCTCTATCTCTATCCCTATCCCTATCCCTATTTCTATCTCTCTATCTCTAGATCTTATACACTCCTCTTCCTTCATCTTGCCTACTCTCTTTCTATATCCCTCTCTTTCTATATCCATCTCTACCTCTCCATATATCACTTCCTATATATTTATATTTCCATCTTTATCTCCCCCTCTCTCATTGTCACCCTTTTTCTATCTCTATTTTTTCCTCTCCCCCTGTTCTCTCCTTTTATCTCTCCCTCTCTCTCACCCCCTTTATATTTTACAAGTTATATATACTCTCTTTCCTTTCTATCCCTATCTCCATCTCTTTCTATCCCTTTCTATCCCTCTTTCTCACTCTTTCTATCTTATCTCTCCCTCTCTCCCAATCACTCTTTATATCTCTCTACTTCTACCTTCTCTAATGTATATACACACACTCCATGTTTCCTCTCTCTATATCTATCTCTCTCTCTCTAAAGTCCAAACCTTTCTCTTTATTACTTGTCTTTGCCACCTTTCTCTCACTCTTGCCCCCTCTATCTCTATATTCATATATCTCTCTCTTCCTCTGTATCTATATATCATTATCTCTACCCCTATCTCTTATTCAATCCATCTTTCTTGTACAATGTCTCTCTCTCTCTCTCTCTCTCTCTCTCTCTCACACACACACACACACACACACACACACACACACACACACACACACACACACACACACATCTCTCCCTTTTTCTCTCATCCTCTCTGGACATCTCTACTTGTCTATCTCTCTATCTGTATGCCATTATATATATATATATATATATATATATATATATATATATATATATATATATATATATATATATATATATATATATATATATATTCCTCTCCCCTCTCTCTTTATTCCTCCATATCTCCCTCCTCTCCACTTTCCTCTCCCCATTCTCCATCTCCATCTCCATCTCTATCTTCTTCACCATCTCCATCTCTATTTCTTTACCCATCTCTCTCTCACTCTTCCCCCTCTAGATATATCACTCTTTCTATCCCTATCTCAACCTCTCTCTCGCTCTCATCCTATTGCAAACATAACATGAGCATGTTGGTAATGAAACTTGATTATCTTGACGATTCAAAGGTTTTGTTTTAGTTATGATTGGATCCTTGTAAGTGGATGCATAGTTGGTTTTAAGCTATCAGTACTCCATTCACATTGAGACCTTTGTTGCACAAACAACATCGTGGCCTACCAATTAATCTCATGTGCTATACAAATTTATGCAAAAAACAGACCAAATTTTCACTAATCGACCTTCCACACCTCTTGGACATACCCATTGCACACTAAGATGCAATTACTTGTTTTTCACTAATTTTATTTTTAATACAAAATCAATATAAGAACACTAACCTTGACTTTTAACATTTTAAATTAGAATAACTAATAATATTAGAACAACAATATATTACAATATGACTTTTTACCATGATTATGTTTAATCTTGTATGATTTTTGTCTTTACTATTTTAAGTCACCCCATCTCCACATATATTCCTTAAAGGAAAAATGTCGGTCCCATGACCTCAAATAAATGTCAACTATTAAGTACATAAGTTCCATGATCCCATCTTTGTATTTCTATAGATATTTTGAGCAAAATCTCTAAAATTATCCATATTTCTTCAACTATTTTATAAAATGAGAAACTAGTGATAAGAGATTTCCACAATCCATAATATCAAAAGATAATGTTGTTTCTATTTTAAATTGTGTCAAGATTTTCCAATCAACATTTCTGTCACACTCCATGATCTATCATTAGAATGAAGAGAGCCAAAAAGAAACATCATGAAATGCTACCTCAAGTTTGAAAAATGAGGGTTCCTATTTCTCCACACCAATTAAATGAGTTTTATCTCCCATAAATTTAGAATTTTTTTGGTTAGCCTAGTTTATGTTTTTGTCAGAAATTTACAGTTTTTATTGGTACCAATGGATTAAGAACACGCCTGTCTGAATTTCCATCTAGTTTTTCACTATTTAACAGACATTGCAATTGTTTTTTACCTTCCAATTTCTCTTCTATGTCTAAAAAACGAAAAAATCATTTCTCTAACTCATTCTTCAAATTTTATTTTATACCACATAAGAATTGTTTCAAAATAATGGTGCATATGGGTGATTATCATGAATTAAAAATTTGACATAAAAATTCATGATCGATTCTTTGAATTTAAAAACAAAAACAGTAGCATTGGGATGTATTCATTGATTTGATTTGATTTTTTCTAAATTGAACCGTGTAAATTTTTACATTGCCAACTTTTCAGATCAAATACCATGAATTCAATGTATTCATCGAATTAAAGAATTGCAAGCAGCAATCAATCTTGTGTCAAATCGAAAATCTTGGAGTGCAACATGACAAATGCATCTTGCTGGTTTGATAAGACATGTGCACTATTTCAAAATGTGCAGAATCAGATTCATGTCCGTGACACAGACTTTTTCAATGGAGATAGAATTTCTGCAGATCTGGGCATGGATTTTCGTACGATATGGTCTTGTTGGATTGCTTACATTTCACATCAAGATTGCTTTAATCAATGCAGTTGTCATGTGAAGGATCAAGTGCATGCGTTCAATCACTTTCACACAGATGTGACAATTCTCTGTTCTTGATGTTCAACATACATCTTATCATTGCATAAAATCTATCTCCAGCGTAGGGCAGAGAATTGTTTCTGAGCCAGATTATAATTGGAATAATATGATTTGATTATACTCAATCTGCCTTAAATTGTGATACTCAAATTATGATCTTCTTGCAGAGATTGTGAAGTTTAAAAATAAATCAAAAGTTGTTTCTGGATTAAATTGTGTGTATGATTTTTGAATCAACCTTTTTGATCACAGCAATCAATGTTTCTTTATCCGATCAACTTTTCTTTATCTGATGATGAATCACTAAATGTGATCCGAAACGTTGATTCAAAAATCATGCACACAATATAATTGAGAAACAGCTTTTGATTTATTCTATGGATTGTGGAAATCTCTTATCTCTAAATTTAAAAATGTTTGCGTTTTTTATATAAATAGTGCATTATATTTTGATTTAATACATTATATAACATTTTTCATTTGTTGATTAGTTTTTTTATTGAATGAAATTGTATGTATTTTTAATCACTCTGTGATCTTCTTTCATCAACAAGAGAACAATACACAGAGTTTTCACCCAAAAGCTGATGCAATGATTAATTTACTGTCAATAAATCATACTGAATGATTAAATAAAATAATATATTGTTATGCTTAAAACTTATTTAATTTTATGATAATTAATTTCCCTAAAGAATTTAGTATTAGTATTATTATTATTATTTTTTCATATGATTATATTGTATGATTAGTTAATGAAACAAGTCATTTCTATTTGATTCTTTACACTATTATGAATAGATATTTAGTATTCAATAATATTATGGAGAAAAAATATTTTTATTTATTATTTATTTGAATAATATCTATTCATTGGTTATTATTACATGTTAAATAATTTAAATATTTTACTTAATTTTTATATGAATTGTAAATATTTTGTATATATTTTTTATATTCAATAAAACAATTGTTAAGAATAATAATTTTATTATTTTTTAATACTATAAAAAATATCTTTTTATAATTTTTAAAACATAAACCCTTCATAAAATCATATATTCAAACACTTAGTTATAATTCACATCATCTAAGTTCTATAGTTTATATTGATTTTTTAGTCGAGAATTTTTAGGATTTGACCATGTACATTTTTATTACTAACATTTTGGGTCAAACTCCATGACCCATCATTACGGTATGAAAGTAAGATAAGAGAAATGTGAGGATTTTAGCTAACCAAGAATTAGTAAATCTTAGGGGTTAGATGAGAAAGAATTAAGTGATGTGGGACCATTTGGGTCCATGAGCAATGCTATGTAAAATTGAATTTTAGCTTAATCAAGAGTTCATATTGTGAAAGATCTTAAATGGTGCCAATAATTTAAATTTGGAGAAAATGTGGTCAAGTTACAATGTTTTGACATTTTGCTAGGTTTGTGAACCAACTAGTTCATCAAAAATTCATCATTGATGTAGTTCATTGAAGATACTATAGATTCCTCTACAACAACTGGCCTTTCGACTCTCATTCTCATTTGCAAAGCGACATTCTTTCACTTTTCGAGCAAAGTGGCCCTCATAAATACTCGATGGACAACTATGTCTATTCGGAACACAAACTTGCTTCAGCTCAATCCCTGCTTGCCTGCCACATGTCACATTGGTGCAACCATAATCAGCGAATCCTCAAAAGAGATCTGACCGGCTTATGAAGCAAGAGTAACACAATGAAAGAAACAATAAAATATAGAAAGATTACATAAAAGATCATATTATTGTCTTATAATCTCTGGTAACCAACCGGTTATTATCATATAGTCATCATAGAACATCGAGTAGTCAACCGGTTACATGCAGGCTACATGCCAGATACAATCCATCCAAAAATCTCAGAGTCAACCGAATCTCTAATCACTAATCTAAATTATTATTCTGATCTCTGCTTTCCTACAAATGATTACATAATGTCATATATATACCCTCCGAAACATATCCGGGTCGGCCACAAAAGATTACATTTACCAATGCAGGAAAAATGAAACGTGTAAATAGGTCGACCGCAAGAATGAAAGGAAAATCTTTGGAAAAGAACCACCAAGAAGGATGGATCAACAGGAAGGTCGGCCAAGGACTCAGGAACATTAAGCAAGACCCAAAATAGATCCACACGCCAATAAATCGCTTTGGAAAAGAAGAATCTCCAACCGGTTAGCCCAAAACTGCCCCAGAACCTAGAAATAGTCAAACCAAAAGCAATATCTTGCCGGAAAATAATCCAAATGGACTAAAATTTTTGAAAAAAACACATAAACCAGCCTGGAAACCGAAAATATGATCTACAATGAAAAACAAGCCACCACCAGAACATACCGGTAGGAACACAAAAAACTGCACACAGAACCGAACAAGAACTAAACTGAAAGGAAATATTTTTGGTTGATGCAAGATTTCTCATAGACCGGGGATGCTCCTGCATCAGACACCCCAGGTAGAACGAGATGTTCCGTGAGAGGCAACTCATGAACATTGAAAATGATTCAGGATATAGATCCCATGCTCATTTCTGATCCAAACATCTTCCTTATCTGCAAACCTCTTCCTTCGCTGCTCCAGAACCTCAACCGGATTCTCTGACTCCTGACTCTCTTTTATTTTTCTTTCCTTGCTTCAGATCTGCACATTGTCTTAGCTTACTGCTCTCTTTCTTCTGCAACTCAGATTTATTTCCGCCACAAGACTTCATCCGGTTTGTCATCATAAGCTTTTTGTCATCCAATTCTATCTTGTTATTAGGCTTATCTATCAAATCCTTCTGCAAAATCATGCCACTTTTTGGTATAACCTCTGCAACCGGTTCCTCAGCATTGCAACTTTTCTCAAGACTCAGATTCTTCACCTCCTTCTCTCTCTCTCGCTCTCTCTCCTTCAAAGAAGCCAATGTGAACTTATGCCCATCCTTCTCAATAGTGATTAGGTTTCTACTACAATCATAAATAGCTTCTCTATCAAACTGCCAAGGTCTTCCTAACAAGACATGACAAGCACTCATAGATACAACATCACACAAGACCTCATCCCTAAAAGGCCCAAAATTAATACTCACCAAACACTGCTCCTTTACTTCTAACTTTTGATCATCTTGTAACCAACTTACCTTGTAAGGACAAGGATGCTCAAACCTCTTCAATCCAAGCTTCACTACCATCTCCTCAGCTACCAAATTATCAGTACTTCTACTCTCCACAATAACCTTGCAACACTTACCACCTGATTTGCACATGGTCTGGAAAAGACTCCTTCTCTAAGTAGGTCTAGTATCTTCACTACTCTATTCCATCACTACTCTTCTGAACATAAGGAATTCTCCTTGCTCCGGTGCAAAGTCAGTTCCGGCAACTCCACCTTTCGGTTCCTCATTTGCCACACAACTTCTTACCATTCCTTGCTTACATTCATAAAATCTATGTCTGATTTCTCCACACTTGAAACATTTGCCAGGAAATTCTCTACTGGTACTGCCACTGCCTTTTCTCTGTGTTTTTTGATCTGGTTCTTTATTCCACTTAGGTTTTGATTCATCTTCCACATTCTGCTTCTCTATATTCATTTGCTCTTTGAATCTCTCCTTCCCTCCAGGGTTATTCGGTTGTCTTCTCCTCACCTTCTCCTTAGCCTTCAAAGCATGCTAGTAAGCTTCTTTGACTGTGGAAATCCTCAACATACTCATCTCATTCTGAATGTTAAATGCAAGTCCATTTATGCACCTCGCCACCTTTTCTCTATCCATCTCTCTATGTCCAGATCTTATCATCACCTTGTAGAATTCCTCAGTATACTCTTTCACAGTCATGTTTCTCTATTTCAGGTTTTGCAACTTCTTGAACAATTCCAATTCACAGTCTCTCGGTATGAACTTGGCCTTCAATCTTGCAACCATCTGTCTCCACTGGGTGATCTTCAATTCACCATTCTCCACTATGTCTCTCTACAATTATTTTCACCATAAGGCAACATACCCTTTCAACTTAGTTTGTGCCAACTGAACTCTCTGCGGGTCCTTGACATCCTCAAACTCAAAGTAATCCTCTAACTCTATGATCCAATCAATCAGATCCTCTAGGTTCAGCATTCTTGAAATTTTTTGAAACCTCCACTTTATGAACTTTACTCACTTGCACCACTGCTCTCAGAAATCTTTCCTCTCTTCCGTCTTTCATTCCTTCAACCTCTTCCGCCTCGACCTCTTCTCCAACTTCATCATATTCATCCTCAGACTCTCGATTCCTTCGCAAAATGGCCAATGCGTTCTGGATCTCGTTCCTCAACTCATTCTTGAAATCCTCCATCATCTGCTCTACCCTTCGGGGGTTCATCCTTCTAGGTGGCATCTCCTCCTTTTCTCCAATGAACTGCCTCAACTCGACGATTTGACTGTCGGTTTCAATTGCCTCACACTCGGTGATCTATTGAACACACTCACGACCTGCCTCCACTCGACGATCTATTCACAAAAAGGAATGCCTCAAGGTTCGCAACTAGCTCTTCCACTAACTGGTTCATAACCAGCTCTGATACCACTTGGTGTAGCCATAACTGGTGAATCCTCAATAGAGAACTGACCAACTTATGCAGCAAGAGAAACACAATAAAATCAACAATAAACATAGAAAGATTACAGAAACAAATCATATTATTGTCTTAGAATCTCAAGTAACCAACCGGTTATCATATACAATTATCATAGAACATTCGGTAGTCAATCGATTACATGCAGGCTACATGCTAGATACAATCCATCTGGAACTCTCAGAGTTAGCCAGATCTCTAATCACAAATCTAAATCCTTATTATGATCTTTTCTACCTTACAAATGATTACATAATGCCATATATATACGCTCTGGAACATATCCGGGTCGGCCACAAAAAAATACATTTACTAATGCGGGAAAAATGAAACGTGTAAATAGGTCGGCCCCAAGAATGAAAGGAAACTCTTCGAAAAAGAACCACCAAGAAGTGTGGATCAATAGAAAGGTAAGCTAAGGACTTAGGAACATTAAGAAAGACCCAAAATAGATCCACACGCCAAGAAACCACTCCGAAAAAGAAGAATCTCCAACCAGTTAGCCCAAAATTGCCCCAGAACCAAAAAACAGTTAAATCGAAAGCAATATCTTGCCGGAAAAGAATCCAAATGGACCAAAAATATGAAATTAAGCACATAAACTAGCCTGGAAACCAAAAATATGATTTGCAATGAAAAGCAAGCCACCACCGGAACATACTGGTAGGAAAAAAAACTGCACGCAAAACCGAACAAGAACTAAACTGAAAGAAAATATTTTTGGCTGATGCAAGATTTCTCATAGACAGGGGATGCTCCTGCATCACACATCTGCAAGGAATCTTCACAAAAGGGGCTAGAAGATCATAAAGAGTTTGCAAATCCTCCACATGTTTAACCTATACCTTCCCCTTAACAGGTAATGATTCTTGACCTATAGGATTTTAACAGTAATGAAAAGTGAATGATGGAAACTGATGCTCTGCAAAAAGGATTAGAAAATCTGTTTGATGGCAACACACACAAGAGCACAAGAAACAAACGTTAGTGTTAGCAACAAAAGATTATCTTAAACAGGCATATCAAGAGAGATATTAAGCATGAAATAGAAAGCATATAAACATAGAATAAAATAGCTAATCAAGATGCTCATAGTTGCTCCTCCCTTGTTTCTCTCCTCTCCAAGTCCCAAATGAGTGTAGCTCTCAGCTTTTAGCACTAGCCATGGATGCCATATGGAGATTCAAGATGGTTGAATATGATAAGCAAATACTATGCAAGAGTAGATAGTGATGCTATGAAAAAGCTCTATGCTAATGCCAGTATAACAACAATACTCTAATGCTTTTTTTTTGCTTGAGGAGAAGGGTTCTATTTATAGAAGAAATTGGGAAATGAAGGGTTAAGATTGAGCAATCTTAACAAGGGTTAGGATTGAAAGATATTCAATCCATGTGAGACTTTCAACCCAATCCCATGTTGACAAGTGTCACCATGAGGAGGCTTGAGAGGAGAGATAAGGAGCATTAAATGCTTGAGGGGACATGATGGTTACCCTAGTCAAAGAAATAAATGCTTTGAAGAGACACATGGGTTACATGAGGGTTAAGTTAGGGGTCAAAGTCCTTAACCATGGGTGCAAGTGGAATTAACCATTAATGGTCATGTAAGAGCCATAAGTGGTTTGGAAGACTTTAGAGGTTAATTTGTTGAACACACAAATCATTAATTGCTTTTCAAAGACTTTGGAGTCTTTGAGAAGTGACTCCAATTTACTTAGGAATGTGACAATATTTAGGGGATGGATTAGGTTAATTAGGAAAGGTTTAGAAGAATCTAGAAGGGGTTTAGGCATGCAAGTGGATTTTGTAGGAAAATGCAAGTGGGAGGAATTTTGGTATTTTCAATTAAAATAAAATCATTTATTTCAATTGAATGGTGTAATTTGCATTTGGATAAATATTCAAATAAATATTAATTTATTTAAATGAGAAAAAGGAAGATAAAACATTAAAATGCTTGAAGACTTTGAGAAAAACCATTAAAGGCTTGAAGACTTTAAGGAAAACCATTAAAGTCTGAAGACTTTAAAACCATCAAGTTTGAAGACTTTAAGGGAAACCATTAAAGGTTTGAGAAGACTCTAGAATGAAGCCATCAAGTTTGAAGACTTTAAAGCCATCAAGTTTGAAGACTTTAAGGGAAACCATTAAAGACTTAAGAAGACTATAGAAGGAAGCCATCAAGTTTGAAGACTTTAAAGCCATCAAGTTTGAAGACTTTAAAGCCATCAAGTTTGAAGACTTTAAGGGAAACCATTAAAGGTTTCAAGTGGGTGAGGATAAATAGGATTTTAAATAAATAATTTATTTAAAATAGCGGTGCAACTTGCTTTTGTAGGAAAATACAAGTGGGTGGAGGATAAAGGTGATTTAAATAAATTATTTATTTAAAATAATTGTGCAACTTGCTTTTGTAGGAAAATACAAGTGGGTGGAGGATAAAGGTGATTTAAATAAATTATTTATTTAAAATAATTGTGCAACTTGCTTTTGTAGGAAAATACAAGTGGGTGGAGGATAAAGGTGATTTAAATAAATGTTAATTTATTTAAATGTGAGAGGTGGGATTTTGGGGGATTTAAATAAATATTAATTTATTTAAATGTGAGAGAATATTTAATTAAATAAATATGATTTATTTATTTAATTAATGGTCTGAATTTGGTTAAGTGAATTAAATCAAATAAATTGAATAATTTATTTAATTAATAGGAGAAGAGGGTTAAGATGAATTAATTAAATATTAATTTAATTAATTATTAATTGATGGTTAAATAATCAAATAAATACTAAGCATTCATTTAATTAAGTGGACAGATTTATGTGACTACATTTGCCCCTCTTTGAGACGGTGTAGTTTATTGCGTCGTTTCAAAGAAAGAAAAATATGTGTGAAGAAATGCCCCATAAACTGTAAATTTAATGGGTGGTATGCCCCCTCGAGAGATGGGCCGAATTTTATTATTTTTTTTTGAAAAATCGGGCGGTCTCTCGAAAAAGAATGAAAAGTGGAGGGGATGTAGAATAGAAGAAATTAGAACTAATGATGAAAGAATGGGAGAAAATGGAGTGAATATGAAGAAACAACAAGCCAGCGAGTACCCTGAGGTCATGCAAGAGATACATAGCAGATGTAGTGTGGGGTTTGGATTGATGCTATACAATTGATCAAAATTGGTTGGACAATCTGGTGCAATCGGTTTAATTGCCCCAGTCAAGTCAAAGCGTGACAGTTGATGTCAGTTGGTCGCTTGGACATGATAAAGTCTGAGTAAGTGAATCAAAGTGACCTGATGTGACTTAGACAATTGATATAATTGCCTGATGAAGTCAAGGTATATGAAGCAAAATACTCGTTGAGATGTAGACAATTGATGTAATTGTCCGTTGGATTGTGTTTGATTGGTTGATCAATTGATAGTGTGTGCGTGTGATGGATGGTTGTGGGGAATCATGGCAACCCCGTTGAGACCAGGTCATTGTGATAAATGCCTGATGTAGTCTAGGATTACCATAATCGATTACCTGTTGAGACCCGAAGATACTTGATCAGAGTATCTATTGATAGTCTAGGTGTGTGGGAGTCGATGTATCCTTAATTTTGTGGATGAGTGAGGATGGGAAGCGATGAAGGGATTAAGATGATGTTGATGATCAAGATAGGGAGGGTGAGGGAGGATTTGATGTTAGATAGAAGATATGGAGGACTAGGACCGAGTCCTATGGAAGAAGATGAGTAAAATAGAGTATGCATTATTATGACTATGTATGCATGATATGCAACTATTATGAATGTATGGATGGGTGGAATGCAATGAAATGCAATATATACAGATGAGATGAGATGATGATCCATAGTGCTCTATTTTCATCATTGAGCTTTAAAATGTTGTAAAAAAATACAAACAACTTGACATAAAGATTCAAGATGACCAGAGTATTTCTTACATGGATTTGATATAGCAAGTTAATACAAGCAACTTGATATAATGGATCAAGTCGACCAGAGTATTGCTTGCAGAACAAACAAGGATTATCTCCTTTCATGCATGACTTGGATCGTCCTCCTTGATCTTAGGCTGATCATATCCTGAGACAAGTGCATACCGTAATAAGAGATAAAACCTTTATCCAGTTTGGATGAGGTAGGAGGAACCAAAGAAAGAGCATTGTACCTGCAAACAAACAGTATATACATAAAGAATAAAGAATATGGATCCTTGGTAATGGTTCATGCTCATATGGTCAAGGTATACGCTGTAGTCAGCAAGCCGTAGTGATCTATGACTGTATTTTTGCCTATGATCACATAGCTTAGTGAACTTCCCACATAGACACCATTAGTACATGCCCCAGAACTTCATCGGAATAATGTGTTGAAGATACACAAACAATGCCGTAGGAACCAGATATAAATTACTAGACCATAAATCAACCAAGTATTTGATAGCGTAAACAGAATTTTCTTGTCAAAGAAAATGTCATCTTGTCTTTGTTTTGGTAAGGAAGGATGCATCCTTGTTGAAGACAGTTTGCATGTTTGAAATTGACTGTTTGGTTTGATTGATAAGTGGTCATGTGTTTGGAGTATGTCGCAATGTTTGTTTGGGATCTGCTCAAATGGGTATGTACAATGTATTGCCATGTTTTTTTTGTTTTATTTTTTTATGTTTTCTGTTGTTTTTGGATTTTGTGAGATGTTTTTTGAATATTTTTGGATTTTGAAGTGTTTTGAATGTTTTTGGTTTTTTGAAGTGTTTTGGATGTTTTTGGATTTTGAATTTGTTTTGAATGGTTTTGGATTTGGTGAGATAGTTTTAAATGAAGAACTTTAATGAATCACAAGACAATGTAGAATCCACTTCCATCAATAGGTTAAAGGCATTGCCCCCAGTTTAGACATGACTATAAAAAAGCGGGATGTAGGTGCATGTAGTACTTTCTTGGATTTGTAGATTTATAACAAGCCATGGTTGATGGATGGATGGATGTATGTATGAAGTAGATGTGATCGCAACAAGTTTGAAAGACAATGGAGCCATAGCCTTTATGAGTGGTGCCTGTTTGCCAGGTTTTCACCATCGCACTTACCCAAGGTGCCACCGGAGTGGTTGTTCACCGTTTGGATGCATGATTTTTCTTTACTTTTTTTTTTTTTTTTTGAATTTTTTTTTTCTCAGGACATTTTTCTGAATGTTTTTGGTATTTTCTGGTATGTAGGGGAGCCTGATGCTCTGTACAGCTTAGGTATAAAACCGTTTTAGGTGCATGCTGTTGATTGGATCTGCAAGCGGTTCTCCTTCTGATGTAGCCAACTGATATGCCTCGGACCCAAATACAGCAGTGACAACATATGGGCCGAGCCAGTTTGATTCAAACTTGCCCTGATGTTCTCTGTTTGGTTGGTTACGAGGATTCTCTTGTAGAACAAGATCACCTACCTCAAATGTACGAGATCTAACTCGGTGATTGTAGCTTCTGCTCATGCACTGCTGATAGGCTTTGAGGTGATTGTATGTAGCTTGTCGTTTCTCATCAAGTAACTCTAAGTCCTGAAGACGGGATACTCTGTAGGCTTCGTCATCGATGAGATTGTGCAAGGAAACCCGTAATGATGGTATCTCGACCTCAATAGGCAAGATAGCTTCTGCACCATAGATCAATGAATAAGGAGTTGCACCTGTAGGGGTTCGAATGCTAGTTCGATATGCCCATAGCACTGGATTTAGTTGAACATGCCAATCACAGCCGACATCATTGACTGTCTTCTTTAGGATCCTCAATATGTTTTTATTGGATGCTTCGGCCTGACCATTGCCTTGTAGGTAATAGGGGGTGGAAAAACGATGTTGGATATGAAATTTTTCACAAAGTTCACGGACATCCTGATTTTTGAAAGGAAGACTGTTATCTGTGATGATGGACATGGGTACACCATACCGACAGATGATGTAGTTGAGGATGAATGAGGCGATCTGCTTGTCGGTGACTTGGGTAAGTGGAACAGCTTCGATCCACTTTGTGAAATATTCGGTGGTGGTAATAATGAATTTATGGCCATTGGATGAAGATGGATGAATCTTACCCACAAGGTCAAGGCCCCATTGACAAAAAGGCCATGGTGTCATGATTGGTTGCAGTTCCTGGGCCGGTGCATGTATCAGGTCGCCATGAACTTGACATTTCTTGCATTTTCTGACAAAGTAGTAGGAATTCTTTTCCATAGATGGCCAATAATATCCAGCTCGCATGAGTTTCTTGGCTAGTGACGGACCACTTGAGTGAGTCCCGCAAATTCCTTCATGTACCTCTTCTAAAGCCTTTGTTATCTCATCTTGTTCCAGACATCGAAGGAGAGTACCATCAAGAGCGCCTGTATAGGGTTTCGGCAATAATGGTATATCGAGCAGTTTGGCGAATGAAGGTTTTACGTTGGTTATTTGATTGGTTGGGAGGAAGGGTGTGATCACGGAGATAGGTGTAGAACTCACCATACCATGGGGATTCAGAACCGACAAGGCGACATATCATCTCGGATTCAGGGGTATCATAAGCGGGGATCCAAAGCTGTTCTACCAAGAACTCGTAGTGTGTTGAATTTTGTGGAAGATGTAGGAGAGATGCGATGGTAGCCATAGCGTCAGCAGCTCGATTCTGATCTCTTGGTATCTGCTCAAAAGTGATAGTAGTAAATGATGTCTTTAGAGTGTCCACCATTTGCTTATATGGCATGAGTTTATCATCTTTGGTCTAATATTCATCTGTTGCTTGTCGAATGACTAGTTGGGAATCGCCATATACTTGTAGTTCTTGTAATTTCCATTGTACGACTAACCTGAGTCCTGTGATCAAGGCCTCATACTCTGCTATGTTGTTTGTGCATGGAAATGTGAGCCTATAAGACTTCAGGATGCTATCACTCTGAGGTGTGATAAACAGAATGCCTGCCCTCGAGCCATGCCTAGTGTATGAACCATCAAAATATAGTTTCCATGGTTGTGCTGTTGTGATCATGAATATCTCTTCATCTAGAAAATTGGAAATGAGAGGATGGTCGCCTATGAGTGGTGCATCGACCAACTAATCTGCAATAACTTGACCTTTGATAGCTTTACGGTCCACATACTCAATGTCAAATTCACTTAGAATCATCACCCATTTGGCCAAGCGGCCTGTCAATGCTGCTTTGCTGAGTAAATACTTGAGTGGATCAATCTTTGCAATGAGTTGTACTTTGTGTGTTAACAGATAGTGCCTAAGTTTAGTGGCTGCTAAGATTACTGCTAAGCAAGCTCGCTCAATAGGTGTGTAATTGAGTTCATAGCCCACTAGTGTGCGAGAGATGTAGTAAACAACACACTCTTTTCCTTCTGCATTATGTTGTGCCAGTAGTACACACAATGTTGTACTAGTTGCTGAGATATAGAGTAACAATGGTCTACTTGGATCTGGTGGGATCAGCAATGGTGGATTCATGAGATAGTCTTTAAGCGTCTGAAATGCTTGCTGGCATCTGGCATCCCACTGAAAGCGGATGTTCTTGTGTAACAGATGTGTAAATGGGTGAGACTTATCAGCCAATTGTGCAATGAATCTTCGGATGGATTGAAGTCGCCCTTGTAATGTCCTTAGCTGACTGATATTCTTTGGTGGTGGCATGTCCATGATTGCTTTTACCTTTGCTGGGTCGACCTCAATACCTTTGCTTGAGACAATGTATCCTAGAAGCTTCCTGAAGGTCACTCCAAAGACACATTTCTTTGGGTTGAGTCGAACATGGTATTGTTCCAGTCTATCAAAGATTTTATCTAAGATGTGGAGATGCCCTTCTCTGGTGAGTGATTTTGCTAGTAAGTCATCAACATAATCTTCCATCATGGTATGCATCATGTCATGGAAGATGGTGGTCATTGCTCTTTGATAGGTTGCTCCTGCATTCTTTAGACCGAAGGGCATTACATTCCAGCAATATGTGCCCCATGGACATGTGAAGGCTATCTTATGTTGGTCCTCTGGTGCGATCTTTATTTGATTGTATCCTGAAAAGCCATCCATGAGTGAAAGCATGGCATGTCCTGCTGTCAGATCCACTATGATGTCGATATTTGGTAGGGGGAAGTCATCCTTAGGACATGCCTTATTTAGATCTCTAAAGTCAGTACAAATGCGGATGCCCCCTTTTGGTTTGCCGACAAGCACAATGTTGGAGATCCATTCTGCATAATCAATTGGCCTAATGAAACCAACATCTAGGAGTTTCTTGAGTTCTGTTTTGACTAGCACTGCAATTTGGGGATGCATCTTACGAAGCTTCTGCTTGACAGGTTTGGCTCCTTCTGCTACAGTGAGGTGATGCATGACTAAATCAGGATCAAGCCCAGGCATGTCTGCATATGACCATGCAAAGTTGATCTAACACTTCTGGAAGAACTCTATAAATTTAGGCTGTTCCTCTAGAGTGAGAAGAGATGCCAGATGTATGAGATGAGGATTTTCAGGAGTCCCCACATTGTATTCTTTGGTTTCCTCGATGAGAATCGTTGATCGTTCCTGTTGTGTACTAGCAGGGAGAATGTCAAACCCTTCATCCTCAGGCGCCTCAGAGAGGTTTTCACCATTGGATACGCTCTTTCTTTTTACTTTTGTTGGATCAAACAGTGCCACAGTGTGGTTTTCACTAGAAGATCCATGTTTTAATGTTATATTTTTGCAGCTGAAAGGTTTGGCATCCGCCCCGAAGTATGCTGCGCTATTAAGTTCAATGGCAAATCCAGCTTTGTGATCCCCACTTGGTAGGTTATCCCTTAATTCCAAAAAGTCAATGATGGCCTCATCGTTTTGGAAGAGGTCAAGACATGGGGGATTTGGTTGGTTCCATTCAATGAGTTCAGGGTGGATAATGGGCATTACTTCATCGATTAGGTTAAGTGCGGGAGATGTATCAGTGAGGGTTAAGACGTTATGGTGAAGGTCGTTAATGGTACTCTCCCTGTCAGAATCAGGCGTAGGATGAGACATAGGGTCTGTGGAAGATGTTTCCAGTTCAGGAACCCAAGTGGTCTTTATCTGTGCTTCTCCATAAATAGGGATATCTTTGCATGGCAGAGGTAGTGATGCATCTTCCTCATCTGAAGTATTAAGTTGTACCGAATCAAATTCCCATTCATGTGAGTCGGTCTCTGAATCACTTTCCAGCATCCGATTGCTATACCATATTGGGATGTCTTTTGAGTTAAACACTGCAGATGTGATTGGTTGATGTACCTTTGTAGTGATCGGTGCTACAGGAAGTTTGATGGGGATAAAAGAATCTGGCATAGGAAGTATCGGTAGTGTTGACTCAGTGGCTTCTATAGGAACTGCTGGTACCATAGATGCTGCTGCGGGTTCTGATACAATTGCTACTGCTAATGGTACTATGGATGTAATGGTTGCTGCGAATGGGATTACTAGTTTGATTGGTGGGATGATTGGTATTGTAGATGGTTGTGTTGGGGTTGTGAGCCTCGATGGGGCAGTCGGGATGGTGCTTGAAGCTGCTTTGATAATGAAAGGTGTCCTTTTTGCAGTAGGTTGACATAATGGTTTGGTGGGTTTTCCTTTGAATTTGAGTTTAGGAAATATCTCTTTTTCAAAGCCTAGGCCTGTATTACCTTTGGGCTTTAATTCTGGTAGCAAAGGTTCATGTCATCCTTGTTTGCAATATCCTAAAGCACTCTGACCATCATATCCCATTCTTTGCATAATGAGGAGACCTTTTCCATACTGATCTGTAGGAAGTCTAACTTGCGGTATATTAGTGGTGATGGGATCTTTATAGATCCAGTCCGTTAAGTCCTCATCTTGGGTTTCTTCTTCTTGACTCTTTCCAAGGATGAAAGGCGTCAAAGCACATGCAGGCATGTTTAGTGGTTGCTGGAGTAACTGCTGTGGTTTACCATGTGTTCGAGGAGAAGTGGGCATTTGTCCCACACAAAAGAGTTGACTCAAGTTGTATTCCCCGGGACCTTCCTCTGCTATTTTCATCTTAAGCTTTTCTTGCTTTGGTATAGTGGTGTTCGAACTGGCAAGAGAGGCTAGACTTATATATGATGTGGAGGAAATGGCTTCTCTATTATTAGGAACAGTAATCTCTGGTTGATGGCTGATATTATGGCAAAATGCAAAGGGGTTTGCATCGCCCAGAATTGTGATCTCTACACCGTTATGTGGGAACTTGATACATTGATGGTAGGTAGATGGAACGACTTGCATGGCATGTATCCAAGGTCTCCCTAATAATAGATTGTATGGCAGAGGAAGGTCCAGAACTTGACAGATGATGTGCTTTACCACAGGGCCCACGCGGATTGGTAGTACCACAGCTCCTTTGGATGAACGCTCTGCATTGTCATAGGCTTTGATTGTGATCTTCTTACGAGGATCCACTGATTCTACCGCATAGCCCAATGCTGTGACCAACTGTAATGTACAAATGTTCAGGCCTGCTCCATTATCGATCAAGACTCGCTTGATCCTGTGTTGGTTGATAAAGCCTTCAATGTGTAGCGAAGCGTTATGAGGTTGCTGAAAGGAAGAGTTGTCACTTTCAGAAAAAGTGAGACAAGGTGATGACTTTAGACTTCCAACCATTGCTTGAAATTGGTCTGTATTCAGGTTTGCAGGGACTGACGCCTCTTGGAGTGCTTGATCCAAGATAGTTTTATGAGATGGTGATAGACGCAAAAGCTCTAAAATGGATATAAGCGCAGGGGTTTTTGTCTAATTGTTCCACAAGATTGTACTGCTTTGGGATGGAGGTGGTGCCTTGTGGAGCTGCCTTTATGGTAACTTTACTACGACGCGTAACAACATTGCAATTTGAGTTGGGATTTTTGAAGGTTATAGTTGCAACTTGTTCATTGGCATCATACAGATGATTTACAGTGTAATTATACGCAGCCTGTGTATAATCAATGGTATCAGTGCCTCGCCTAGAAGTGGAAGGACCCCTTTGATCTTGTGATGGAAGTGGATTTTTGAACATCAGATGATCATTATTTGTTGTTTTTGGGTCATGTCCTTCAATTTCAATTTCTCCTCGATCAATAAGATCCTGAATGAGATCTTTCAATCAGTGACAATTACTTGTCTTGTGCCCTCTTCCTTGATGGAATTCACAGTGTTCAGTATCTCTCCACCATGCCGGTTTGACCTAAGGCTCATAGTTTGATAGTTTAGGTAGAGTGACCAAATTTTGAGAAATGAGTTGTCGCAATACTATTTCAATGGGTTTCCCTAAGGGAGTGTATGTGCGTTTCTGTTTTTGCTGACGAGGTCTAGGTTCATCGTGAGATGTGATGCGACCTTGATTAGAAGGAACATTTGTGTTGTTTTGAGGTGGAGGATTTTGTCCTGCAAACCGAACCACAGGTTGTGCGTTTTGGATAGTCCGGGCATCCACAACCCCATCGTTGACGATATTCTTGTTTTTATTCTAGAAGCTTGGTTTATCACTATTGAAGCGCGGGCGAGGACCATCTTTTGGTTCATTAAAGATTTTGATGAGTCCTTTCTTGATGAGTGCCCGTTCATATTTTAAACCCTTGGTGATCATATCATTAAAAGAGTCTGTGTCTTTGACATCCAGGTGAAATTCCATTTCTTCGTTTAAGTTGGAAATGAATATTTCCACTAGTTCTCACTCAGGTAACTAAAGAGAACGTCTGCTAGACATTTGGCGCCATCGTTGCAGGAATACTGAGAATAGTTCACCTGGTTTTTGTTTGGTGTTACACAGATCGGCCATGGTGATGTCGCGTTCAATGTTATGAGAGTAATGAGCGAGGAATTTTGGGATAAGTTCCTCAAATGTTCTAATGCCACCTGGTAGTCGGGAAAACCATGATGTGGTTGTTCCTCCCAAGCTTTGAGGGAAAAGGCGCATTAGGTATGTGTCTTCATATGCTACTTCGAGACAAGTAGAATGAAATTCTCGGACAAGATCGCGGGGATCCCCCTTTCCTCTATATTTTTCAAATTTGGGTGTTTCGAATCCTCGTGGAAATGGTGGCATGTAAAGATTCCTATCAAAAGGATAGGGATAGATGTCATTGAGTGAGAATTGGTTAGTCTTGACACCACTATGAAGCTGTTGGGCGAGATTCTCGACTTGTTGCCACAACATCTCCATTTCATTTGGAGGAGGAGGTGGTGGGTTACCTCGATGAATGTTATATCTGATGGGATCTCTACCTCTTTCCTCTTCATGGCGACTTTGTCTTTCTAATGCTTGTCTTAATTGGGCAAGATCAAAGTCAGAGGGGAGTTTTGCTCCTTCTTGAGCAAGTCTTAAGAAGTGAGCATCCACATTGCTCCTGAGTATTTCATCAAAAAGTCTGTTAAAGAGAGGGTTATGCTGAGCCCTTTCTATTGTTGCAGGAGTGGGAGTACTTGGGTTTTCGTCATCTGCATTTCCTCCAAGTGCTTCTTGAAATTCATTGAGATTTTCCTCTTCTTCTTCTTCCCTTTCTATTTCTCGTTGCCTGGACTGTGATCGGGTTTGGGCCATTTTGTTTATAAGCTTTTTGTTGAAGTTGTGTGAAAATGATGATGAGTTTTTGTTGAAATGAGAGATTGATGGTTGGTGAATTGTGTTGCATGTGGATCTCTAACACCTTTAAGGTGGATGTAACCGAAATTCCTTCTTTGAATTGCTTATTTGTTTGATAAGTTTTGATGTGATAAGGTGTAGAGAAATTTGAGATGTGTTACAGATTTAACTACCTAGTAATGAGAGGATTCACTCATGAACTAGTTTTAACCTGCGTAGATGTGTCTCTTAGGATGAACTTATCCTAGATGTAGAAACAATCTAAAAAGTGATGTGATGTGTTTGATTTCAAGCAATATCTAAAAGAGAACTTGGGACAAGAACCTCTTAATGTTTTAAGAGTTGGGACGGATTGATGATGAAGTGATGATGCATGAGTGAGATGATGGATGAAAATGTTTTCAACTTCAATAAAAACTTTGTGTTACATATGGGACAAACTCTATCTCTTCCCTTTCGGGTGTTGGTGGTATTTCTCGAGATGTGTTGTATGTGATACAGACGTTTGGGAAGAAGTTGGGATTAATCTTTCCTCCTTGGTTTTTGTGATAACTCAGAGCTCTATATTGTATAAAAGCTCTGCGGTTCAATGATTCAGAATCAAATTCGTTTGTTTTTTCTTTGAAGGTAGAGACGCATGTGACGTAGAAAGACTCTATGTGAGACAAAGATTTGTCTATTTATATAGAAGAATTTCCTCCTTTTGATCAAAGCCTTTGAGTTCAATGGTCTTCTTTTCAAGTTGATATTCTAATGACACTTCTTCTTTCGCAAGATGTGAAGAATGGTCATAAAATTTGACTCTTTGTTGTTTGTACCTTGTTTTTGATGTTTTTGGTTGTTTTGACAGATGTTTGGTTGGATGAATACTTTGTTTTTGGGAAGTGATTTTCTGATTTTTCTTTGACAAGAAAACAAAGCAAGCACACAAACACAAGAATGTTGCCTAAAAGGCACAAATGAGTATGGGTCTAGATCAACCCAATCCTTGGACTTGTATATGACCCTTCCTTTAGATGTATTTTAAGGTGTATTTCCAAAGCCTGAGGTCGGCTCAATTTGTACTTGGTCTATAAAACGAACACACTTCAAACACTTTTTATCCCTAAGGTCAAATGGCCAGTTGTGATAAATTTAGCCCACATCTTGATATTTCTTCGACTTTGGTACTACATACCTTATGAATCCCGCTGTGGCAGGTAAGGATGTGATATACTAAGTCTTGCACGAACATAACAAATAGATGATCCCTATGATGGGGGAGTCACCACTTTTATCAAGCCACAAGTGACTTTTCAAAAAGCTATGTTTCTACTCAAGGAAATATGTATGGTGAGTATCTTGGGAGCAAAACCATCTATGCTCTTGCACTAAATTATATCGCAAATATCCTCAATCAATAGAATGGGTGGGCTACTACTTAAAGGTGTTTAGTCATGTTCGATGTTTTTGGACATAAGTTCATTCTGTAGTGACTCACTTAAGAGCCTTGTAACTGGTGGTGGGGCCCATTTGTCCTTTCAGCCAGTTACACTATAGGAACAACTATACCTAAGGCTACAACTTTCGCTCACACCTGATTTCTATAGCGGCTCGAAGGATTTACCGCTCGAGGTCGTTCCCAAGAGTGATGTGTCTCTTGGCAGGCCTCTCTTAAAAAGATAAAATTTTGAGTGTTACTAACACTTTTCTCTTGCATCTAGGACCACGAAAGCCAAGGGAGAGGATAGTGTGTGTTAGAAGTAGGACCACTCGACCAACTCTTTGCACAAGTGTGCCAAGCACGAAAAACACTTGTTCTTTTTAATCTGTCATTGCAATGTGATCTAACTATTTGGAGATGTTGCTCCAATAGTCATGGTGTTCTTTTTAACTTCAAAGGCAATTGTTTGAGTAAACTAGAATTTGAAAATCCTGGTCAACTTAATGAAAAACACGTTTGCATGAAGTAAAATTGCTTTAAAAATGAGACAAGTTGATTGTGAATTTTATTTGCACCAAAAATGGAAGTGTGGATTGTGAGTTTTATCTTGATGCACGAAATAAAATTTGCCTTGTTGATTTTAAGCACCAAAACGAAGTTTGTTTCCTAACTTGCAAAAAATAAAGTTGTATTTGTATAAGTTTGTGGTTCTTTTTACCTTGGAACAATGAAATTCTTTTTAAGAGCCCCAAACAAATGTGTGATTCTTTTTTTAAAAACCCAAATTTGAAATGTGAAGTTAATTTTAAACCAAAATAAAAAGTGAATTCATTTTTAAAACCAACTTCAAAAACAAGTTAGTAAAAAATATAAATCTACTTTTTAATCTAATTTAAATCTGCACAAAAGAGAAAAATAGTTAGTAAAATCCGCCTATTTGGTGGGCTTCTACAAGCCTAATTTTTTTTTTGGTTTTTTTTTTTTTTTGGTTACAAGGTGATTTGTACAACGTTTTGTTACAATAGCGCTAGTTTGCGTTTGAACAGAGGCGCTATTTAACACAAACGCACTAAAAGAAAGGGAAAGACAGAGAAGGCAAAAGCACTGAAACATGGTGAATAGCGCCAAAATAATGTCAAATGCACCAAAACAGTGTCAAAAGCGCAACCTGTGTGACATTTTCAACATTCAAACATGTTATTGGTTAAAAAAAAAGTTGATCTTTTTGGTGTTTGGATTCACGTCGGGTTCACCAAATGATGCTCTGCAAAAAGGATTAGAAAATCTGTTTGATGGCAACACACACAAGAGCACAAGAAACAAACGTTAGTGTTAGCAACAAAATATTATCCTAAACAGGCATATCAAGAGAGATATTAAGCATGAAATAGAAAGCATATAAACATAGAATAAAATAGCTAATCAAGATGCTCATAGTTGCTCCTCCCTTGTTCCTCTCCTCTCCAAGTCCCAAATGAGTGTAGCTCTCAGCTTTTAGCACTAGCCATGGATGCCATATGGAGATTCAAGATGGTTGAATATGATAAGCAAATACTATGAAAGAGTAGATAGTGATGCTATGAAAAAGCTCTATGCTAATGCCAGTATAACAACAATACTCTAATGTTTTTTTTTTGCTTGAGGAGAAGGGTTCTATTTATAGAAGAAATTGGGAAATGAAGGGTTAAGATTGAGTAATCTTAACAAGGGTTAGGATTGAAAGATATTCAATCCATGTGAGACTTTCAACCCAATCCCATGTTGACAAGTGTCACCATGAGGAGGCTTGAGAGGAGAGATAAGGAGCATTAAATGCTTGAGGGGACATGATGGTTACCCTAGTCAAATAAATAAATGCTTTGAAGAGACACATGGGTTACATGAGGGTTAAGTTAGGGGTCAAAGTCCTTAACCATGGGTGCAAGTGGAATTAACCATTAATGGTCATGTAAGAGCCATAAGTGGTTTGGAAGACTTTAGAGGTTAATTTGTTGAACACACAAATCATTAATTGCTTTTCAAAGACTTTGGAGTCTTTGAGAAGTGACTCCAATTTGCTTAGGAATGTGACAATATTTAGGGGATGGATTAGGTTAATTAGGAAAGGTTTAGAAGAATCTAGAAGGGGTTTAGACATGCAAGTGGATTTTGTAGGAAAATGCAAGTGGGAGGAAATTTGTTATTTTCAATTAAAATAAAATCATTTATTTCAATTAAATGGTGTAATTTGCATTTGGATAAATATTCAAATAAATATTAATTTATTTAAATGAGAAAAAGGAAGATAAAGCATTAAAATGCTTGAAGACTTTGAGAAAAACCATTAAAGGCTTGAAGACTTTAAGGAAAACCATTAAAGTCTGAAGACTTTAAAGCCATCAAGTTTGAAGACTTTAAGGGAAACCATTAAAGGTTTGAGAAGACTCTAGAAGGAAGCCATCAAGTTTGAAGACTTTAAAGCCATCAAGTTTGAAGACTTTAAGGGAAACCATTAAAGGCTTAAGAAGACTATAGAAGGAAGCCATCAAGTTTGAAGACTTTAAAGCCATCAAGTTTGAAGACTTTAAGGGAAACCATTAAAGGTTTCAAGTGGGTGAGGATAAATAGGATTTTAAATAAATAATTTATTTAAAATAGTGGTGCAACTTGCTTTTGTAGGAAAATACAAGTGGGTGGAGGATAAAGGTGATTTAAATAAATTATTTATTTAAAATAATTGTGCAACTTGCTTTTGTAGGAAAATACAAGTGGGTGGAGGATAAAGGTGATTTAAATAAATTATTTATTTAAAATAATTGTGCAACTTGCTTTTATAGGAAAATACAAGTGGGTGGAGGATAAAGGTGATTTAAATAAATGTTAATTTATTTAAATGTGAGAGGTGGGATTTTGGGGGATTTAAATAAATATTAATTTATTTAAATGTGAGAGAATATTTAATTAAATAAATATGATTTATTTATTTAATTAATGGTCTGAATTTGGTTAAGTGAATTAAATCAAATAAATTGAATAATTTATTTAATTAATAGGAGAAGAGGGTTAAGATGAATTAATTAAATATTAATTTAATTAATTATTAATTGATGGTTAAATAATCAAATAAATACTAAGTATTCATTTAATTAAATGGACAGATTTATGTGACTACAGAAACAATTAAACAAAATGATGCACATGCATGAACCGAAAAAGCTATAAATATTCTTTAAATTCAAAGAGATCGTGAGAATAACAGAAGCAGTTAGTCCCTCATCATGACCAAAGCACAGATGTTCCTCATACCAAAGATCAAGGATGAATTTATGGCCCGAAATTCACCAACACAGAAGTGGTTGGTCGTGCCATCCTTGATTTACTCCCAAAATTCTGACACTAAGCGGCAAGGCTCTTGAAAGAAGATTATTAAAGTTCCCAAGGAGAGAGAAAGAAAGGATTTTGAATTTTTGAAGTTTCAGAGACTGAATCTCTTAGAGATGGTCCTCTATGGATGTAAAAGCTTTAAAGAAGAATCACAAGCTTCCTTCTATTTTTTTTTGCATGAATTATGATCTGCATTACAACCTTAGTGTCATTTGTAAATAAACAAACTATGCCTTTGTTGCATTTTTGTCATTATAAATGATGTTCTATGCCACTAACAAGGGCATGATTATTTTTCTTAATGGATGTATCAAATTTGTTTCCTTCGTTCATGAAATATGGATCATTTGTAATCACTCTTTCAGTTTTATGAAAATTGGTTTTGGATGGCATCCTTTTCATAAGATGTAAAGGAATTTGTGATTTCAAGGTAGCAGGGTTACTAATTTTTTTTGGCCTTTATAGTTGCTTCCCATAGGAGGATCTAAATATTATGACCTATGTCTGAGTTACTTTGCTGATTTTGTTCATTTCCCAACAATGAAGGGTCTATGGCGTACTGTGCTTGATCCACAAAATAGGCTCCCCTAGCAAATTGCCTCTAGTCTTCTATAAAAGCTATGTGTTCATTGAGGTTTCCATTCCTTCAGAAGTCTTTGGTTTGGATGTTAGTTTTTCCTTCTTCCTTTCCCAACCCCCCTTTTAAATGAAGATCCTTTTTCTAAAATCCTGGAGGTTGTTTCACACGTTGCATCTAGTCCCAAACTTGTGAACTTCCTAAACTACCCTTTGAAATTGGCGAAATCAGGTTTCAAGGATCAATAATTTTTCTTGGCACGCCCCGTGGGACTCTGGAATTCCTTTTCCAGTTGAAGATTTTGTCAACATGAAGGAGTAATGGATGGCTAATTTCATGTATACCCACAAATGGCCATGGAGGATGCATTCATGGCATTGTATTATGAAAATTACAATAATCCAATAGTCAATGACATGTTGCACAACTTTCAACAATAGTTAGAGGCCATTGAGATGGAAAAATGGCAAGCCCAAAAAGAAGAAAAGAAGGGAGAATCGTCAACCTTAGTCTCCTGGTTTGTGAATACCGAAGATTTGAAGAAAGAAGGTTGTCACCTAGAGGAGATGGACCCTGACCAAGATTAGCATTTCTTTCTTCCTTGGAAATTTTCTTCCCAGCAGACATTTTGCTTCCAGAAACAATCTCCCTTTATAAAGGCAGACCCGTAGTTTGGCGCTCAAGTCGTTTGAATCAATAGAAAGAAGAAATTTCACAACTTGGTGCCCTATCATAACTTCCTATTCCAACATATCACATGAGAAACCTCTTGAAATATTTTCTTTGACTCCACAAAAGGTTAATCCCTTTGAAAAACTTTGCGCCCCTAGACAAAGACAATAAATGGTTTTGCAAGGAAGAGATAGAGGCGCAAAACCTGAGGACAAACGAAGCTGATGACGATGGCTTTTAGGATGAAATAGAGCTATTTTTCTTATTGTTCACAGATGAATGTCAATCAAAGCAAGTGAAATATTGTCAACTACCCAAAGATCACCTTGAAGAAGTCGAGAAGCCCGAAAATGGCTTGAACCTGATTTATGTGGAGATGCAAACCCTGAAAAAGAGATCCTCCTGTGAAAATCCTACTTTACAATGTATTCAACCCTCATGTGGATGCCCGATCAAAGACATTATGCATCAGGAAAAGGAACAATCGATTAGAGCCATCATCTCTCCAATTTCTGATCAAGATCCACCATAGGTAAAGTCATCCATCACGTTATTTCTACGGAATGTGTTTACCAACTTTGCACACATTATTATCCCTATAAAATATGAAAGGTTCCCCGACATGCATCTATCATACACCTATTTTTATTGGTGTTTCCTTAAATTTGAAAGGAAAAATAGTCTCGGGTGAAAGGGAAGTTATTTTTAAAAACCTGTCAATGGTTTTGTTTAGCAAGAGGGAAATGTCGGTTAGAGTAGGTTAGGTTAGTTGTTTTTTCTTTCAAATAAGTACCGTTTTGTGTGGTGGGAGCTTTGCGTTCTATGATTTTGCAAATCATTTCCGAAGCACCACAAATTTTTGAGAGAAAAGGACCGAAAGTGACGTGCAAAAATTAAAAAAAGCTTAAAAGGTAAAAGAAAAAATAAGGAGTTCAAAATCATGCAAAACAACTAATCTAGACATTCCATTTACTGATTTTTGTATACGGTGAATAATAGCCTTCATTTTTTTAAAAGGGACAAACAAAAGATTGTGTAATTTAAAATTATGTATCCTAACACATCACCAGAATCAAAATTCCATGCAGGAGAAAGGAAATTGAGATACATCCAAAAATATAGTAAAAGTCATATATATATTCCCTTGTATATCTTTAAAAGCGGTAATTACATGAGATTATAAACATCATTTTCAAAAGACAATTACAAAATGTTGTTGTTTTATTTCTTCCTTTCTTCTTTCTTTTGGTTGATATAGGTAGTTTCCAATAGTAAAGAGAGAGTTCCTTGAGTTAGTTAGACGCATTTTGGTTGTCGTTGCCATCCTCATCGTCATCCTCATCCCCAGAGTCTAAATCATCTGACCATTCATCTCCTTTAGAGTGCACGTTCTTGTCGAAAACCAAGTCCCTAAATTATTCAATCCAACCCATTACCAGAGTTGGGTCTTGCCTTGAGAGCTTCTTGAGAAACTTGCATGCAAGGAAGGAACGATCTCTATGCTCTTCCAAGCACATGGTGCAGAAATTGACAACAAAGGAAAGCCAGTGCATGCATTTCTCTCTTCAAAGGCCTTTAAATCGATCACGACAAGAAGCCTAACCCCATATTGGGTGTGCCTTAGAACTCAATCCAGTCCACTAATGAGTTCATCTCCAAACAACCCACAAGTCAATTTGGTTATTGTTGGTTAACAGATTTGTCCCTTTCTTGAAATCTTAAGAATTATCTTCTTTAAGCAAAATGTGACCCTGTTTCGCCCTTTTAAAAGGAAACAAACTACCAATAGTTGGATGAATTAATAAAAATTCAACTCTGCATTAGAGGGCAGCTCCTCGTATGATTTGCAATGAATTTATTATACAAATGATATGCTAATACTTTTTACCAGAAAGCATTGAAAGGCTTCAGCATTCATTTGTCAACACAAATAAACACCTTCAAAATTGTAAACATAGGACATTTTCTGAAAGAATATTCAAAGAGAGTTCATAGACTCATTTTTTCTGATAAATGAAACTATGCAGTCCAGAAAACAATGTTGCCCCTTCTTCTTTTACAACAGAAAGAGAAAGAAAAAAAAAAAAAGAAGAGCCCCTACTCATTTCTTTCATTACATATATATAGCCTTTGAGAATTTCAGTTATCAATAACTGATTCTTGAAAACATTATTAATTAATCTTTTCCTTTATCTTCTATCTTCTTCCTGACAACTCTTTTTTTTGGCTTCAAATCTTTTATCTCTGAAATTTTAATAGACCCGTGCTGAGAGATTAATATCTTTTGAATGCAATAATGTTTTTTCAATCTCTCCGGTGAGGATTTAGACAACTACGTTTTCTAAAACATATTAAAAATTCAGCACGATCCAACGGTTCAATTGATATTTATTCCCCTCGTACTGAGGCTGATTTTTCTGTCTCAAAAGATTCATGGTTACATATTACATTAAAAATTACAAACATTAGACATGCCAATGTTATTGGATTTTGAACTTTTTTGAAATTTTGAACTCACACGCTTTGAATTTGCATCTAATGAATCTCTGGACTCCGAATTTGAACCTTGAACCTTGAACCAAAGTAGGTTCAAAGTTCAAGTTCAAAGACCAAAAATTACAATGAACCCGAAATTTGAACTTTGAACCTTTTGAACCTGTGCGCTTGAACCTACGGGCTTGAACCAAAAAAAGGTTCAAAGTTCAAGTTCAATGAAAAAAAATTACAAAGCCCGCTCCAGTTAAATTCAAACTTTGAACTTGAACCCAAACTTTGAACTTTTTGAAAAGGTTCAAGGTTCAAGTTCAATGACAATTTTCTTTTGGGCTGCCATAGAAAAACTTGCATAACATTTTACTGAGGGCTCAATTTCTTATTAAATTTTAACTATAGAATAAATGGACCTAGTAGAGCATAACTCATAAATAATTTTTGCATAGGACACATAAGACTTGAGATTTAATTGTTTGGGTATATGGGTAACCCAAAAATAAAACAATTAAAATCTCCCAGCCGACATGGAGTTTGGCCATAAAAATTTCAGCATTAAAACATTAAAAATAGCTAATTTTTAGGTGATCACGAGGCTTTAGGCACGAGAAAAAATATAGGGGTAACATTGGCTCTGATTGGGGACCAGGATTGTAAAGGACTAGGAGAATCCAGAATGTCTCTGGGAGAGATTAGTGTCTATCATCTATTGGGCAATAGAGTCAAGAAGAAATAGAGAATGGGGAGCTTTTAGCGGAGAGGGGAACATGGCAAGAACTGAAAACTAACAAGCCAAAATCACTAAAGCCTATGACAAACCAAAAATTTATTTGTAAGTATGTACATGGGTGGGAAATCCATTTACCATAGGGAAACTTTAGGCCGTTCATGCAAAACCATTAACTGGCTGGGAAAAATATGAGCCTTTCATCAGTAATGGATTGTGACCATGAAATGTAGCTAAGAATAATGACCCTTCGATGACTGCTTCACTGCTAACTCTCAGATTAATGATGTGCAAGAAAAACCTATATATATGCTCATCTTCAAAAAGCCACCTTTCATCATAAATTTTTGAATTTTCTTGAACTGTCTGCATGGTACTATTCAAGCATTTTTCTATTTTTGATTGCAAATAATAACAGTCGAAATTTTTTGCAGGAATGGCTGCATCATCTTTAGAATTTCTACTATTAAAATTACCACCCTTAAAAGGAAGTTCAACATTTATACCGAGCTTGGAATAAAGAAAGACTTCATCAAGCGTAGGATCTACACTAGCTGAAAAAACTTCATCTTTCTTTACTGCAATCAAATATGAAAAGCGCCCTATCCACAGCCAAAGCATGAAATGCATCAATACCTGAGCTTACTATAGAAGAGCCCGCTCCTTTAATGGATGACAAAAATTGACATATGATTTCCTCTTCAAAAAAAGAAATATCTTTCAAAACCTCTGAAAATTCTGGAAACTGCAATGCTTTAACAACTTGGCAGCTTTCTTGCTCTAGATTCATTTCAAAAGCTTCTTTTTCTTTCATATTTTCAGAAAAATCTTCAATAGAGCAAGATTTTGTTTTATTTCTAACACAAACCTCACTAGATAAACCTACAAATAATATCATTGTATCTTCAAAGTGAAATGACTCTAGAATAGATTCATTAAAATCTTGCAAAGAATCATTCTTACCATCTTCTTCTATAAAATTGAAGGCTGCATATTCTATAAAAATCTGTTGGTTAACATATTTGTCCCTTTGTTGAAATCTTAACAATTATCTTCTTTAAGCAAAATATGACTTTGTTTCGCCCTTTTAAAAGGAAACAAACTACCAACAGTTGGATGAATTAATAAAAATTCAACCTCTACATTAGAGGGTAACTCCGTGTATGGTTTGCAATGAATTTATTATACAAATGATATGCTAATACTTTTTACCAGAAAGCATTGAAATACTTCAGCTTTCATTCGTCAACACAAATAAATACCTTTAAAACTGTAAACATAGGAATTTTTTTGAAAGAATATTCAAAGAGAGTTCACAGACTTTGATTACAAACACACTCACTGTATAAATTCAAAACAAAATAGAGGCTCAACAATACTGATGACTGACCGATACTCTCTCATGCCTCACAGGACAAGGGGGATCAATAAATCAATACAATGTGAGTCTTCTAACAACTAATGATAACCATGAAATCAAGAAAATACAGAGATAACTGATCACAAGATTATATCATGCCCATAACAACTTTCTCAAGAAAGATTACGAATCTTCAAACAGACAGATTCAAAAATTGCATAACACAAAATTTCATTGATAATCATTCACTGTATTTTTCCAAACAATTCATATAAGAAATCAAAATATTATCTGCTGCTCCTAAAAATCACAGTTTTCAGAACCTCTACAAAGACAAGCTTTTCGACTTAAATAGCCCCCAGGCTCATAGTTTTTACATAATCAAATTACATTTACTTTCATCCAAGTGAAAGAAACCACTTGAAACAACATAAAAGAAAACTAAATTAACATCCACTAGGAGGCTGACACTTCATCTTCAGATTAGCTAGGCTTCCACCGTGGCAGAGGAGGTTACGGATCTGTCTTGCTTTGCCGCAGAACCATGCCATTCTAGTTGTACTGCCGAGAAGTTCAGGATGACTTGAAAATAAGGCAGACCAATGTGTAGGATTCTCTGCTTCCACACTTCTTTGTCCATGTTTACCTGTGCCACTTTCACCTTGTGAACCTCTAAATGGTCTGAACAGACTATGAGCATCGATTCAATCCTTGCCACCTTTGAAAACTCATCCGTGGTCAAGGATTTCGTCGTCTAAATGAACTGGACCCTCTCCTGAAAAATCTTGGTCATGTCCGCAGCCTCTTCAATTGTCTTGGCGCCCTCCTTCATGAGCCAGATATCAATACACTTGAGGTCTTTCTGCATCGTATCGATCAAGTCAGTCAATCCTTTGAGCAACTTGGTGCATTCTTCATGACTTTGCTTGATGATCGAATTGCGCCATTCCACATTTTTCTTTGACACATACAATACATTATCATCAAAGTTCTCCACCGGTTTTTCAGACAAGAATTTCATCACTCCATATTTTTGAACATCGTTCATCCGTGCAAGGACTGCTACCCACTTGATCTTTTCTTTCTCCCAGGCCACCATTTCCAGTTCTAGTTCCTTGCTCATGGTTTCAGCATCTTTATAAACTTTTACCAGATTAATAATATAATCTGATTCCTGTTGTATAATAAAGTCCAACCATTTACTGAACATCTCTGTAACTACCCTGTTCCTTTGAACCTAGTCTAGCATTTTCTGGTTGGCTGGAGATTTAGGGTTGAATGTTACCAGTATCTATGATAATGGTTGGGGGTTTGGATTGTGGATGGCATTGATGTACTCAACCATCTGGGTAATAACTTGCTTCAGTTCTCTTTTGTCCTTTTCATCCTTCCACATTCTTGAAATTATCCTCTTCGTGGATGATTCCAGATGCCTAACATCCATGACACGTGAAGCAACTCCCAGATCTATCTTCTCAATTGTAAAATCCTCCTCAGTGGCTTTGTTTGCATCCTTTCCTGGGATTGGTTTGGCTACTTTGGTTGTCTAGTGACCTGTTGCTTCATCTATATCAAGCATTGCCTGTGTTTTGAGTTTCTTTGGCTTTGACACCTTTCCCAAACATCCGCTAACCATGTCCTCCATTGGGATTGTAACTGACACCACACTCCATTTCTTTCCAATAGCAGCTTCCAACTATCTTGGTGTGTTTGCAGGTTCCTTAGGTGGTGGAGTTGTTTGTGTGTCTGGTGAAGTGACAATTACCAAGGTGTTCATGGGATCTTGTCGAATTTCCTTTTCTTTATTTGTGTCCATTTCTCGCATCTCAAGCTCATCTTGATCTTGTGGATCCATTATTTGTTCAAGCTCCTCAATGGGGTCCAAGTCTACAATAACCTATTTTAGGATGGGTTCCTTACTCTTCTTTTTACTCCTGGACCGAGTTACTCGAGCAACTGTAAGACCAGATGGCGACCTCTTTGATCTCCTAGGTTAATTTTTCTCTACAACGGGCCTTGAAACACCCACAACATCAACAATTTCATTAGTGGAAGAAACAGGAGATTGAATCACAATGTGTGAATCAATTCTTGGTTCATGTGAGGACATGTGAGGTCCCTCATTAAACTTTTGGCTTCTCAACCATCTTTTTGTTCTCCTCACAATGTTGAAAGTCCTAGTTTGGATATTGTCCTCTTCCTTTTTGTTCCAATCAATTTCTAGAATTGGTTTTCCTTTGACCTCTGTATCAAACTCAGGATCTAAAACATCCTCCCCTGCATCTTCTGATACTCTAGATATATTAATTGGAAGCCTCATGGTAGTTATCTACTGCAAAGTGAACCTGGACCACAGTCTCTTTCTTACTTCATACTCATCACTACAGTTCTCCCAATAATCCTCTAACTGAGGTTCATGATAAAAATGACTATCCACATTTAGGTTCTCCATTGCATAACCTCTGCTGTCAAACTTTTGCCTTGCCACATATGGCTGTAGGTTCATCCTTTTGAACTCTAGTTCCAGGTTCAAGGCGTCTGATACAAACTTACAGCTATAGTATCCGAGTTCAATGGGGAGTACGACCCCAGACTCGCCCTTTGCTCCTAATCTTTTGTCAATGTGAGCTAGTTGCTTGCTCACCTCTATAAGTACGTAGCTGTCAAAAGCGTAGCTAGGCAGCTTGAATGGTTGGCCCTCAAAACCACCTACCTGTAGGTAAGTAAACCGAGGAAATTAAATAAAGAAACTTCCATATATACTTAAAAATTCCATAGCTTCAATAGACATCCTCCTGTTTGCATCAGCCTGGAGCTCAAAGGCAAGTCTTCCCGCGAAGACTCCATTCCACCTATCAATTTGCTTGACATGTCTCTATTGCTGTAACAGGGGGTAATAATTGTATACCCTCATTCCATCAATCCAGGGTTCATTAGGCAGTCCAGGCCAATCCCTTGTGCAAGCTAAAATGTAGAAAAGATAGGAAGACATAAAACCCTGACATCCCCACAAAATTACTCAATCCTTCATAAAGTCTCTCTGCAATTACCTGAGACCAATCTAGACATCTGTCATCGAATAGAACCACTTGGATGAAAAAGTACATCCAATCCTCCCAGTAGAAGGAATGTGAGTTCCCCTTTACTCTGTTCAAAAGTATAACAATATCCCGCACCTCTGTGATGAAGTGTTCTCTGATCAGGAGCTTGGGTAACCGTGACCCTCCTTTCTGAATCTTCAAGAGCCAATTCCTAGCAATTATGCTCCTGTACTTGCTCTTCTTTTATGAGAAATAGGCATATGAATTCCCAATGGTCCAGTCCTCATACTCATCCTTGTGCGGAATACCCATTGCTGCCATTACCGTTTCTCTATTAATACTAACTAGCACCTCACCATCGCTAGTTCTGATATAGCTGTTCTCTGAGTCATATCTGTTCATGCAAGCCATCACTAAATCCAGACACGGTGCGACAAGAGGGAACGCACCAGCTTCCACAAGACCACTTTTGACTATTTTCTCCATTAATGAACCGGTCTGAGGGTTCTTAGTTCTTTCTAGGAAATCCCCTAAATCTACATGAACCAAGGAGGTGTCTTCTAATTCTGGCAAAATACTCACTAGACACGAGGTCCGGCCAAGCTTGGGCAGCATTGGCCTCATACTGCCTATCTATACTCTTAACCAAGAAATTCTAAAAACAAGCAGTATCCTACCCCAACAATTTTGAGATTTTCCTTTTCTATACTGATAAATCCTCAGAACTTAAAGAAACACAACTTAGGAGGAATCAATTGAACTTACCTGTTACCACCATGAAAACTAGAAATTCCTCAGGAGAACAGAGTTGGTTTTACCTTTGGCGCCTCCAATTTGCTCAAGTATGGCAGCTGCAACCTTCTCAAATATGAAAATAAATTCATACACATTTCCTTCAATCAGACGGGAAAATATCTATAAAGCCACAAATGCTTCATCATGATTTACCCAAGCATGCGAAGTAACGATGCAATGACAAAAATCTGACATGTTCTTAATTATCCATCACTTCCGCACAAGTAATTGATGTTCTCATGATTACTTTCCATATTTAGAATTTTAAATTGCCGAATAAGAGAATATTCCTTCTTGTCGCACCGCTTTTATTTTCACCAAAAAGCCTTAGAGTTAGTTTTGAAATGAACCCATGAACCTCGAATCATTTGACAAAAAGTTCAACAGTTCAAGTTCATTTAAGAAATATAATAGTGAGTGAGTGACACACACAACAACACCGGGAACGAGCAACAATAAGGACTATTAAACATGAACCTTGAACCTTTTGAACTGCTTGAGATTTGGTTCAAGGTTCAAGACCACATATCAATTTAAAACATATGGACCCACGCTCATTATATAACGGTACATTGCCGCGACTCACAAAAGGCATTTTGAACCTTGAACCTTATAACAAAAAGTTCAACGAGTTCAAACCTTCAAAGACCACAAACAAAAGCACACTTGTTCACACGACGACAAAGACCACAAATGACTCTTTTCTAAAAAGCGCTTTGAACCTTGAACCATTTGAACTTTTTAGAAAGAGTTCAACGGTTCAAGTACAAAGGAAAACAAATGACCTAATGAAAGTAAAGGCACAAAAGGCAACTCGTGAGTATGAATACTCAAAAGAGAAAAATTGCAGGGGGGACTAACAATTATATAATGGGTGCTAGTTTGCCCAAATCAAGCAAAGACCCAATAAAACGTGATGGAATATCTATGTCAACAAGGTATTTGTCCTCATTGATGAGAAAATATTTCTCGAGCACCCACTTCACTGTTACAATGACCAAGTCATTATCCTTCCCCAACATACATTCAAGGTGAATGTTGTTGATCCTCCCAAGGAAGGCTTGTTGGACCTTCATTGTTGTCAACCTTACTGGAGTATCCATTTTTCACAACAACGGTTTTCCTCTCTGTTAATTTATTCAGGAATAACTCACTTTTGGAATAATTGCAGGATTACCAGAGGCTTGCTATAGACAAAACGAACCTTTTTCGTGTGAGTCAACCTTTATCCCTATAATTAATTTTTGGCAGGAAATCATTCTTAGGAAAAGGTGGCGCACAATGACAATCTCAAGGAGGTCAATTTCCCAAGGCAAATATTTTGTTGCATGACACTAGAGATGACTTAAATTTTACACCTTGGGCAAGGAGAAAATAAAAGCATTTAATATTATGTTAGGGTATAAGATTTATTTCCTTCTTGGTGATGTTTTTTATTTATTTTATAATTACAGATTTTCCCATTTAGATTGTCTTGTCATGTACCATGAATTTCTGTGAATCCTTAGCATAAACTCATATTTAATACTCCTATGGGTTCTTGTAAAGAAAATTAATATATGGTGAAATAAGTGAAAAATATAAAGGTCGCTCTTGCATCACCCCAATTCCTAACCTACAAAAGTGCCTTTACAAGGTTTCTTGAAATAATAAAAGTGAAAGGCTAGGCCCATTTTAAGAGAAAAGAAATGAAAAATTAAAAGTAGGTGATGTAGATAACTCTATTGAGGCTACAGATGCATGTTTGATAATAGAGAAATATCTGACAGGAACTAGGGCGATTCCTTGTCAGGGCTATGGACATTTGTCTAACAGTAAGGCTCTATCCAGTCAGCTATAGGAGGTCGGATCCATCTACGTAGCTTATCCATTCATATAATTTTTTGCTTACTCTACTCAAGAAGGAAGGATTAATCACACACACCCACTAAAGCAACACAATCATTCATCCCTACATATATAATTCTAACGTGCAAACTTGAATATTATAAACCCGAAAATCTTTAACAAGGTTCTTCTAAATATTACATTCTAGATTAATATTTAGTGTTCACTCTTATATTATCTCTAAGTGTGGGATTATTTTATCTTTTCTTTCATATGGCTTAACCTTTGCTTCAAAAATTATGATCTTCTCGAACATTGGTCCCTATAACCCAACTGCTTTGATTCCCTCAAGCCATCCTTGTTCAACTTTTGGGATGATATCCATAGTCTTTTGAGAAAGGTTCGGTATTTGTTTAAGCTACATGGTTTTTAGCCTTCTAATGTCTAAATTATTTCTTTTCTTACAAGAGACTGAATATCAACAAGTAGGTGCAATAAACCTTCAAAGGTTTTTCTCGACAAGCCCATTGCTAAGATCCAATCAGAGTTATCTGACATAGATTCTAGAAAGCCCAATAGATGAAGCATGAAGATCACAGAACTAGAGATTTAGGATTCACCTCTACATGTGAAGGTTCCCTCATGAGTTGACAAGAACTATAGATTCCTTTATAGAAGTCGACCTTCGTCTCTCATTCCCATTTGCAAAGCTAGAGAAAACTCACTTTTCGGGCAAAGTGTCCCCCATAAATACTTAGTAGATAGCTATATCTATTTAGGAACTTGGACTTACTTTGGCCCAATCCCCACTCGCCTGCCACATGTTCCATCCACAAAGAGTTCAAACTATGCTACAGGTCTTCCCTTGAGAATACCTGCCGACCTGCCACATTTCAAATCTGCAAGGCAGCTTCACAAAAGGGGCCAAGAAGGTCATAAAGAGTCCACGAATCCTCCATGTGTGTAAATAGTATCTTCCCATTAGTGGGTAGTGATTCTTGGTCATTAGGATTTCGGCGGTCATGGAGAGTGAATGATGGAAATAGCTAAACAAAATGATGCATGTGCATGAACCATAAAAGCTGTAAATATGATTTAAAGTCAAAGAGATTGCAAGAATAACAGAAGTGGTTAGTTCCTCATAATTACCAAAGAACAAATGTTCCTCATACCAAAGATCATGGATGGATCTATGGCCCAAAATTCACCAACACAAAAGTGGTTAGTAGTGCCATCCTAGATTTACTCCCAAAAGTCTCACACCAAGTGACAAGGCTCTTCAAAGAAGATTATAAAAGACCGCAAGGAGAGAGAAAAAAAGATTCTGATTTTTCGAAGCCTCAGAGACTGAATCTCTCAGAGATGGTCTTCTATGAATATAAAATCGTTAAAAAAGAATTACAAGCTTACTTCCATTTATTTTTCTTGAATGAATTGTGATCTACATTATGACCTTAGTGTCATTTGTAGATCAACATACTGTGCCTTTGTCACCTTTTTGTCATTATAAATGATGTTTTGTGCCACTAACAAAGGCATGATTATTTTTCTTAATGGATGTCTTGTTTTTGTTTCCTTCGTTCATGAAATATGGATCATGTGTAATCACTCTTTCAGTTTTATAAAAATCAATTTCAGATGGCATTTGTTTCGCAAGATGTAAATGGATTTTTCATTTCAAGGTTGCAGGATTACTAATTTTGTTTGGCCTTTACGGGTGCTTCCCACATGAGGATCTAAATGTTATGACCTAAGTCTAAGTTACTTTGATCATTTCATTCTCTTCCCAACAATGAAAAATCTATGGTGTATTGTGCTTGATCTAAAAAATAGGTTCCCCTAGAAAAGTACCTTTAGTCTTCTGTAAAAGATTCAAATTCATCAAGGTTTCTATTCCTTTGGAAGTCTTTGGTCGCATCTGGTCCCCCACCTGTGAACTTCCCGAACTGTCCTTTGAAATTGGCCAAATCCAGTTTCGGGGATCAACAATTTCCCTTCATCGATGAAGAAATTGTCTTAGTACCCTCTTATTTTTTGTTAACTTGAGAGTTTGTGAACTATACAATTTGTCAAAAGGTTTGTAAGATTTGGGTTTTACCAAAAAACAATTTGATTCATCTACTTGCATAGTTCACTAAATTGTCAATCCATTGAAGAATCTCAGTTGGCCATAATTGTTGTTTAGGAACTTCTTAGTTTGTCAAAATATGAAGTTTCTAAAGTAAGGATCACAATGGAAAATGTGATTAAAAAACAATTTGATGATGGAGAGATGAAGCAAACATACAACCAATGGAATGATAACATATGACAACTATCCATTGGACCAATGAAAATAGTTGTTTCAACTTCCCTTGATGTGTATAAAAACAAGAAAAATAAAAAGGAGTGGGGTTGGATGATAGAGAAAACAAAGTGAATGTTTCTTGGTAGACACATCGATTGATAGTAGATCATTCATGAAGGAGGATATACACTTGGCAGGTGGTTTGATGTTTGAAATGATTCATTGTTAATTTTCAACTCTTGTGTGTATATGTATTCATATGAATTAGAAGATTTCTACACCTATGACGAGTTTCTAAAGTGTTTTGTTCCAAGAAAAGATATTAAATTCCATTTTGTTGTTATCATTCATTTTAGTATTTAAATTGATTTTTTATGTGACTGGGTTATTCCCTTGTCATAACTACACCAAGTGGTATCACAATGAAGTTTTAAGTGTTTGCATGTGTGTCAAGAAGAGAAATTCATTTTTTGTTGTGGGCAAAAAAGAATCAATGTGCAAACCCATAACTACAAAGAATTTGCAGAAAGATGACACAAAGAGGAAGTGGTCATAGAGGAGAACCATGAGGTGGAGACCTAATATTTATGGAGATGTTGCAAGGAATAACAACCAAATTCTAGAAGCAATCAAATTAACATTATAGAAAGATTTCTTGAAGTGAACCAGGAAATATTGGACCAAGGAGAAGAAACATTTATTAATTCCATCATGTGAATAAATAATAAGCCATAAATTGATCCCCCAAATTACAATGGAAGTCTGAAATTCAAAACCCTTATGGATTGGATAATTATTTTTATTTTGAAGGAACTAAAAATGATAGAAAAGTGAAATATGCATCTACAAAGTTGGAAGGACATACATCCTTATGGTGGGACCACTTGTGGGTAGACTAAAAAAGAAGAGGGAAGAAAAAAGATTAAATTATGAGATCAAATGGTGAAAAAGGTAAAAGCCAAATTCTTGCTAGTATACTATCACTGAATTTTATTTTAGAAGTTGTAGAATTTGAAACAAAGAGAGACAAGCATTAAAGACTAAACAAAATAATTTTACTGAATAATCTTAAGAGTGAGACATATGGAAGATGATGTTGAATAAGTATCAAGGTATGTTAATAGTTTAGTAATATTAGATTATGTTAAAGAGGCATGCCTATATTTTTTGAAATTAGAGATAAAATTAAATGTTGAAAATAGAATAATACTAGAGGATGAGGCAACAATTCTTGTTGAAGAGGAAAATCAAGTAGTGGGAGAGGTTATCTTATGAAGCAAGAGGACGTGAATACTTCTCAATCAAGTTCTTATGCTCGAGAATCTAGAGGAAGAGGTGATTTTTACAGAGGACAAGGAATATTTAGTAGAGGAACATGTAGAGGTTTTAATGGACATGTTACCAATGGGGAGAGGTGATACACTAAGAATTTGAGTGTCCATATGTGCAAAAGAATGGAATTTAGGGAAAAGAGGACAAATTTTATGTGGCTTGGAAGCATAAGCAAAGAGTGTTGGTTCTCCAAATCATGGTTGGTATCTAGAGATAAAGAGTCCTTGATTGTAAAATTAATCTAATTAAAACTATAGAAAGAGGAATGAAACTAGCACAACAAAGAAAATATTCTATACCAAATATAATTTTGGGGGTAAATGTTGCAAATTTATAATAGACAGTGGTAGTACATATAGCTTATTATCAGAAGATATGGTAACAAAGCTATAGTTGAAGACGATGAAACATCCAAACCCCTATAGGGTATCATTGTTGTAGAGGAGACACTAGTTATTGGTGAGTTAACAATATTTTGTCAAATTTTAAATAGGTAGAACTATACATCAAGATTTATGGCATCTCCATATCTTGGAAAGTTTGTGATTATTTAAATATGACCCATCATTGTTCCAATTGATAGAGGATTTGTACCTCTTGGTTAGGCAACCTATTATGAAGGTTGGCCCTTGTGTTGATGTTATCCTAGGTCTTTTTTAAGTGGGCTATAAGTGAATGTACCTCATCCTACTCCTTATTTTGGAAATGAATAGTTGCACCCTCTAGTCAAATGGTGTTAACCCCTAGGAATCTGATCATTTGTATTGATTTACAAGTGTGTGGTTAGAGTTGTAAAGTGTGGTTAGGTGCAGATTGGAGGTTAATGATTCCCTCATCTTATCCTAGTGTCATGTCACAATAAAACATGCTCATTAGTACCGAATCATTATCTAGGCATCATATGCACTATCATAGGTTCATCGTGGCATATTTGTCCTAGGATTGTTAAGTGTTCTACTAGTGCTACTTTTCTTATGCAATGGTGAGGTTGTTATAATCATTGTTACCTTTGCATTGTATCTCATACAACATGTGTCCATGTTATACTATAGGTGCAACAAGTTGGCACATCTTCATTGTGTGGCATCATAAATTGTATCTGCATATAATTTTGTCCTCAACTAGACCTCACCTTGGAGCTTCTTCTTTTGATGCTCGATGACTATTTTGATTCTACTCACACTACCCCACAAACTTATATTTTCACCTTCTCTCTTATCTCTACCCCAAAGTTGAGTCCTGATTCTCAAGACCAATGCACCAGGGCAACTTGGTCCTATCTTAGGACCATGGTGCCTCAACACCTTGGTCCTCTCAATCAGGACCCAAATTTGGTCCTCACAAGAGTTACATCAAGTGAGCGAGAAATTAGATCTTGTGTCAGCCTACTCCAAAAATTCAAATAGTTTTTGGGTGGTTAGGTATAAAAGGAGGTCAACGTCTCTCATTTGAAATATAAACCATCTAGATCTTAATTATACTCTAACAAATTCAATTCAAGTAAGCAAGAAATCAAGAACTCATCAACACATTGAAGAAGTGAAGTCAAGTTCAAGCATTCAAGATGGAATTCATGATCAACCTTCTATAAAAATATTCTACACGACATCATAAACCCTTGCATGAGGGTTCAAACAAGCTTCATCAAGGTATACATTTCAATTACAAGCATTCAGTTTCATATTTAGCCTTTCCCTCAAAAGGAAAACATTTTGCTACAATTTCCATTACAATTATCATTTCAATGTTAATGTTAATTCCTAAACTAGGGTTTGACCCAAGGAAAACCCCTATCCACAACCTTTTTTTGTCTCTTTCTTTATGTAGGGAATTGACTCAAGATCATAATCAAAGGTTTTGATAGAGTCCATGATGGTGAATAGATTCATATTTTGATGGAGCAAAATCGGAGTACCAGGGTGACCTACCTTCTCGATCCCATAAATTCTACCCAAGCAACTGACAGTGAATCCAATGTGTCTCTCTAATCTTAAATAGATCCTACTTTTTTGCCTCATAGGTAAGGGACTAGGGTGAACTACCTTCTCAGTTGCAAAAAATAAGCCTGAACTTTTAGGAACAAGTTTTAATTCTCTTCTTTTGCTCATATCCATGTCTATGGCTCTATTTGATACATGTAAAAATGTTTTTTTTTTTTGTTTCATCTCAATTATCCATTGCTTCATCCTAAGCCCTACAATTTAAATTCGAATTTCAACTCAAAAGGGGAAGATAGCAAATTGGTAAATCGGATCAATATTCTCAACCCTTTTCCTAATTGAATTGTGGCTAGATCTATTGGATTTACCCCCCCTCTTTTAATAAGTTGGTTCCTTAGGTAAGATTAGTGGTTTTATTACCTTAATTAGCGAAACCTATTTTACACCAATACATTATGGTGAACTCGACTTCTTTCATGCTTAATTCTGATTTGTGGTCTCAAATCTAATTTGTATGCATTTAAATATTTGCACTCATATATACAATTGAATTGCATAAATTTAAAGGTTAAATTCATAAAACCCCTAATTTAATCTTCTAAAATTGACTTGTGGGTTGCATAATTTTTCAATTGTATTTTCAGATATGATTGTTACAACATGTTATGTTCAGATTTAGATGCATCTAGTGTTCAAATTCAAAACTCGTGTTGTTTAATTCATTGGTTAATCAATCATTGTAAAAATAAATTGTATTGTTTAATCATAGTTTTCAATCTTTGCATTCAAATTTCCTCCCTTGTGCATGAGTTTTGTTACCCTTAGTCCTACATACAATATTTCAGTGAGAAAAAGTTATAGACTTAAGGCTTCCCAAGGTTTAAATACTAAGGATATGGAGCCTCAATTCTAGATAACTTATTTCATGTGAATATTGATTCCTCCTCTAATCCAAACAATGACATCACATATCCTCATTCTCCTCGTAAATCTCATGATCTGGATGAATCAGTAACTAGAGTAAGTATTGACCAATTAGAGAAAATTGATGAGTGTGAAAATATTCAATAATGGATGGATCAGCAATATCCAGATAATGAGGCAATCCCCTAGATTGAAGGATTGAAAAGAATGCTTCAAAGTGATAAGATGGGTGTGGATTTGTTGTGTGGCCTTTCTCGTATTGATGATACCAATATTATGCCAATCAAAAGTTGTGTTGAATTCCTTGGTTACTCTCAACCTCCTAATCAAGTTAAACATTCTATTCCTATGCCTACACCCTTGCTAGAGTGCCTACATTTACATCTTCTATCTGTTACAAGCTAGGGTTTCCGTTGCACCAAAAGATCGACCTATCAATTCCTGATACAACCACTAGAATTATAAAATCCAAGGGAGGCTATTAAACCATGTCGCGAATCCCCGCGAGGGACACTAGCCCATTGCCAACAATCCCCCTCCCAGCGTCACTCATCGCGACCTACGTGATTCAAACCTGTGACCAAGCTTTGATGCCACTTGTTACAAGCTATGGTTGTTGTTGCACCAAAATATCGACCTATCAATGCTCGATACAACCATTAGACTTATAGAGTCCACATGAGGCTGTTAAACCATGTCGCGAATCCCCGCGAGGGACACTGGCCCACTACCAACACTATCATGACTACTTCCACACAAAATGTTAATCCTACACATGTTAATCATGGGGAAAATCTTATTAATCAATATTCTTACATATTTTCTTTCATGAGTCTTCCATTTATGTCACAATCAACTCCCATACCAGTGTACCATAATGTTCCTCCTTTTTCTCAACCTCTACCTACTTACAACAATGTTACTCCTCCATCACAATCCAATATGTCCAATTTCAATCCATCCATTGAAACAACTATCAATAACCTAGCTCAAACTATTAAATCCTTACAACAGCAATTGGATTTCATAACTCAATCCAAGTTCAATGTTCCCACATTTGATGTAGTGATCCCACTATCTGATGACATTGTATGTGCGATTTCTCCTAAGCATATGGAGATTCCTCAATTAGAGTTATACAATGGAAAATGTGATCCCTTGACTCGTGTGAAGACGTTTCAAACTTTGTGTAGTGATTTCTCTCAAGATCAAAGACATGGAAAAATTCTTTACTCGAACCTTTAAAGATAAAGTCTTGCAATGGTATTGTTCTTTGTCTCCGTATTATATCTCTTGTTTTCAACAATTGGCTAATGCTTTTATTCAACAATTTTAAAATAACATTGGTCATTAGATTACTTTGACTAGTTTGATTTATTGTAAGTGACGAGTTAAAGAAAAAGTGGCTAATTTTATTGGTAGATATAGACGTTTGCATTCACAAATTGCTTATCCTATGCCTAATCATGATGCTCAAAGAATTTTTATTGCTAATTTACAAAGGAATATTAGAGATAAGCTTCTATTTTTAGAGTTTACTTCTTTTATGCAATCATATGCACTGCTTCATAATTATCAACTTCAAACGAGTCAATTTGAATCATCCTCTTTAATGGCTTTGGTTGATAAGAATGAAAGTGATCAATAATCATTTATGAAGTCCAAACCCAACAAAAGTTTCATCAAGAGAATGACAACATTAACACTCAAGTGGCAGCCACAACATCAGGTGTGAACCCTTTATCCAGATACTTTAGAAAAGAATTAACTTGTCTTTCTGAGTCTTTTCATAGTATAATGTCGAGGTTGATGAATGCTAATGTGTTTAAACTTCCTCTCATCAACCCAATTGACCATTCTAAACCATTGTCAGGTTCCCATGACCCTAAAGCTTTTTGTCAATATCATCATTAACCTGATCATGATACTAAAAAATGTTACTAGTTGAGAAACAAAATTCAATACTTTATTGATAACTATAGTATATGAGTAGTTGGTGTGAATGAAAAGGGGAATAAATCCATAGCTCCTAACTAAAACCTCCAAATCTTCACCAATTTGTTGCCTTCCCATTCTAGCAATGTTGTTGAGACTGGACCTCTTGCTTTCTCTCTTAATGATCTTGTTATAGAATCTAATAATGTTTGAACCTTGTTGATAAACCTCAACCTATAAAAGACATGTGCATTACATTTGACCCTAGTGAAACTACTATTGCACCTAATGACCCATTATATATTACTATGAAGATCGAATACAAACTATCACTAGGGGTGCTCATTGATCCAATATGTATGGTTAATGTGATTGAAGAACACATTTTTAGTCAACAATTGCATCAAGCAAGATATGATAAATCTCATGTTATGGTTAAGGTGTATAGTGGTTTCTCTTTCCCTACTATTGGTTCTATCTCTCTTTCTATTGAGGTTGGTTCTAAGTGCTTAGATGTTACCTTTACTATTATTCCCATATCAAATCAATTTCGTGTGAAGTTAGGACATCCTTGGCTCTCTTCCATGAAAGCTATCCCTTATACAACTCATAAATGTTTGAAATTACCTCATAATAGCACTATTATAATGATTAATTATAGCCTTAACCAACCCACAACAAAGCATGGAAATTTCACTTTTGACTACTTTTGGTCTAAACAACCTAAGCCTCTAAAGCCTTAGAATGACATACTTTTCTTATCTTATCAAGAATGGAAAAATGAGATGATAATGGCCTTGAGTAAACCTAGAGACCCTACACCCATGAATAGTCCTCCTCCTCATAATGGACCTAGTAATTATATTCCTCCTATGTATGTCTCAATCCTGCTTCCTATGTCTTACAAAGGAAAGTGTTTGGAAACATTCTCTACCTCTCAACCTATTGGGGTTTCTTTCATTCCTTCCCCTATAAGGGAAAAAAAAGAAGCCTATGTCAGTTGATCCTCAACCTTCGCAAGTCTCGACTAAAACTAAACGGATTCATTGTGTGAGATGTTGATGAAGGTGTCATGCTAAGGCTCATGACCTTGCTTCCAAAACCATTTCCTCATCGAAGACACCAAATGTTGACTCGGTCCCATTTGGCCAACCTTCGCCTAACCATAGGGAGGAAGTTAAACTCAAATCACTTAAATTAAAATGCTTAAGGAAAATGATGATTCAACTTATTTTCGTGTTAAAGATCCTATTTTTATTAATTTAGATGATGATATGGATGATGATAATGTTGTTCATGCTAACAAATGTTGATTCTAATGATTTTGATATGTATGAGCTTATTGAGATTAATCATGAGTTATCTTCACATTTTTCAAAAGTATTAACCCTAGCTACTAGTGGAAAATAAAGTGATTTGTCATTAGAGCATGGTCCTTGTTTGGAACTTGTAGTAGCTCTATATATTGTGCTTGATGTAGCACCTCTTTCATCTTGTCCACCATCCCTAGAGGATGTTAAGAAAGATTGAGAGGTGGATGATTTTCTTGACTAGCTTCATTTGTGTCATGGATTCTCTTTTGTGTGTTTTCTTGTTCATAATGTTCTTTCCCCGCGATGTGTTGATTGATACATTTTTGTGTTATGTTATGCTCTCTTTTAAAGATGACCTTTGTTACTCTGATGGTGCAAGGTAATAGAGGTTGAATTCATTGTGAAATTATTCCATTTGTATCTCAATTCCTCTATATGTTATATCTATGTTATGTCGTGCATGTGCTATTGTTCATAAATTTTCTCTTGTGTTGTCTACTTGGGGATGATGAAAAGCGTTGAGATCTCCTTTTTGGCCTCTTCCATGTTGACTCAAAAAGACATTTGTTTTTTATTTCTTGTGCTCTACTTCCATTGTGCTCATAGTTCCATTACCTTTGGAAGATGAGGTCAATTCAATACAATTATTCTTGATACACATTATTTATCATAAGTGCATTACTGACCCAAGAGTTAGTGGACCCCTTATGTTATTTTTCCTATATGCTTTGTGACCATTATCCTTTGATTTTTCCTTTCTTGGGGGCATCTCATTGTGCTAACGTTCTTGTCTTTTGGATGCATGCTAACTTAAAGTTATTGCTCCCAATAAGTCATATACAATTTCTTTAACATGGGGGCATACACTCCGCTCAATGTTACACTTTAAGCACACACCATGACATGTTTTCAATATTCAAGTTACTTTGCAAACTGAGCCTTTTGCTTTGTAATTTGGTATTTTCATTTTCATGACTCATCAGTAAGAAAATCTTACTAGGCCAGTATAGTCATGCTCTCTCTTTCTCTTTTCATGTGTTGTCCCTTTTATGTTGATATTAGAGTACTAAGATCCTAAAGTCCCTGGGGGCTTGGCATGTCTTGCCTCTTTGATATCTTGGTGAAATTTTTCAATGCAACTTTTTACTTTACCATGAGTATGGGTATAGTCTCATACTCCCACTAAAGTGGGGGCTAAGTGTAGCATCATAAATTGTATCTACACATAATTTTGTCCTCGCCTGTACCTCACCTCCATGCTTCATCTTTCGATGCTCGATGGCTGTTTTGTTTCTACTCACACTACTGGGATAAACTTACATTTTCACCTTCTCTCTTGTCTTTGCCCCAAAGCTAACTCCTGATTCTCAGGACCAAGGCGCTACGATGCCCTAGTCCTAGCTCACGACCATTGCACTACAATGCCTTGGTCCTCTCAATCAAGACCCGATTTGGTCCTCACAATGGTCACATCAAGTGAATAAGAAATCAGATCTCATGTTGGCTTACTCTAAAAATTCAAATAATTTTTTGAGAAATTGGGTATAAAAGGTCTACCCCTCTCATTGTAAATCTAAGTCATCTAAAGATCCTAATTACATTCTAATGAATTCAATTCAACTTAGAAAGAAATCAAGCATCCATCAAGCATTCAAGATGGCATCCATGATCAACCTTCTATCAAGACATTCTACAAGACATCCTAAACCCTTGCCTGAAGATTCAAACAAACTTCATCAAAGTATACATTTCAATTACAAGAACTCAATTTTAGATCTAACCTTTCCCTCAAAAGGAAATCATTTTTCTACAATTTCCATCACAATTATCATTTCAATTTGAAGGTTTATTCCTAAACCAAGGTTTGACCCAAGGCAAACCCCTATCCACAACCTTTTTACTCTCTTTTTGTGTGTAGGGAATTTACTCGAGATTTGTATTTAGATATTTTGACTAACTTGACGATGATGAACATATTTATATTTTGATGGAGCAAAAATTAGAGGACCACGACGACCTACCTTCCCGGTCCTGAAAAATTTCACCGAAGCTCTTGACAGTGAATCTAGTGTGTCTCTCTAATCCAGGAGAAATCATACTTGTCTGCCTCAAATTAAGGGACTAGGGCGATCTACCTTCCTGGTCCCAAAAAAATCAACCCAAACTTTCAGGAGTAGGTTATTCTTTTCTTCTTATGATCAAATCCTTGTTTGTGGCTCTGCCTAATACCTGTAGTAGTCTTTTATCTCTACTTCATCTAAGTTATCCATTGCTTCATCCTAAGCCCTACAATATAAATCAAAATTCCAACTCAAATGGGGGAGATAACAATTTGGTAAATCTAATAGATATTCTCAGCCCTTTTCCCATGAATTATGGCTAGATCTACTGGATTTACACCCTCTTTTAATGTATTGGTTCCTTAGGTAAGATTCTTATTTTTATTATCTTAATTAATTAAACCCTAATATTCCCCACCATTACACAATGTTGTTACCATTGTTTTAAAAACATAAACTTGTTCCACTAGGTTTTTCCCTTGATGTGTCAAATGGTGCATTATGGTTACCTTATTGCCACACTCTCAAACCTTGCTCTTTTCCTTACTTTTTAAAAAGTTTTGCAACTTTCTCTATTGACATGCCTTTTGTCTAAACCCCAACTCCTTGATACTTACAATAAGTTACTTTTTAGACCAAAGCTTCAACCTTTCCCTTATGTTAGTACCTTTTCCATAGCACTCCTAAACTTTGACCCACAATATTTTAAATTTCACGTTACCTCATTAGGATCACATTTTCAAACATCTATACTTACAAACTCTAACCCTTGATATGTGGCATGAGACTTAAAGTATCTCTGACCCCAAAACTCTGATAATCCCACCTTCAGTGATTCTTTCTCCTACCTACCTCCTTGCACAAACCCTATACATCATTAGAGCCTTGATTTAATGCAACAACTAAGACAAAGAATGATTGTAATACTACATCTTATTCCATTAGATGTTGCAGCTAGATGCCAAGCAAGTAGTGTCAAGGCATTAGAGAACTTGGTGACTTATCCTACATCTTCAATGAGCATAAAGGAGTCATTAGTAGAATTTTCATTAACTAATTTCTAGGAAAAAGTTTCAAAAAGTAAAATTCCTTTGACGTATCACTTCAAGATTAAAAAAAAATTCACATTCAGATTCCTTGGCTTTTGAAAAACATTTCCAAAAAAAATTATTGACCCAAATCATGCAATTTAATTTTGGAATATTTCTTAAATCATATAAATACATGGGCCTATTATTAATTAATTTAACCCTAAATTATAATTGAAGAAATACCTTCAATCAACCATTTCTCTATTCATACTCATCCAAATCACAAATGGTTTTGTATATTTTGATTAAAATTTTATTCAATTATTTAGTTATAACAATTCCCTTATCAACTACCATGTTTAGTAAACACATTCATAAAATAAGATAAGTCTATGTTGCATGAGTCAGGGCTACAACCTTGCACATTTTATAATGATATAATTTCTCTAACAAGAGTTGTGATGCAACTAGAGTCACTTTTTGCCAGGAATATTTGAGATTTGTTCTATGTTTAAAACCTTTTGCCAAAATAGGAGACTTGTTCTTGTAGTTTAAAATTTGTGTCAATTCATTAATAAACAAATGCACATCATCCAATGAAGCATTACATGAAAGAGTAAAAATAAACAAGAAAATTAAACCACTCCCTCAAATTGCCTCATTGCTCTCTATTCTTGAGGATCTCGCGTGTTTATATGATGGCTCTCAGATGCATGATTTTGCAAGATGACAACTCAAAAAATGAGAATGATGAAATACACTTTTAAGATCTATGATGATAAACAATGCAATTCTAAACTATGATGAGAAATGTAGTGGAGGTCATTATACTAGATGCAATGATACTATGATAAGCTAAATTATGATGCCAAGAAGGCTAATTATGTTGCTAGAGATGATACTAAGATTGTTGATAATGCTAAAAATTCTCAAGATGCTAGGCGGGCCTCTCATGGCTAAAAAGAGAGTCATTTATAGAATTTTCAAGGCCAAGGATGAGGTGGTACAAATCAATGATTAGGATTTGATCTGGAGATATCGACGGTCAAAATTGAAGAAGTTAGAGAAGAAGTTGAAGGAGAGGACACATGTCATTGTTGGAGAGACAAGTGTCAAGGAATCTCCACCAAGTGCCAACAAAGAGGCAAGTGGCAAGGATAGGAGGGAAAAGTGGCAAAGATGCCATGTGTCCTCAAGGGAGAGTGAACAACCCACAAGAGGTTAGGATGAGGAGGTTAGAGATGACAATATTGGTTAACCCATAGTTAGGTAGATGGGTGGAGTTAGAAGAAGGTTAGGTTAGGAGCTGGTTAAGAGTTAGGACACGTGTCCAAATTTGAATTAAAAATTCAAATTTAATGGTGGGGAATAATTAAATAAAAAAGTAATTAAATTCATTAATTTAATTATGAAAGTAGAAGAAATGAATTAAAGTGGGATGAATTAGGAAAAATGAACTATATAAACAAATTATTAAATTCATTTATATAGTAGAGGAATAAAGACTTTAATTAATTAAATAAATTTGTATTTAATTAATTTATCTCCAGACCAAATATTTATTGTATACATTTTGCCCCTCTTTGAAGCGATGTCTGACAATGCATCAGTTAAAAGAAAAATCCAATCGATGCCCTAGACGCACTGGATATTGATAAAATGTCAAGCCCCAAACTTCAATAATTTTTATGATTATTTTTCAATTTTTGATTTTGCGACAATTTTAAAATTTTCTCGATCGATTCATCTCTCGATAAAAAGAAGAAAATTAAATGGCTTTGAAAAAAAAAACTAATTTGAAAAATTAAAGCATGCCACTTAATTCACTTATGTCTTTTCACCTTTTAAAAGTGATAAAAGTGAAATTCATTTGTATTTTGATAATTTGAAATTTGGAGCTCTGAATTAAAATGGTGATCCCCTAGTGAAATCATCGATTTGAGTGTGTGCGATGATGTCAGCAACCTCCCGAGTACGGTCCTTCGGTATGTAGATCGAAAAACCTTTCTTGTATGAATTTTTCAAAAAAATTGGCGTGTTTTTTGGTTTTTTTTCATGATTTTTTATCGATTTTGCATTTTAAATTTATAGTTTGGCATTTTGGGTCAGTCGCCTAGCGTTTAGGGTTTGTGTTTGTCGATTTAGCACTTTCAGTCGGTCTCCTAGTGTTCTAGGTTAGATTTTTAGCGCTTGTCATGATTTTAGCACTCTAAGTCCCAGTTTTAGCGCTTTTGGTCTATCTTTTAGCGTTTTTGGTTATTTTATCACCATGAGTCCATGGTTTAAGGCTTCAAGTCTGATTTTTAGCGTTTTTGGTTATTTTTGTGCTAGGAGTCTATGATTTAGCACTTTGATTATGTAGATGGGCATTTTCCTTTTTTTAGCACAACTTGTCACTGGTTCAGCATTTTGATTAGGCAATTTAGCGTTTTGGTTTCATAATGATTAAAATGTGATTTTTTCATCCTCCTCTTTGATTGATTTCGATCAGTCTCGATTATCGTGATGTTAATAGGTTGATAGGATAGATAAAAATGACCTCATGATGAATGAGAGTTGATGAAAGCTCAACGAGATTGATTGAATCTCACATGAGTTGATTAGATTGATAGATTGATTAACAAATAGATTGATAATCAAAAACTGATATTGTGATTTAATATGATACTAGGTAGACTTAGGTGTTCTCCAGTCTCGGGAGAGGTTTCCAACGACTTGGCAGTTGATACTGCGTCTTACACAGGTGGAGGTCGACCTGATTGATAGATGCAAATTATCCTCATTGATTGATATGCCCTAGTATACGATCAATCGAGTTTTGTTGACTGCCTTATTCGAGAGGTGGTACAGTGAGCAAATACCTTCCACCTTCCTACTAGCGAGATGATCGTGATGCTTGAGGACGTGTACATGATTTTACGCATACCCATTGTTGGAGATATTTTTTTCTTTGATTTATCTGAGCAGGCTGGGACAGATGCACTCAGGCGAATCTTTCATGATGAATAGATTTGGAGATACAACATCCCTTGGTAGGAGATTCCCTTGGCAGGAGATTCTTGACTTATCAGATGCTCCACTTCTTTCTGTTCTTGTTGGATTCGTTGGAGGATTATTTTGTCCTGACCACAGGTTAAAGGGATTATCAATTGGTTGGGGTTGATTGTTAGAGCAGATGATCAAATGGGGTACATGGTTTTCTTGGGGTTCTTGTATGTTGGCACATTTATATCATGATCTATATAGGGTGGCGTATCTTGGAGTTACGAGTTTGTCATCGAGTGTGACGCTACAAATTTAGGCTTGGGAGTACATGGCCATTACACGTTTGTTAGCAGACAAGGATTAACCAACTAGGAGACCCTACATCTATGGATATACAATAGTTGTTGTCTAGCAAAAGCTAGGAAAACTTGAGTATTAGCAGTGGGTATTGGATGACCTAGATACAGTTATCTGCAGGGCGTATTGAGACTACGAGCCATGGTCGGAGGATAGGCTTGAGATGCCTTATGTGATTTCTTCCCAGTACCTTGTTGGATCCACTCCATATATTATTGAGCGCTTCATTGTTACACGAGTGCCGAGGCAATATGGCTGAGTACATGGTCCTCCACAGGGTACAAAACTATGCATGGAGACGACGGGATGTGGTTGATTGGGAGCCTACTATTTCATGTTATGTAGCTTATGCAGAGTACCTGTCACTTGGAGCATAGGATTGGGACTACTTATTGGGAACTATTGATGCAGGGATAGCCATCGAGTATGCATGTTACTTTAATGTTCACTCCTTCCCTCGATTATCATGTTCTGATGAGCCTGTACTAGCATTTGATGATGGGGAGGATAGACCACCACAAAGAGCACCTAGGCGGAGGGGTAGAGATGATGGGATAAATGAGGGAAGAGATAGAGGAGGTGATGATGAAGATGGCGGGGACGGTGGGGATGGTGATGGAGGTGGAGGTGGCGTTGGTGGCTCGACAACAGTAGTAGGTACAACAGGGGCCAACAGTTTGAGGCTTTCTAGAGAGCTTCTTGGTGACTATAAGGCATAGGTGGTTCGCAGGAGGAGATCTAGAGGAGCGCTTGCACATGGTATAGATACAAGGGGCTATGGTTGGACCTAGGCAGGTACAGGAATAGACAGGGCCAGGATAGGTTCACATCAAAGTGTCCTCCCATCAGCAAGATGCACAGATTAACGCCCTACATACCATGGTTCAGGGCCTACAGGATACTTAACTCAAATGCAGGGACAATTGACATAGGAATTGGTGTAGATTACCTCAATGATGGCTGAGAGAGATGCTGCTATTCAGAGATATAGTCATGCTAAGGAGCTAGTGCAGATCTTGCAATAGACAACAACCCAAGGGCTTACTCGGGAGACCATGAGGGATCTCATATACCATTCAGGCTGGCTAATTACTATAGGGTCTCTATTTCTAGGTCATTCCTTCAGAGAGACAAGAAGATTCATATGCACAGAGTTTCAGATATGGGGGATCTTAGCGGGGTATAGAGAGTTGGGGTGTCACAAGTCCTAGGAGAGATCTAGGGGCGGGAGGAAAAAGTCCTTCAATTGGTGTTGTTAGACCCACATATTCTGGAGAGAGCTTAACTCAGTGCCATACTTGATGTGGATATTTTGATATTTTATCCCTCGGTTGTCACATATCTTGTACTATTTCGATGTATACACATTTTTTATTTAGACATTTGATGACTCGTGCTATTTTTTATGTATCTTATATATTGACGAGATATCATTGTACATTTGACACTAATTATTTTGATGATATGTGATGCATCATCTAGACTCGATGTCCATATAGTCTTATGATGTGATGGATGCATTTATTTACAGTGTGGATGCATTTAATTTTTACATGCTCTATATGGTTTCCCTGATGGATGTATACAATTATTTACATGTCTAGATGATTTTTTTTGCAGTTTATGAGTTTTATTGATTACGAGATGCATTCCTATTGATGACGATACGTATGATATATTTCATGCTTATGTACATAATTATGTCATGGATGATTATGCTCATGATGATATGTGGTGGTATGATTCTTATATATGATGCTTTGATATTGTATTGCAATAGATAATATTCAATGGTTATTAACATATGATGGTTTCTGCATATATACATGATTATGGAATGAATGATGATAGTATAATGATGTATTTGTACAGTGGGTTTATAATATGAATGAATATGAAATAATATAATAATGGTTATGCAACATATGATTTTATGTGTGAATTTATTTATGTACAATCTTATGTAATGATATGCAATGTACAGTGATCTGATGTGAAATGCGATGATATACTACATTATGGATGCCATACATGGACGAATGCACTGACATATGGAAATAAGAATGAACCTATATGTGAATGCAATTATCTACAAAATGATTAACGGAATGCAAAAAAATAGTACTTCTATATGCGAAATGAATCTAGTGATGATTAAATGTTGATGGCATGAAATGTTATGTAAATGAGTCACTTGTTTTTGTTAATGTCCAATCTACTCAATCCCTTAATACTCGAGATAACATCATTTGAAACCTTAGCCTTGGAAAAAATGGTACCTGGCCTGATCATGCAACTTGAATACATAGCATGAATACAATCTAGTCTAAGTATGCAAAGGTGCCAACTAATGCAATGTTACCATCGAATTTGTCACTTGATCATGCTTTTTATCATTATTGAGCCTTTTAATATATTGTAAGCTAATACAAACCTCAATGGTGTGATTTAACCATGATGACCTGAGTATCGGTTACATGGATTTTGATATTGCAAGTTAACAAAAGCATCGAAGTATGATTGAACCAAGATGACCCGAGTGTTGCTTGTGTGCAAACAGACAAAAGTTAATCATCTTCTTATGCAACCCAAAGTGTCATCAATGATATTTGGTTGATCATGTACCATGAAAAATTTTCACAGTACCAATGATGAACTGATAGACAACAGACAAAGAAAAAGATCATGCTCCTTCCTTGCTCCTCTAGTTCAAGACATCCTTGAATTTCTCGGGAGACATGATAATTAAAAATTAAAACACAACAGTTGAACATTCAAACTAAAGTGTTTCAATCACAATTCAGAAGATATCATCCATTGATATTTGTTTGTTTGATGTTAAGTTTGATTTTGATACTTGTGCTCAATGTTCATTGTTGGATTTTGCGATCTTTGGTTTTTGCAAGTGTTGTTTGATTGTTGTTCTTCTATTTGTTGTGTTTGAGCCCAATGTAAGTTATTGCCGACTAGGTTTGGGATTTTTGCCCCATTCTTTTATCATGGGTATATACAATTATCCAAAACCATGGTTTGAATTCACACATGATGCCTGATTAGATACAAAAGGATTTATTGTGGATATGTGCAATGGTAGTGGCATGGATGGATGCAAGCAGAAAGACGTGTGACAAAATAGATGGAAGAGCTAACTGACAAATAGCACCTGTTACCAGGTTTTCACTACTTGTTTTTATTACAACTTTTCTCATATTTGATTTTTTTGTATTTTTCTCTTTTTTTATTTTTTTGTATTTTTCTCTCTTTTTTTTCATTTTTCTCTTTTTTCTCTTTTTTTGTATTTTTCTCTTTTTTTATTTTATTTTTTGTATTTTTCTCTTTATTTGATTTTTTTGTATTTTTCAGATATAGAACTTTTTCAGATGTAGGCTATTGATGGGTTCCTCGAGTTGATCTCCTTTTGATGTGGATAACTGATGGGCACTTGACCCATATACAATTATGATGACAAAAGGACCCAATGAGTTCAACTCATACTTCTCTTTCTTTTCCCGATCTTGTTGGTTGCATGGATTCTCCTTCAGCACTAGATCACCAACCTGAAAAGCCCTAGGCTTGACCTTGTGATTATAAATTTGTGACGTTCTTGTAACGGTTCCAGCTCTTGTAGCCTAGACACCTGTTCTTCATCTGGGATAAGACCTTTGAGTGATACACACAGGGAAGGTATCTCCACCTCAAAAGACAATATTGCTTTAGATTTGTAGACAAGGGAATATGGGGTGGTGCGTATAGGTGCACGAATACTAGTACGATAAGCCCATATAGAAGGATTTAGTTGAGCATGCCAATCTCTGCCAACATCATTAACCGTCTTTTTTCAGGATTTTAAAAATTGTTTTATTAGATGCTTTTGCTTGACCATTTCCTTGGGGATAGTATGGTGTAGAGAATCTATGCTGGATCTGAAATTTCTCACAAAGCTCTTGTACATCTTGATTCTTAAAAGATTGTTCATTGTTAGTGATGATGGTCATGGGAATAACATAGCGACATATGATATAACTTAAAATGAAAGCAACAATCTGTTTCCCTATGACATTTGCAAGAGGTATTGCTTCAATCCATTTCGTGAAATACTCAGTAGCTGTGAGAATAAATTTATGACCATTGGAAGAAGGTCGATGAATTTTTCCCACTAGGTCAAGACCCCATTGATAAAAAGGCCGATAATATGCTAAAGCATGGAGCTCTTGAGCTGGTGCGTGTATGAGATTGTCATGGATTTGGCACTGCTTGCACTTTTTGGCGAACTGAAAATAATCTCTCTCCATAGTTGGCCAATAATAGCCCAATCGTATGAGTTTCTTTGAGAGAGTAAGACCACTTGAATGAGTACCAAAGATACCATTATGAACTTCATTTAAGGTCTTCTTAGATTCTTCCTGCTCGAGGTATCTGAGGAGAGTACCGTCCAGACTTTGTCTATAGAGTGTATCCATGACAATAATGTAATGAGCAGATTGTCGAATGAAATTTCATTTTTGGTTTCTTGATAGGTTGGGAGGAAGGGTGGCCTCATTCAGGTAGGTATAGATTTGGCCATAGCAGGAAGAATTAGGTCTGACTAGGTGGTATATGACTTGGGTATCAGGACAGTCATAAGTAGGAGAAAATAGTTCTTCCACCATAAATTTGTAACGATCGTGATTTTCCTGTGTTTGGAGCAAATAAGAAATTGTAGCCATGGCATCTGTTTATTTATTGTCATTTCTTCGAATTTGTTCAAAAGTGATTTCCACGAAGTACTTTTTGAAATCATCAACCATCCTTTTGTAAAGCATTATTCTGTCATTCGTTGTTTGATAATCATCATTGACTTGATTGATAATCAACTGAGAATCTCCATAAACATGTAACTGTGTGATGTTCCATTCTATAGTTATCTTGATTCTAGTGATCAATGCCTCGTATTCTACCATATTGTTGGTGCAAGGAAATTTCGATTTGTAAGACTTCATAATTGTATGTCCTTGAGGTGTGATGAATAGAAAGCCTGCCCTCGATCCATGTTGTGTATAGGAACTATCAAAATGCAATTTCCAAGTTGTCTTAGTGATTGCTAGGATATTTACATCTGGGAACTCAATATGCAATATATGATCATCATAGAGTGGTGCTTTTGCTAGTTGATCAGTGATCACTTTCCCTTTGATAGCTTTTCGATCAATGTACTTGTATACACCTAAAAAATGGTCTGAAGATAGTTAATTAAATACACAGTTATTTGATTAATTCTCCTTACCAATTAATTGAATTCATAAGCAATTTAATTAATTTCTCTATTCATCTACTAGTAAATAAATCTACATGATTTATTTATATATTTCATTTCATATCCCCCTTTGATTAGTTAATTCTAAATTAATTAATGTCCCCCCATATAAATCAATTCTTCTAAACCCTAATTAAGATTAACAAACTCAAGTTTGTTGAGATTAATTATCCTATTTCCAATTATTTGAATTTGTAAATTCAAATGAGCACATGGCTCCTAACTTTTAACCACCTAACCTAACCATCCCCTGATCTAACCCATTCCATCTAATCCTGGGTCTAACTAACCCTATCCTATCTTGCACGTTCTAACCTCCTTATCCTAGCCTCCCATGGTGTGGATATTCTCTCCTTGAGACACATGGCACTTTTGCCACATGTCTCCTCCCTTGGACACTTGCCCTCTCATGAGAAAGGCTCCTTGATACTTGTCACCACAGAGATGACAAGTGTCCCTTCCTCCAAAATCTAGTAATTTCTTTAATTCTACTTTGACCAATAAGGCTGTGCCAGGATGCATCTTTCTCAACTTTTGTTTTACAAGTTTAACAGTTGGTGATACATTCAAATGATGCATTATGAGATCAGGTTCCAACCTTGGCATGTCTGTGTATGACCAAGCAAAATTTGTTTGTCTCTCCTTGAAAAAATCAATGTAGTTTTGTTTCTCTTGCTCTGATAATGATGTTGTTGGATGTAGAATTTTTGACTTGTCAGATGTACCAATGTTAATTGCTTTCATTGGCTCAATCACAATAGAAGATCTTTCCGGATAGTACTTAGGTAAAGTATCGAATCTCCCATCATCTGGCACCTAAACGAAGTTTTCACCATCGGATACATCCTTTCTTTTTACTTTTCCTTGATCTAATGTTGCTATTAAATGGTTTTCATCATTAGACCTGATATTTGTTTTTTTCTTTTCACTTTTGCGACTGAAAGATTTGGCACCCCCTTGAGCAGAAGATGCATTACTGGATTCACTAGTGGAATTTTTTATATTGCATTGAGATATAGGGCAATGACATGATCATTAAGGAAGGTATCTATCTCAACAGGTCCATTGTTTTCCCAATCAATTAGTTCGGGATGCACTAAAGGTAAAGGGTCATCGGATTGTTCTGTGTTAAGGGCATTAAAGGTCAAAATGGATATATCAAAGTCATCAATAACTATTTCTAATTCCAATATGTTACTCTCCTCAAAATGACCTCCCGCGAGTAGTTCCTGGTCATCGTCAATGAAGTCAGAATTGATAGATTGTGATTCTAATCAAGCGGTCTGTATTCTGACGTTTGTCCTTCATACGAGTGGACTACATTGACGTCAATATCTTTTAAATAACATGAATATTCAGAGGATTGTTTAGAGATATGAATCCCATTCCCATTCATTGGAATCTGTTTCACTAGAAGCTTGTAATCTGAAATTTTGTTCATAAATATTATGAGTAGCTTCCTCTCACTTTTTAGCAAGTTCCTCTTGTCTGCTTTCCTCTGCTTCTTCCTGTTGCCTATGAGTTGCTTCTTGTTCTTCTTATTGTTGTTTAGATGTGGCTTCTTCTTCTCTCTTAATAGCAAGTTCTTCTTTTTTTCATTCATATTCCTCTTCTTGTTGTCAACGAGTTACTTCTTCTTGTTGTGGATCTAGATTGCTCTTCCCAAACCCTAGTCCTGATTTATCCTTAGTGTGGTGAGAAGGAGCTTGTATGGGTTCTAAGATAGCTTCTTTCCTTTTGCCTACTGAACCACTACCACCATATCCCATTTTTCTCATGATATCATATCCTTTTCCATATTACTCTATTGGGATACTGAAATTATTAACTTCTAGTTGAGTTTCTGCTTCATCTTTGTATAACCATTGTAAAACATCTTTGTCCTCAATTTCCTCAGCTAGAGTGTCTACTTTGACAAATTATCCGTCAAGTATTTTAAGTGGTCTTGAGACAGGTTGTTTTTTTTATGCCAATGGCTTTCCATATGACTTTAGAGAAAGTGGTAAGTCCGGTAATGAATATTCTCCTACCCCTTTGTCTTTCAGCTGCACCTTTTTCTCAAAACTTGACAATATTGAGGCAAACTCCTTATCTTTGGGTGGTACACTAGAAGAAGATGCTTCTTTGTTATGTGGAACGATAACCTCTTGCACTGGTTTTAGGTTACTACAATACTAAAATGGATTTGAGTCTACTGAAATTGTGATCTCTTGTCCATTGAAGGGAAATTTCAAGCATTGATGGTAAGTTGAAGGAATAGCTTGCATGTCGTGGATCCAGGGTCTACCTAAGAGTATATTGTATGATAAATTCAGGTCCAACACCTAACACATTGTATCTTTTTGCGCAGGTCCTACTCCGAGTGGAAATACTACAATTCCTTTGGAGGAACACTCTTCTTCATCATAAGCTTTTATTGTGATGGTTTTGCGAGGGTCAACTGCATCTTTAGAGTAGCCTAAGGCATGAACAAGACTTAATGAGCAAATATTTAGGCCAACTCCTCCATCTATTACTATGCGTTTAATGTGTCTTTTATGGATGAGAACTTAGATATCCAAGGGAGTGTTATGTGGATGTTGTAAAGACATGTCATCATCTTCAATGAAGGATAAGCAATGAGGTGATGTTAGGTGTCACACCATGGTTTAGAATTGATCAACACCTAGATCTTTGGGGACTATGTTATCTACTAGAGCTCTTTCTAAAATCTCTTTATGCATGGGTGACAATTTTAAAAGCTCTAGTATTGATATTTACGCGGGGGTCTTCTGGAATTGGTCCACTATATTATATCATTTAGAAGTTGATGGTGCATTGGTTGGGGGACCCAGTAAAGTGACCTTAGCTTTACTTCTTGTGATGGCATGTGCAGGTTCCAGTTTTTTTTTACTACAATAACGTTGACCACATTATCATATGTGTGAGAATAGTTCACTTTTTCTTTGCCCTTGTCATTTGGTGGTGTTGAGGTTTCTCCCTTTTCGTAATTTGGTAACGGAGTTTTGAATGTCGTGTGTGATTAATTTGTCATGTCCCCATCTACGGTTATAACCTCATTGTTTTAATTGTTTACAATCATTTGTTTGGTGTCCTTTACTCTGATTATAATTACAGTAATGATTGTCAATCCACCAAGCAGGTTTAACTTTTGGTTCAAAATCTCTTACTTCCGTTAAGGTAATCAATTTATTTGCAAGAAGTATCTTCAACACTGATTCTAGTGGTTTGCTGATAGCTCTGAATTTTCTGCGAAACTTGGTGGAAGGTAATTTTGGTTTGTTATTATCTTGATTGGCTATCAAGGTATGACTTGATAGATTAAATATGGGTTACTTTGGTTTCACATTATTAGCATCCACTATTCCATCATTGACTATGTTTATATTCCTTTTTCCAAAACTTGAGCTTGTCAGTGCTATTATTGTTGGAGGAATTAATCCCTTCTTTATGAAGTTTCAATATTCCTTTCTTGACCAGCGCTTGTTCAATCTTGATCCCATTTTCAACCATCTTCGCAAAACTTGGGGGACATTGTTGTTTGAGTACATAAATCATCTTGTCATTTAAGTTGTCAATGAAAATTTCCATCTTTTCATTATCAGGCACATGACAAGGATATCTTGCAAACAATTGTCTACATCTTTATAAAAATGTCATGAAGGGTTCTGCATTCTTTTGTTTTGTATTACACAGGTCTAGCATGGTGATCTCATGTTGAATGTTATATGAGTATTGAGATACAAAATTATTCACCAATTCTTCAAAAGTTTTGATGCTAGGTTGGAGTTTAGAGAACCACTTCATAACTTGTCCACTTAAACTCTTAGGAAAAAGTCTCATTAGATAAGTGTCTTCACATGCAAACTCCAAATTCATTGTGCAAAATTCCCTCACATGGTCTTGCGGGTCAGTTCTACCATTATATTTGTCATATTTAGGGATTTCATAATTTGGAGGGAATGGTATCATGTTTAGATTTATGTCAAACAGACAAGGGCAAATAAAATGTAGTGAGTACTTCTTTGTAGTTCCTCTTTGCATATCTTGAATTTGTGTCTGAAGTGCTTATATTTGTTGAGTGAGAGCCAAAAGGGAATTATCCATGTTCCTTGGTTTGTTGTCTCAGTTTGCAATTCTTTCGTTATGAGTTTGAGTACTGTTGGTATCATTTCAATTCTCACTTGTTCTTTCTCTTTGTTTCAATTGTGTAACATCAAAGTCACAAGGAAAATTAACACCTTGATGTGCTAACATGAGGAAATATTTATCTATATCCATTTCTAGAATTTTTTCCATGAATTTTCCAAATTTTGGATCTTGTTGAACTTCTTTGATTGTTTCCTCAATTATTTCATCATCATCGTCATCTTGATTTTGAGCCCTATAGAAAGGATTTTCCTCAACCATTGTGGATATTTGTTTTTGTTTCCATTATTTCAGTTTCTTCCTTTGATTTCTAGTCACAACTACCATACAAATGATTTGAGATGTTTAAGCTTTGATCTTTATTTGAAGTGCAAGTATGATAGGAGTCAACTAAGTCGAATAGGTAAGATCCTATTGATATGACTAGGTTTATCTGATTTTAAAGCCCTCATTTCTTAGATAAGGATAATAGATCCTGATGACGAAGCTATGCTAAGAAATCAAATATCCAAGGTTGAAAATTATGCACTGAGGACATTTTGAGCTATTCTTTTGAAAATAATTCACTTGTGAAACCTATTTTTACTAGTTACCAATTGACCTGACAGTGATGAAGAGAAGATGTACTCTGAAATGGGTATCCAAAACTGTGATTAACTTTCTGGAAAAAAGTCCAATTCTGCTCTCTATCTAATGTCTCTAATAACCAAAGCGCTAATTCAGAGACTGAGAGCACTAAATTGCTCAACCAAAATGTTGTTTTGAACACTAAACATGCTAAGTTGCCATTTTAAAATGCTAATATGAAAAAGCATGTACTAATGTGAGCTTTAATGTATGTTTCAATGGTGTGTTTTCGTGTTTGAAGTGATGCACTATTTTGGTTTTAGGATGAGCTAGTCTGTTCATAAAAGCGCTAAACTGTTCCATCAATACGCTAAAGTTCAATGTCAATACGCTAAAGTTCAATGTCAATGCGCTAACGTTAGTTATCAAAGCACTAATGTGTGAAACTAGAATGCTAGACTGCAACAGTAAAACGCTCTTTTGTGATAGTGAAACGCTATTCTGTGACAATGAAACGTTATTCTTCTCTGCAAAGTTTCATTTTGATAGTTTGACAGTTTTGATGTTTAGTTTTTGGTCGAATCTGAGTGGGTTCCAATGGATGATGTTTCTGGCTTCTGATCTGAAAACATTATATTTTCCCTAAGATCTAAACATCAGGTGTATGTTTGGGGCTCAAAAAAAGCTCAAATTTCCATTGGTTTGCACAAGGAAAACACGTCAGACAATTCTATCCTAAGGATTCAGATACAATGCGATAACTCGGCCCATAGCCTGGAATCTCCATAGTGCAAGTGTAAAATCCCTAAGAGGGGATGTCCACTTTTTTTGTTATCGAGAGGTGATAGATAGGAGCCTCCAGGGCTAGAAGGATAACCCAATCATCCTCTCCTCAAAAGGCTACAAGTAGCCTATACCAAGCTGAGGATATCTGCCTCTCCTCTAAGGAGCCAAATGGTGAGTGTCTTGGGGAGAAACCTATTATCCCCTTGCACTGAAATTATTGCACCAAAGATAATAAAAGGTGGCTTCTAACTTAAAGGAACTAGTAAGGGCATCCATTCAATGCATAGGGGTATAAACTCAATTAAGAAGTCTCCCAGCCTTGAAAACTAAGGTTTGATATACCTCAAGGTACGGAGGAGAGTTATTCACAAGCATTGTCGTTGATTTTGATTTTAATCAAAATCACTTTTATTTATAGTGGGTTAGATGAACTTAGCTATAGTCATGCCCACTTGGTTCGTTCCCCTCTCACCCGACCTTATGGGCTACTCGGGAGGGCAGGCCCGCTAAAGAGATTGCACTAATTGAAATGAAAATTTGACGGGTCTAGTTTTTTGATCACCCAATGAAGGAGTACCATCTCAAACACATAAGACATGGTATTAATTAATCCCCTAGTTAAATTATGTGCCTAAATTAAACAAAAAGAAGTGCAATACTCCAACGGCTACAAACAACGTTAGCAGTTTTAACTAGATGTCTTTGACGACATAAAAGGTTTCACAATTTTAGTCTCTAATAGCGTAAAAGTACTTGCAAAAAAGAATGACAAAAATTAGTTTTTGGAAATTAAAATTCTATAAGAAGAACTGAAAATGCTCAAGTGGCTCATCAAAACACTAATCTGAGCTATTGAAATGCTATTTTGTGAAATGAAAAACGCTAATTCATGACACCAAAATGCTAATCCCATAACCTAAAACGCTATTCTATGAAATTAGAACACTATTCTATAAAATTAGAACGTTAATTGATTAAACCAAAACGCTAATCTAGGAGCCAAAAATGCTAATATGGGAGATGAATGTGCTAGAGGAAGGTGTTTACACATTGATATAGAAGCTAAAAACATTGATGTCCCTCTCTGAAGTGCTAAGTTGGTTCTCCACATTCACTTATCAAAGAAAAATCTATAAGAAATTTTTTAAAATGAGGCTAGGCACCACGATGGGCGCCAAAAAATGTAGTGGAAAATTTGTGTCAATTCATTAATAAACAAATACACAACATCCAATGAAGCATTACATGAAAGAGAAAAAATAAACAAGTAAATTAAACCACTCCCTCAAATCGCCCCATTGTTCTCTATTCTTGATGACCTCGTGTGTTTATATGATGGCTCCCAGATGCATGATTTTGCAAGATGACAACTCAAGACACGAGAATGATGAAATGTAGTTTTAAGATCTATGATGAAAAATAATGCAATTCTAAACTATGATGAGAAATGTAATGAAGGTCATTATACTAGATGCAATCATTCTACGATAAACTAAATTATGATGCAAAGAAGGCTAATTATGCTGCTAGAGATTATACTAAGATTGTTGATAATGCTAAAAATGCTCAAGATGCTAGGGGGGGCTCTCATGGTTGAAAAGAGGGTCATTTATAGATTTTTCAAGGCCAAGACTGAGGTGGCATGAATCAACAATCAGGATTCGATCTGGAGATATCGACGATCGAAATTGAAGAAGTTAGTAAAGAAGTTGAAGGAGAGGACACATGTCATTGCTGGAGAGCCAAGTGTCAAGGAATCTCCACCAAGTGGCAAGGATAGGAGGGACAAGTGGCAAAGATGACATGTGTCCTCAAGGGAGAGTAAACAACCTACAAGAGGTTCGGATAAGGAGGTTAGAGAGGATAGGGTTGGTTAACCCATAGTTAGGTAGAGGGGTGGATTTAGAAGAAGCTTAGGTTAGGAGGTGGTTAAGAGTTAGGACACCTGTCCAAATTCGAATTAAAATTCAAAATTTAATGGTGGGGAATAATTAGATAAACAAATTAATTAAATTTATTAATTTAATTAGGAAAGTAGAAGAAATGAATTAAGGTGGGATGAATTAGGAAAAATGAACTATATAAACAAATTATTAAATTCGTTTATATAGTAGAGGAATAAAGACTTTAATTAAATAAATAACTTTGTAGTTAATTAATTTATCTCCAGACCAATTTTTTCGTGTATACAATTCTATATTTAAAACATTTCACTAATATAGAGAAATAATTGATTACAATGTAGGAAATAGTTATTTTGTATTGGATCTCTCATCAATGATTAGCTACTACTCATCAACTCTAATATTGGTATTGTATTTTGGTCATGCAACTCTTGTAGCATATGAAATGATAATTCGATTTTACAAAAGAGACAAAAGACTCCTTAAAGAGAGAATACAAGACGATATTTCCATAAGGGAAACGATCGTAAATAGAAACAAGAAAGACATAATGAGATGTTTCTAAATACTAACTAAACATTAAAGATGACCATGTTATAAAAATATTACAATATTATCTTAATACCCTCCCTTAATGGTCATTGAACTAACTACTTGATAAAATTTGTAGGTCTTTTGGTCACAAATGCATAGAAGGTTGCCTCTTCTAGCCATGAATGCATAGAAGGTTGCCCTCTCCTCTTTAGAACGCTCTACGACATGAGTCTTCTATTGAGACCCTCCCTAATGTTGCAAAACTTCTAGAAATGACTAGGATAACCAAAATCCTTCCAACCTGGTGTTAGGAAACAAAATTGTCCCTCCTTGTAGCAAGAGATACTAAGAAAATCTTCTTTAATAGAAACCACAATTTTGAGAAGAAAATCACCAAACCTGGCCTGCTTCAAAAAAACGCCCATGGTTTTGCTAAAAAAATCGGCAATTTTTTTTGCAAATGAGCACTACGACCCAAAAACCAACTATGAGAAACCACAATTTTTGTTGAGAAATATCACCAAACCCTTGATGTGATGCTAAGATAACCCATGAAAAACTGTTGAGTTTTTAGGAGAAATAAAAAACCAAATGCTAATTTTTCGAAGAAAAAATTATAAAACATAACAACTTATTTTTTAGGAAAAAGATATAAAACCTAGTAGTCTTTTTTTGAGAAAAAAAAATTAAAAACCCATAAATGACACCACATTTTTGGGGGAAAACATGAAAACCCCATTGCTCCAAAAAAACCTTAGCCACTGTAGAAGAGCAGAAACCCACGATTTTTGTAAAAAACATCAAAACAAAAAACCAGCACACTGTAGAGAGAAAGCTCAACAAAGTTTATAGAAACCCTAGCCACCAAAAATTGCAAAGAAAAAATTACCTTCAAAATCAAAGGAGACTTTAGCTCTGAAAAAACATAGAAGCAGGAAACCCTTTCATGCACGAAAAAAGAAACCAAAAAAACTCCTATGAAATTTTTTGCACAAACCACACAATCATTGAAACCCTTCAAAGAGCCTATGCTCAAAAATCATTCAGAGAGCCTGCAATCTCTATAAAAACACGAACTGATCAACATAAATGAAAACCATGTTGCAAAAAGATTGAGCCACAATTATTTAAGCAAGAAGACCCTCAAAATTCCCCTTTAAAATCTGTGATTCTGAATTTCCTCACAAGAAAACTTCTGAAAAAAAACAAATGAAAAAATTCATTCAAAAATTTTAGAACTCGCAAATTTTTTAAAAACTTGCCAAAACTTAGAAAAATCTCATTAATCCACTCTAATACCAAATGATAATTTGATATTTACAAAGGAGACGAAAGACTCCTTAAATAGAGAATACAAGACGATCTTTCCATAAGGGAAACAATTGTAAATAGAAACATGAAAGACATAATTGAATTTTCTAAATACTAACTAAATATCAAAGATGACCATTACATAAATATTACAATATTATCTTAATAGCATACTACTAAACGTGTTTCTCTTCTTGTAATGTACCCAATTTTAAAGGTAACAATTAATTAAATTGGTTTTAATAAGTCGTCAAAAATAAATAAAATATCCAATGGTGACTTAATGTTAATTAATTAAATCAAATAAACAATAAAATAATATCATAATATCACTTATTTAATAAAGTTCTCCAAATGTAGTCAGCTCAATATTCTAGAAGCTTCTTGGAGTTCTTTATGAGGAGATTGGAGGGAGGAAGTAAGACATGCTTTTCATTTGTTAAATGATTTATGATTTTTGGAGATGAAAAATTTCAAGAGTTACAGAAGGGTTGAATGAAAACCTAGCTCTTCCAAGGGGTGGATTGGTAATAGAGTTTACAGTTGTGCCAAATATGTGAAGTCTCCATTGGAGAAAAATTTGTAAGGGTCAGGATCATTTTAAAAATAAAGTATATGTATTTATTTCCTATCAAAAAATAAGATACTTATATTTTGGATATTGTATTTGCTATGTAGAAAAAATAAGATTATTGTATGCTAGTTACTATTGTCGCTCTTTCCAATATTTGTGAATTGTCCCAATTGAATTATGGCTTGGTAAAGTATTGCGACGGACGATTCTAAAATTCTAAATATTATATTTGTCGTGAAACTTTATGGGACGGGTTTTTATTTGGCCTTCTACTATCAAGTTTATTGACTTTTTAGTTATGTCATAGAACTATAGCAATGGCATTGTTTTTAACTTATTATTAAAAATAATATTTTGAACCTGTTGGTTAATAGATTTGTCCTTTGAAAATAATCCTGAAACTGACTCACTATGCCTAGAGGAAAAACAAACCAAAAATCAACAATTGGAAAATCACTAACTAAATTAGCAATTTTCCTTTGAATTTTAGAGATACAACTCCCTCATAAGATGTAACTTGATTTTATCTAAATTGGGTATGCTTTTTACTAGAAAGTAAGAAAGGCAGAGCTTTTCAACCATAAAACTCTAAAAAAAGGAAAGGTTTACAACAATTATACAAACAAATAGAATGCAAAGATTCTATCTTTTTCAGAATTATGGGATGAAGCATTACTTCTATTTATCCAAAGCTTAATTTTATAGTAACATACACATACAAATCTCAATTTTATCCAACGGATTATAAGAATGAAAATCTGGACGCATAGTGCTTTAACATAAGAACAACACAATTCATCAATTATAGCTCAAAGTTTATCATTCATGAAATTGCATTCAGATTTCGACTAGGTATCCCTTCAAAGGAACTCTTTTTAAGTCCTTTAAGCTAAAACAAAAAAAGAAAATTTCGTATTTGATCTCTACATACCATCTGACATAAATGGACCATAATTTGTAACTGTTTTTTTTAAATATCGATCTTTGAAAATGGTCGCTCCAAGAACTGAATAGTTAACCAAAATAAAAATAAAAATAAAAACGTCTTTTCAGAGTCCAACCTATGACGACTAGAGTCTGAAGAACACAACTTCTCAGTTAGCGGGATGCACAGAGTTCCATCCAACCAGGATTGCCAACTGAAGTTGGGTGTCATGCATTTTGGCCTTTGCCTCTTCATCTTCCAGGACAAAGATGATCCTCGTGTATTCTACATATTTCCTTTGCATTTTCAAGCTAAGGAAGTCAATCTAAAAAAGATATCGTCCTGCAAGTCTTCAACTAATATCAGGTCGGGTTGAAGTACAAGGGCAACACCTTCTCTAGGGAAAAACATTATGTATTGCAACAACTTGGTTGAACACTAATTCGATTTGTCTCAGGCATGGGAACTTTAGCCGCAACAATTTCTCTGTAAAAAATGATTAGGGATTTCAGCTCATCTCTCCTCCCATTCCAAAAATGAAGTTATCCTTTTGTAATCAGCATAGTCGGCCTTCTCTCTCTAGGCAACTCTACTCAATTGAGCAACAACGTCTCCTTGTTCGTTTTGAATCCAATTTAAATCAAGTTGGACTATGAAGAATTGTTCTTCATAAGGGAGCACCATGCTATTTTAAAACAAGGAAACATCCCATATCAAATGTTGGTCTGAGAGTTTACGAGATGAACATAATTGAAATTTAGGAATTTTTAATTCCCCAATAAATATGTCAACCTACCAACTTGTCATTTTTATGACTAATCCCTAAAGAAAGAATGAATCGGGAAAATTCACCACCTTTCATTTATGTACAGGGATATCACCTCATTGAATTTTTGGCTACGAAAAATAATCACCCTCCTTCAAAAATCGTGTCAACAACTTTACATGCTTCGACTACTTAATCTGTGATTAAGGAGATGTACCTCTCATATCTTCAAGCAGGTTACATCTTGGAAAAAAAAAATTATATATAGTTTGATGGCTGCAAAAACTCTTGATCTTTGCATGGAGACCGAAAAATCACCAAGTCAGGCGACGTCAACCTGGATGGCAAGAAGCATTTAATATGGTCAAGTGATAGGCAAGTTCAGGAACATTCCAAGACAACCAATGTAAAGGGGCACCCATTTAAGGGAAGTCAACTAGTCTGACACACTTGGAAATTTGTGAGCTAGTACCAAGATTCATAAAAAATCCAACCATCCAACTTTGTGCATATTAACGTTGCTTACATCAAATGAATTCCTCCCAAAAAGGGAAATCGGGAAGTCAGTTGCTTTTAGCACTTAAGGACCATAATAAGTAGGCTAAAAAAGGAAAGACAGTTGCGACTTAGATAACAAACCAGGAGAGCGGGCGAAGGGGATAATCTTGAGAATTGGCTTTTGACAAGGTCAAAGGAAAGTTTAAAATTAGGGGTAGCAACAGGCTCTAAATGGGCACAATGACTGAATAGGAAGCACAAAATCCAGATCGCATAGCTAGAGGCATTATTCTGAAAGGGCGACTAAGTCACACCAAAAACCTAGAAACTGTTGAACACAGAGTACCATTGAGAGGGGGGGTGAATCATTGGTTCCTAGGTCAATAATATTTCTGATCTAACTTGAGAATATCAATTATTTATTTAATCACATAGACAGTCAAACCGGTAATATAAAAAGAAAGGCAAAGTGACCATGCACACACAACCAACTCACAACACCAGATTTACAAGGAAAACCCAATTTGGGAAAAAAAAACCTCGGTGAGAAAAGTTGCTAAAGTCTATTGCTCCAATCCTGCCTCACAGTAAAACACAGTTACAAAGTTAAGGGCACCAACCCAAGGAGCACCAACCCCTACACCAAGCTCCAACTTGGCAATGTATATTGAAATACTATTTGAGTACAATTTAGGCTTCTTACTCCAAATGAATTTTGCAGCTCTTGAATCAATCAACTTTATGTTATCTTTCTCTCCTTCTCACACATAGTCTCTTAGTTCATTGTGTCACACTAGGATGTTGCATGCTCTGCCACTCCTTACCGATAAGGCTCAACCGCTCGACTATGAAACTACCGGTAGGATCCTCTGACTGGTCTACCTACTTACTCACACTGTAACTTGATTAAAATTCATTCTCAAGTTTTCTTCTTCTAACTCCTCTCCACACTACTTTCTACACTACAACATCATTACCCTTCTGTACATTGCTCCATTTTCTTATAAGATGATTTCTTGCCAATACAATTCAAAATCCAGGCGGTTAGGGTTTCTTCACCATCCTCGAGGCAAATCAAATCCAGTCTGATCTTGCAAGATCTGATCTCCTTGAAGTCCATCGATAAACACGATCCTTTGTCCAGATTTGCATCTATCAAATTGCTATTAATGCCTCTGTTGTTTCCTTCTCAAGCTATTCTTTGGATCCGATCTTCTTGCTTCGATCCAGGTGCCAACTACTCCCCTGATCTTCCTTTGTCATTCCTTCTTCCTCGACCCACAATCATTTTGATGCAATCCCTTGATTTGTGGTTCCTTCATTAATGGAGAATATCTATTTCATCGACCCTGCGGATGAAGCTTCACCAACCACACCCTACTTGCCACCTCAGCTTCACACTAATCAAGACACGACTTTTCAATGTTCAGTCGGTCCGACAAACACATATTAGTGAAACCCTTTGCCAGTAAAGTGTTCTTCACCTGTTGACCGGTATAGCATCATGTATCAGTTGTACATCTTAACATTATGCCTCTTCATCATTATCTAGGCAACCATCTACCATGCTCAATCTCCACCGGTTGACATCAATGACAAGTAAGTGCCAAAATGCCAATAGAAACCACTAGAGCACAAGAACGAGAAACAACACGAGAAATAAAATGCAACCAAAGGAATAGACACAACAAAAAAATGGGTCAAGGTGGCAAGGGACTCCTACCTAAAAAATGAGCACCATGTGAATCAAGCAAATTCGTTGATTAGCTGAGAGAAGTAGAATCCATGAGAGAAGTTTTCATGTTACTGATAACTTCTTGGATGAACCAGAGTATTAGAACTTCTAATTTTTCAATGCATTTATGATGTTGGAGCTCTTTAATGGAGTCATTAGAGAAGGAAGATTTTTCATTAAATATTTTAGGCATGATGAGATCATAAGGAAAACCTTCCTCCTGGAGCTTTTTCGGCCGTCCACCATTGAATCTTTTATCTTCCCCTAATATGCGACATTCTTTTGCTTCTTTTTTTTTTGTTGATCATGTAGGTGACTCAAGGCGTTAATCACAATTAGGTCACTTCTACGAGGGGAAGTAAACACATCTCTAGAGTTTGAAAAACCTCACTCTAAGAGCATGGGGTCAAATCTTGCCTCAATGATTTCTTCTTCTTTTGTACCAAGAAAACTATCATAGGGAACACAAGTAAAAGGGAAGATAATTCACCGATGATTTTATAGGGCTTAATCATTGGGTTGTCAATATTTCCAACTTTATTTGTTATATCTAACGAACCAGGACCACCAATGACAGGGGACTCAAATGAGATTTCCTAGGTTTGCCTACTAGCTCTTTCGTAAATAAAATTCTCAAAAGGGGAATATATTACCTCTTTTGATGGTTCCCCACTTTCATCGCAAAGTTTATAAAAGGACTATTTGGGCAGCATAAAAGGTTTAATGTAATATTGCCCAATTGCTTCTCTTATCACCTCCTTGGTCTCTTTTTCAACCTTATCAACCATCGAATAAATACCATCAAAGAGGAAATATGAAAATTTCCCAGTTTGGAGTATAATCTAAGAATTCTCTCTTAGCACTTATGCAAATTGACTCCATTTCAAAACTTTTTAAGCATTCTTCATCAAAAGCAAAAAATTCTAGTTCTGGGGAAAACAAGGTTTTAGTTGTAATATCGTTTGTTCTTTCTTTTGTGTCGTTGAAGCCGCTGGAGATTGTGTCCATTTCAACTTTGGTGATGTGATCATCTTCATCTATAATCCCACATAAAAAGTCATCAAACGGATCCTTCAACCAATTTGGAATGAGGATGGTACTTGATAGCTCTTCTTTAGGGGAAGTAAACGACTTTTCAAATTGTCTTGATTGCATGTACGTTATGGAAGCTTTGGGCCCATTGTTCTTGAACTGACTCAAAATCAAATTCTGTCATTGGTTGTTTTTTGGTAATATTGAAGATTTGTTAGGCTCAACCATTGTTAATACAAAGTCTTGCTCACCAAGAACAATAAAATTATATGAATTTGGGTTCTCTTTCTTCGGATTCAGTACTTTTATTTGTGTTATTGCATCTTGTAATTGGTTGAGATCTTTAAGCAAATAACACATATGGTGCAAGCTTTTGAGTAAAGATGTGGACCTATAATCTTTTGAAGAATACAACTTTTCTTTTTCAGCTTCAAAAATGCTTTCTTTGAGAGCATTCCAAAAGGAGTGAAGCATTTGGTCATCCTCAGCCAAGATTTCCTTATTTGTTGGTACAAATCAGATTTTATATTGCCCTTTTGGTTTCATTAAGTTTTGAAACATTTTCTGATATCTTTCATCAAACAGAGTCACCAACCTCTACCTAGGAGAGGCATAGGTGGATATGAGGGAGGGGGGGGGGGGGGGGGGTGCAAAACACTGATCTACTTGTTTCCCTAGCAAAGATGCCAAAAATTTGTTGGTTAACAAATTTATCCTTTGAAAATAATCCTGAAACTGACTCACTATGCCCAAAGGGAAGACAAACCAAAAACCAACATTTGTTAAAATCACTAACAAAATTAACAAATTTCCTTTGAATTTTAGAGGTACAACTCACTCCTAAGATTTAATTTGATTTTATATAAATTGGGCATTCTTTTTACTGGAAATCAAGAAGGCGGAGCTTTTTAACTAGAAAACTCTAAAAAAAAAGAAAGGTTTACAATAATTATACAAACGAATAGAATACAAAGATTATATCTTTTTGAGATTTTCATGATGAAGCATTACTATTCCATTTATTGAAAGCTAGAATTTACAATAACGTACACATGCAAATCCCAATTTAATCCAACAGATTATGAGAATGAAAATATGAACGCATAATACTTCAACATAAGAACAACACAATTCATCAATCATAACTCAAAGTTCATCACTTGTGAAATTACATTCAAATTTCCATTAGGTATCCCCTCAAAAAAATTGTTTTTAAGTCCTTTAAGCTAAAAGAAATAGAAAAATTACTTTTTGGTCTATGCATACCATTTGACATAAATAGACCATAATTCGTAACCGTTTCTTTAAAATAACGGTCTTTGAAAATGACCGCTCCAAGAACTGAACAGTTACCCAAAATAAAAATAAAAACGGCTTTTCAGAGTCCAACCTATGACGCCTAAAGTCTAAACAATGTGACTTATCAATTAGCGAGAGGCATAGGGTTCCTCCCAGCCAGGATTGCCAACTGAAGTTGGGTGTCATACATTTCGGCCTTTGCCTCTTCATCTTCTAACACAAAGATGGTCCTAATGTATTTTGCATAGCTCCATTTGCATTTCAAAGCTAAGGAATTCGATGCAAAAAGGATATCTTCCTGCAAGTCTTTGACTAATATCGGGTCGGGTTAAAGTATAGGGGAAACACCTCTAGGGAGAACCATTTTGTACTTTGTCAACTTGGCTAAGCAGTTCGTGAATTTGCATCAAGCATGGGAACTCTAGCCGCAACAATTTCTCTTTGTCAAAGTTGATTATGGATTTTGAATCGCCTCTCCTATCTTTCAAAAATGATAGTCATCCTTTTGTATTCAGTGTAGTCGACTTTCTTTGTCCAAGCAACTCTACTCAATTGAGCAATGTCTCCTTGTTCGTTTTGAATCTAATTCAAATTAGGTTGGACTATGGGGATTTGTTCTTCATAAGGGAGCACCATGCTATTTTAAAACAATGGAACATCTCATATTGGATGTTGGTCTGAGAGTTTTTGAAACAAAAATAATTGAAATTCAAGAACTTTCACTTCCCCAATAAATAGGTCATCCTGCCAACTTATCATTTTTTTGATCCCTAAAAGAAAGAATGAATCTAGAAAATTGTCCACCTTTCATTTATGTACACAACTATCAGCTTATTAAATTTTGTCTAGGAAAGAAAATATCCCTCCAAAAATCGCGTTAGCAACTTTACATGCTTCAACTACTTAATTTGTCATTAAGGAGTTGTACCTCCCATATCTTCAAGTGGATTACACCTTGGAAAATGAAAAATTCCATGTAGTTAGATGTCTGCAAAATCTATTGATCTTTACACGGATACCAAAAGACATCGAGTCAAGCGACGTCAACTTGGATGGTGAGAAGCATTTAATGTGATTGGTTGATGGGCGAGTTCGAGAACATTCCAAGACAACCAATGTAAAGGGGCGATCATTCAAGGGAAGTCATCTAGTCGAGAACACTTGGAAATTCATGAACTAGTACCAAGATTTGTAAAAACTTTGACCATCTGACTTTGTACATATTAATGTTGCTAACATCAAACAATTTCCTCCCAAAAAGGGAAATCGGGTAGTCAATTGCTTTCGGCACTTAAGGACTATAATAAGTAGGCCCCAAAAGGAAAGAAAGTTGCACCTTAGCCAACAAACCAGGAGAGTGGGTGAAGTGATAAACTTATAAGGCACTGAGAGGGGGGATGAATCAGTGCAAGCAAAAACCTTTAGAATTTGATTACACCTCTTAACAACTTTAAAATCAATAGGCATGCGAGGAAAATAATCACATAATCAAACACTACACAAAACATGCCAACCATAACACAATGATTTATATGTGGAAACCAAAAAGGGAAAAACCAAGGTGGGAGTTAGTACCCACAAGATTCACTATCTGTAGAATAGAAACCTCTGACTAGTTAAGGTCTTACAAATATGTCCTGTTAGGAGTCACCCGGTGAAGGGATTTGCTATGATGAGCCTTGTTAGGAGATATGCCCTATTAGGAGAAACCTCGCAAGAGGATTTAAACTCAATTATTGAGCTACCCTATTAGGAGATTTACAAATTAAGGCTTGTCAGGACCTACCCGATTAAGGTATTTTGTTGATGTAACTATTAGGATAACAACAGTTCAAGGATCTCTATATGACACTTATGTGTCTGATAAGATTTGCTTCAATTCCTTGAAAAATTCAACAACACATCAATACAGAGCTTCACTAATCATCGCACAATCAGAATCTCAATATTCGTCTTCGATCTCATACATGCATTCATAACTCATCACACTTTTTATAGACATCAACTTAGTTGGCTCATAACCTTGGAACAATTTCCTAGGTTCAATGAATCTAGAAAAACTTACATTATACGTCGAACTTATGTTGGCCACTGACATAACAAACCAAAAATAAAACAAAATTGTACTAGTTTACCGATCTTAGTGACTTTATCACTACCGGTTAAGTGTTCTTCTAGATAGCCTGCTATGTACATAAAATCTTGATCATCCTGTTGAATCTGCTAATGTGGTCAAGAATATAACACCAAATACCTATCTCCATCACACTTGTAAAACCACATCATCCAACTCTTCGCCAATCGCCTGTACCGGTTGCTTGAGTGCAACCATGTTCCTATTAACCGATTGAGGACCTACTGGTCGGTTCATTGTAAAACTATCTTCTCTACTAGTTAAGATTTATCGGTTGGCTTACAAGACATATGTGACTATAAAAGAATAGTTTCCATCAATGACAACATAAAACAAGTCACCAATCAACTCTTTACACCGAAACATCATCATCAAGCCAACAATCTCCCCATTTGGCATTGATGGCAACACTTGGAAAATTTTTGTCTAAGTGTGCAATAAAAAATTGACTCTAATCATGACATATACTCCCCCTTAGCAATTACATGCTATTACAAAAATTTAAACCATTACAAGACTCATACTGCTACTCTCCATTATGATTACAACAAAATTTTGACTGACTCTTTTCAACAACTACTCCCCCTTTGACAACAATGACAAAGGAAATTAAATACATGAAAAGATAAATACAATTAAATAAAAATTGCATATCATATATAGATATAGGAGTTCAAAATGTTTTTACAATGCAATTTTAGAAAAAGCATCGCTAAAATGAGATTTCAACTACTTCAGATCATTATGTCAGGTCTCCAGAATAGTGTCGGTTATCTCCACATGTGTCCTAATCTACTTAGCAAACTCCTCCATGGCATCTATATTACTCATCTCCGGGGTAGCAAGGATAGCTTTTGACTCTTTATACCCTCTTTGCAAGATTTCAACTTTTGGTATTAACTGTGTTTGTAGTTCCTGCAGGGATGTTGTTCTCTTTACCTGTTCAGTTTCATAAGCTTTCAGCTTATGTTGAAGTTCAACAACAAACCGTCCATAGTATATTGTTGAATCATTTAGGGGCTTAAATGAATCACTTAGAACTCCAAGTTATTTTATTGCTTCATGTTTCTTCTTTACCAAATCATCACAAAATAAAGAAAATTTTGCCATAGTAGAAAGGATCTTTCCACCAGTTTCCAATGCTTCCATCAAGTGGTCCTTATTAACAGTCAAATCAACTTTAACTTGATCAATATCTTTCATTAACTGCTCTATCCTTTGCTTCTTATAGTCCTTTTCCACACAAACATATGTAGCATCCTGAAATGTTTTCATCTGTTCACCAACATCATTAACCAATTGACCTAGCTTATCAATCGGTGTAGAAAAATTGTCCATATCAGTCTCTAGTAATAAGCTTGACAAAATTTCAACTACATGTTTGATTGTCTCATCTTCTTTCTGTTGTTCCTTCATTCTCTTCTTCCTTGCTCTAGATTGCATTGCAGTGGCTATCTCCATTAATTTTGTAGAACTTGACATATCCATGTTAATGGGTCCTTGTATGCTTAATGCATCATCATCCTCGTCATCATTTGTTTTCTTCTTAGAAGTAAAGGATAGAGGTGTCACTTTAGGTTCAGATTTCTTTGTTTCCTTCTCTCCTTCCTCTTTCTTCTCTTCAAGTTTATCCTCTATCTTCTCTTCTATCTGTTCTTCTTCCTTATTCTTTTCACTGTCATTCACCGGTTGCAGAAAAGCATGTGTATGTACCAGTGGTTCTTCAGAGCTCTTGTCTTCTCCATCTTTCTTCTCTTTCTGTCCCTATTGTTGTTCATACAATTGCACATAATCAACTTGCACATTTACACTATCAGTTGCATCAACATTATTAGTACATGTGTCATCATCAGTAATGACAATTGTCTATGTATGTGTATTGATCGGTTGATCATCTACCGGTTGGTCTCCCATAACAATCTCATCAGGTATAAAATCACTGATATCAACATTGTCCAGAATATCTTTTGTCTCAAACTTCTCTAGTTTCTCTTCCTCATCAAGAATCAAACCCAGTAATTTCTTCAATATCAGCTCAGTTTCCATATGAACTAATTGGGTCTCACTAATTAACATTCTTGACAACCTTTTCTTAGATCTGAAAGATAATTTTACCTTTGCAATAATTCCATCTATCTCTTCTCTTGTAGCTTCAGGTTCTAGATTTTTAAGAATGAATATAATGTTCTTTGTCTTGTTTAATAGCAGCTTACCATCTCACATCAATCTTATTATATAAAGAGTTTGAAATTAGCCCTTGCAATTCAATTAGGGCTTTGTTGTATTTATTCATCATGAAAACTACTGCATCCTCTATCTATCTTTGTTCATCCTCACCAAAACTATCATAAATTTTCTTCATAGTAGTTAATAAACCATACTCCTTAACATGCATTATTAACTTTTCAAAAGATGTAAGATTTGTTACCGATTTCTTTATAGTCTTGATAGTGGAAGTTCCAACATCCTTTGATCTCTTACCACTAGCTCTTAAGGCTTTCTTCTCACATTCTGATTCGGTTTCTTCTTCATCAACAAACTACTGGTTTCTTTGCGTGTTCCTTTTTCCTTTTCCTTGTAGTTATCGGTGCTTTAGGTGCAGGGGGCTCAATGATTTTTGCCCTTTCTCTTGAATTGTATCTTGGAAGGCTTCTCCTTCTTAGCTTTAGCAGGTATCTCTTTCTTAATCTTTGCATTTTCACTTCTTGTTTTCATATCGGTGGAGGTATCAATTGGGGCACTTGATGCACCTTCCTATTGTGTTGCATGTCTTTCTCTTGCTTCTACAATGGCTTCCTTTGTAAAACCTTGTTGTTCAACAAATACCTCCACTTCCTTTCTCACTTTCTTAGCAATTACTAGTTTATTTAATTTAGAGTGCACCTGTAGAGATTTATCCTTGTAGGTGCCAAATCTTTCTGCAATTGTATCTATCGGTTGAGTTAACAAACGATTTGCATATGCCACTAAAAGATTTGCCTCAACTTTATAACCTATAGGCATCACCCAAGTTGTCCTAGGATAACTGCCTCCATCATACAAGTATCTGTATCAACCATGAAACAAATTGTGTCCTTATATTCTTGACAATACTCTTCGGTAATCTTTCTCTAGCATGCATCTTCTTTTGAAAATCTTAAAAATAATCCCCATGAAATCTTATCAAAACCATTACCCAACATTATAATGTTGTTCTTCATATGTGATAGTGTCGGTGTGTCCTTAGACAACCGAACATCATCAATGTCGAGAAAATAGTTCTGAAAGCAGAAAAATAAACCTATGATCATTTGTCCAAATTTAAACTTCAATCTCTTATCCTTATTGATGGACTCAAGATTCAACATCAGTTGACTTCACAATGCCTCAAACAAATCATAATCAACATCTTCCTTTATCATCCGGTATGCGGTATGAATGGTTGCAGCAGGGATGTTGTTCATCCTGCTAGAATGATATATCTGGTAACCAATAACCATTGAAGCATATTTAACTACAGGATCGTTAATATTACTCACTGTCATTGCTCTTCCATCCCATCTTGAATTAGTCATCCTTTCAACATCATTCTTAGGAACATATCTCAATAATGGAACCTCACTAGTGGCACAAAGTCCGATGACTGAATGAATAGCTTCTTTTGTAATCTTATGTGTTCTGTCAAGCCACATAAATTGGTCATGAATCCTACTAAGAACATATCTAACATGTTCACCATCAAAATCATCAATGGAATTTAGTACATGGTGAAAACCTCTTGGTAACCTTCTTAATCAACACTTTGTTCTTATCACACAACAATTTATATTGGTCAAATATTGCAAAAATACCAAGATCCTCCAATTTGCAATGATAAAAAGATCTAACATCTTCTACATGTAACACTCCATAGGGAACTCCAGATAAGGCTTCAGCGGGATCAGTTTCAACAATCTTAAATGGGTGCCTTTTAAATTCAAGATGAGGTTTGTCTTTAACATCTACTAGATGTGGGGTATACATTCTCAAAGATTCAGACTTCAGATACAGAAAATAGGATTTACCGGATAAATATCTTTTACTGCTTTCACAACTAGGGTTTCGACACCGACAATGTTCTCTTGCCGATTACCGATCATGGATCACTTCAAATATCCTCAAATCTGTGTCAATCTGGTTAGATGCTACAAACACAAACTTTTCTCTGCTCTTCTCGTTGTCCAAGTGCTCACAAGAATCCAAAGTGACAAATGGCATTCATAAGGTTCTTTTTATTTGCCCATTATCTACCACATTAAATGTTATTACCGGTAAAACCCTAAAACATCTTTAAACATACTATCAGTTCTCATAACACATCAAACCTACTGGTTTGATCATATTATCACTTGTCAATATCATAATGCATCAAAGTATTCAAATTTAACTTACCTCATGGTCCTTTAGGGGGTTCTGAAATAGATCTAACATTAAGCTCCCCCCAAGATTTTTAACAGCTTAGTTTGTCAGTGAAGGGTTCTCCACACTAGGTGAAGAATTAGGATCTTCAAATGGTTTCTCATCATCCTTGTTTTTCCAGATTTTATTCATTTCAGATTTGGTCTCCTCCACATCAATTTTCATCTTCCCTTTTCGGTCATCAGATTGATTTATCAGTTGATTCACCTTTGCTCTTTAAAACTTTGCAATATGTCTCGGTTGATGACAATGATAAAAATCCATACCAGATGCTCTCCAAGGTCCAGCATTGCCTCTACCAGTCCTTCTTCTATAGTTCATAGCTACATGATCGTAGTTATGATAGATTGTGGAAACCACATTCATCCTCTTTTCCATCTCATAGGGCTAGACCGATTAACATAGGGTCTCTGCCAATTAGGACTTCTTCGGTCATTAAAGGTTCTTTGCCAACCACCAACAGACCTCTTACTCATGTGAGGTGTCGAATTATTTTCTTTGTACCTGCACTCAACATCTCTATGACCATGCATTTTGCAAGTGTAACAATATCCATTAAAATTTATAGGCTTATATCCTTAATATGTATTAGGTCTATAACCATTAGTAACATTAGATATGCTTTTACAAACATTAGTAGTATGTCCTGGCTTATGACAATCCAAACATACACGTTTATAAGGTTTCTTACCAGTGGGTTTCAGAATTTTAGGTGCAAATTTTCCTTCTTCCATGTTGACTTTTGTACCGAAAGACTCACCTTTCTCAAATGTAGTATAACCCAATCTAACTGTGTCACCATTCATCCTTTATGATTGAATCTGTTCATCAAGCATGGTAGAACTTTTGTTAAACTTAGAAAGTTTTTCATTAGCATCAGCAAGTTCCTTTGTAAGATCTTCATTCCTTTTCATAAGAGTCTCTCTAAGAGACATTGTCATATCCAGTTCTGCCTTTATTTCTTCTTTTTCCTCATGCCAAAGATCATACAAGGTACCGACTTCCTGATCCAACTTAAAGATCTCACATTCTTTCCCTTTGATCTTGTCTTCTGTTGACCTCCTTGCTTCAAGTTCTTGACTCATTCTGATGGTTAGGGCTTCTAGCTCTCTCCTCAAGTTAGCCTTCTCATTATTCAGTTTCTCAACTTCATCAACCAATGCATCTATGTTTGCTTCATCAGAAGAACTGCTTTCAAAAACCTCCAATATTTGTTTAGTTAGCTCTTTTCTCTTAGCAAGAGAAGCTTTATACTTGTCTCTCAATGTTTCTAGGGCTTCCTTAGTTTCTGCAAGTCTATTAGACATATGTCTATAGCTCATTCCTCCCCCCTTAGGGATCCTTCCCAAGCGGTTAAGCCTCAAGGAAGTTTGACTTCGATACCAATTGATAAACTTATAAGGCACTGAGAGGGGCGGGTGAATCAGTGCAAGGAAAATAATCACATAAGCAAACACTACATAAAACATTCCAACCATAACACTGATTTATAAGTGGAAACTCAAAAGGGAAAAACCATGGTGGGAGTTAGTACCCACAAGATTCACTATCTACTGAACAGAAACCTCTAACCGGTTAAGGTCTTACAGATATGCCCTGTTAGGAGCAAACCCTATTAGGAGTCACTCGGTGAAGGGATTTGCTATGATGAATCATGTTAGGAGCTATGCCCTGTTAGGAGCAACCTCGCAAGAGGATTTAAACTCAAATATTGAGTTACCCTATTAGGGGATTTATAGATTAAGGCATGTCAGGACCTACCCAATTAAGGGATTTTGCTATTTTAACTGTTAGGATAACAATAGTTCAATGGTCTTCATATAACACTTTTGTGTCTAACAAGATTCACTTCAGTTCCTCCAAAACTTCAACAACACATCAATACAGAGCTTCACTAATCACCGCACAATCAGAATCTCAATATTTGCCTTCGATCTCATACATGCATTCATAACTCATCACACTTTTATAGACATCAACTTAGTCAGCTCATAACCTTGGAACAATTTCCTAGGTTCAATGAATCTAGACAAACTTACATTATACGTCGAACTTATGTCGACCACCGATATAACAAACCAAAAATAAAACAAAACTGTATTGATTTACCGATCTTAGTGACTTTATCACTACCGGTTAGGTGTTCTTCTAGATAGTCTGCTTTGTACATCAAATCTTGATCATCCTGGTAAATCTGCTAATGCGATCAAGAATATAACACCAAATACCTGTCTCCATCACACCTGTAAAACTGCATCATCCAACTCTTCATCAATCGCTTGTACCGGTTGCTTGAGTGCAACTTTGTTCCAGTTTACCAGTTGAGGACCTATTTGTCGGTTCACTATAAAATTGTCTTCTATACCGGTTAAGCTTTATCGGTTGGCTTACAAGACATATCTAGCTATAAAAGCATAGTTGCCATCAATGACAACATAAAACAAGTCACCAATCAACTCTTTACACCAAAACATTATCATCAAGCCAACACGAAGGGGCTTAACTTGAGAGTCGACTTTTGACGAGGTCGAAGGGAAGTTTAAAATTAAGGGTAACACAACCAGTCACATATCAAGATTCTTTTTCATATTATTTTATTTTTACTCGACAAAATTTAGATGCAATATTTTTAACAAAAAAATATTGAAGAATTATTTTGCTTCAATCTAATTGGCTTATAACTTTGATGCAATATGGATGAAGAATACATAAAAAATTGATCATGAACTATAGAATTTTTTTATATTAAAAATTGTTCTTTTAATGCGAGAAAATAGAATATGAGTTAAAAATGCAGCAACTAAAAAATTATATAATAATTGTATTATATATTAATATTATAATATTACTATTAGTGCATATATTACATTTTAACATTATTTTTATTCTTAGCTTAATTATAATTAAACATATTTAGGTAAAAAATATATTATATATATTATAATAATAATGTTACTATTACATCTGGTGGTGGATGTTTCAGAGTCATGCGAAATGATGGTTGGGCTACTAGAAGGTTTTGTTAAACCTTTGGTGGCAGATGAAGTGGCTAATTGCATTCTGAGCTTACCTACTGACCGTAGGCTGAGCATCCTTAGGGTCTATTTCCAGTTGGAACTCTACCTGCCCTTGGACAGCTCAGAAGATGGGTCGACAGAGGAGGATGGGGAGGATTCGGATAATGATAGACACAACTGTGCTATGGAGAGATATTTGGAGAGGGAGGCAGAGCGTGAAAGAATGAGAATCTTCAGTGAGAATGCTTGGGAGGTTTTCTGATGTGCAGTAAGGAATGGCAACATGGAACCCTTTCACAGGGTTACCTGCTCCGATGACTGGTGGTTGTCTGACCAATAAACCAATAATGTCATCAACGTTGGTGAATTTACATCTGCTATTTTACAAGCCATGCATGGCAATTATTAGTAGGAAGCTTGGCATTTGGAATCTTGTAATGCCATTTTTGTATCGACACTATATATTTTCGATATGTACTCCTTTTATAAGTAATATAGGGCGCTATCCCCATACTTGATAGCACTTACCCAAAAAAAAAAATTACTATTACATGTTATTAATTATTATTATATTATATATTATTACAATATTATTATCATATTATACTATTTTTATTTTTATTTATTTATTTATTTATTTATTTTATTTTTTTGGGGGGGGGGGTAATAGGCCAAGGCCGATATTTTATTAGAAAAGAAAAAATATTTACAACCCGGTTTGGTGTGGGCACCAATAGGAAAGAACCTGGTTAAGAAAACCCTCGGTCTTGCCCAAGGAATATCCATTCCTAGATCAATTTTGAAAGAAAATTAATAGAATTACATAATTGGCTTAATGCCTATATTAACATCAGAATCTTGTACAAGGCATACACCGTGCCTGATGGAATGATACATAGTACCCCCGCCCGGAGGGCCCCCTTTCATTGTTTTATTTTATCTGTCTCTGTGTGTGTTGAATCCAAAGTATTGATCTTCTACTACCATTCTTTCTTTAGACAATGTAAAATACCTAGCTTAGAACCTATCATGCATTGCTTGGCAATCACTCGCAGCTCAAGCAGTTGTTAGTTTGTTAGAATATTCAGAGCATAGCAAACCATCGCCTGTAAATAAAAATTGAAAATGCAAACTAGATAGGATAGTAATAAGCCAACTCAAACCATATAATTTCAAAATTCAAATAAACAAACTACTATAATCCATATTTACATCAACAAGAAACCATATTAACCTGCAGAAGAAGATTAATGTCTATATAGCTATCTATATCTGAAACTAAAATAGATATATGCTTAATTATGGGTAAACAGATTAGGTTTACCCATACTTAAGCATATATTCAACCTACCAATCTAGAAGTATAAATCTATATACATATCAAATGATGTGAGTATAATATGCAAAATGCAAACTGTCAAGACATGGAGCCATCTTGAAAAACCAGATACCACCATACCATAGTCATACTTACCATCATCTATATAAAATTATATCGGAAGTCAGGATAACAACCGTTAATTAGGAATATAAACTATACATGCTATGTTAGTTAGGATAGTGGGGCTCATCTTTAATAATGGTATAGACACTGCACAAGAGTAGCCAAAAAACCTACAAGTCTATAATCCTCCTACTAAGAAGGCTAGGTTAATTATACGTTCGGATTCAGTTTAGAAAAAATTATAAACAAAATTTGGCAATAGAAACTGAAGAAATGTATTCCTCCATGTCGGTCAAATCAATGCATGCTTCATTGTCTAGCTGAGATGGATCCTCCATCTCAGAATGCACTCACGCGATACTTCACGAAGCCTTATCATTACGCTTACCCTTCCCATTTACGCAGGAAGCTTTGATAATGACCAGCAGAAGAATTTGGATTCTTTCCATAGGTAAATCCGACATGTCATTCGAAATTACAACCCCTTCCTCTCTCAGATAATCCACCCACTATTTGTTGTGGGGAGCAACCCTAATATATAGCCATTTCAAAAGGAAATCTACATTTCTGTAGATTATCTCTTTGTGCTACTCAAACACAAACTTATCCCTAAACTCAAGTAGCGGGTGTTTGCTATCGAAACGACTTACATTCTCACCCCTCCCATTGATAGTCACACCCGCATAGTCCTCTAGGAAAGGAATCATTAGGTTATCATCTATACTCTCTACTGCCTGCTCTAAAAGACCCAATAATTCATCCTTAAAAATTGCCTTAAACAATGACCTCTTCCTTCTCAAAACCCACACTAAGAAGGATAGCCACAAATGTAGCTGGGACATCACAGTTCACTCTGTAGCTAAATTCATGACTACAATGCTCTACCCCATAATTTCTTGAATGGCTTTGCAAGAGAAATCATCCAAGCCATTCAAAATTCTACCCCATCTTTTTGTTTTGATTTCTCCCCTAAAATCCATTAATCGGTTATCACTTGTAGATATGAGCTTTAGGTTCGACTCCGTTTGCTCAAAATTGAAATGTTCTGACGTAGCATTCAGAATTTAAAATGAAGGTTACTCTAGAAGTTTCTCAAAAGACATACTATCAAATCATTCCTATGAAGCATGCATTTATACACGTGTGTCATTCCTGATTTACATAATGCAAAATAAAGCCTATAGCTAAGAACAAGTTATAATAATGATATTGATCTCTAAATCTCTCGGCCCTGCTATACACAATTCAAGCCTTTAAATGTTAATAATTAAAGAGAAATGCCTACAATACCGAACCTTAAAAACTTTAAGCTCATGTTGAAAAACTATGCTAACTTGTTTACACTATTAAAACCTACCGTTAAGAAAAAGATAGGTTACCCTCCAATTCTTTCTATAAAAAGTACATTTGCCCTTAGATTAACCAATTTATAGCCTCAGTATTTCCTTCTCTATAAATGTGGTTAATAGTCATAGCTTTAAAGAGGTCCATAAGATTATTAACTCTCCCTAGAAGGGAATTAATTTTCAATTAGGATTTTAGTTCTAATTGCGTTAATTATGATTAATGAATCCCCTTCAATGGCCATTTTTTAAATCCCTAAAGCCTTACTAAGAAGGAGGCCCTCTACCAGGGCTTCCATTTCTGCTACATTATTCGTTGTTCTACCAATTAGTTTGGCTAGTTTAGCACATATGGATCCATCCCAGTGACGGATTATGCATCCAATACCAGCTATGCCTGGATTACCCCTGGAGGCACTGCCAAAGTTGAGTTTGAACCACCCATAATCCGGTTTTGACCATTTATATTTCTCTCTCATTCTACTTGTTGCCAATCCCCCCACCCCATACTATGGAGGGATGAGTAATCCAAACCAGTTCTTTCTCATATCACTGTCTAGACTGAGAAGGAACAATCTTTAAGATTACCATTCCTAAGTCTATTATTGGTAGTTTCCACTATCACTGCTTCTATTTTATTGCATGATTGATTGGGCTCCATTTTTTTGTCTTGGAAAATCCTCTTATTCCTTTCCTTCCAAATCTCCCAGACTATAATAGAGGGAGAGAGTTTCCATATAGGTCCTTATAAAGACTCTTCATATTAAGCAACGACCAACTTTTCATGTTAGTGGCCAGGTTATTTAAGGGAGTTGAATTCCATTGCAATTTCTTGCACAACCATTCCTAGCATTTTGAAGTATATGGGAATCTTAAAAAAAGATGATTTGTAGTTTCCTCATTTGCTTCACATAAGGCACACCTCGATGGTCCTGCATAACCAATTTTTTGAAACCAATATTTTGTCAAGACTCTATTTTGCAAAGATGTCCAAAGGAACATGCCAGCTTTTGGTAAACATACCTTGTCCCAACAAAGGCGTATTGGTAAGTTTGTCTTATTCCAATTAAAGGAGTTAATAATTTCTTCATACCCTGCTTTGGCCTTGTAGGAACTAGTATTTGATCTTGCCCATACAAGCTCATCTTCCCCGCATTTGATACTAATATGTCTATCTGCCAGAGACTCCTTTAGTTCTCTTTTTTCATCTTCTGTGAGAGGAGTATCATTCACACTCTTCCACTCCCAGCCTAGGTTTGGATATCCACTTGGGATGTGTATGTAATATTTTAAATAGATGCCCCAAGTGTTGCTAAGCACTTCCTTGATTCTAGGGCTCGTGTGGGCGCTATCCAATGCAAGATATCCTCCCCATGAGTCGCTCCAAAATTTTACTTTGCTGCCATCTGCAACATCCCACGTGATTTTGTTTGAAATAAGCTGCCTACATTCTAGCATAAAATTCCAAACCCTAGATCCTTTTGGAGGGTTTTGAGATCTGAAAATGCTACTAGGATCTAGACTTGTCAGATATTTCCTTTGTAGTATTTTAACCCACTTTTTGTTAGGTTCATTATACATACACCAAACTAATTTTTCACCTAAAGCTAGACTCAGCTAACTAAGGTTCTTCAGTCCAACTCCCCCACAATCTTTAGATCTACATAATATGTCCCAGCTAATAGTGGCCAGTTTCTTGTCTTCTCTGGAACCTTGCCAATAGAACCTTCTCATTAATTTGTCCAATTTAGCCTTTGCTCCTTTTGTTAAAGGGAGGCATGGCATTTGGTAGATAGGGATAGCAGACAAAACAAATTTAATCATACTGGCTCTCCCTACATTTGAAAGCCACTTCCCTTTCCAAGACCCTATCTTGAGTTCTACCTTGGACTTAATAGATTCCCAAAGTTTATTTACCCTAACCTCCTTATCCAAGGGTAGCCCAAGATATTTGCATGGAAATGTGCCTTTCCTGAATCCTAGGATATTGTAAATATCAACCTCATCTTTTGTTTAAGTGTTTAGAAAGAAGATCTCTGACTTGTTCACATTAACAGCCTGTCCTAAGGCATTGGAATATTTTTGCAATAAGGCTTTGAACGCTCTAGCCTCAGTCATGCTACTTACTCCAAAGAGCATCGTATCATCAACAAACTGCTGATGAGTGATATTTTCTATACCTTTTGTCACCTTGATCCCTCTTATACCACCCAATTGTTGGCATTGTGTTGTCATTGATGTCAATTGATATAGGATGGCAACCGGTAGGAAGGAATGTATGGGCAGTGTTGTCATTGATGTATACTAGAAATGGTGTCATTGATGTCAACTAGCATAGTAGGTCATCAGTAAGAAAGAGAAGTTCTTTCATCATAATGATCATTGGAGTCACTGGTACACAAGTTAGTGTTGGTGTGTGTTGAAGACATATGGATTAGAGACCGTTATGGTATCACCACCCGGTGAAGTGACATGTTGATTGTGATGAAAAGACAAAATGTTACAAAAATCACATCAACACTGGAGGGGTAGTATGTGCAGAAGTGCCAACCGATATGATGGTTGAATGTGAAACAACGAGACTCCCACCAAATAAAGATGCAATCACCAAATGAAGAGATGACTGACAGAGAGTGTGCCCAATCAGATCACTTGTGCATGTTTGAAGATATACCTGATCAAATAGGGAGGCCATATTGGTGCAATGATAGATGCAGATGACAAGGATCCACTCCCACCAGCAGGCAGAGCTTATCTCTTATTATGCATGGAATGCATCATAGTCCTCTGAGATAAGACAGAAGAGTACATGGCGAGTGATTGAAGGCTCACACTGGATCAATCGGTGAAACGCTAACTTACCTTAAGTGCATGAGATCGGGGATGTGTACTGGATCTGTAAGGGCAGACTTGATATGTTGCTAGTACAGAGAAGGAAGGATATTTTTGTCACTTTGACAAACTAGTTGATAGTAGATTCAGTCAAATGATGAAGAAGGCAAAGTTGAAGCAGTTGCAGATAGGAAGAGCAACCAGATTGAAGATGGAGAAAGGTGTTGCCACAAATGTAGATAGATGGAGATTGTTGAAGATTGATGACATGGTGTCATCAAGGTGGCTACCGGTAAGTATGTCCACCGATAAAGCTGACAAGGTGCAGGAGTGAAAGGCTCTCATCTATTGAAGATGTGCATGAGGTAGGTTGGTAGGTGTGTTGACCAGTTTAGGTGTTGCACCAGAAGAGAAGCAAAGTGAAAGGTTCAAGACATATCAGTTAGGGTATAATCGGCAGGGTTTGTGAACCAGTAGATGAACCTGGTTTTGTGGTTGGTCGGTGATATTGTCTAGACCGACACAGATGACTTAGAAGAGGTGGATGCCAACTATGATGACACGTAGGAGATAGGTGTCATGCATACGGTGGTCGGTGAAGAGTTTTCGGTGAGGTAGGTGGTGACTGGTCGAGAGCAGAAGGGTGCGGCTTGAGACTGATCAGAGGACGAAGATTTGATTTGATGACTTCATGATCGAGGTCGAGTGTCTAAGTGCTAATCAAGGTAGGTGAAGTTGTCTGCGTGATCACTTCAGAGGTGTTTGACAAGTGCAGACTGAAGAAGGTGTCGTGTTTACCAAATAGGGCAAACGTGTTCTGAAAGCAGTAGGATTGGTGGAGTTTGATTGATCCATTGCAGGTGGTTGATCTCAGGATGGAGATCTGATTGGATTTGGTCTGCCTCAGGGTCGATGAAGAAACCCTAGCGAGCCAGAAGTTTCAATGTCGGTTATGGCGGGAAAACTCAAGTATAAGTATGCCCACTCATGACTGAAGATGATTCATGATGTTGCAGGTCGGATGATGAAAGATAAAGAGTGAAAGAGTAGCAGAGAATCCATCAACAATCACAGAGGAAATTGTGTGATTAAGAGAAGATCGATTAAAAGAAGTGAACCAACAAGAGTGAGGTAACCGATAGACTATCATTAAGTCTGACAGAGGAGTGCACCAGTGGTGATTGAACCGACAGAGAAGAGCCAAAGAAGATTGCAAAAAAGAGAAGAGCATAGTGAGAATTAGAAGAGAATCGGTAAGCTGAGAATCGACAGTAATCAGATAGAAAACAACTGATTGAGTGAAGATGACCGGTGGTGGCTAGCAGCAATGTGACAGAGAGAAAAGAGAATCGACAGAGAGAAGAACCGACAAAGAAGAAACAGAGGCTGAACCGGTAAGGTTGCAGTAGAGAGTGAGTTGCAGCAAGAGATAAGGTTGCAACAAAGAGAAGGTGAGCAAAGAACCGATAGAGATCTATGTAGAGGTGAACCGGTGGAGAGACATATGTGCGAGTTACAAAGTTCCTTTGTAACAAGGATATTACTTTTGTTTTAATATATGACTTTGTAATCATTGAGTTGGAGCTCAGTGCAGGGGTTGGTGCTCCTTGGATTGGTGCCCAAAAATTAGGGGTTGGTGCTCCTTGGGTTGGTGCCCTAAAGTAGGAGTGGTACTCCTTGGTTTGGTGCCCTAAATGTTGTAACCGAGGTTTTCATTGTGAGGCTGGATTGGAGCAGTAGTTTCCAGTAGCACTTCTCACTGAGGTTCTTCCCATCTTGGGTTTTCCTCATACATTTGGCGTTATGAGATGTCCCTTTTATGTGTGGTTGCATTTGTGTCATACTCCCATCTAATTGGTATGTCTACTTTATGTTAGATTTGTTAACCGGTACACACATAGGATAGAAAAGGGAAAAGTCTAGAAACCACTGATTCACCCCCCCCTCTCAGTGGCATCTTGTGTTCAACACCAATGAGTGCATAGAGTTTACTAACCTGTCCAAGGCTTCTGCCATTATGATGAAAAGAAAAGGGGATAAAGGATCCCCCTGCCTCAATCCTCTGGATATACCAAGGTATCCCTCAGGAGTTCCATTTACTAAGAGAGACATTTTAGGGCTGCAAATGCAGCTAAAGATTAGGTTAACACATTACTTGGCAAAGTCGAAAGCTTATAGGCATTTACACAGGAACCTCCAATCTACCTTATCATATGCTTTCTTTATGTCTAATTTGATCAGCATGTTAGGTTCCCTATTCTTTTTTACTAAGTGTATTGCTTCCTGAACAATGATAACTCCATCTAGGATAGATCTCCCAGGTACAAACCTTGTATGTTCCTCTGAAATGATAGAGGGTAGGATGATTCTAATTTTGTTGGCTAAAGCTTTTAACTGCACTTTGTAAATCATATTACAAAGGGAGATAGGTCGAAAGTCTTCCAATTCTTCAGCATTATCTTTTTTTGGTATCAATGCTATGAAGGTATTATTAATTTCATTAAGAATCTTGCCCGAGTTTCTCATGTTTTCTACAGCCTCCCAAATCTCAATCCCCATGAAGGGCCAACATTGTTAAAAGAACCCAGCTAGGAATCCATCTGGTCCTGGGGTGTTCTCAAGATGGAGTTGAAACAAAGTTGTTTTAACTTCTTCTAAAGTGAATCTGCTTGTTAGCATTTTGTTTTCATCTTTTGATATCATTCTAGGGATGTTTGCTAGTAATTGCTTTTGTGAGCCTAGATCTGAAAAATTCCTAGTCATTTAGAATATTTTGAAAATACAACACTAGCTCCCTTGCAATTTCTTTAGGGTCTTCTACCAAGTTGCCCCCAACTACTCTAATTATGTGAATCATGTTAACATTCCTTCTTATCCTAGTGTTTTTATGAAAGAACTTAGTATTTTTATCCCCATCACTAAGCCAATGTTCTCTGGATTTTTTCTTCCATAAAATTTCCTCTTTAGTAAGAATATATTCATACTTATGCATCAAACCTTTTTCCTTCTAATATCTATTGCTATTCATCTCGTTTCTAATAATCTCCACATTCAACTTATTTAATTCTTCCTCTAAGCTCACCTTTTCATGAAATATGTTTTTGATATGTTCCTTGTTCCAATTTAGTATTTTCTGTTTGACCCTTTTCAATTTAGTTATTATACAGAACACATTAGAACCCATAATTTGTTCCTATTTCCACCACTTTTCAACTAGACCTAGAAAACTAGGATCCTAGAGTCACATCCTTTCAAATTTTAAAGGACATCTTTTTGGCCTAACATCTTCCTCTATTGTCAGGGAGATTGGAAAATGATCTGATCCTGAAGATGAAAGAATAGTTGAGCTCAAGGAGCTGCTAAAATTTACCAAATTACCCTTAACAAGGAATCTATCTATTTTTCCAGCTACATACTCATCCCCGATTCTTTCGTTATTCCAAGTGTATTTTTCATTGATCATCCTAATGTCTACCAAGTTATTATTTTTGATCCATAATTTAAAATTTATTTGGGCAACTGACTCTACTTTGAGCCCCACCCTATTTTCTTGTCATGTCTTGAATTACATTAAAGTCTCCTCCTAGGAAGTAGGTTCTATTGTCATTTAATGACAAGAAGTCTTCTATCTCAGTCCATACTTCCCTCTTGCCCACTGTGCTAATCGGACCATAAATATTAATAAGAAAAAAGCTCTGTGAGTTCTTGATACTGTTGACCCAATTGCCCTGCCAGCGAGATTTCAGAATCACTTCTTCAAACCCAACCTTTCTGAGATCCCATAATACTGCAAGCCCCCCAACCGCTCCATTTACACTAATAGGGGTAGCTTTCCAAATTCCCAGTTTATGCCTTAAAAGATCCCAATCTGGATCTCTCAACTTTGTTTCCTAAAGTAATATAATTTCAGATTTAAAGGTTGTGAGGTAGCATTTAAGTAAACGTTGTTTTAAGTAACATTCCAAGATGTGACTCTCATTGATCCATGGGAAGGCTCTTCCCCTTCCCTACTTGAAGAATATATGTGATTTTGGCCTGATCTTCTGCAACCCCAGCCAATGATCTAAGTTCATTCACGGATTTCCTCCCCCTTCTTTTGGCGACCTTCTCGCAGTCTGGGGTTTCCTTATTGGGGCAATCTTGTTCCAGGCCCAACTTGACACCAATTGCACATTCTTGTACCCTCGATGAAGGAGGAGGTGAATTTCCCTAGTCCTGCTTTCCCTGATCATCCATTTGCAAAATAGCTTCAATTAGTCTTCTTTTTCCATTAGCAGCTTCAATATTGTCTACATCCTCAGACTCATCTTCCTCTTCTGATAATTGGTTAGATCCCATCAGATTATATACTGCATCAAGTTCTATAGGGATTTGATCTTCCTCCCTTTCTTTAATCTCTCCTTCTTCCAACAAGATATTTTGTTCTACCCTCTAAGTCTCTAAGACCACCTCATTCTGCTCCGCTTTTTGGCTGGGAAGTGGAGAGGCCACAAACTAGGTTGTCTCAGGGTTCTTTGAAGCCTCCTCTGTTGAGTCTTCACAGGACTATTTGTCCCTATAATATTATCAATGTTACCATTATCATCTATTAGAATTTTGCCTTTATAAAGTGCGCCTCTTGAGAGGTTATAAGTTTCAGAGGTTCTGTATTTTGCCTATTGTTGTCCATATCCACTAGCAATTTAACCTCAATGGAATGGGAGAAATTTCCATCTACTCCAATAAAGGTTCCTAATGCATTACCTATTTCAACTATAGAATCAAAATGCAATAGTTCTACCGATAAATAAGGAATGATGATCCATCTAGGGTTATTGTTACGTTGGATAGCAAATGGATCAAACTTTCTTTGCCACTCAATAAGCATAAAGTTATAACCTTTAAAAATGATCAGATATCCATATAACAATTCATTCCTCAAAGCTTCGCTATCATAGATAATAAATGTGAAACCATTGGGGAGGATGGATATACTTACCTGATTGGCATGTGTATGCTCCTACCAATCTGCTATATCTTGAATATCTTGTCCCGAACCTAGCCATTTTGCAAAAACCCCGAGTTTTTTACATTGGTTCCAGTGACGGATCATGGTCTTGTTCTGGATGATGAAGGCCTTGGCATTCCATTTATGTCTAAGATTGCCTCTGTCACTCTTGCTATTGATGTGGCTTTTCTTCTGCTCAAGAGGATTTGGCTTAGGGTTGGCTCGAGAATCAAACTTATTCTTAGGTTTAACCGATTTGCTTTTATAGTGTGCCTGCAGGACTCTGCGAATTCCCACACTTTGGCCGAGGAATTGCATGTTATTAAACCCACCATTGGGAATTTTTGTCGATGCCCTAATATTAGGATCACCAGTGTTTCTATTTGGGCAAAGAAAACCCTCTCTTGTTTGAAGCTCGGTAGTGAAGGTTGATTAAATTGGCATTGCAATTTCTTCATCCTTTTCGAGATAACTGGCTACCATTTAGAATATGGTTGCTTCGGAAAATTATTATTGGTTTGTTGATGGGGGATGTACGGAGCCCTACATTTGTCTACACAGGCTCCATTTTAAAAAACCCACTAAGGTCGATGTTCGTCGCCTTCATTGTTATGTGCGGGTTTGTTTACACGAATCTAGATCCTATTTGGACCTGAAGCACATCTGGGGGGAGCTGCAATTTCACAGTACCCCTTGAGTCTAATTTTTTTATTACCTTCATTCTGCGATTTCCGGATGCCATTATTAATTCTGAACGCAAGGTTAGACTCATATTTTCGTCAACGCCTTGATTTCCGCATATTGCATATTTAGATAGAGCGGAGCTTTTTTTTAATTTTATAATCTCGTCATATTATACTATGTTGTTAGTATATTATAATATTAATTAAAGCGAATAATAAAATAGCACCAAAAACAAGAGTCTTTCATTGTCAACTTAAAATTAAGAAAAAATCAATTTAATTCATAACCATGACATCATATATAAGCTCAATCAGCATTATACTTTTATTTTTTTAATTTTTTTTTAAACTATCAAATTAAATTATTTTGAAATCAATACATTAACTATAACAAATATTATTTAAAAAATAAATTAAATTTATAACTTTATTATTAATATTTTTTTGCCATCTAGCTTAACCAGCACACTCTAAGCGAGGCGCTGACCCACTTAGGTGGCTGGTGTGGGACCCATTAACTCCGTTGCCTCCACTGACTCTTTTCCCGTTCCCTTGAAGCAGTCCCGTAAAACGTTGCAGTCAGCCATGCACAGTTAGACGTCTATTTCCCGCGCATGAACGAAATCAAATTCAAATAACTATTTGCCGCGCTCCGAAAATTTGAATGGAAAAAAAGTAATATAATCTCACAGCGAATGGAGGGGAAGTGCTCTGATAGACATGTCTGCAAAACGTGGAAGCATAGACAAGACCCTAAACTATTTGATCGAATGCCTCCAAGAAATGTAGCCGGTCTCATTGAATGCGATGATTGCACGATATACACAAAATATCTTTTTTTTGGAAAGGCTTCAAGCAAATGTAATGGGCCGGTGTAAATCCGGACTTGGTAACCTCTGCCTACAGCCTCCCTGCCTGTGCCAAAATGGGGACTTTGCAACTTCCAGGTGATATGAATCAGGACAAAAATATGTGCAAGTTAGGGTGAGCATCCACATGGATGGTCTTGTATTGGTGTGGAAGAAACCGGTATTAGGTTTTGCAGGCCTATTTTTAGGGTTTGGAAGGTCGCCCACCATTCAACTTGCTTGGTAGCCTCTTCTTGTTTCTCATTGTTTTTCATTTTTAACGCGCGGGGTCAATCGCAATCCATGCAGAATTGCTAATAATATAGAAGAGAATATAGGTAATAATATAGGAGAGCAAAATTTCGCCTAAAAACTGCATGACTATTTTGCATCTAACAGATGAGATGAAGGATGTTTTGGTTAATGATTCCCAAGCAACACTCCCCTTGTCCGTGGGTATGAAAGACAGGGCCTGGGCTGTCTGTGAAAGGATAGATAATCACAGAACTAGATCATTTTCCTGTATATTGAGTACAGATTTCTGTGCTCGATAAGTAAGGTTTTTCTACTTGAGGTTCATATTCTGTGCATTATAATACTGTTTTAGTACCATAGTACTATTTTAATATAGTTATTTCTTATACTGCTTGAGGAAAAAAGTTGTCATCTACAAATATCAATATTAAGATTAAGATTTCTTTCTATTTTTTCTTTATTGAATGTTTCAAATCATGTTTGTGATGATAGATTACAAATGGAAAAAGTTAAAGTGGAAAAATATTCATAGAGAATTCAAAATGATCTTAATATTGGATATTAGAAAATTCATTGTAATTATATGCAAATATTTTTTCGCATCTTGTTTTTTTTCAGTTTAAAGGATTTATTTTAATGAATTAGCGGAGAAGGTTGTATAATTTAATTTTAATTGATTTTATTGAGAATAAATTTATGTTATTATTTTCTTGAATGTTGTGATATTTTAAAAAGATGATAATGAGATTTAGTTTTGGATGATTTTTGCAATGAAACAGATTTATAAATGTTTCTTTCTATTTGATAGTATCCTCCCTATTTATGAGACTATTCATGGTTGACACTAACCATGATGACATTGCAAAAGAAACTCACTCTTCAATCCTTAATTTTTTAATTAAAAAAATTTATTTATGCAGCTTTAATTTTCTCTCAATACTAAATGATTAAATAATAATAATCTTAAAACCTCTCAAATTTGGGCAATCAATTGATCAAAGGAAAGCACATGTGAAAATTTGACATTAAAAATGGTAACATATAAAGGTCTTTTGAGAGATAATTAGATTAATATAAGAATACATGTCATCACATGATACATTACTGGATTACTCTTTAGATTTTGGTAGGGTATAACAATTGTGTGAGGCAAAATAATCCCTTATGTTAATTAAAATATATACAATTAGCTCATTGTATATTTATTTAATAAAAAAGTGGATATGTTATATTAGAAGTTATTAGTTTTCATTTATTTATTTTAAAATTTTAATTTTCAAGTGTATATTTATTATGTAGAATTTTTATCTATATAATTATAATATGATGATTTGTAAGTGTTTATGTAATATTCATACTTCATCTTGAACATGTTTCTTTTTAAAGTGATATATTGTACATAATAATTATACTTAGTTATTAGGAAAATATAATTATTCTCACCTAGGAACATAAATCACACCATTGCCTCATCAATTCTTGATTAACAATATTTGGTTGCCACATTTGTTCAATCAAAGTTACCTTTATCTTAGTCATATTGACTTAACTAATCTACTAATTACCAATTAAAATCATGACCACTTTGACTATTAACTCATTGAGTCATGTATCCAAGAGGCCTATTGTATGTACTTGATCCATTTATGTGATGGGTTGATTTGATTATTAATTGACTCAAATTTTTAATAGCATTTTGTATTGCATATTGCAACCCTCATTTCCTCTATGTTTTCTACTATCATAGCATTCTTTATTCACCTAATCCAATCTCATGTGATTAGACTCTCATTGAATTTAACATGGTATAAAAGCCTTGTTGATTTTTGGATCTTTCTCATATTCACTAAGGAGTAAGAAATTTATTTGAAGTTTCAGCTTAAAGGATTCGTTTTGGCAATTCTTGTGTCATCTAGAGTAGTTAAGAAACTAAAGTCTTTTGTTTCATCCAATTTGGACACCAAAAAATCTTCTTTTTTTATTTTTTGGTTGTATCCACTTTCTTGCCTTTTGTATATGATGCATTTTTTAAAAATAAACATAAGTGGGTGATAGCCTCGTTTGGACTTTAGGGATGTGATTTTTTATCCACCCACCTTTCTTATGAATATGTGTAATTTTATTTTTTATAAATCATAAATCAAACACTTACTAAACAAAAAATAATTTTAAGTAAAATAAACAATACATTAAATTTGAACAACATTAAAATTTAGAAATCAATATAAATTTCTTTGATTTGGAGGAATTACAATAAAATATTTTTTTTCACCTAGGGAAGTCATGTGGCCTACCTATGCATTTATTGTACATAAGATTATTTTGTGCACATACCATGAGATTATTTTGTACACTTTGATCACACAATGAATTTTCTTGTGCATAAGTCACCTAGCATAACACAACTTTCTAGTCATTGTGACTCTCTGTGGACATGGCTCCTAGTAAGTATCTAAGGATCTTGGTAGACATAAAAGCCATATTTTGTGTGTTCATAACATGATTCTAGTAAGTATCTGAAGATTCTTACTATCCCTAAAGGTCATTCCTTATATTTTGAGAAGGTATATCTATGGGCTTTCTCAATTATATCTGGTGCTATCTTGGGATGAGGACCTTTAATATTGGTATTTGGTTATATGTATACTTTCATGTATTTTTTTCAATAAAGTGGTTATGTAGGAAATGGATTGATCATCATGAATGATTTTCCAAATAATAGAGACACAAGCAATATACCATAACATGGTGATTTAAATGGGAAAAACTCTTCCAAGAGAAAAAAAACCACATTACGAAGAACACCATTGTATTTAGTAAGAAATGGGCACAAAACACGTTTGTAGACTCAAAGACTTAAGAAGCTCGTACCAACAAGATATTTAGAGAAAATTTTGAAGCATAATAGTACCTACAAAAAATCATTATGAAACCTCCATCTTAAGAAAGCAATAAAATGGAGAAGCAATAGATGAAACTAAAAATACCCAAAATGTAGCACCCAAATCTCTAGCTAAATATCTAATGTTCAATCTACAAGATAAGTCCACAAGCTAGAAAATAGCATAATCCTTGTAGTTGTCATTATCCACTTACCAACTTGGGTGTTCCATTTTTGCTCCATTATCTCCATACAAGGATACTTTATGATGTGTCATAACATGCATCATAAGTTTCTAGTGTAACTCCTTTTTTAAACTTTTTATCTGCTTTAAATGTGCTTCCATTTCTGAAGTGGAAGCCCAATTTATAGATCTACAGTTCTTTTGATCTAGGCAGTTAGTTGAACCTTTTTTTTGAAATTTTTTATCTTGAATATATCTACATCAATTTAACAAGCCTACCAATTATGCCCATTTTTATCATTGTTAGGGCATAAATGACCTTTATAGCTTACAAATGGAGTTTTCCTATTCTATTGCCTAAAATACATTTTTGTGTTTTTAACATTAGGATGCAAGGTTAAGACAACTTTCCTATCAAAATTGAATTTATCTTGAACCGTAGCATAGATAATATTGATAAAGTAATAATTATAAAGATTCCAATAGCTGGCCTTGCCTATGTTGGTGTGAATTTGGACACATCTTAACTAGTTCTTAGTTAACACCTATTCACACATGCTAAGTTTACTTAGGATAGCTTAGTTGTCACAAGGAACACAAATTTAATATTATCCACATCAATTATCCAAGGTTTAATTCTAGATAGATATGAGTCATAACTTGTTATTTAATATTAGTTTCATAATGCATCATGCATCTAATTTTGTATCAAGAGTGATTTTTACTACCTCGTCATCTCTTCCCTATATAAGCAAGCTCATTTGTACATTGTATCATATCAATTCATATCAGCTCAATATATTATTTCTTGATGATTTATTATTTCTCTCTTTGCACTGTGGAAGTGTTTGTGTTTATTATCCTGGCCTATGAGGATGCTCCAACATGGTATCAAAGCCTTTCAATTTGAATCTCTTCACTAGCCTTGTTGAGATCTTGGGATTCTTCATATTGGTGATAGATCTTTCTGCCATTTCATTTGCCACAACCCAATCTACTTCATATTTGGCTCTTGGTAAATTGCATCAGTATTTCTCCAATTTGTTCATGGGCCTACATCATCAAATCCATGCGATATTTTAGACTGCATATATTATTATCAATTTGATTGGTGCATTGCTTTGAGTCATCTGGACTTTCATTGGAAGAGTTGTGCACATTATTTTTTCAACCAACCTATGTAGCCATGCATTTATTTGGGGATGATTTACATATTTGGCTGGATCATAATTCTCTTCCAACTTTTCACTTTCTTGTTTATTTGGGAATGTGCCTAATTTGATTGTGGCATAATCATTTATAGTGGTGAAAAATTAGGGTTTCCACCACAAGAATGATGTAAACTGCTATTTTTTTTCTTAATACCATTACATTAGGGAAAGATAGGAATTAGATAGATCTAAACCTAAGAGGTCTAAATGCTAATTTGATTCCATGGGGTTTAGGACATACCCTCTTTTTTTCCCTTGAGTTGAATTGATTTGTTGAATTTGCTGAAATTAGGGAAAATGAATTGAAATTGATGTAAAAATGCGCAAATAGTGAGCTACAGTCGTTAGATCGAGTCATAAACCTGCATCTAAGGATTGTGAGAGGATTCAGACCTATTCCGAGAAGGAGTTCCTGATTTGTCAGGAACGGTGTGACGGTCGCTTTGGTCCTCCAAACTTTTCACATTCCAATTGGGGGGTGATTTGTCTCTAGAAAAAAAACTTATCCTGAAGATCACAGTTGTGTACCTATTTCCTACTCATAGAGAGAAGGGAAAATAGGTTGGAAATAGGGGTTTGCCTAAGTCAAACCCCGGCTTAGGAATTAACCTTGAATGAAGTATTGCAAATACTAAAATAAATGATGGAAAGATATACCTTAGATCTGCAATGACTGATAATGATAGTTTGCTTCATGAATGTAATCACATATGTTGTATGAAATGACATGAACATGATAAAAACCTAATCACACACATTCTTGCATATGAATGATATAATTTGCTCCACAATGGTTGAATTAAGAATATGCAACCTTGAATAACCCTAAAAATGCTTAATGATGAATAGTTCAATACTTGAATCCTTGATTACTTGAATGTGAAGACTTGGAATGCTTAGGTATGATCAAATGTATTTATATATGAGGATCTAGGACAATTTACCAATTAGATTGATCTCCAACGATCATATTGAGCCACCGACTTCATTTCTCATCAAAGAGATGGGTCTAACCCCCTCCTCGAAGAGTGAGCCCCAAATAGGGGGACTAGAGCACTAGTGACACCTTGGTCCTCCTCAATCATGGGCCAAAATCAAGACCCAAGGAGGAGGGTGTACAACTCTAGAGGGTCATTTGGTAGGTATTTGAAGCATAAAAGGCACTAAACGGACCAAGATAGGAGATGAGGGGGAGACGCGCTAAAGTAGGGGCACAAGCATAAGGTGGACCGGATAAGGAGACACATGAATATTTTTTAGAGACATCATCATGTTGCATTACAATATTAGTCTTGCATCATTTGCATACTAATTTCTATTGGTATTTTGGTATGGTTTTGTCATTGATGTCAACACCTACTAAAAACACTAGCACTTTGGAGATCCAGCAACATTCATCGGCAAGCAAATAACTATTGCACAGTTATTGGTATATGGTACACTAGCAAGATATAATGATCATCGACACTTGGAATGGCATGGAAGACACATGGTTATGTTGAAGACATCATTTGGACATCTTGTCCTGGAGTTTTGATCATTGGTATATTCATAGATGCATATTTGCTATTACCGGCAAATAGGTCTAGGGTTACACCGACATGTTCAATCAGTTATTGCATCGGATATTATATTGTTTGTAAAATGTTTTTATTGTAATATCTTGTAGAGCCGACCTACTAAAATTGGTCTTAGGTTATGGTATAAATGTAAGATCTTATTTGTAAGATCAAGTGTGGAATGCGAAAAATGATTGTGTGAAGGTATATGCGAGATTAAGCAGAGCTATACACGAAGACATCATATGAAGGTGAAGCTAGGTTTTTGTGAAAGCATATCAGCATTACACCGGTACTGAATCTAGCATATGAAGATGTTATTTTTGTGTAGTACATTCTTATTGGATTTAACCATCCAACTGTAATCAATGTGACTCCCATTTTGTGATTGAGCAGTGAGCTCTAGGTTGTTGGCCTTTCTGCATGTGCAGACCCCATTTATGTACATTTACTATCTGTAGTAGTATCATCTAATTGTGGGTAAGGTTTTCCATCGTGGTTTTTCCCCTTACAGGGTTTCCACGTACAAATATTGGTGTTATGTGTTGTGGATGACTTTGTGTTTATGTTTCATGCACTAATCCTTATCGGTATAGCAATTAACTGTTATAACTGTCTACCGGCATACTTAACTTGTTTACCGATATTAAGCATTAAGTTGGTTGAATTGTTTTTGGTTTAAATTTATTGGACAACTGATTCACCCTCCCCCCCTGCCCCTCCCCCTCAGAGTTGTCCCCGGGACCTAAAAATTGGTATCAGAGCTTTGTCCTCTTTTGCAGAAGTTTAACAGCTTGAGGAGATCCAATGTCTACTAATTATTTCAGGAAGGACAGTCTCAAACTTGATAGAACCAACTATGGCATATGGAAGATCAGAATGGAGACACATCTGAATTGAATTGGAAAAGACATCTGGGAAGTTACAAAGAATGGTTATACTGCTGCTACTCTCGGTCAGCTTAATCCACCTACCTTAGGTAAAGATGAGGAAAATGATTGCAAAGCAAGAGAAGCACTTTTGAGCGCATTATCACATCAACAAATCATGGGATTATCAGATAGGTCTACTGCTAAAGCTATTTGGGATCATTTGGAAACACTGAATGAAGGAGATTCCATAGTCAAAATTGCAAAACTTGAAAGCTTCCGAGTCAGGTATGAACATCTGAAAATGGAAGAAGATGAAAGGATTTCTGCTTTTATGAAAAGAGTAAATGAAATTGTTTTGGGTATTAAATGTTGTGGAGGAACCTTAAGTGAGGATGAAATTGTTTCAAAAGTTTTAAGAGGATTGCCACCAACATATAAAATGAAAGTCACTGCTATAAATGAGTTAAGAACAATGCCTAATACATCAGTTACCAAGGATACATTGATTGAGAAACTTTCAGCTTTTGAAATTGAAGAATTTGGTCATGTTGCTACTATAAAGACAGATTTGGCCTTTAAAGCATCAACATCATCTGCTCCATCATTTGACAAATATGATTGGAAAACCTTTTATGCAAGAGAACTTGAAGAAAGTAGGAAAGAAAATGAAGAACTTGAAGAACTTGAAGCACTATTTGCAAGAAAAATGCCTAAAGGTCCAGTTGGAAGTAAGTATGAAGGTAAAACACCCTTTAAATGTTTTAACTGCAATAAGATTGGTCACATGGCTTCAAGATGCCCTGATAGACATGCTAGACTAAGAGAAGAAGCTAGAAGACTAAGAGAAGAAGCTAGAAGAACAGACAAGCCTAACCCTGAATATCAGAAATACAGATTCAAGAAGAATAAAGACAAATCTTGTTACATTGCTGATGAAGATGTGACTAATGATTCTGATGAGGATCCGACAAACAATGGATGGGTTTTTGTTGCTATAACAGATGATCAATCGGCACCTACTGCTCAACCGGTAGTATAGGCCCTAGCAGCTAAAGTTGAAGATGAATGGATCATCGATTCAAGATGCTCACATCATATGACAGGAGACAAAGGTAAATTCTTGAACTTTCAAGAATACAATGGAGGCTTAGTGAGATTTGGAGATGACAAAGCTTGTTCAATCAAAGGTAAGGGCTCAATATCTCTTGATGGTAAGCATAACACTGACAATGTCTACTATGTTGAAGGATTAAAGCATAATCTTTTGAGTGTTGGTCAATTAGTTGAGAAAGGATTTCAATTACAATTCAAAAATGGAAAATGCAAAATCATGAACAAAACTGGTTTGGAAATTGCAACCGGTAATCAGACTAGAGGTAATATCTTTCATCTGAACAACAGTGAAAAGACATGCTTAATTGCACATATAGATGAAAGTTGGTTATGGCATAAGAGACTCTGTCATGTAAACTTTGATTGCATGGTAAAAATCAGTACTACTAAGGCAGTTAGAGATTTACCTAAAATTGTCAAACTTCAAAATACAGTATATAAGGAATGTCAATTTGGAAAACAAGTTAGAACTAGTTTCAAAAGTATTCCAGAAAAATCAAATAATGCTCTTGATTTGATTCACACTGATTTATGTGGTCCAACTAGAACTAAAAGCTTACAAGGTGATAGATATTTCATGCTAATAATTGATGACTATTCTAGAATGTGTTGGGTTACTTTTCTCAGAGAAAAATCAGAAGCACTTGGAAAGTTCAAACTGTTCAAAGCAATGGTTGAAAATGAAACTGGTAAGAAAATCAAATGTTTAAGATCAGATCAAGGAGGTGAATTTACATCTAGGGATTTTAATACATTCTGTGAAGTGAATGGAATTAGAAGACAGCTATCAGCACCTCAGACACCACAACATAATGGAGTTGTTGAAAGGAAAAACAGAACCATCTTGGATGCAACAAGAAGTATGTTATCAGAAGCAAACCTACCACATGTGTACAGAAGAGAAGCAGTCAGCACAGCGATCTATACATTTAAAAAAGTTCACATCAAAGGTGAAACCGGTAAGACCCCTCATGAACTATGGTTTGGCATTACTCCTACTCTTAAGTATTTCAGAATTTTTGGAAGTAAATGTTATATAAGAAGAGATGAGTATATTGGCAAATTTGATCCTAGAAGTGATGAAGGAATATTTCTTGGTTATTCATCTAAGAGCAAAGCATATAGATGTTTCAACAAGAGATTGCAGAAAATTGTTGAGAGTACAAACGTAAAGATTGATGAACAATTCAGAGGAACTTCAAGATATATAGACTCTAAACCGACAACAGAAATTTTGACAAATGAACCTACTCTAAATCCACCGGTACAGAATGAAGATCCAGTTACCCCGATACCATCTAAGGATTCCATAGTAATTGAGGAACAACAACAAATTAAGACCCCCCGGTATGTAAGACTGAATCATTTTGAAGATTACATAATTGGAAGCAAGTTTAAAGGAGTTATGACAAGAGGAAGATTGACAAATGAAGAGGTATGTCTTATTTCTCAAATTGAACCATCATCTGTTAATGAGGCATGTGAAGATAAATTTTGGATTAAAGCTATGGAAGAAGAATTAGAACAAATTGAGAAAAACAACACTTGGACATTAGTTCACTGGCCTAAAGATAAAAATGTAATTGGAACCAAATGGGTATTTAGAAACAAACTTAATGAAGATGGTAAGGTTGTCAGAAATAAAGCAAGACTAGTGTGTAAGGAATATTCTCAGAAAGGAGGAGTTGATTACAATGAAACCTTTGCACCGGTAGCTAGAATTGAGGCAGTTAGATTATTTTTGGCTTTTGCAGCTCACAAGAACTACAAAGTTTATCAAATGGATATTAAATGTGCATTTTTGAATGGAGATCTCGAAGAGGAAGTATACATTGAACAACCTGATGGATTTTCTTTGGAAGATGACAATGATATGTTTTGCAGGTTAAGAAAAGCTATGTATGGACTAAAATAAGCTCCAAGAGCTTGGTATGCAAGATTGGATAAATATCTTTTAAAGATTGGTTTTACTAAAGGAAATGTAGACAACAATTTATATTATAAAGTAACTAATGATGACATCTTGATTATAGAAATATTTGTTGATGATATAATCTTTGGAGGAGAAGATGGATTATGTAAGGAATTTTTTACTAAAATGTAGCAAGAATTTGAAATGTCTATGATTGGAGAAATAAAATTCTTCTTAGGATTGCAGATTTCATAGACTGATAAAGGTATATTCTTGAGTCAATCCAAATACTTAAAAGAGTTACTAAAGAAATTTGGGATGGAGAACTATAAACCGGTAAGCACACCTATGACAACAAATGACAAATTATCACAAAGGGATGAATCTACACCTGTTAATCCAACTAGATACAAATCTATGATATGAGGTTTACTGTATTTGACACAAACCAGACCTGATATTATGAATGCAGTATGTATTGTTTCTAGATTTCAAAGTAATCCTAGAGAAAATCATGAATCAGTAGTAAAAAGGATTTTTCGGTACTTACAAGGCACTATAAATCTTGGATTATGGTATCCTAGAGATGAAAACTTTGAATTATGTGCATACACAGATGCAAATTGGGCAGGAGATGTGGATGATAGGAAAAACACCACCAGCGGAGCATTCTTTCTTGGAAACAGATTAGTTTCTTGGTTGAGTAAGAAACAGAGTTGTACATCTTTATCAACAGCAGAATCGAAATATGTTGCAGCAGCAACTAACTGTACACAAGTACTATGGCTTAAGTAAATGTTGAAAGACATAAAGGTAAAATATAAGGAACCTATTACTATCTATTGCGATAACACTGCAGCAATTGATATATCTAAGAACCTGGTATTACATTCTAAAACCAAACATGTTTCTATCAAACTGAATTTTCTAAGAGAAAAAGTTGAAGCTAAGGAGATAAGACTGGTTTATGTGAATACTAAAGAGCAAATTGCAGATATTTTCACTAAACCTTTGCCTAAAGAGACTTTTGAGTATCTTAAAGATCAATTTGGAGTCATACCACCACCAGTAGAGACTCAGACAGTTGATGTTGTCATCAACCGACAGAATTAACAAATAAATCTTTTATTTCGGTCTTTGATGAAGAAGCTACCTCCCAGGGAGAGTAGTTGGTATATTAAATTAATTGGTATTTTGTATATGAACTTTGACATTTGATGTCAAAGGGGGAGAGATATCTATGGAAAAACACATTATACATTATCTTTTGGAGAGATTAGTATTGAAAAACTTTGAAAACGCATGTTGCTCCTAGAGGGAGAGATTGTTGTTTAGAAAAATTATTTTCTGGTTATGATCTTTTTGGAGATTATTGGTTTTTGATACTTGGCATTTATGTTTTGGCACTTTGATGGTTTTTCCATTTTGTGTTGCCATCAATGCCAAATGGGGAGATTGTTGGTATTTTGGTATGGTTTTGAATTTGATGTCAAAACCTACTAAAAACACTAGCACTTTGGAGATCCAGCAACATTCATCGACAAGCAAGTAACTATTGCACAGTTACTGGTATATGGTACATTGACAAGATATAATGATCACCGGCACTTGGAATGGCATGGAAGACACATGGTTATGTCGAAGACATCATCTGGACATCTTGTCCTGGAGTTTTGATCATTGGTATATTCATAGATGCATATTTGCTATTACCGACAAATAGGTCTAGGGTTACACCGACAGGATTATCTTTTCCAGATCAACATGGCACGCTATGAAGATGATTAATTATTGTTGTAAATGCATTAAGCCAACATGTTCAATCGGTTATTGCATCGGATATTATATTATTTGTAAAATATTTTTATTGTAATATCTTGTAGAGCCGACCTACTAAAATTGGTCTTAGGTTATGGTATAAATGTAAGATCTTATTTGTAAGATCAAGTGTGGAATGCGAAAAAGGATTGTGTGAAGGTATATGCGAGATTAAGTAGAGCTATACACGAAGACATCATATGAAGGTGAAGCTAGGTTTTTGTGAAAGCATATCAACATTACACCGGTACTGAATCCAGCATATGAAGATGTTATTTTTGTGCAGTACATTCTTATTGGATTTAACCATCCAACTGTAGTCAGTGTGACTCTCATTTTGTGATTGAGCAGTGAGCTCTAGGCTGTTGGCCTTTCTGCATGTGCAGACCCCATTTATGTACACTTACTATCTGCAGTAGTATCATCTGATTGTGGGTAAGGTTTCCCACTATGGTTTTTCCCCTTACAGGGTTTCCACGTACAAATATTGGTGTTATGTGTTGTGGATGACTTTGTGTTTATGTTTCATGCACTAATCCTTACCGATATAGCAATTAACTGTTATAATTGTCTGCCGACATACTTAACTTGTTTACCGATATTAAGCATTAAGTTGGTTGAATTGTTTTTGGTTTAAATTTATTGGACAACTGATTTAAGATAAATGTATTGATAACGTCGTGAAATCTTTGGCGGAACTGATAATTTTGAACAATCATCGGACTTAATTATTTGACCCAAGCTTGCGAATTGGATCAATTATTTAACAGGTTGATTAATATGAACTTGGGCAAGTAATAATGGTGAGACGAGCTTTAGAGGGGTCGACAGAATTTAAGAATACGAACCATAATATGTGTATTGGCATTTATTAACCTTGAGAAGTAATCTGGAGTGTTTCCTTCATTTGTGTCAAGTTTCAATTGTGAACTGAGGCATATCATCACCGAAGAACTACTGTGACGGGAGTTGCTTATATGAGCCAAGTCTATATCTGAGACAGAGTTGATTATGATTTGAGTGTCGGTTGTCTTCCCTTCCTGAAGTGAGTATTCCATCAGGACCTAGAATTATTGTTCTAAGCATAGCTGCAGTAGAAAGGGTGAGAGTACGAATTACATATCGACTGTTATGTTCTCTGTTTATCAATATCAATGACTTCAAATGTTGAATATTAATATATCACCTGATGTTGTAGGACGAGATTCCTTGCCCAAAACAAATTGATCAAGGCAACGATACTCAAAGATCGATAACATGTCAGGTGTTGTAGTTGAGGCCGTTGAACTTTTGACTATGTTCCAACATGATGTTGGTCAAAGATGTCATCACAGAAACTGGGGTTGAATGTGGTCAACCTAGTGAAAGCACAAAGAATGAGACAGAAAATTCTGATTAAAAATCAAAATAGAAGCAGATACTGAAAAAACTGAAACCCTATAGGAGAATTTTGACACAAATTCCAAGGCACAAATTTCAAGGTTCGGAAAAAACCCATAAATGATTTTTTGTTTTGCAAACTCAAACCAGCATAAACGGTGCTTAGAAAACACCAAAATTCCCAACGTCCACAGAATTAGTAGAAATTGCAAATTGTTTTTTAAATTCCAAGGCAAATTCGTTGGCACAAAATTTGAGGCATGGAAAACGAGTCACCTAGAAAAATCTAAGACCAACCCAAAAAAACTCTCAAAAAACCCACCAAGAATCTGAAACCAGAATGCAGATCAAACGGCTCAAAATTGAGGCACGAAAAACGATGCACCTAGAAAAATCTGACAGTGACCCAGTTGAGGTCTCGAAAAACCCACAAAGAATCTGCAACCAAAATAAAATTTATACTTGAACTGAATGGTCAAAACCCTAGTTGAAAATTGCAGAAACCCTAAGAAAAATTTTAACCTGCACAAAAAGCCCGCCCAGGAAGAGAAAAAGACCCTGCTCTTTTTTTTTTTTTTTTAAAAACAGTTTTTAAAAAATCTCTTCAATAAAAACTTCAAAAAATTTTAATAACAAAAACTTTCGAAATTTTTAATTTCCATACTCTGATACCATGAAAAATAAATTGAATGAATGATTCAATAACCGGATGATTGCATTGAACGATATAGACACGTATATATAGAGGTTACAAGACGATGTTCTATAATTAAAACATAACGTTAAAATAAAAGATCAAAGAGCTAAACGCTAAATTAAGCATGAAAGCTAAATTAAGTTTAAAAGCTAATTACATAATAAAAAGCTAACTTAACAAGCTAAATAAGTCGACAACTTAAAATAGAAGATGACCATTATAAAAGATATTAATATTATTTTAACAATATTCTAGTATTGTCTTCTGAAAAGGTCTAGACTTCTTGTTGTGAATATTATGTCATACACTCATTTATTTAATTATGTTATTTGAATGCATTTAATATCATTGCTGAAGTTTCCTAATTGTATTAAGAAAACAAACAAATCGAAGATTGCAACCTAGATATACTTGAGCAGCCAATGTGAAATACTAAGCTATATAATTTTGAGAGTGAAATTTGAAGAAGATATTGTCAAGAATATTTCACTTCTCTATCCTGCTTTATTAGTTTTTTGCATTCTTAATACATGAGGAAAATGCTACATATCAATAATCTATGTAGTATCTCCTATATGACCTTGCCCTGATGTTATACTTAAAGTGCATAAAACAAAAAGTTAAATAAATCTGCAATCATGCATGCTATCTGCACTTGGTGCCATCATAACCTAAGTAAGGAGAAGAAATTGAAAACAACCTATTTCCTTTGAGCTAAACTATTATGTAATTTAACAAAACTATTGAGCAGAATAACAGAGCTCGCTTAGATCAGTAGAAATTCAACAGAAATATACATGTCTAAAGAACAAAAGGAAAAAGGTGGAAGAATGAGGTAACATGAAAAGATTACATAGAATGCAGTATTAAGTCTTGCAGTGTAGCCAAGCTGCGCTATAGTAGCTCAACTTGTATGCCTTCTTGCATTCATTCAAAGTTATTTTTTTAGTAATATCAATCAACTGTTGCAAAATGTGAAAGGGTTGAAGGCAAGCATAAAGATCTTAAACAACCATATAGTTGTCTGACTACCTGTCAAGCCAGATAGTTATCTAAAATTAGTCTTGTGACATTATTTCATGCTTAGGACCCCAAAGATGTTGAAACCCTCATTTAATTTCACAGTATTATATTGTGAAGGATATGTTGTTGATAACTCCTTGCATTTTTAGGAAACACAAATAGAAATGCAACTGCAAACATAATCCTACTAATTAGCATCATGATGGAATGGATTAGATTATTTGCCCAACATATAGCCAAGGTTCACAAAGACTAGAATGCAAAGATTGTTGCCTTGCAGAGACGAAGGATGTAGCATGAAATAAATAGATAATTGAAACAGGAACTATATTTAACAAGATGAAAAAAAAATTGTCAATTGGACTTCTTTCTAATTCACATGCACTCACTAATCTTTTGCAATGCAGGGTAAATTTAATAAACACAGTCTTGTTGAATGTCCTAGATATTGATGTGCCTATTGTTGATGTTTGTAGCTATGGTCGAACTCCTCCTATGGCCGACATAGCTAATATAATTGTCTAATTGGCCTATCGGCCTTAGACAATTATAGGTCCAAGATTAAATACATTTATCTCAAGCATAATTAAGAATTTAATTAGCATCTTGCTCTATTTGTAATCGGTCACCTTATAAGGCCAACCTCATGTAAATCTGCAACCCTTTGTGAAAGGTTATATTACTTGAGGGCCAACCCTTTGTGAAAAGGTGCCTCTATCATATATATACAAGGTGTGATATCATCCATTAAACACAATTCATTCATTCGGAGAATTCATCTTTAAGCAGAGCGAATTCACTCTTCAGCCTAGTGAATTTATATCTCAGTCAAGCGAATTCGTCCCTCAGCAAAGCGAATTCATTCTACAACAGATCGGATTCATCCATTAGCAGAGCCCAAGTCATATGGACAAGTTTCAGATCATTCCATGACAGGTTGAGGTCCTACATCAGTTCGGACTGCACATACAATAGTATGGAGCAAATTGATATATATAGCTTCTAGGAGAGAAGCATCTTGTAAAGACATATATTCAGAGATTTTATTGCTAGGTTTTTCACCTTCAAGAGGAAGGTTTTCCCAGGGTATTTTGGTGTGATTCTTTGTTCACTATGTTAAATTATCTAATAGCTATTAATCTGATCTAAAAACATGGTATCAGAGCAGGTTTGAAAAGATCGTGATCAGATTTCTTTATAGCAAAAATGTTCTCCTTCCTCTTTTACCCTCAAGGTGCAATATCCACTCTTGAAAATGGTATACAGTCTGAAGGTTGAAGATAGACTCGAAGGTGCTTCAAACTTCACTTCATGGAAGTTCAAAATTCTTGTTGCACTTGAAGAAAATGATCTTCTTCAGTTTGTGGAAGGAAAAGATTTATTTGAACCAGAAGATCAAGAAGAGAAACTTCAATTTAAGAAGAATGTCATCAAAGCGAAAAAGATCTTGATTGACTCCGTGAAGGATCACCTAGTGCGTATCATTTCCAAAATGTCAAATGCAAGAGACATGTTCAAAACCTTGTAAGGGATGTATGAGATCAACAACACAAGTAGGGCTCTTGCATTGAGACAACAACTTCATCAAATCAAGATGGCGAAAGGAAAATCAGTCATATCCTTCTTCATGAAGATTTCAGAACTAAGGGATCAATTAAGCGCCATTGGAGATGAAGTTGTGGATAAAGATCTTGTCATGTTAGCATTGAATGGCCTTCCTCATTCTTGGGAGCCATTTATTCAAGGTATAAGTGGAAGATCCAAATTTCCTAAGTTTGATCGTCTCTGTGCTGATTGCATCCAAGAAGTGTCTAGGTTGGCTGCAAGGGGAATTGTCAAAAGTTCCCAAAATGAAGACACTCATGTTCTTGCCACCCAATCTACTAAGAACAAAGGAAGAAATTGGAAGAAAGGCAACTTCAAGAGGAATAGAGATCAAAGGACAAACTTTGCACCTGATTCAAAGAAGAAGAAGAAAGATCTCTCCCACATCTAGTGCTTTAGATGTGAGAAAGTTTGGTCACTTCGCAAGAGGTTGTTTGTCAAGGCCTAAGCAACAAGTGGCAAACATTAATGAAGTCTCAAATCAAAAGGAAGCAGAAGACAACTCTAATGGATTCCTCTTTATATCTGCATTATCAAGCAATATACCCATGGATAGTGATCGTTGATTGATTGATAGTGGAGCCTCTAGACACATCACAAGCTATCAAGAACATCTCTTAGATTTGGTGGAAAGGGATTCTAATTTTCAAGTGATCATTGGAGATGATGCATGCTATTCAATAAGAGGATCCGGTGCTACTTCACTCAACTTAGAATCTGGGATTCCGCTTCATCTCAGTGATGTTTTGTTCGTACCTAGAATCAAGAGGAACCTTATCTCCATTTCAGCCTTGGAAGACAAAGGTTATCAAATAGCATTTTCAGAAGGGAAAGTTCTTGCATGGCCAAAGAACTCCAGCATCAAGTCTGCTCGTGTAATCAAGAATCGGCATGAGAGTTTGTACACGCTTTCCATTCGTCCAGTTCAAGCTCTTCTAAATGACTCTTCCAGTTCCAACAAACTATGGCATAGAAGACTTGGACACCTACATTTCAGGGCTCTTCCATCATTGGAATACTTAGTCATGTTCATGATAATACATGTAAAGGTTGTGCTATGGGTAAAAACACTAAGAGTCAATTTCATAGTAGTGAAAGTAGGTCTAAAGAAATACTAGATCTTGTACATTCTGATTTATGTGGGCCAATGTCAATGGCATCCCCAAGTGCATTTTTGTATTATGTATCTTTCATAGATAACTACTCTAGGAAGACTTGGATTTATTTCTTAAGGTCTAAAGAGCCAGATGAAGTCCTCGGTAGATTCAAAGAGTTTTAGACTCAAGTGGAAAATTTATTTGGAAAGAGAATTAGAGTTTTAAGGTCTGATAATGGAGGTGAATACACCTCTGGTAGATTTAGTGATTTTTGTATTGAGGCAGGGATCAAGAGGGAGTTTTGTGTCCCTTACAACCCACAACAAAATGGGGTTGCAAAAAGTAAGAACGGATCTATTGTTGAAGCTACAAAAGCCATGATCCATGATCAAGATCTTCAAACCTTTCTTTGGGCAGAAGCTTCTAGAACAACAGTGTATGTTCAAAATAGATGTCCTCATCGGATATTGCAAAATACGACTCCAGAAGAAGCCTTTTCAAGGATTAAGCTTGATATCAATCACTTGAGGATCTTTGGTTGTCCAGTGTATGCTTATGTACCTAAAGATAAAAGAACTAAGTTGGAACCTTCTGGCAAGAGAGGAATATTTGTGGGCTACAGTGAAACTTCTAAGGCCTACAGAATCTACATTCCAAGTCAAAAACATATAGAGGTTAGCAAAGATGTTACATTTGAGGAAAATATTGCATTCAGAAAATCTAAAGGTTCATGCATGGAGATAGATGATGAAGATCGAGAGATTCCTCAAGACATGGACATTGATCATACTCCTAAGATTCAGAGGGAGTCTATAGAACCTAAAGTGAATGATGATCCAGTTGAGCCTTTGGATCCTATTGATGGGCCTAGAGATATTATTGTGAATTGAAAGAGACCTCTTTGGGCAAGGAACACTATGCAAGAGGCAAAAAAATTCACAACTCCTAGAGGCACATTCAGAGAAAATAAAAGACCACATAAATTCTCTAGCTATGTTGCATTGATGTGTAATATTATTGAGACTAAACCTTTCAGTGTTGAGGAAGCCTCGAATCAGCAAGTATGGAAAGATGCTATGGATGAAGAATATCAATCAATTCTTAAGAATGATGTTTGGGATATTGTACCTAGACCTGAAGGAAAGTCAGTTGTATCTTCCAAGTGGCTATTCAAGATTAAGCATGTAGCTAATGGAAGAATTGAGAAGTACAAGGCTAGATTTGTGGCACGTGGTTTCTCTCAGAAAGAAGGAATAGACTATAGAGAAACATTTGCTCCAGCTGCTCAGTATACTTCCATCAAGACCGTCATTGCTATTGCAGCAGCTAAGGGATGGAAGCTACATTAGATGGATGTGAAGACAACTTTTCTCAATGGTGTAATTGAAGAAGAGGCCTACATTGAGCAACCTGAAGGCTTCATGATTCATGGGAAAGAGTCTCATGTATGCAAATTGAAAAAGGCATTATATGGTCTTAAGCAAGCTCCTTGAGCATGGTATGAAAGGATTGACAAAAACTTATTGAGTTTGGGTTTCTGCAAGAATGATGTTGATCTAAATCTTTACTTCAAAGTATTCAATGGTGAATTTTTAATCTTGGTTCTATATGTTGATGACTTATTTCTTACCAAGGAAGAACATCTCATCTTTAGATGCAAGGAGTTGACTTTAGAATTTGAGATGAAGGACCTAGGACTCATGCATTTCTTTCTAGGTTTGGAAGTATGGCAGAGGCCTAATGAGATCACCTTGAGTCAACGAAAATACACCATTGACATTTTGAAGAGATTTGGGATGTTAGATTGCAAGTCTATGTCTACACCGATGGAAACTAACTTGAAGAAGTTGAGTGAATCTACAGCTAATTCAAATCTTGTGATCCTACTATGTACAAATAGTTGATTGGATCTTTGATGTATCTAGTTAACACTAGACCGGATATTTGTTATGCAGTGAGTGCACTTAGTTAAGTTCATGTGTGAACCAAGACAGATACATCTAGTTGCAGCCAAGCATATCTTGAAATACTTGCGTGGCATAGTTGGATATGACTTGAAATACTCTTCCAGTATGGACCTGAATCTTTAAGGCTATTCTAATTTCGATTCGACAGGGAGTGTTATTGATCGAAAGAGCACCTCTGGTTGTTGCTTCAGTTTGGGATCTGCTATGATTTCTTGGTGTAGCAGGAAGCAGTCTCCAGTGGCACTGAACACCACAGAGGCAGTATACATTGCAGCATGTGTGGCAGCTCGCGAAGCAATGTGGCTTCGGAAGCTCCTTGTAGGATTGTTTGGATAATCGTTGGAGCCTACAGTTATTCATTGTGATAACCAAAGCTGTGTGAAACTTTTTGTCAATCCTGTCTTCCATGACAAAACAAAGCATGTAGAAATCCAATATCACTATATTAGAGGTATGGTGCAAAGGAATGCTATTCAATTGAAGTACATTAGCACTGATGATCAGACAGTCGATATTCTCACCAAGCCTCTTACCCAAGTGAAGTTTGTGTACTTTTGAGACAAGCTTGGAGTTGTGGAGAATGAAGCCCTAGCCGAGAGGGAGTCTCAGCATCAGTAATTTCTTGAGATGTACCATAATGCATTCTTCTTTGTGAGAGAAGTTTGAGGTGCAAGCCCTTGGTAGTGCATTCTTCTCTGTGAGAGAAGTTTGAGGTGAAAGCTCTTGTTCCACCCTCTGGGAGTAGCCATGGTGGATGTCATGGGAGAGACTCCATGACTTGGCACTTGTGTTTATTCACCCTCTAGGAGTAACCATGGTGAACGTCATGATTAGATGACGACATCACGTTGAGTGATTCCATGATGGGCACTTGTGTTGATTTGCATTTCGACACATGGGAGTAGCCATGATGGACCCACCCTCTGAGAGTAGCCATAGTTGATGTCACTATGTGAGTCAGACATCAAGAAGGATTCATCCCTAGCTAAGAGGGAGTGTTGATGTTTGCAGCTATGGTCGGACTCTTTCTATGGCCGACATAGCTAATATAATTGTCTAATTGGCCTATCGGCCTTAGACAATTATAAGTCTGAGATTATATACATTTATCTCAAGCATAATTAAGAATTTAATTAGCATCTTGCTCTATTTGTAATCGGTCGCCTTATAAGGCTGACCTCATGTAAATCCGCCACCCTTTGTGAAAGGTTATATTACTTGAGAGTCGACCCTTTGTGAAATGGTGCCTCTATCATATTTATACAAGGTGCGATATCATCCATTAAACACAATTCATTCATTCAGCAAATTCATCCTTAAGCAAAGCGAATTCACTCTTCAACCTAGCGAATTCATATCTCGGTCAAGCAAATTCATCCCTCAGCAAAGCAGATTCATTCTACAGCAGATCAGATTCATCCATTAGCAGAGTGCAAGTCATATTGACAAGTTTCATTTAATTCCGTGACAGGTTGAGTTCCTACATCAATTCGGACTGCACATACAGCAGTATAGAGCGAATTGATCTATATAGCTTCTAGGAGAGAAGCATCTTGTAAAGACATATCTGTATTTGCTAAATATATTCAGAGATTTTATTGCTGGGTTTTTCACCTTCAAGAGGAAGGTTTTCCCAGGGTATTTTGATGTGATTCTTTGTTCACAGTGTTAAATTGTCTAATAGCTATTAATCTGATCTAAAAACAACACCTTTACCTATACAGATATGGTCTTGGATGCAGCTCTGCCTATATGCTCTGCATCTAGATATGGTATGAAATTCTTTGGTGTATTAGATACACATCTGTGAAATTTCCTATGCAAATTTAAAATCAAAACGCACAAGTGGCCATGGGTTAGAAAGTGATGCCCTGAGCACCCAGTGAATTAGGGTTTTTGATATATCACTGTACAAATCTTTGAAAGGATAAATATTGTTGTTAAAGAATCAAGATATGTTTCCATTTTGATCTTTGAATTTCTAATTGTGTCATCAAATTCTGTTACTTTTGGTTTACAATTTGCATTCAACGATGATATCAATTGAAAACATTGAATGCTGGTAGGACTGTGTTTTGGTTCATCCTTCATGCCTACGCTCAATGGTTGAATTATAATAGATGGAAATGGATATTAATTTTTTAATATTGACAAGTTTGTTGCTTCTGACATTTCTTGGCTATGAGTATGTTTATGGTGTGTGAAATTTGCCTTGGCAATTTATTTTTCTTGTATAACGTTATATAGTTTTACTTCTTTCTTTTCCAATCTGTAAAAAGCAACTGTAATGGCTTGCAGCTTCTTATATGTGATGATAAACAAGAAAAAAAAAACTTCGGTTTCTTGAGTACTTGAAATTTGTGAGCATTTGCAACCTAACTACTTTATACCTGTGGCTGTGTTAGTTTCTGCATGCTTCAAGTATGACTATGGACTTGAATTGTCGAGAATGAAGATAATGTAAAGTCATTAGCTAAATGGGACAATATATCTTAGGTACCTTAGGTAGCAAAACGAAACATAAGTTTGATGGGTAATTTGCAATGTATTTTACACCTGCCATAATTTCATAGGCTTTAGGGAAATCTTCACCTGATGTCAAGAAGTTCAATAGATTGTGCTAGCAAATCAAGGGCATGAACTACAGTTTCAGATTATGTTTTGAAAAATGTAATGCAGTACATTGCAGCATTACAGAAACATTATGCAAGTTCCAAAAATCAATTCTGTTTTTGTGTGGAATATTGGGTTATAAATAGACTGAAGTAATATGAATTGTCTAGTTTAATATGTTGTATGTATTGCTAAGAAATTTAAATATATTGCAGTAGAAATGAAAATTGAAAAAAAAAAATTGCCCCATATGTTAATAAAATCAGCGAGTGCAAGATACCTATACTTAGTTTTGCAGATTCTACCTGTGTTAGTTTCCAAATTCTTGAAGTATGACTATGGACCTGGATTGTAGAGAAAATGAAGTGAATGCAATGTCGATAGATATAAAGGACAATATATCTTAGGTACAGAAATGAAACATAGTTTTTTTTCATTATAATCATTCGTCAGTTTGATAGGTAATTTCAACAACTAAATTTATTTGAGCACAAAAGTAAAGATTAACAGAGAACATGATTTTAGCTCTTTTCCTGAATGTTTATGCATTGTTATTAACAATCAGAGAACATACTTTTAACTCTTTTGCTAATGTTGCTACATGTGCTAAGTACATTTCAGTTACAGTAATAAGCTGTATGGTCTTTAATTCATGAGAAATTGGCACTGACCTGTTTGTAAATTTGCTGAACAGTAGTCAATTAGTACACAACGCAAGATAAGAACTCAAATTTCAGAGACATGTATCCCTATCACATGAAACTTAAAAAAAAAAAGACATTTGAAATGCTGAAAGGATGATTTTTTTAGTTCTGTATCAAGGTGAGAAGTAATACCCTCACGGTATTTGTAAGCTGGGGACCCTTGCGACCTTCCTTATGCATAAACAACTTTGCAGCAGAACCCTCATTTAAAAAATTTGGTAAACAGTCTTTAAAGGTTCCAATAGAAAAACATTTATTGTTTATGTTACTTGCTTGAACATTATACTCCTGCACAAAGTTTTCATAAATTTATTATAACAAATATTGTCCTCACCAACTGAATCAACAGTTTACAATATCTAATTTCAATTCCTTTAGTAAAAGTTTGCCTTCAAAGCATATAAAAATAAGTAATAGCATGAGTGACCAGTACCGCAAAGATATATTTTGTTGAACTTAGCTAGCTTTCATATGAGAGTAACCAGCATAAAATAGAATGCTCAACACACTTAACAGTGCACTGTTTATGTTGAGAAAACATCATGAGTCCCATTGTAAGGTAGATATAGAGTAAAATGCAAGTAATATCAAGGCAGACCATTGTATTTGGAATTGCAATTAAAAAACCTAAAATATCACCAAAATCTTTACTAAAAATATTATTTTCTATGAAGAAACCACACTTAAAAAAATCTGAAACTCTATCTAACAATTGACAAGGTAGATATTAGATCAAAATGATGAGCAAAAATTATCAAATATTCATCTACCAGGGGATAGCCAAATGTCCAACATGTTGAAAGATAAACCAAAATCGTTTAAAAAAATAAAAGGTCTATTATTGTCTTGCATATGACATTGTCCTTTCATTCTCAACATGATCAGCGGATGCAACACTCTAAACCCTATTCCTTGACCTTTGTTGTAATATTTTGAAATGGTCTGTGTTTAGAGAAGAGCAGCATATAGGTAATTGGATCTTGGTTAATACTGAGTTTGAAATGACTTGTAATTTTCATGCTATGTGCCGTGATTTTCATGTTGGTATGCTCATGGCATTAGCCTACTGACTCCCTACAATATAAGTAGACAATAAGAATGTAAGTGAATGGTAAACACGAAAACACGAGACAAGCATGAGAATAAAATAAGAAAAATAATCAATGAAGGGAAAACAACAGGCAACACATAATCACTTTATCTATTAAAAATAAATTAACTAAATAGAACTTCTCTGACTGTACACTGTGAGAATGTAAGCCCCTGCAGTGACACCCATAAATAGTACCCCTTGAAGCCTGCTAAAACTAAGCATAGAAATAAGAATGTCATACATCTCATTTTTGCCCTAAACTGAATATCAAACGAAACCTATAATATATGATAGACTAGGAGTGAAAGTGTACCCAAAGTAATCAAGCACTTTAGGAACATGCTCTCCAAGATCATCAATAGTAGTTATAGCAAAATCAGTAAAAGGGAGTGATAAACATCTAAAAACTTGAATTTAAGGTGTAAGTAACTTACTTCACAAGTTAAAAGTTCTTCCACAGCATGGCGAAATTGCGTGCCTACCAATTTTCCATAGGCGCAGTCATTCCTCAACTCAAATATTGGTGGAACCACAAATTGATGGAAGTGGAATCCAAGGGGCGCACATTTCTCCTCCTTGAAGGCAATCCATTTGCCCACGATCCATGTCTGAATTCATGCATATTCATTAGTTTTGCAATTTTTGAAATAAATGCCAAAAGTTTAAAATCTCAATTCAAACGGACACGAGAAGTCATGATATTTTATGAGTTATTCCAGCATATCAGGAAAATAACCGATTGCAATGTATGAAATAGTTGTTTTGTGGATTGGACTGGTAAGCCTTTATGCTGCAGAGAGCTCCAGGTTTTTTACAGAGGCATTTTAATGTTTCCTTTAATCAGTGTTTTGCACACAGTTGTTTCTCACTGCTCCAGATCTGCCAGTTACTGATCAAAGGAAACATGAAAATGCCTCAGTAAAAACCTTGGAGCTCTCAGCAAGGACTATGTCTTGATAAATTAAATTGCAAGATATATCACAGGGTAGAAATTTAAATGAGAAGAATAATGCTTATATCGCTTCCAAGGGCAACTGTTTTTCTGATACATGATGTTTAGGCAGCCTCAAAATATTTCAGTTCTATGTTCAGCACTAAAACTGAGATATATGCCAAGTAAAAGATCTTTTGGTCTCTTACATCAGATCAAAAAGTAACCTGTAAATTATAAGATTCAAATCATTAACCAAATTTACAAAAACTCATGGATTTTCAATTTACTAGAAACCGACTAGACAATTGACACGGCAAAGGACAAGTATGAATACTATGCAGAGTGAACAATAAATCGAGAAAACTATCTTGCAATAATACCTCTTAATAGGTCTTTTTCCATGACTTCCCAACTCTAGAACATCAGCGCCATTGTTCTTCATGGCACTACAGAGGAAATCCTTGGCATCTCCACTCATTGCCTTTGTCTCTAAAACCACCTGCAATAAATGCAGAAAGGATTCTAATAAGAAAGAGAGTATCCAATTTATGGATTGATGCAAGACAGCATTCAGGCCTTGTTAGTTGGTGCTTTAAAGAATACAAGAAAGAAAGAAAGAAAAATAAAGTCTCGAAAACTCCAAATTGATATATTATTACAGGACGTTGATCTTTGTCAGTACACTCTAATAAGTAAGAAAGGCAGAGAAAAAGAATCAAGATTACACTTCATGAATTAGTGCAGATACTAATTCATGAAGTAGAAGTAAGATGTTGGATGCGGTTCAGTATACCATGGAAGAAAGATGAAGGGTAGGGAAGGTTCAAGGAAGGCAGAGGATGAGGCCCAAAATTGCAGTTCATGGATTTGGGCAAGACTGCTAATTCTTGGAATAAGTCAAAAAAGCCAAAAAGGAAATCAAGACTACAATTTATGAATTAGAGCAAGATTGTTGTATGAACTTGAAATTGGTACTTTGGTATTAGCATCATTAACATTGTGGGGAAAGTTATGGTTGAAGCAAAATTCTACTAACATCTCACATAAAAATACTATTGATGGGCCTGACTAATGTGCTTTGGCTTTCACAAGAAGCTGAGATAGTTAAAGTAGAAAGATGATAGACGAGGGTGAGTACCTTGATGGATCCAGAATGGAATCCATTCTAAAGAGATCCTTGCTGTGTGTAGAGGCTCATGTTTAATGAAGAAGTCCCATTGAAGAATGGGGTCGATTGAAACTGCTGCCGACAGCAATCTTCTCTCTGATTAAATTATAGGCTAAAAATAAGAAATTGAACTCTTACATAGACTCAAATTGTATTTTGAACAAGAGATTTCTCAATTTCATTAAAACTCGTGTGCTTAATTGAAAGAGAAAACACTTACCATAACATTTGGAATCCCAGATTTCTTCCAATCCAGTACTGGCCATACATCTGGTGAGGTAGATTTGGATTTGAATGGTGTTCTTCTGTTCTCAAGAGACATCAAATATATTTGTTTATTTCCATCTTCTGCAATTTAAGTTGATACCCTATTTTATTTTAATATAAAAATAACTGAGTAGCCCTTCTTAGAAACCTGGAACAAATTGCGAACAACACTTTAATTTTCTTGCTATCAAGCAGTGAGTGATCTTTTGTTGGTTACAACAGAATTGTTTTAGAATGAAATAAAAAATAACCTAAAATGATCCGGCTGTATACAGTTTAAAAAAAAAACTCGCTGAAACCATGGCAAATGACTTAGCCCTTCTTAGAAACCTGGAACAAATTGCGAACAACACTTTAATTTTCTTGCTATCAAGCAGTGAATGATCTTTTGTTGGTTACAACAGAATTGTTTTAGAATGAAATAAAAAATAACCTAAAATGATCCGGCTGTATACAGTTTTAAAAAAAAACTCGCTGAAACCATGGCAAGTGACTTACCTCAAGAGTCTGCCCAAATTGTATCATGCAGTCAAAATGTGGACAACATAAAAATGGGCAGAGTTTGCAGGAAAAACATCACATAATCCTAATGAAGCAGAATGCTTCTTAGAATGAGATGAACCAACACCAATCTCTCTACAGCTGCTGGTTCAATCCATTCACAATAATCAGAGACAAGGCACACCTTGAATTAGCCGATCACAATAAAATTGTTTTCAAATGAATAAACACAACCTAAAATGATCTGGCTTTATACAGATTTAAAAAAAACTCACTCAAACCATGGCAATTAACTTACCTCAAGATTCTGCACAAATTGTGTCATGCAGTTAACAATGCTGATGAGAAAAAATGAGCAGGCATAATTCTTTTTAAAATGAGATGAACCAAAACCAATCTCTCTACAGCTGCTGCTTCAATCTATTCACAATAAAGAAAAAGTAGATTTAAAAATACCACTGCTTACTGTTCTGTTAGGCACATATGCAGACTGTGGCAGCAGAGACAAGGCAGGTGAACTGTGACTCTAGAAGACCTTCATGCAACAAGAAGCAAATCTATTCCCTATGCAAAAGTGCATCCACAAAAATGTACCAGATTTTGGTGGTCGATAAACTAGCCATCTGTATGGCCTTCTATATTCATCCTGAAGCATGCAGTAGACACATGCCTCTACAGGTGCCCACCAGAGAACTCTAGAAACAAGTTTCTAACTGATAACAAAGACACGTTTTAATTTTGCAAAACATTAGAAAATCATCTCAAATTTTTCACCACTCATTTTTTATTGGCTAACAGATTTTTTTCTTCACAAAAAAAACCAATACCCCAGCAAAAAATTGATCAGCCAATAAAAAAAAGGTGAAAACCTCAGAAAATTATTTTAATAAAAAATCAGAAGGCTTGAAAGTAGTTGAAACTATAGTAAATAAATTTTAGTTTGCTGGCATAGTTTCGAAGACCAAACTAATTGAAAAAATAGAACACCGAAAACATTAGTCTCCACCTATATATAGGCAGGGACTAATAAGTATCATCCCAAATAATGATAAGTCAATTACCACATCCAAATTATATTGAAGTGGGTTTATTAATAGTAATAAAGCAACGTAATTCAAGGCCATCACACAATGCCCCTAAGATGCTCATATTGACTAGTTTGCTGACATAATTTGTTGTTTCCTACCTATATTCTTTTTTCTGGGTTGTTAAAACATTTTCCTGGGTTATAGATTAATGTTAAACATAAACACAAAAATGAACATAATGAGTCAGGTGGGTATTGACACTTTCACCTGCAATGCACATGATCCCCACTGGAATTAATGCTTTACATGAAATACCACATACTGCACATCAGCTATTGTGCTGACAGTAACCCTTCTTGCTGCAGCTCTCTATTGTGATAATAGGCTTTCCATCTTCACCCAGTGAACTGGTTTCAGTGCCTTCACAATCCCTATCAACAAACATAATCTGGATCGAAGGAAGCTCTGTGTGAGTTAAAACCATTGAAAAATCTGTCTTCACATCCCTTCTATCTCATTCCCCTGGAGTAATTTGGGCAGCTGCTCCTTGATGGCAGCCAGACAGTCTAGCTTTTCTATAAATCTAGAGGTAAATTCATCAGTAACATAGACACAATGCAAGCCTCATGTTATAAGTCCACACTTCTGCTGCCACCATGTTGCAATTCAGATGTGTAAGCAGTACTGAAACCTTGGAAAGAAGACGAGGTAGATTTGTACCAGTCATTTCTAGTGTGGTGTGTTTCCCAATAGATTGGACCCCTACAGTTCACTCAAACATGTCCTCAACTCCATGGTGAAAGCACCCCCTTTTGCCCCCAAAGCCTAAAATAATATCTTATCTTTATATTTAGTTATTTGAGATCTCAAAAAATCCAAAAACAATAATTACCAGGAATTTGGGATTTGGGAAGGGGACAAGGAAGTGAGAGATGATTCCAAAAATTGATATGGATCTGTGAATAAAGGTGTGTCCATAGTGTAGTTAAATATAGTGAGTAAAAGACATAGGTAGCTTGTCCCTGACAAAAGTTTTAGACTGATTAAGCTTAAAGCAAATTCCCTTCTTGAAAATTTTTTTATTACTTTGTACTACAAGAAACCAAGGATATAGTCATTTGAAAACATTAATTTACCTGCTGGATGTAATTATTACTTCTCTGGCCAGTCAGCTTGATGTCCAGCTCATCTGTTACTTAGAATACTGCAGGGGAAAAATAATCAGCAAAGTCCATCCAAAAATACAGGCTTATCATCCAACATGTACCTTCAATTAAAATAACACATTTTAACATTCAACAGGTTTGTTTTAATACAAGAATAGCCCTGGGATCATAATCAAGCCCATATAAACTCACCTAGGCAAAATTTTCTAAAAGACAAAAAGTAATACTGGGCTTTCAATTCAAACCCTTAAAATTTCTGGTAAAATAGCACAAGGCTTACCCCATCTAACCAGGCACCTTCATCTAGCGAAAAATCATACAAGCATATGCACTATGGAAAATTCAAACCTTTAAACAAGTTACAAAGCTTCCCATCCATAAAACAGCCACTGTCTACAGAAATTTAAGTTTTAGAGATGTCAATATCAAGAACTTTTTAAACTTGGACTACCTCGAGATTAATTCCATGTGAGTTCGCACTGTCAACTATGTGAGGCATGTAAATTAGACCTTCACTCATTCATTTCTCCCTAGCTAGCATACAATATCAAGAGCACTACTAGCACGTTTGAGCACCTACACCATAGTCAAATTATCAAGCATTATCATTACCAAAAGCTAGCAACTATCAAGAATTTATTAAGCATCTATCCTTCACCATCATATCATTGTGCAATCATGGCTATGCTATTTTGAAGAGCAAGCCACATATCAAAGCATTCAAGCATATCTCAAGTAGCAATGGATTCTCCTAAGGTCTTTGTTGTAGTATTATTGTTTATCATTTGATTTGTGCATAGATCTTAGGTTTCATTTGGTGATTGTGCAAATTGTGAGTTTGGATCTTGCATTGCATTTGTTTCCTTATTGTGATCACATTTTCATACATTCACATTAACTTCTTCCTTAATCAGTCCATTCAAAAAAATTGTCTTAGCATCCATCTAATGTAGCTGCCAACCTAAAATAGCTACTAAAGACATAATGGTCCTAAGTATACATAGCAACTGAAACAAAGATCTACTCATAGTCAACTTCCTCTCTTTAAGAGAATCCTTTAGCTAAAAATTGAGCCTTGTATTTTTATATGTTGCAATCAATTGTAAAACCATCTTGTTGAATCCACCACTAATTTCTCCACTGGTCTCATCACTATCTCCCATACATCATTCATCATGATAAGAAGGGTCTGCATCAATGATGGAAGACATTACTGCAACATAACTAGGAAAATCCTTACAAGGATAACTAATCTAAAATAAGTCTTTGGAGCACTAACTTGCACATCTACCACTACAATGTATGTTAAAGGCAAAGCCATTTAGGCTTCCTGCCTGTGATAGGGGATAAATTTCTCTTTGACCCATATTGGAACCCACCTAATATAAACTTCTACTCATTGAAACTTGTGATACTCGAGGCAGCAAGTGCTGTCTCCTCCTTAACTGCTGCTAGAAGTTCTTGGGACACGGAAGACCACACATCCTCCTTCGCCTTCACATCTAGACTTAATACCATCTTCCTTTGTGACGAAACATGGACCTTGTAAGCCTTATAGGACTCACTGTAGCTAAAGTACCCTTCATACTGGAGTGTTCAAGCTTTGTACTTTTCTGTTTTAGAACATGAATGAAAAGCGGACTCCCAAACACTATACAATTAGAAACATCTAGTTTCTTCCCTATAGAAGCCTCATCTTGAGTCATTGTCTTTCAACACTACTGGGAAAGTAATTCAATATGTAGACTGCAGTAGTATAAGCATTTGCAGAAGAAACATAGGAAAATCTAAACCATGAACCATAGACATAGTCATCTCTACCATGGGCTTGATCTTTCCCTCTAAAACTCCATTCTGCTAAGAGTTGTAAGGTACTGTAAAATCCTTGATCCCTGCTTCTCTACAAAAGGAATCAAAGTCATTGGAGTTGTCTGATCTCAGTATCATTATCTTCCAACCTATTTGGTTCTCAGTGAGAGCTTTGAATCTGTGTGCCTGCTGAAGCCCTCATCTTTGGTCTTCATAAAAGAAATCCAAGTCTTTCTAGAAAAATCATTAATGAAAGTAACATAATACAAAAATAAATGTCCACACGGCTGAAGACATGGGTCCGCAGACATTTCAATGAATCAAATCAAGAAACCCTCTTGACCTATGCTCACTAATCAGAAAAGAGGCCTTGGCATGCTTTTCGAGTGCACATCTCTTGTACACCCTCTCTTCTTCACCTTCCCAAAGAGGGCCTGCTCTTAAGCATCAAATACTGGAGTCTTGTACTCTCATCTCTTCTCTAATGAAAGGATCCATCCACTACTAAATTCAGTAACTTCTCCCAAACATTGATATTTGAATAAGGTTGTGCCACAGTGGACTGAAACCATTAAGAGCAATCTGGACTAGCTCATTATCTTTGACTTCATAACCAGGTACACCAATCTGATCTCTAAGCTCTATTAGCTTCATCAAATATCTTGCCACTGTATTTTCTTGCTCATGCAGGTAGTGTTGAGCTTGTTCCTCAAATGCATCACCGTGGATACATTCACACTCTAGTAGAAGGTTCTCAAGGCATCGCACATTGTGATGTCCCCATCAAATTAATACCATTTGGTGGTATTAATTGTGAATAAAATGAACTTTCCTTATTTTATATTAGTTCAAATGATGACTAATATATTATAATAAGAGTTCAATATTTGATTTTTCAATAAAGATTAAAAGTTAAATATTAGTTTTGCTTAATTATTTTGCCTAACTATTATTTAATTATTTAATCCTTGCAGGAGTTGGTTTTCCTACGGGAATTTTACCCCCTATTTGTTTTTTAAATAAGGATTTGGCAAACCAGAAAAGGTATCGGATTTTATAAAAAAAAAACATTGTGGAAGATATTGTTCTCGAATTCTCTAAGAGAGATATTCTGGAGTTTCACAGACCTTTCGTCAGTGTCTGCACTGTCCTATTGATCTTTATCGGATAAAAGCCTGGCAGTATTACGAATTGTGGAAAAAGCAGTATGGGCGGAGAGTAAGAATTTTATTGCGTGAGACATTCATTATTCTGGCCGCTATATTATTCACGGGTTCGTGAATGTCAATGTTTCCTACATGTGCGTTCAATCATTCATCACTTCTGCTGTTTCCGTAAACAAATTGTTGGGCGGAGTTCACGGCGGAGTTCACGTGCGTGGATGATATTCAAATTTCAGTCCCGTGAAAGACTTTCTGTGCGGTATTCCCTGTTTGTAATTTTAATGGTTGCATCTTCCATAAAGGATTTCTGACCGGTGACGGATGGGTTTTCATTGTGAATATTAAAATATTCTGGCAGTATCGGGTCTCCAAATCGGCTGTATCGTGGTGGTCATTCTGCAGGATATATGTTATTTATACGGTGTTCCCGCTGATGCTTTGACTGTGATATTTCCAGCAGGGTTGGAAATTTGCGGATTAAATACAGGTGCATTAATATTCAGTAAATTCATTATACAGAATGATTTCTTGCATTCGCACAGTTTAACAATTAGCGTGTGAAAAATCTATTGTTTGCTTTCCTGTATAGTTGAATTTCTGCAACTGTAATATTGCAACTGTTTTACAATATTGTGAATTGAGCAGTGAAAGGCGTTTCTGGGTATTTTGTTCCCTTGAGTTATAATAATTTCTGTGCCTTCCAAGTAAGAATTAAACTTACCATGAGATTTCAAGTTATTTGCAAATAAGATTAGTCAAGGATTATTGCACACATCTCCTTGGCAGTCTTCTTAGTGGGAAATGAGGGATCATGTGCTCCTTCACCAAATCTAATAGAATTCACTCTGCCTCCTTTGTCTTCTTGTTGTTCCTGTGAAATCTTTGAGATCTGTAGGGGAATAAAGCTTCTTATTCACAGTGTACCATAAGTTTGTTTTTTTCTCGGATATTCACCAATCTTTACTTCCGTGGCTCATATTTAGAGGATCCATATCATGCCCCCACCAAACTAGGATTAGCAGCCCCTAATTAATACAAATCGCAGTCTTTACTAACAATAAACCTAAGCACTAGCAATTGAGTGGAGGGGCTGGCCAAGGTTCAAATAGCCATTCAATGTAAACAGCCGATCTAGGTTAAAAATCAATATAAGAGCCGACTAAGATTAAGAGAACAGTCTTTGAATGAAGCTGCCTAAGATTAGTTGAGAAATATTATGGGCAGCGCTCAGTTTTAAAAGGGTGCAACTCTTACAAAGGCAATGGGTGTTTGTGAAGAGATGTGACCCCCTCAACTAGAAGATCTAAAAGGAGGACAATTTATTTGTATTTGTGTAAGGCATCAAGGCAATGGAAAATCATTGGAGCAATTAAAGAATTCTGAAATCAGGTGTGAATAGGAAAAACAAAAGGGAAATTAAGATATAAGGCAGAAAAAATATTGTCTTCGGCAATCATTATATTTTGAGATAAGTTTGAATGTAATATTAAATTATAAATTAATTGATATATAGATGTACATTGCAGAAATCAAGTAATTACTATTTGTAAGTAATTTTATTGCATTTCCTTTATTATTATTTAGTAGTGAGTGCATATAGCAAATTCCTACAGGGAATTGGTTTTGAATTTATTAGAAATGACTTGCAAATAGGAAGGATGACCAGCCTTCCGAGTTCACAAGATATCAAGCACACCACCCGAGATGGATGGACTAGAAATCCTGCCACGCTCACAGGCCAGAGGATGTTGAGGACCAAAATCCAATCATGCCCCTAGGCTTGAGGATCTTATCAAGCAGGCCACCTCGAGATGGATGGACTAGAAATCCTACCATGCTCATGGGTTGGGAGGCAAATGAGTGCTCCTAGGCTTGATTGAAGACGGTGGTGTGCCTCCAAGGTGGACTGAGGGATGGAGTGAACCTGAGATCCTGCCATGTTCATGGATCAGGAGGCAAATGAGTTCTTTTGGGCTTGAGGGACTTTTCAAGTATGCCACCCTAAGATGCATGCTCGTGGGTTAGGAGGCATATGAGTACTCTTGGACTTGGGGGTCTTCTCAAGTATGCCACCCCGAAATGGGTAGACAGGGATCCACCCATGTTCTTGCAATACAAGGACAACCTTCCTTCAGATTACAGTTTGCAAAAAATTTCAACGAATTCCTGATATGGTTGCCATAGGAATATGCCTTGGAATAATTATTAATGATATTGGGGTATTTTGATGATGATTATATGAATTTAGATGTTATCATGGAATTGTTAATACTTAATGATTTATATGTCAGTTTCTAATGATTAATATTGTTTGCAGGACCTAAATCAGGATTATCTTATAAAGGACATTTCAAATAGGTAATTTTATATTCATAAATGTATTGTATTTCTTATCTTAATTTGGAATTTTGTTTTAGGGTGAAAATCAGGACTAACCCAAAAGGGGACATTACAATCCCTCCTACAAGTGACTCTCTCTCATATTGGGAGTCGTCATTGCTATAATTGTACAAAAAAGCTTCAATCTACGATCATTGGATCAACTAGGGTTTCATGCCACAACAATGTGCTAATTACTAACACAATTCTTCTTTGATCAGTGAAGCTTGGACATAATGCCCACTGAAATCCTCTGACTGCTCTCTACTCCCGACAGCTAGCCTCTCCATATATAGCATCTGCAAGGTTTCAGAAACTAAGCTCTGATATCATGTCTAAAATTCCTCGGCAACATGGTAAGAAGACTCCGATCTTAAAGAGCCCTAAGCTAGAAAGCTCAAAACTAAAAGCCAATCATAACTATTGAACTATTAATGCTAGAATCCACAAACATATACAATAGAGGAACACTAACTGACAAATATTCAGCTCAGTTCCAAATCACATCATGCTTTTATTTATCATAAAACAGAAGTTAAAATGTTTGGAAGACACTAAAAAATCGTAATGGATAAAAGACCTACCCCAGGCTTCATCTAAACATAGCCTGGATCCTAAAACTGGATTCATCGACCCTTGATCTAATTTTATCCGAAGAATCTTCATCCTTAGATAAACAGGGTCATTTAAGATACATCAACCGTTGATCTAATTTTATCCTATGAATCTTCACGCTCAAATAAATAGGATCAAACTCGACAAAAGAAAACTGTTATTCACTTATTCTAAGTCTGAAAAACAAACTACACAAAAGCAACTACCAATCTGGACAGCCATGAATATGACCATTGTTCTCTGTGACTGTCCGCTCTACGGAACAGCACCTAGGTTTCAAACATGTGGCCTGCAGGATTATAAGATTCATGTTGACAAAGCTGCGAGCAACTACTTGAAATGAGCCTGCTGTTATGGGCTCATGTGTCTCTATGATTGCAGATTGATCCCAAAGATTTAGTTCCCAAACTCAAAGTTATTGGGCAGTGTTCTTTTGAAGAAGTGTACGAGAACTTGTGGCTTGGAGTGAAGGAGATTCCTACATTTGGTGAGGATATCGATTCTCTATTGCAAGTGGAAATCGGTGTTCCTCCAGAGCTGCAGAGCCCTTTCATTGTTCAATTGATAGGCTTGCGTTGCACACATAGGTGTGTGTTACACACAAATATATTGCTATCTTTAGCTTGGATAGAATACTAGAAGATCAGTTGGAAGGGGAGAAACCCCCCTTTGCCTGTACATGTTGCAGTGGACACGATGCTAAAAATCTCAAGGGCAGTCGAGCACCTTCATAGCCAAAGAACCATGCACATGGATCTCAGAGCATCTGATGAGTACTGTGTAATAGCAACGGACACCAAGGGGCAGCAAACTGGGTCTTCTCCTTGATTCACTGATTCATAGATATTCCTGGCACCCACTCCCTCAAAGAGCTACTTTCATGTTAGTATCTCATAACAAGTCATGCTGAAGCTGTATAAATATGTTTTATGAGTATATTACTTTAAAATCCCCAGCTCTGCTTCAAAACCCTGTCTGGGGTACTTCTGTCCCCTCCAATAACAAGATCCCCTCGCGACTTCTAGAGAGTGGAAACTATAAAGCCTCAAACTCGCCTCTCCAAAGTTGCACAGCTTAACTTGCCCATAGTCGTGTGCTCTGAATTCTGGTACTTCTGAAGGCTGCATAAGCACATTAGATGCTTTGAAATCCGTGTGCATGATACTTTGACTGTGAATATACCAATTGTTCTTGAGATTTGAAGTATCATGTTCTCATTCCCCTTCTTCTAGCCGATCTTCCAGTATGGAGCTAGAAATTTCCATGACAAAAGAGACTGCAACTTTGACGACAATTTCCACTTGCAGTCGAGAGTCAATATCATCGCCAAACTAAAACAGGAACCTTTACTCTAAGCCATGACCCCTCATACATTTCTCCTAAAAACAAGCATACAAGAGCCCATATAACTCTGACTCTAGTAACTAAATAACTCTGACTCTAGTAACTAAATCTTTGAATCAATCACAAAAACAAACAAGAGCCCATAATTACAAGCACCTTTTACCTTCATTCTCATCCACGGACCAAGCAAGTTCATGTACGTGAATGGCGTAGGCCTCCCCAGTACTGGACAAGCTATTGGATTCGATCCATCACTTATATCCTAAGCACCGCTTGTGATGCAATTCTGCTTGTTTTACAACATGAAAAACTTCCTTCCAAGCCCTTCCCATAATTTTCTTTCCTCTCAACCCTAATTTTGACGTAGCCCAGCACCTACATACCTCTTTCGTAGGGCTCAGAATTTGCCAATTATATATATACAGACTATGAAGTGAGCTTAGCAACAAAAGCATAAGAGAGATCATTGGACTGGGATGAGTTGTACCTGAATCTTGAGGTCGGTTAAAAAAGTTTTTTCCTAAACAGTCAGTGCTGAGCCCTCAAAATAGTAGCCGATTGTACCTATTGATGAACTTCACCAAAGCCATATCAGCGATATTCTAAAGTCCCAAAACAAAAATACAATTGTAAAGAAATTTGTAGGATGGACCTTGCTGCAAGCGAGTTTTTTTTTGCCCTTTTAATATACATTTACCACTTGTATCTAAAGGAGGTGCAATCATTAAATCGATAGTAATATATATTTTATATGATACATTTTCCTGCACCACTGTGTTATTAGTTCCTGCCGACAGGATACTAACGCATCCCTTGGATGCGTTTTATTAGTTATGCCGACCAATCACATTTAATTATTTTTTGGCTTATTTCACATTTTCCAATGTTTTGCTATTTTAATAGAATTAATAATTAAAATGAAATTATTTTTTGCTTTTATCATTGGTTGTTGCCGTTCATTTTTTTTTTCAAAACTATGACTAATTTCACAATAGTGTTAGTAGATTATTAATTAATAATCAATTACTCCATTGTAAAAATTTAGTGGCCCCACTTCATTCGAGAATGTTCTAACGTGTTGGGTGCAATTAGCTCCAGACCAAGAAATATATTTGATCTGTTGCTTATTTCTACACTTTGCTGCTGGTGTTGCTGCTAGTGTTGTTGTTGGTGTTGCTTCATCTCTGTTTCTGCTATCAAGTATGGTCATTTTTTCTCATGAATAATTCTTTGTGGTTATATTTGAATCAATTAAAATTTACTTTTCTGTCATGTCTGAAACTATGCAAATTATTGCCTTCACAAAATATAATACTTTGGATTCTTGCCATCATTTGTAGCATTAAGAAGCAAAAATTAGATTCTCATGAGCTACTGTCTCAAATTTGATTGTGAAGAGTATACTACTACATCAAGTTAGATTGACCGTTTGTCCAACAAATAAAATTCAGATGACACGGAGTTGTTACTGTAGATTAACTGTGAGTTAGTTTATGTAAATATTTCAAGTCCCTTAACCAAATGCGACACTAATTATTTACTTGTCTTTATAAATGATAATCTTTGATCACATTAAGAAATGCTAATGGATCAGAAAACAAAAATGGAAAGCCATCTAAGAAAGAAATTAATCAGTGCCAGTAGTAAAAAGGCCCAGTCCGAACATTTGCCCAAATCATTTGCATCAAAATTTCAGCAACCCGTCTATAACAAATGATTTAATCCATGTCTCTCAAGAATGGAAACCCCTTTTCATGCAAACAATATACTAAGAAATACGAAAAACAGAGCAAGTGCAGAGCAGTGGGAACAAGATTTGGGGTGAGAGCAGAACAGGGGAGGCCCAGGTGGAATCGCTTGAGACATCGCGCCAAGAGCTCCATAAGTTGGAGGAATTCATCCAAGATAACTACAAACTCATGAAGCTCATCCAAAAAGTACGAGATGAAATGTCTCATAACATAATGGTGGGTATTCGGTTGCTTCATTCTCATGTTTTTACGTAATTTTATATTTTTTTCTCTAAATGCAATATTTCCAAAGCTTGTTGCATAATCTTACCTTAGTACTTGGAATTCTCATCAATATTTCATACAGTAAAAAAGAATTGGTTGAATTGGTTGCATGTTCAAGATTCGGTATTTTTCAACTGTTTATTCTGATTTGTCATTTAAAAAAAAATTAGATTCTGCTTTTACAAAGTCTTTTAAATGAACAATCTAAACAAATCAAAACACAAACTGCGAACTGTCTAAGAAATGGACAAGTACATATGACTGCAACATATGCAACTCTACACAAAATGACTACTATAAAGACTTCGTATATAGCTGCAAACTCTAGAGTAGAGTGTTACCATTCATCAAAGCAAACTCTAGAACATAGTATTACCTTTCATCAAAGCATAACAAAGTCCAGACTAGGTACGTGGGTATACATCAAATAATTATGTTCTTGTGATCTGTAATAATTTCAAGGATATGCATTGAATGGAAAGGGTTTAGGTCTATGTCCCTAGCACACCACCCAGGCAATCCAAGTACATCCCCGGTATGCCAAAGGCTGAACTGTGATCTAATTTAAAAAATTAGATTTCTAATTATAAAAACATTGCTAAAACAGATAACTAAAAAGCTAAAAAGTAAAATCAAGGCCTAACATTTAATTCTTCTGGCATGAAATTTGAAACATATAGCTGATCTTAGTCTCCAATACAACACCTAAGAAGACCATAGATACTTTGTCTGCCCTGGACTTGTACTCTGGATGGAATTCAACTCCAACAAAGTAACGATGGCCTTCTAATTCCAGTATTTGCTCAAAAACATTATAAAATCAAAGGCCAATAGACAAAAAAGGATTGATACCTGTATTTGGGAAGACCTCCACCTGAAAGCTAAAAGAAATCAATAGATATGGAATTTAAAACCCAAATCAGTTGTCGTTTTACTTGCGTTCTTTGCAGTTGTTATTTCTTAAAGAGCAAGGCGTCGTTGCCGCACCACCACTACCCATATTTAGGATTTTCTGTTTGCAAAAAAAAGCATTACCAATAGCTACAAAATGTGCCATTTACCTCAATTGAGTAGTTGGCTGAAAAACAGGGGCTCGCCATTGCCAAGGTAATAGCTCTACAATGGAAAATGAAAATGACTTTCTAGCCACTGTACCGCTGGCGTTATAGAAGTACCCCACCTATTCTGCAAAATAAACAAATAGCATAAATAGTTGCAATAAGCTAATTTATGCACAAAATGTATTGTGTTTCACAAAAGCCACCACAGGTAGGAACAAAAGCCTTAGCACTGAAGCCTTCCCCAGCTGCATAAGTAAATTGGCCATTTGGAAACTGTGCATCGATGAATGGCTGCATAATCCATAAAATACAAAAAGCGTGCTAAAATACAAAATGAATGCAGTCATTGGGAGTAAAAATTCAAGATTAACTGTTATTACTAAATACAGTTTAAAATACTAAAACATAAGAAGAATGATTACCTACAATACATTACCAGAAAATGTATTTCACACTGTCAATTCTTTCATACATTCCAATCATCTTAAAAGAAAAAGAACAAAAATAATCAACCTATAGATCATAATCCATACCTCCACCTCCCATGGCTAACGCCTGTCATTGCAAATCGACAATTTGTCCCCTCAAATTCTTTTCTTAACAAATTTCTTTGAGCTAGACTCTTGCATGTCCAGACTTCCCACATGCCCAGACGTGGAAACACTTCCAGTTGACAACCAAGAGAAATTAATAGATATGGAAATGAAAAATATTTTGGGTCCCTTTAATCAAAATATGGTGGCTTGGCCCCACCTAAAACAACCTTGACAACAAATATGCGAGATGTGAACTTTATGCCCACCCATAAATAATTAAATAATTGCATACATTAAAATTTTTAAATATGAATCTCCTTACTAAAAATGATATAATCACTTTAACTTACAAATTTAATATTAGATAGCTAACTCACTTAAAGTTTCAATTTTCACACATGCTATATGATTACAGAACATGTCTTTCTGAACAGACATAAGTAATTTTTTTATGACAAGTTATACGCATTTCCTCTATAACGTTTCTTTTATGTATACTAATGATAAGTGCAAGCCAAATGGATCCACAAGTTTTTAAAAAAGAACGTTTTTTTTAATAAAATGAGCTTAATTTTGACAGATTTTGATTTTCAAATATTTCAACTTCTTTGTGTATGATAGACGAGCATAACCTTGCATACGAATGACATTTATGGATTTATTCTTTTTAAAATGGCTCTATGCCTGAATGGGTTTCTTTGCATTGAAATATTTGAGAATTATTTGTTTAATGGTTTTATCATTTTTCATCAGATATTTACTATTTTCACATGATGTCACATTTCATTGTACTTGAGAAAAACCAAAGGTAAATGAGAAACTGATTTCAAACAAGCTCATTTAAAGAGATTTTATTTTTTTAAAGATTTAGGAACAATATATAAATAATTTTTTTGGTGATTTTAGAATTCTTTTTATTACATAATTATGGAGCTTTCTAGTATAAGTTTGAATTTATTTTTTTGCAATATGTAAAGTTTAAAATTATATTTATTTATTTAAAATCATATTTATTTTTTTGCAATAAGTAGTATAACAACTAGAAATATTCTCATCATAGTACAAATAGACTAATCTTTCTACAAACTTTGCTCATTTTTTCAAATTAGTATTGTTCACAGCATGACACAAATTGTATACAATTTTCATTAAATGTGTTAAGTAGGTAATTCAAAGACTATCATTTACATTTTTCCTCTTTTTACATCCATAATCACACTTCTAGCGAAAACCCTACACATTTCCTTTTATTTGTTTACCTCCGCAAAAAAATACACTGCATTCACCAAACACCTTCTATTATCTTTTACTTCATGTCAATCAAGAACAACATCCATCTACCCACCAATCCTCTACTTTTTCGTTTTTTCTTATACTTTCCAATTTTCTAACTCTTAGCAGGAACATGACCCTATGCGTCTCTTGTTGCTCATGATACTGTTTGCTCATTTATAATATCAAAAAATTGATTCTTTATAATAAATATTGTAAAATAAATTTATATTAAGTATAATGAGCAAATAATATATTTTGATTGTTTAAGCCCTACATAGCAGAGAACTAACAGTAAAAATATTATGCCTCAACAAACTTATACAACTTTCATTCAGATTTTTTATATATATTTCTTAGTCACATACAAAAAGTACATCTAGTGCTCAATGATAAAACTTCTAGATCAACAAACTTATATAACTTTCATTCGGATTTTATATATATATATTTCTTAGTCACATACAAAAAGTACATCTAGTGGTCAATGACAAAACTTCTAGAAAAATGGTTATGTTGTTGATTAGTTTGATTAATCTTCCATATGTGTTGTCCATCCATGTGAAACTTGGAAAAAAACATGCATGGACTTTGAAACTGTTTGAACAACACTCAAAGTGTTGTGAACAACACAATAGGAAGAAATGGAGGTCTCTTAACATGCAAATAGCCATCTATTTTGGCCATCTTTTTTGTTAGCATTTTTCATGGGTTTAAAGCCATATTATATGGGCAATTTGATCATCATTGAAATGGATAGAAAAATCAATATTTAGCACAACATTATCATTATTTTAGACAAAGATTTTTTATTGGGTTTGGAAGAAGAAATTGGGATCTTTATGAAGCAGTCACCGGTGAGGAGGGACCTCAAAGAGATCAATCCAAACCGGTCAGCAAGAGTAAACACAACGAAAACACAAAGATATGATGGAGGCAATGCAGAATAGATTGTTTTATTTCATGAAAATTGATTACAACCAATCGGTAACAACCGGGTTATAGCATAACCAGCTCACAGGCCTGGTAGAACATACAGAATAAGTCACAACCAGGACCTTGAATCTTAAGATCTATCTTCTATGCACAGTCTCACTACTTGATTCTTCAATTGATTTCATTATAATGCTCGAGTACAATTATATATATGATCCAACAGATCCGGTCGGCCCAAAAAGGGATCAAAACCCGAAGAACAAGACCTAATGTGTAAAATTAACAAGGTCGGCCTCCGCCAAGAGATTCCTCCAGAAAATCCAAAGGATGAAGTGTAGATCACGGGAAAAGGTCGGTCACACACCAAGGAACATTGGAATCAATGTCCAAGGCTCCGCAAGCTTTAGAAGGGGTTCTAGTAGATCACCAAAATAGGTCCAGGCAACCGATAACAAGAGACTGTCAACCGGTAATAAGAAATTGTCAAGGAAACCAATAGCGATATCTTGCTGGAAAATGATCCAAATGTGATGCGGTTTGGAAATAAGAAAGATGATCAATTCTTCAAGTAGAATCCAACTCCACAGGATCCGGTGAGCCAAAACTGGGACACACATAAAGAAAAGTTGAAACTGCAAACAGAAAGCGAAATAGAAAGAAAATGTTTTTGGTTGATGCAAGATTGCTATGAACTGGGGATGCTCCTACATCACTTTACATCACCAATTTGTCTGATATTTCCATCACTCTCTAAAGCTCTTATATAGCATATTTTTAATCATTTTTTAAGGGTTTTTATCTAGATTATTGGTTCTAGTTTTGGGGATTTATCTTCCAACTATTTGGAGGGTTTTTGGAGGAACTAAAGCATCATTTCTAGGCACTATTCAAGTAGATTTAAACCAGTATGAAGCTAATTTCTCCCTTGTTTCTATATTTTTCTTGAATTTAGTTGATTTTGAAATGGAAATATGGGTTTTTAAATATGAAAACCAGTTTGTATGTACACGTGTGCATAAATGAAACCAAACACCCTAGTTGCTTCAAACACTATGAAGAATATGAAATTCATAATTCTTTATTACTCTAATGTATAAATCCACAATATATATATACAATGATTGGAAAAGTGATCTCGTTAACTCTATTTTTTAGATTCGTGTGACTATATTTTAGAAACTAGATTTCCTTATGAAGGAGAAAATTAGTTTATTTGATGTAGTTATGAGCATGAAAGAAATGGATGATTTATTTTATATGTAAAATGTATCCATATGCATCTATGTAGGTGATTGTGTATATATGCTTGTGATCTACTTGTAGACACCTAAAATTGTCATGTCTAATTAAATAAATATTTTATTTATTTAATTACTTTAGCTTAATTCTTCTATTAATTAAATAAATCTTTATTTATTTAATTAATTCATTTATCCTCTTCTAGCCTTATTTCTCATTTAAATAAATACAGTTATTTATTTAAATTATCCCTTTCCTAAATTAAATAAATATTTTATTTATTTAATTGCCCTACTTCTTCTATTAATTAAATAAATCTTTATTTATTTAATTAATTCATTAACCTTTTCTACACATGACACATGTCATTCATCTCTTATTTCCTACACTACCTACCCCTTTCATTATTTTGGTATTTCTTATACCTACCCTCTAATCCTAGCCGACCTCTCTTTTTACACCTCTCAATCTTAACCCTCCATTTTCTATTGTGTCTTCTATTTAAGGAGATGCTTTCTTCATTACCAGAACCCTAATGACTAATTTTGGAGGACTTGGCTACACTACGATCCTACTTGCAACCACATTCCGTTCTTTGTTGAGCTCTTGTGCATACAAAAATCTGAGAGCAAGCATATCAAACAAGATCAATGGAGATAGGAAGAATGGAGATCAAAAACCCTAGTGGACATGTGATGGTATAATCTTTGTGATTTTTTGAGTTATTTTGCATTGTCTTAGGTTATCTTCATATGTTATGGTGGATCTTTGTTCATTGTTAGGCTAGGGTTTGGTGGTTGAATCCATTTTAGTCTTTCAATATTGTTGTTTATTGCTATCCATTTTCACCATATACATTTTGGCACGCCCGGTGGGACTCTTGTCCCTTTGCATTTAACATTTTGTTGCAGATTTTGCATTTTTGAAGTTGCAGATCGGACGATTTCGACGACATTTTAGGTTTTTTTTTTCGCGTCTGCGAGTGTTCGGATCGCGTTTTTGTATTTCAGAGGCGTCTGTGACATCTTTTATCGCGTCTGTGTTTCTGTCATTTTCTATTTTTGCAGGTTTCCGAAAGTCGCGTCTGTGATCCCGAATCGCGTCTGTGAACCCTCTGATCGCGTCTGAAGAATAAAAAGGCGTCTGTGTTCTGAAATCACGTCTGCGAATCACAGAGCCGCGTCTGTGTCGGATAGACGCGTCTGTGTCTGGTATAACAGCGTCTGTGCATTCTGTTTTGCAAAATTTTTTTTTTTCAAGTTTTTCGATTCGGGTTTTCGGATTTTGTACTTAGGGTTTCAGATCTGGTTTATTTTTGGCTAACCTTTGCAGATCTAGCTAACCTGGTTTGTGCAGCTTGCTTTGGAGGCAAATACGTTTTTGTTGAAGGCCCCTTTTCACAAAGTCTTTTTGGGTTTTCTTAAAATTTACCTAACTCGTGTGCTTGCAGGAAGGGGTTATCATTTGAAACAACCCAAACTACTAACAATTTTGTTGCAGGGCCTTAGCTAGGGTTTGTAATTTTATTTGTGTGCCTTGTCTTCATAGCTTAGCAAACACTTCAATTGGTGCACTAAAATTGAACCATTGTCTTTTGTGTCTTGAGCAATAGGCTCTTTGTGTTTATTCTTTAGAGGGCCTGTCTTCCCGTGTGGTCATTAGGACTACTAGTGAGAAGAGAACGACCCAAGTGGTAGCAAAAGAAAAGCCATCTTCTTCCAAGCCACTATAATCAAATGTATTCATGGTGAAAACTATGAATAACGTGTGCTAATTAGTTCATACCGACACTATGTCTCCCCATAAACCCGTTTGATCAAATTTATTTGATCATTTGTAGGGCGTAACCCCTACCGGCTGGGAGCCTTCTGTATTTACAGAGCTGAAAGTGCCGCATGTATGGCCACACGAGCGGATGCCCTTACTAGCACCTCATTGTTTTAGATGCCCAAATCCTTCTAGTTGTTGAGGCAGGAGGTCGGACCTCTGGTAGCGGCCCACACACATACGGTTCTTAGTAGAGATACAAAGTTCGCCATGGGGAGTTTTCATGGGGACTGATGCTTGGCTGACCCGAGAAGTGAGTGCCGAGGGTGGAGCCAGTGAGGTCAAGCATCTAAGTATCCGCTCTGAATAGCGTAGCCTCGGGGGTAAAACCCCATGTGGGATCAACAATTATTGTCCTGGCCAGCCATAAGAATTGTGCTTGACTTATGATAAACACTCAAACAATCAAGACAAAACAGCAAAACATTGTGTCTTTTGTGTCTTCAAGTGTATGCAAAAACTTTTTACATCAAACAACACACTTTTTGGAGTCTAAACAGTCTGCAAACATTGGGTCATCAACACTGTGTCCTCTTGTCACGAAAAACAGTCGAAAAATCAGATTTGGTCACAGCAAAACGAATTCACAGATAGGAAAGATTGCACTAAGGTTACAGAAACGCGTCTGTGTCTGTTAAAACCGCGTCTGTGTCTGATAAACGCGTCTGTGAAGTACAGAATAGCGTCTGTGTTTTTATCAGCGTCTGTATCGAACAGAGACACGTCTGTGTCTGGAAATAGCGTCTGTGAAGTATACAGGCGCGTCTGTGTCCACAATTGCAAAAATCTGTCAGTCTTAGCAAACATCAACAGGAAATCTCAGAATCACGTTTGTGTCAAACAGAATAGCGTCTGTGTCTTAAAACCGCGTCTGTGAAGTATACAGAGGCGTCTGTGTCAGGATTTGAAAAAAGTCTAACAGTCAAGCAAACAAAGAAATCAGTTTCGGCACACTTGAGCTTCCTAGGTTATCTCTTCAGGTTCATCTAGCATTCAGCCTGTTCTAAGGTCTTACACAGTCCATCATTGCTTCATACCTCATACTTGAGTCAAAAAGTCACTTGCTTGTCCTCACTATACTTTGTCAACACACTACATACTACAACACTTTGCTAAGTGATCCCTCATCAAGGTTTCTTACCTTTGGGTCTCATTTGGTCTTACTTAGAGTCAAGGTCAGCTTACCTCATCAAGAGAAACTATCCTCTCTTTGGAAGTCACACCTACTCTACAACATACATACTTGGTCTTACACTTTGGACATTGCAAGTAAACTTCAGATTCATTTACACTCCATACAACTCTTGGTCTTACATACCCTTGTCATTTTCGTCTAAGTCTCTCACATATTGGTCTAACACCTAGTTCATGGTTGAAACCCGTCTTCAAAAATCTAGGAGAAAAGCTAAAGAAGCTCAAGGACCCGTAAACATGAGTTCTTATGAGTATGACAATGATGTCTTCTACAATCCTGAGCACACTACATTACCAGACATGAATGTTTATAGACACAATTCAAATATGGAAAGCGCAAACGCTATACACAACGCTACACACAATGATAATGTGGACAATTCTTCAATACTATCAGCAGACATACAAGAATCTATAATGGATCCTCAATTCAATAGATTGGTTGAAGAGATAATGAGGAGGGATCGTCAATACTTTCTAAACATGATGGCACAAAGTGGAGCTAAGATACCACATGATTTTGACTTATCTCAACTTATGGAAAGTAGACCTTCACAACAAACTCAACCAAATAGTGGAGGACCAAATAATATGATGCCGGAGTCACCATCAGTTTTGCTTCAGAAACCAGCAATCCCACATACACAAGCTCAAATGCACGATACTTACACTCAAAGACCATCATGGAGGCCTTATGTTCAAACACATGCTCAAGATATGGGTCAACCAAGACAAATGGATACTCAAGGACTTCCTCAAAATTTTGACACAAGAAGACCTCATGCCAAAATTGGGGGCAACACAATGGAAAATGAAAGGCCCATTGAATATGGTTTATATACACAAAACAGATATGGGGTTCCTCAACAAGAAATTATGCCAAGTGCTCCATACATGTCGCAACAATATAGACCTCCATATGGACATGTCTACGATCAGTATCATCCATACATGCAACAAGCTCCTCCTCAAATGGGTGTTTCAAACATGGGATATGCTACAAGAAATCCATCTCCTCCCAAAAATAATTTGGAGCAACAAATTAGAGATCTACAAAAGAAAGTGGAAGACATGGGCACATCAAAACCCACATATACTATGAGAGATATATGCCCTTATCCCTTTGATAAGAGCATTCCAATGCCTCCGTTTCCTCCGCACTTTGCAACACCGAAATTTGACAAATATAGAGGGAGAGGAGATCCCAAGGCACACATAAGACAATTCTTCACAGCTTGCATTGAGGTAGCGGCAGAAGAAACATACTTAATGAGGTTGTTCCCACAGAGCTTAGGAGATCAAGCGATGGAATGGTTTTCTCAATTACCTCCTGGTATTAAGTCATGGGGTGACTTGGCAGAGGCATTCATTCAACATTTCTCTTACAACATTGAAACAGATGTCTCAGTTACTACCTTGTGCAATACGAAACAAAAAGAAGGAGAATCTTTTGCGTCATTTTTGCAAAGATGGAGGAACTTAGCTAGCAGATGCTCTTGTGAAATCCCGCAAAAACAAATGGTGGAAATGTTCACACAAAATGTTAACAAGGCTATTGGTTATGATCTCAGAAAAGCTTGTTTGTCTACATTCAAGGATGTCATTGAAAAGGGCCTAGCAACAGAAAGAGTCTTAATTGAACAAGGAGTTATCAAACTATTCAAAGAAAACAAAGAGGACTTTAAGGGAAAAGACAAACCAAAGTTTTGGAACAAGAACAAGAACACAGTTAATGATGGTGTTGTTGATGCCAATACAGTGAGACCAAAGTTCATCTTTTCTGGATCAAATTCTACCAACAATCAAGTGAACAATCAAACAGCTTCCAAACCACGAAGGAAGTACACTCCATTGGGAGAACCACTTGAATCAGTATTCAAAAAGCTTGTAGCAAACAAAGTGATCACGGTCCCAGATTTTCCTCCATATGAACCAAAGGTAAAACCGAATTGGTGGAATGATGATGAATATTGTGAATTTCATAAGAGCAAGGGTCACAAGACAAGTAATTGCCATCGATTGAAAAACATTGTACAAGATCTCATTGACAGAGGAGATATTGAGATTGAGGGACATTCATCTAACCAAGAGCATGAGGTGTTTAAGGAACCATTCCCAAAACATGACAAGGGAAAAGGCAAAGTCACAGATGATCAAGCCAATTACACCAGAACATCTTACAATTATGATTCCACTATTAATCACATCTCAATGGACAATCATATTTCTACCATTACTATCAAAAATAAAAATCCTGAGAATCCTCCTCAGCGACCTAAAATTGTCCTAAAAGGTGTGGGATCTTCATCCGAAGCTACCTCTGAATGTCATGTTACAACCCGTCGAGGTAAGATCACATTGCCAGGAACCTCTTCTAAGAATACCAATCTTCCGTCAACTAAGCCTGAGTACGATCTTGTAGAGCAATTAGGGAAAACACCCGCACTCATCTCTATTCTTGAGCTCTTACGTATATCTCCTGCACATAAAGCTGTCCTTGACAAAACCTTGAGAGATACTGCTGTCCCTACGGATCTAAACGTGGATCAGTTTCAAGCCATGGTGGGATACCTATCCGTTCCACACTCCCTCACATTTACAGAAGCCGATGACGCCTCCATAAGTCAGCCTCACAATGCACCTCTACATATTGAAGCCTTCATACATAAACACCGAATAAAACGAGTCCTGATAGATGGAGGAGCAGGTCTTAATATTTGTACATTGAGCACCATCAGACAATTGGGATATTCTGACAAAGCTGTGAATGCTACAAACCAAATCACTATTAAGGCTTATGATGATGAAGAGCGCTCGTCCAAGGGCACGGTCATCTTACCACTCAGAATAGGGCCAGTAACAAAGGACGTGATTTGTCAAGTCCTGGATCTAGACCTCACGTATAACATATTGCTAGGACGTCCATGGATTCATGAAATGAGAGCGGTCCCATCAACATACCATCAGTGCATAAAATTTCCTCATAATGGAGTCGAGGTAACGGTCAATGGTGATCCAAATCCATTCATATATTGCAATAACTTGAGATCACATACTGAGATTATCATTCCCAGCAATCGTGAGGCTACTCCTTCTTCAGCATATATTGATCCTGAGTCATTAAAGCCCTCGACATCCAAACAAGGTGAACTTAGAGCCAAGTTTCAAGACAAAGGCATGGGAGAATACACTCTGAATCAAACAATGTTCTTACGACAAGTCATGAACTCCCCCAAGGAATATGGGCGACCACATCCAAATAAGCAAATCTCCATCATGCTCCTCAAATGGGATCCTACCGTCTTTCAAAAATGGGGCGAACTAGAGGAAGAAAGTTTATATAAAATGCTATATAAGGACGCTGGAGATGATACACATGATCAAATTATAATACCCTGTGAAAACTATGGTAAAGGTTTCAAAATTCTGCAGAGATTCGGGTATGATGGAAAAAGTCCTCTCGGACTACGCAAAGAAGGTGTCATGGAGCCTCTACAACCTGAGCTAACTACAAGAAGGGAACGCTCTAAGGGGCTTGGTTTTCTAAACCCCAAGATTCAACACAAGAAAACAAAACAGATATGGCGAGTCAAAGTGGCTGAAGTTCAACAAGAGGATAATTATTCCACAGACTCCAATAAGTGGGAATGGGGTTCAGACAAATCCTCCAGCGATTATGAACTTAATGAGACATTTAGAGAGCCAGATGAACCTACAGAGGAGGAGGAGTTTTACAAGAAATTCAGAGTTGGTCAAGAACCGACCCATAAGGATCCCGCACAAGCTTCGTTTCAGGGCCCTAGGTCAGGATCACATAGGATGAGGACACCTGTCCCTGAGGGTGCTACTAGTGATGATAATTTGGACTCACTCACGATCGACACTGATGAGGAGAGTGCCATTGACGACCTCGATGACTACCTTGACATACCTGAATATAACCACATCTTCACTATTAGCCTTGCGGATTCTAAAAACACTAAAGACCTTCCCCTCGTTCACCCCCAACTCATTGACTGGGATCAGGATGGACCACCACAGATCGATACATTTCAAAATGACGAAGCTATCGTGGATTATCTTGGCATTCGCGATGATCTTCCTCTTGGAGACCATAAAGCAGGATACGCCATAGAGCTAAATAACATGGCATACTTTGGTGAGGGTGTCGGGCCTTCTAGTCGCAAAAATGTGAAAATAAAGACAAAACAAGGGTCTTACGGCGAAAACCACACTGTGGCGCTCTCTGACTCTAAAAAAGTAAAAAGAAAGGACGTATCTGAGGGTGAAAACCTCTCTGAGGCGCCCGAAGATGGAAGGCTTGACATTCTCCCAACATCATACGAGGAAAAATCATCCATGTTGGTAGAGGAGACTATAAAGACAAACATTGGTACAGCCGAGGTTCCACACAACATATTTTTGGCTCAATCATTGACAGAGGCCGAGAAAGCAAGGTTCATAAGCTTCTTTAAGGCACGACAAGTCAACTTCGCATGGTCTTATGCTGATATGCCTGGACTAGACCCCGACTTAGTAATGCATCATTTAACAGTCAAACCGGGGGCAAAACCAGTAAAACAGAAATTGAGAAAAATGCATCCACAGGTGGCATTATTAGTCAAGGCAGAGCTGGAGAAATTACTAGATGTCGGATTCATACGCCCAATTGATTATCCTGAATGGATTTCCAACTTAGTGCCTGTTAGCAAACCAGATCGCAGCATCCGAATATGTACAGACTTCAGGGATATCAACAAGGCTTGTCCGAAGGATGATTTCCCATTACCAAACATTGATTTAATTGTTGATCTCACAGCAGGCCATGAGATGTTATCTTTAATGGACGGATTCTCTGGATATAATCAGATCAGGATTGCACCTGAAGATCAACATAAAACATCATTCACTTGTCCATGGGGAACCTTCTGCTGGAATGTCATGCCCTTTGGGCTGAAAAATGCAGGTGCCACGTATCAACAAGCCATGACGACTATCTTCCATGATCTCATGCATGTAAAGGTGGAAGATTATGTCGACGACCTTTTGGTTAAATCAATAGACAGAAATACACACTTGGACATACTTTCAGTTGCTTTTGATAGGCTGGAAAAATACAAGGTAAGATTAAATCCAAAGAAATGTGTCTTTGGAGTAACCTCCGGGAAGCTCCTAGGATTCATTGTGTCTAAAAGAGGAATAGAAGCGGATCCAGCAAAAGTCAAGGCTATCTTGGACATGCCGCCACCCAAGAATATCAGTCAACTTCGGTCTTTACAAGGGAGACTCCAGTCCATACGAAGATTCATAGCACAACTTGCAGATAAGTGTAATCCTTTCCAGCACCTGCTACACAAAAACATTAAGTTCAAATGGGACGAGAACTGTCAACAGGCTTTTCAGGCACTTAAAGACTATCTTTTGAACCCGCCAGTTTTGATGCCACCAATTCCGAATCAACCATTGCTACTTTACATATCAGCTACTCCAACAGCACTGGGGGCACTACTAGCACAGCAAATACCTGACGGCAAGGAAAAAGCAGTCTACTATATCAGTCGCACATTGGTGGGATATGAGCTCAACTACACACCAATTGAGCGTGCATGTCTCGCTGTGGTCTTCGCTTCACAAAAATTACGACATTATATGCTCACTCACAAGACCAAGTTGATTGCCAGAATTGATCCACTAAAATATCTGCTCAACAAAGCTACACTTACTGGGCGACTGGCCAAGTGGGTAATGATTTTGAGTGAATTCGACATTGAATACGTGGACAGAAAAGCAATCAAAGGACAAGCCATTGCAGATCAACTGGCAGATGCTCCCATGATAGATGATGTTCCTCTACAGTCAGAATTTCCAGATGAGTCCATTCTAACAATATCACCTGCAAAGCCATGGCAACTATACTTTGATGGCTCATACACACAGCACGGGGCAGGAGCGGGTATACTCTTTATAACTCCCCAAGGCGATTCTATACCAAAGTCATACCGCTTATCATTTCCTTGCACCAACAATATAGCGGAATACGAGGCATTAACAACAGGGTTAAGAATTGCAGTTCAGTGGAAGATCCAGGAACTTCGTGTTTTTGGCGATTCTCAACTTGTCATCCGTCAAGCAACTGATGATTATCAAACAAAAGATGAAAAGCTAATGCCTTACAAACAACTGGTAGATGATCTGAAACAACACTTTGCAAAGATAGAGTTCGAGCAGATACCAAGAGAACAGAATCGCGCTGCTGATGCCATGGCTACAATTGCTTCACTCATTGACCTACCACAAAATGAGACCTGTTATGAGTTCCTGGTTGACAACCTGCTGATTCCGTCATATGAGATCACTCTCACGGAAATGATATGTGTTGTTGGTCCTGAATCCCAGTTATATGGTTCCATATTCACATACCTTCGCGACAACATTTTACCTCCCGATTTATCGAACAACCAACGTCGCACTTTCATCCGCCAATCCTCCCGATACGTTATCCTAGCTGATATCCTATACCGACGAGGTCTAGATGGCACCCTCCTTAGATGTTTAGAGAGTGACGAAGCTCAGATTGCGTTACGAGAAGTGCACGAAGGGATATGTGGTCCGCATACTAGTGGTCCTACCTTGGCCAAGAAACTCATCAGGACTGGATACTACTGGCCTACTATGGAAAAAGATGCATATCAGTTTGTCAAGAGGTGTAAGCAGTGTCAAATTCATGGAGACCTCATACACGCACCAGCACAAGAACTACAGCCACTTGCATCTCCTTGGCCCTTTTGTCAGTGGGGACTCGATCTCATAGGCAAGATTCACCCTCCTTCTTCCAACGGACATAAATTCATTATCACAGCCACAGAGTATTTCACAAAGTGGATTGAAGCTGTGCCTCTCACGCAAGTTACTGGGAAACAAATCGCTACTTTCATCCTGAACTACATCATTTGCCGATACGGGATTCCTACTTCCATTATTACCGACAACGGGCGTCCTTTCAAGAATCAGGATGTTCGTGAACTCTGTGAGCGATTCCATATCTCTCATCGTTTCTCCACACCATATTACCCCCAAGGTAATGGCCAAGCTGAGGCGTCTAACAAAACAATTCTCAAAATACTTAAAAAGACAGTCGACGACGCTGGCCGTAACTGGCATGTCCAACTCAATCCCGCACTTTGGGCCTATCGTACCAGTGTCCGCACACCTACAGGAGCTACACCTTACTCACTTGTCTATGGTGCTGAAGCCATCTTGCCTATTGAGGTCGAGTTACCTTCTTTACGGGTCTCCTTGAGAAACATAATCAACGATGAAGACTACAGGGTCTCTCGCTTACAAGAACTAGAACTGTTGGAGGAACGACGACACACTGCTTTTAATCATCTCAAGGCTTACCAACAACGAATGAGTCGCAGTTATAATCACAAGGTCAAGCCTCGCACATTTGAGGTAGGTGACTTAGTCCTCAGAGAGAACCCCAAGAATCAGCAAGATAGAGAAAAGAAGGGCAAATTTGAACCCAACTGGCTTGGTCCTTACATCATCACAGCAGCATATGGATCTGGGGCATATCAGCTCTCAACTACAGAAGGTGAATCTTTGGAGGATCCTATCAACAGCATGCACCTTCGCAGGTTCTACACATAAGCTCTTTTTGAGTATCCTAATGCAAAAATACAAAAAAAATCAAAAAAATTCAAAAATACAAAAAAAATTATAAAACAAAAAAATTGTTACTTGGTGAAAACCTGGCAAACAGGCGCCTTGTGACAACAAAAAAATTGCAAAATCCAAAAAAGTAAAGAGAAATAATTTCGTCCAACGGTGAAAACCACTTCGGTGGCGCCCTGGGCAAGTACCATGGTGAAAACTGGGTCACCAGCGCCATGCGTAGGGACTTTGCTCCTCCCTCTTTCAGGATTCCCTTTCATTCTTTCACTTCGCACACAATCACGACCAATTCACCCACAATAAACTTACCCATTCCCATCATGGCTTGTTATTGATCTACCCGAGATTGGTTAGCCATTCATAATAAACCCTCCCTTTTCACTCTCTTTCCATCCATAATAAATCAGATCCTATCTGTGACTACGGCCAATTCCTGCGTCTAGTAATGGGTGTGGAACTGAGAACATCACATGTTTCGAGGAATACAGTTTCTTTCAGCTCTCTTCAGTCTATCCGCGCACAATTCGCAATAAAGCAACATTTTGCATCGCAAATCCGCAATAAAGTTCCATCTTCTCCACAATAAGGTATCAGTTTCATGGATTCAGTCAGTTTCCAAGGAAACACAGCAGCAACAATGGGCTTCAACAAAATCAAATCTTTTAACAGACTCAGACAACATATGGTTCAGTGCTATCTATCCTTTTTGTGAAAGTGAACATTGTGACCACAATCAAAATTTGACTTAAACAAGTGACAAGAGACACAAACTTGAGGACTACAGTGGATGTGGGTGTCGAGTCTTGGTTTTCTTTTGGTTTCATCTTTTTGGTGACATGTCTTTTAGCTTTTCCGGGATGTCTTTGACTAGAGATTCTATCTCCAGGATGTCTTTGACTAGAAAGGCGAGGATGGGGTATCGTCACTTATTTGCATTTGCTGTCTGTGGATTGTCTTTTAGTAATACTATGACTTGTCCAAGGATATGAGGACACTGTGAGTCTAGTGTGAACTGGGGCATTCCTTGTTTGTGACTGTCTTATCTCCATGCAAACAGGTACAATGACTTTCTGGGCCGAACATATGCCTCGATTGTCATAACCTATTCTGCCATAATAAAGCTCAATGATGATAACGCACAAGAAGCTCTTTCACGTTCATATCTTCTGTCTTCCATCCCCCTTTCTTGATTGACTTCCATTGTCCTTCTCGAGTCCGCGTAGCCCGCTATCACATGACTGAGTATAATGACACACCAAAAACATGTGCATTTCATATAGTTGCACCTGCATCACCACATATAAGCATTTCATACATATAGATATTATAATGGCATCACATCCTGCATACAACACATGTTAGCACATCTCACATTTTCATTATATAAATAATCATTTGCATCACATACATTTTCATTTGCATCATGCATCACATATACAACATAAAAGAACAAAAATATATGGCCTTGCATCATATAAGCATCCATATCATAAAACATGCATCACATAAGAACATCTCATCACACAAGGTACACATGCATATATATAATCAATCAAATGTGTCATAATACAATGATGTCAAAAGAATCATATGGCTACAAAAGAATCACCCGCAGGTGTCTACAATACAACAATGATACATCTACTGATACAATGGGAGCCCACTATAGCTATGAGGAACTCCCTCCCTCGGAGCCACCTCACCTCGACGGAGTCTGAGCTGTAGATGGCCCTGCCCCTGGATCCCCCTGTCCCTCTGGTGGTGGTGGAGGCCCCATAACCCCACCGCTGGATGCCTGTCTCCTGCGGCTCCCTCCCGTAGCCGTCGCTGTGCGCGACGACCTCTGGAAGCTCCTAGCCCGCTGCTCTGCTGGCACGGCTGCATAATATAGATCCCTCCAGTAGGCGATCTCCTCTCCCGCTCGCAAAACATAGGCGTAGCCTGCCCCTGCATCCTCTGCTGCCCGCCTACCTGCCCTCAGAGCTGTCTCGGCCTCGGTATATCTCTGGATGGCCTGATCCCTCTCCCGCTCTGTGTCTCGGACCCTGATCCTGAGGTGGTTCCTCTCTCGAACCAAATCCTCAATCTCATCTGCCTGGCCCTGGCAGATCTCCCGCAGCCTCACCACCTCATCCTCCTCGGAGTCTCCGCTCTCCGCCCCTGCCTGTGGCTCCTCCTCTACAGGTGCCTGTCCCTGTGCCTCTGCCTGTACCTGTCCCTGTGCCTGTATAGGTACCTGTGGCTGTACCTGTCTCTGTCCCTCTCTGGGACCCTGTGCTGCTGGCACCTGTAGGGGCAGTCCACCCCGTCCTCTCACCACTGGAGCTGCTCTCTCCTGACCTCCCTCCCTCCGAGGTGCTACCCGTCTCTCTCCCACCACTCCCCTCCGCCTCCGCCGGCCCCTACCTGCATCCCCTCCTCCCTCATCATCATCTCCTCCACCCTCTCCATCCACTGGCTCTGCCGGATCTGTCAACCTCGGAAATGGATGCTCTGCCCAGTACGCAGAGTACTCTGCGTCCATCCCTGCATCATCTACCTCTGGCCACATGTCCCATGGCATCGGCATCATCTCTGCTAGCTGCATCACTGCCTGATCATAAGATAGCAGTGGGCCAAATTGCACCTGATCTCTAACAGTACGGGCATACATACCCGAGCCTCGGGGCATCCTCTGAATCCGGCCATACTGCCTGCATACCCTATCCACCAGCTGTCTCTCTAATATATAGGGCGTCCGTCCAATCAGGTACCTGCTCCGGAAGGTGTAGGGTAGCTCCAGTGCATCGTCACCCCACTCCTCGCACCCCAGGTACGGCCTCCAGATCACCATATCAATGTCATCAATGACTCTCCTCCAGTGCTCCAATCTCCCAATCCGAGGCTGGGATGTGATCATGGCATACAAATGAACAAAACTCTGTCCCTGTCCTCTGCCTCTGAAATGAATCGGCCTCGTCACTGGAAGGTGCTCATAGGCCCACACCTGCAATAGAGTCACACCGCAGCCCAGCCCCACTGATCCGTGGTATACAAACTGATGCAGCTCATAGTACAAATGTGCTAGGACACATGGCCCCCATGCATACCTAGTGTGCTCTGCCATCAGCGTCTCCAAGGCCCCTCCCCAGCCCACTGCCAATCCTCGTGTGGCCCTGTCTGGACACAGGTATCCACTGATAACTCCCCCAATAACTGCCGGCAATGCCAATCCTGTGGTAGTCATGGTGTCCCAGGCTACATGCCCTGCTCTCATCTCCAACTCAGGATCCTGAAAAACCCGTCTCAAGGCCTCCCTGTCACCGTCACGGTCGTAGGGGATCAACTCTCCATCAATAGGGACATGTAATATCCTGTATACATCCTCCAGTGTCACTGTCATCTCACCCATCGGCAGGTGAAACGTGCATGTCTCTGAGTGCCATCTCTCGGCCAATGCAGTCAGCAACCCCATGTTTGCCCGAAACTCAGGCACATAGAGCATATATGTGAGACCCATCTCCTCAATGGAAATCATGTCCTGGATGGACAACTCTGGACGCAGTCTCTGAGTCGATGGGAATCTCTCCCGTGACTCCAACATCGACAAATACTCCTGCAGTCAAGCAAATCAATCTTGTCAGTTATCGTGGCATTCACTGTTTATCACAAAATGCTACTCGCTACCCAAATGCATATGGCTATCTACCCTAGTGACACTCACTGTTCATCACAAAGTGTTGCTATTTATCCTAGTAGTGCTCACTGTTCATCACAAAGTACTACGTGTGTGACATTCCCTGTTCATCACAAAGTGTCACTCACATTCGCACTCCCTGTTCATCACAAAGTGCTGCATATCCTGGTGCTCCCTGTTCATCACAAAGTGCCTTGATCTATCCTAATCTTCCTAGAGGACCTGCTTGAGTGTATCCTCTCAGCAGCTTATCCAATCGACAGCGTATGTTCATCACAGAACTGCCGATTTGACCTTAAGGACTAAAACTATGCATTTAAACACATAAACGCACTTTTTCAACACACACGCGCTTTTAACTCATAAACGCGCTTATAGACTGCATAAACGCGCCTCTGCAACACAGACGCGCTTTCTAAACACAAACGTGCCTATGCCAGACATAAACGCGACCAGGGAACACAGACGTCCCTGCATGACATAAACGCTATTCAAAAGCACAGACGCTACTACATTTCACAAACGCGTCCGCATTCAACACAAACGCGGTTCCAGGCACAGACGCGCCTGGACCCGACACAGACGCGCCTGTTGGACACAGACGCGCCTGGCGCTGACACAGACGCGGTTGCGCGTTTTTGCACTTTTAAACTACCCTATTTCTAGCGCATTTATTGCTCCTAAACATGCATTAATGACAAAACTTGAAATGCGTGAAAGTACGAGGAGGTTTTCGGGTACTTACTGGCTCTCCTGCATCGGCTGGTCGCTGGAATCGGCGGACACGATCGAATCTATGAACGAATGCCATCGCTGCTGACTGCTGCTGCTCTTTTCTCGCTCTGCACTGTGATCTCGTAAGGGTGTGAATGACAATGAGGATGTCTTTTGCCCGTGGTTTATCTTATAGCCTACCCTAGCCCTGCCCTTCATTTTCCCGAGTCAGTATTCTTCATCCTGTGATTTTGTCACATTATCCAATCAGCCCATTCTTTCCCATCTTTCTTATCGCGAGATTGTCTGCAATCTTTCCAGACTTTTTCATCCAATCTCTCGAGGGGGCATATCATTCCCATCCTGGGGCAACTCTGTATCAGTTCAGCTTATCTTCTTTGAAACAACGCGACAAGCCGCATTGTCTCAAAGAGGGGCAAAATGTAGACACCTAAAATTGTCATGTCTAATTAAATAAATATTTTATTTATTTAATTACTTTAGCTTAATTCTTCTATTAATTAAATAAATCTTTATTTATTTAATTAATTCATTTATCCTCTTCTAGCCTTATTTCTCATTTAAATAAATACAGTTATTTATTTAAATTATCCCTTTCCTAAATTAAATAAATATTTTATTTATTTAATTGCCCTACTTCTTCTATTAATTAAATAAATCTTTATTTATTTAATTAATTCATTAACCTTTTCTACACATGACACATGTCATTCATCTCTTATTTCCTACACTACCTACCCCTTTCATTATTTTGGTATTTCTTATACCTACCCTCTAATCCTAGCCGACCTCTCTTTTTACACCTCTCAATCTTAACCCTCCATTTTCTATTGTGTCTTCTATTTAAGGAGATGCTTTCTTCATTACCAGAACCCTAATGACTAATTTTGGAGGACTTGGCTACACTACGATCCTACTTGCAACCACATTCCGTTCTTTGTTGAGCTCTTGTGCATACAAAAATCTGAGAGCAAGCATATCAAACAAGATCAATGGAGATAGGAAGAATGGAGATCAAAAACCCTAGTGGACATGTGATGGTATAATCTTTGTGATTTTTTGAGTTATTTTGCATTGTCTTAGGTTATCTTCATATGTTATGGTGGATCTTTGTTCATTGTTAGGCTAGGGTTTGGTGGTTGAATCCATTTTAGTCTTTCAATATTGTTGTTTATTGCTATCCATTTTCACCATATACACTACTTAATTACCATAAATTAATATACAGAAATGACTTGTAGAAGAATACTCAACTAACCAGAATGTGAGTAAGTAGAAATACTATATTGACTAGATATATCTTAAAGTCATAGGTTGGTTTTACACCCCAAAAAATTAATGATAATAGAGTAAGGAAACCTAGTCATGGGTCAATCTTGTAATTGCTCTTCTAGGAAGGTCATAACTATATCTCTTGTGTATTTGATTGATATCACCAACTGGTTGCAATTGGGTTATTAATCTTTAACTTTCTATGACGTTTAATATTTGTTGTATGGTGAAAAGCTAGTGGCTTTCATGTGATTGAACTAGAAGTAGCTATTTAGATAAGTGGAAACTTTTGTGTGTGTGTATATATATTCAAAGGAAGGTTAAAGTATATAGTATTTAGTTAATCTATTTGTGGTTTAGAGTTAAATTTGTGATTTAAGAATCATAAACTATTCATTATTGTTGAAAGTTGATTTAGAATATATAATTGTAGACACGTAAATCTGTCCATTAAATTAAATAAATATTTAATATTTGTTTAATGCACTAATATTCTTCTATTAATTAAATGTATATTTAATTAATTCATTTCAACCCCATTCTATTATTTCAATTAAATAAATTTATTTAAATTAAAATTACTAACTATAGTCCAACTATTAAATAAATTGATTAAATTTATTTAATTCCCCCTTCTTCTTGTTTAAATAAATTAATATTTATTTAAATAGATCCAAAATTCACATGCACATTTAAATAAATAAAATTCCTATTTACCCTCACCCACTTGCATTCTCCTACAAAGCCCACTTGCTTATTAACCCTTCTTCTAGATTCTTCTAATCCCTTCCACTTTAGCCTAAACCCACTTCTAATCACTTGCACAATACTAACCCCAAATTAACCCTCAACCCATCATCTCACCCATTTAAGACTCCTACAGAGACTTAAATGCTTCCCTTCTTCAACACACTAACCCACATGGGTTTGGTCCCTTTGACCAAGGCCTAACCATGGGTAAACCTTGCACAATGGTTTACCCATTGGATAATAGCTTTACCATTGGATAAAGCCTTTTTCCAATAATCCAACCAGATGAGGTTACCCTCGTGTCTCCTCGAGCATTTAATGTTTCTTCCCTCTCCTCGCAAGCCCTCTCATGGTGCCACTTGTCACAATTGCATTGGTGGAAGTTGCAAACATGGATTGAGGATCAATCCCTCCTCATGCAATCTTATCCCTCCATAAGCCAAATCAATCTTAACCCTTCACCATTTTTCCTATAAAAGGAACTCTCATTGTCAAGTAAGAGAGGAAGCATCTTGAGCATTGTTATTATAGTTGCATAGGCATTTCTACTTAGTTTTCTCATAGCAATTCCATTTGTGCATTTGCATAGCAATAAGAGTTCATTTTCAACCATTCAATCCTTCATTTGGCATCCATGGCTACATGCTAAAACTAAATATTACACTCAAGCAAGCTTTTGGATCTTGGAGAGGAGAAGAACAAGGGAGAGACATCAATATCATCATTGGAGCTTCTTAGGGAGTCTTTTCTCTCTTATTTTGCTTGTCATTGCTTCTATTATATGCTTTTTAATCTCCTTTGGTATACATTTAGAAAGTTTAAAGTTCATTTGGTTTTAGTTTTGGTTGAGACTAACCTATTGAAATTTGATCTTTGGTTTTTCTCGTCCCCTTTCATGTGCATCAATAATCATTGCCATAATATGCTATCATAGTACTAAGGGACATTTATTTTTCTTAGACCCTAATCAAGGGCCTTAATCCTCTTAAGCTTTCTTACTCATGTATATTCTTTCACTTTAGGTATCTAGAGTAAGGAAAGGATTAATTATATTCTTAAATTATTATCATTCTAAACATTTGAGTGTCATCGTTTTATAAGATGGCTTGGCTTAGTTCTCAAACACACCTGTGATGAGTGGTTGCTCTTTTACTTCACTTGCTAATAATTGTTAATACATCATGACATTGTCTATGTGAATATATTTTCTTCGTATATTAGTTCAAGTTAGGGAATGCATATAAGAAAATAGTATGATCCAAAATATCTAGTCTCCTATATCAATGTGTATGTAATAGTTCACAATGCAATGAGTGACCAAAATATTCATGACTACAATTATAATACATAGAGCATTCATGCATTATTGAAATAAGTATGTCTTTATTAGGATGTGTGAAAAATATGCTTGACAAGTGCATCTTGTTTGAATGAATGCAATTGTATTTTTTTATTAGATCTTTGATAAGGTATCATGTTTATGTTTTGAAGGGTTGATGCCTTAAATTCTTATGCATGCATACTTAAATTCTTGTAAGATTGGATATGGTTGAATTAAAGACATGTTGAACATGTTTTTCAAAGTTACTAGTTATGTGTGCTCTCTTTTCGAGTTACTCAAAAATATTTTAGACTGATAAGCAATGATTGTTGCTTTTGTCTTCATATGTATGTTATTAACTGTTGTGTGCTCATTATATCATTACATTAGTGCTAGAATATGGATATACCATGTTGCGCAAATTATATTACTCTTCCTAGTATCACATTGCAAGTCTTCCTCATGTTGGGCTAGGTATCTTTCCTATCATGAAAGATTATGGGGAAGTGTAACTACTTTGTGGTAGGGTGGAAATGCTCTCCAACAATGTCCTTGCCTGTGGTTTGCTTGAATGAGATAGATGTCACGTACCATTTTTATCTATATTTATTGCAATTATGAAATTAGGAAAAATGATATATACTTTATGTTTATATGGATGAAATTGAAATTGAAATTGAATTTAGATTGATAATGAAATTGGATTTGAATTGAAATGGAAATTTAAATTCAAATGAATAATTTAAATTATTTTATTGTGAAAATTAGGGATTGTCATTGCTAATGAACAATCGAGTGCAAGTGAATACAGGAACAAGTGAACATGGATGAAGGTGAGAACTTGGTTCAGGTAGAGTTGTTTTAGCTTTTTGAATTCGGTATGGAGATGGAATCTCACACACCACGTTAGTTGCATAGAATGCATCTTGCATGATTAAATGCTTTAGATGGCTCGAAATGGAATATTTGTTTAAATATGAATGATGTATTCCTATGTGGAGTGTTAATAATTGATATTATTAGAAAGATTAATTTTGAGTACTTTTATCAGTTATGCATGTATTTTGATATTTGTTTGTATATACGTTGTTAATGCAGATGGAGTACTTGTCTTCGAAATGAAATAGATGAAGTGCAATATTTATATTCCATCATATATACATACACATACACATACACATACATATGTGTGTATATATGTTTGTGTGTGTATGTGTATATATGTATATGTATATGTATGTATGTATGTATGTATGTATGTATGTAAGTATATGTAAGTATATGTGTATGTATGTATGTATGTAAGTATATGTAAGTATATATATGTGTATATATATGTATGTATATATATGTGTGTGTATGTATATATACATATATATGTATATATACATATATATACATGTATATGTATATATACATATATATACATGTATATGTATATATACGTATATATACATGTATATGTATATATACATATATATACATATATATATATATATATATATATACATGTATATATATATATGTATATATATATATATACATGTATATATATGTATATATATATATATGTATATGTATGTATATATATATATATATGTATGTATACATTTATGTATATATGTATATACGTATATACATATATACATATATATATATATGTACATATATATGCATATACACATGTATATGTTGGTGATTGACACTCAATTGGTTTGTTTCACTATGTTTTCATTGATGGCAACATGGTATTGTGTTTCAGATTCATGTTTTGGTTCAGTTGTGTACTGACAAGCACTTCATAGACACTACACCGGCACCGACACCGACAATGGCAGGACAAAAGGATTACTTTGGTTACCGATAATGCAGGTTGACATGGTTTAGAATATGGTTATCAGTATTGGAGGCCGACATCTCGTGGATCCAACATCGACAATTTTTTTAATGCATTCATGTTATCTAGCCGACATGTAATTTGATATTGTATATATCTTTGTAAGTCGACGTAAGGCATGATAAGTTGTATAGGGTATATAGGTCTGTTGGATTAGATCATTTTGATATAGACATGTGAGAGGAGATTATGGATATGTGAATGTAATACAATGTGAAATATATCAGAGAGATTATGTATGTGAGGATATTTATGTAAGGGTTATTTGGGTAAAGAGTTTAGGGTTTCAGACCGGAACAGACAAAGCTTAAATTATAACTATATTTTGGCATAGAAGATGCTATCTTAGCAGTTCAACACTTCTCTGGATTGTAGTATGGATTTATATGTAGTCAGTGAGGCTCCTTTTGTGATTGAGCAATGTGCTCTAGGCTGTAAGCCTTCTTGTAAGTGCAGGCCCCTTATATTTTGTAATATCTCTTTATATGGCTAGTGGATTGATATTGTGGGTCACAAATCCCACCATGGTTTTTCCTCTTTGAGGTTTTCCATGTATAATTTTGTGTGTTATGATTCTCATTTATGTGATTGGCTTATTGGTTGCTTTACTTCTTTCAATTCTGTATGTATCGGTATATTGGTTGGTGTATGCATGTTTTAATAAGGCTAAAATTGGTCATTTTGGTATAACATTGGGTCCCATAGGACCCTTACCTGATCGATGGTATGACCCCTGAGGGTCAAATCCTGACACTAAAGAATGGGCACGAGCTCCATGGAAAGTTGCTCATCCTCGACCTGCAAAGCATTCCAATCAAGAACATGAGTCACATCAGGATGACAAGGTCAAAGAGAAGAAACATGAAAGACATCATAGATGTGGGATAGGCAACAGGTCCTATCCTCTCAAGGATCTCAAAAGGGCCAACAAAACGAGGCGCCAACTTAGAACCCTTTTTCATAACGGATCAAACTCTTCCATGGACGCACTCTCAAGAACACACAGTCGCCAACAGAAAACTGAATATCCACACTATGAGCATCGACATACTTCTTCTGCCTATCCTAAGCAGCTACCAAATGCCCACAAATATGCTCAACTTGCTGCTCCATCTCTCAAAGCATATCCGATCCTAAACGCACCCTACCTCTAACTGATCCCAACTCAAAGGAGTACGACAAGGACTACCATACAATGCCTGGAAGGGAGACATGCCTATGGAGCTATGATATCCATTGTTATAAGAAAACTCCATAACGCAAAGATATTCCTCCCAACGCGACTGCTAGTCCATAACATACATGCGAAGCATGTCCTCCAAGACCTGATTCACACACTCAGTCTGACCATCGTGTTGGGACCTATAAAATTTTGTTAGTTTGAGAGGCCCATTTCAAAATTCTGCTCTGCACTTTTAGTATGCCACCTAATGAATCAACCTGAATCGCCTAGTTTCAAGGCATGAAAAATGCAGCCAACATCTTCTCCTCGCGTTCTTGTGAAAAGTAAAGGTATTTCAATTTTTCAACCAAATGCAATGGCAGGTAGAAAGTTTGTTTTCCCCCTGATTTGGTGTTTAAGCAGATAATTAAAACTTCCAAGCAAATGCATCTTGGCGGGCGTAAAGGTTTTAGAACTTTCCAAGCAGTTTCAGTCGCCAGACATGAAGAACCATTTATCCCATATTGGTGGTGGGGAGGAGAGTTTTAATATTTAAATACAAAGCCCCATGCATATCAAGTGTCAAAGCTTAAAGGATTTTGACAAGGCTAGCTCAACATTGGTGGGCCCTCGCATGCGTGTGCATCTCAAAGCACCCAAATTTTGTAGTAGAAGGGCAAATTAACCAGCGAGCAAGTCGGGCAGATCGGACGGTGATCGCAAATGATCCGATGGTGGTCACTATACTACAATAGAAATATGTCCACTGAATACTCACCGCGACTTGGCGACAAGGCACATGTCGAAAAGGGGCAAGTTAAAGATCGAGCATATCGTTGAGATCTAATGACAGATTCGAGGAAGATCAATGATGGAGTGAAATTCCAGGGCTATCCATGATTGTCATTGTACTTGTAGCGTCCTAAAATTGCGACACTTGCAATTTCGACTGCATTTCGGTCTTCACGATGGCGACGCAACATGCAACCTGAATGGAGACCCTGAAACTTGATTACGACACTGAAAACTGCATTTTTCAAGCACCCTGGCCTGAACCTCCTTGCACCCTGCTGTCCCGGGAGGTGGGACCAGAGCGCCCAGCGCCCTGGTCCTTGGGTCCTATTTTGGGCCCGGTCTCCTTTGGACTTCGGGTCTTTTTGTTTGCAAATTGGAAATTAAACTTTCCTGGTCGGCCTAAGGTCGGGAAAATCAGTCTATCAGCCCTAAATGACAAGTATATAAACTACATTTTCCTCTCTCATTTGGAGAGAGACACACATGAGGAAAAAAGCGTGGAAACTATACTCAAGCATTCAAGCATTCAAACATTCAAGCATTCATTCCAAGTCTCCATTCAAGGCTAAGTGTTGCATTCAAGACAAGGATTCAACCATTGAAGAGGAGATCACATACTACATATTACAACAACATACAACATCTATACCTTCGCACATAAGGATACAAACATCCTTAGAACAAGGTATTAGTACTTATTTTACAGACATTTACATTTACAGCACTTGCTTATTTCTTGGTTAATTCCAAAACCGGGGTTTGACCTAAAGGCAAACCCCTAATCCCTAACCCCCAATCGTCTTCGCTTTTCTATGTGTAGGTTGCAGGTACACGGCTGAAATTGAAGATCTGGAATCCTTGTGCAGAGACGAACAGATCCCCCTTCGTTTCGCGGATTTTTCGGAGGACCGTGGCGCTCGGGCGCCATCGTCCCGACAACTTTCGCTCAAATTTGTAGGACAGCGCCGTATCGACATTTTACTGCTAATTCCAGGTCCGCAGCTTCATCCTATATTCCTATCTCAGTTTATAAGCGAATCTTTGTCACTTTCTATGCATTCCTAGCTTAATCATTCTATCTACATTCTTTACAAAAGAGGGTAGCCTTGCTGTCTTAACCCTTGAAACGCATTTAGCATCCAATCTTGCATTGCGTGGGATTGGATCTTGTGGGTTTCAACCCCTCTTTTGAATGTAAAGTCTCTCCCCTAAGTGAAAACCATCAACCCTAGTGAATCTCCCTTCTCTCTCCTTGGAGTTGGAAGAGGGGAGAGCAACTAGGGTTCGATCGCGATTTTCCGCTTTACAGTACCGTGGTTGTGAAGTGCCCAGAATGGATACCCTCGTGATATAGCAACTGGAGAGGTGGCAAACAGGTGACGCCCAGATGGTGGCCAGTTGGTTGTGCAGACAAACCAAAGGGTGATTTATCGAACAGACTGTGGCTTCGATGGATCTCTAAAAGGACTCACCGAAGGCATCAGTTCCATTGATACAAAGTACATCGAAGAAATCAAAACTGGTCCCGCCAATAAAATAATAGTATCGATGAAACTACAATATCGATGAGACATGTGAACAGCTCATCGAGGGAGGAAGTTTGGCCGAAAGAATAATATCGAACAAGCCAACAAAACCAAAAACACGTGGCGGTTGGGGGGTGGCACCTAGATGGATCCAAAGGCGAACCAATGGATGACACGTGGTGACACGTGGCAGGAGGGAGCAGATCAGCCAAGGTAAAGGTCGGGCAGATCAAGGAAGATCGAACAGTGATGCGAAAAATCCAACGGTGGTCGCTATACCGCGATGGAAAGAAGCTCGATGGCTAATCGAAGCGACTTGGCAACCAAGCACGTGCGGAAAAGGTGAGTGGTTCAAGTGTTAAGGATTGAGCAGGTTTGAGTCGATCTAAGGGTTGTCGCTATACCGCGAGATGAAGGTGCTCGATGGTTATCCCCCATGACATAGCAACTGGCGAGGTGGCAGGTCCAAGTGGCAAGTACATGGATCCAAAGACAAATCATAGGGTGATATGTGGCCGACCTGCTAGAAGAGAGAGTATCCCGGGTGAATTAACAGGTGGGCAAGTCAAGGAAGATCTGACGGTCGGATGGATGATCCAACGGTGGTCGCTATGTCGCAATGGAAAGTAGCTTGATGGCTAATCGACGCGACTTGGCGACCGCTATGTCGCAATGGAAAGTAGCTCGATGGCTAATCGACGCGACTTGGCGACCAAGTGATGGGACCCAATAAGAGAGCAATTCAGAAAAGAAGACAAGGAAGAGACAAGGAAGTGGCTGGTCCGGTCGTGCTTAGGTGGCCAGATAGGTGGAGTCCAGAGGGACTCATGAGCCAATCCAGAGGGAGACATCTGGCAAAGATCTGCGCGGGAAATTCAAAGTTAAGAATATAGTTTCAGACTATAGTGAAAATAGAGAAATTAATGATTGACCTACAGAGGGATTGAAGGCCGAGGGATTGTCTTTTGCCCGAATATATAAGTATTATATATCGTTGGAAAGCTCTTAAAATGAGAAATCCATTTCTGCAATCAAGTGTAACCCACAACAAATATTTTTTGGGCAGTTACCTCAAGATCTCAGGATGTATTTTTCAGTCAAAAAGAGAAGATTTTCTGCAGGCCAAGTGTGTGAGCAGTTAATGTAGAAAGATTTGGGACAGTGGTCATTGTCATAGATGAAATCCAAAATTATTCTCTCTTCCTTCTTATTTTGAGGTCTTCTAATTTTATAGGTGTTCCAGATTTTTGTGAGCAAGGCTCTTAATCTTGGTTTCCAATTCTGAGCTTTTCCATGTTTGTAATATAATGTCTTTTTTCAAGTAATGGAGTATATCCTCTTGTTGTAGGTGTATTTGTTGCATGTTCTTATGTATGTAAGGCATGCATAAATTCACATAGAATTGTCTCTAGATATATATTTATTTGTTACAAATTAAATCCTCAAGGAGTCTGGAATTTGTCATCTCAAGGAGATTGTTGTGATTGTTTGTGGGTATTCTTCAAGGAAGAATTTAAATTCTGTAATCAATCATAAATAATGGAATATATTTTCAAGATGTGATGATTTTGTGAATGAGCCGAGTAATGCATTTATGCATGTCACGAACCGTATTTTTGATAATGTGTTATTATGAGATATAATGTAAGTTTTTATTTAAGAACTGAAATGGAAACAGATAGGAGCATTCATTTTGATGATAATTCATTTGTATACAAATAATAGGAAATGATGTATGCATTTTACTCATGCAATATTTAATTTGATATCTAGTATTATCTTAATTGGGGATCGTCGATGCTGATGAATTATTGAGTGCGAGTGATGCAGGGACAGGTGAACAAAGATGAAGGCGAGAACATGACTCAGGTAGAGTTGTTTTTAGCTTATGACTTCGGTAGACTAGGGGAATCTCACATACCACAATAGAAAAATTGTTTGTGCAAATATGACTTCGTCAATGCATCATTGTTTGAATTGTGACTTCGTCGATGCTTATTTTTAAATTGAAATGATTTGAGTAAAAATTAGTTGTTATGTTGATTGCATATTTGAAAATGTCCAATAGTTGAAAATTAGGGTTAATTAATTGGTGACTTAACATTTTTATTAAATCTGATTTAGAATGTAAACTTTATGTCGACATGATTTGAATGGTAGGAAGTTGATTATTGTTTTGTTCGTTGGAAAATAAGTATATGGTCTCGTCGAATAAGTTATTGTATGGAGTTCGTATGCATAAAATTCGATGATTGTTTATAAGTTATGTTATATTTAAAAGTGAATGAAATGATCATGTTAATTCAAAGTAATAGTTTATAAGTATATATTAGCATATTTATTTTAAACCTTTTTTTGAAATCAAACGTTATATATCTATATATATATATATATATATTCATATGTTATTAATTTATTAAATATCTTAGAAGTCTTAATTAGGTTTTCTTTTTATTTAACATTTAATAATTAAATGCAATGTTTATATTGTAACTTGTTTAGGCATTATATATTAAAGTTTATGCTAAAAGGTGGTGGATTGGTTATCGACTGTTAGAAGTCGATAGTCGATCTACAGTCAATTCCTCCACATGGTGGCTCGCGACCTTTGGGGAAGGAAGGCAACTTGGCACATAGTGCCATGGCAAACTAAACCTGCAGTTAACTTCCTCCATCCACGGTAGCCAAAGTCGACTTAACTTCCACGACCCTTGGTGGGCGACTTGGCATTTAACACATATCCACGATGAATTAGCAGTGAAGTCTGTAAATGACTAAAACTCCTCCACGATCCATGGTGAGAGGTGGTCGACTCATCTTTCCATGACTGCAGAGAACAACAATGAGGATCCAAGAACCATAGATGTGTAGACTAGAGAGATCGCTAACTAGTAGCACTTGGGGAAAAGGAAGACGTGGAATGGTTAGACAATAGACCTGTCGATAATGCAGAAAAGACTTCAAATTGATAACAATAATCAAGCCTTAGACGTAGCATATATCATAGGGAAAAATAGTATAAATGCAGGATAGGTTCAATAGGAAGGGAGGGAAAAAGATAGAAATTAGCAAGTAGAGCAGATAGAAAGATATTGAGTTAAAAGAGAGATTAGAGAGAGAGAGAGCATTTTAGAGCAGAGATAGAAGGAGAATAGAATATCTATGAGAGAAATTTTGAGCCATCAAGGAAGAAGTTGATTGATTTAGAGGAGGCGCGAAAGAGCTCATTCCAAGCCAGTCTCAAGCGTAAGAAGGTAGGAACTTTATTTCATTTTGGTTATTTTGCAATAAGGAAGGTTAGTGAAATAAAGCTATGATTGTAGCATACGATTTCAATTATGATATTTCATGTGTTTTTTTATTGAACTTGTTTATTTATTCCTTGAATATACATAGAAGAAAATCATTAGGTGAAATAGTTAAGATATGCAATTATATTATTTAAGAATGGTGAATAATGTCAATGGGTTAGGATAGATTTTCAATTAAAGAATGTGTGCTCAAATTTAACTCATTTATATGAAAGGAATCATACTTGCGTTACACCTTCTTCTTACTTTGTATTTATTCGAATATTTTTGATGAAAATATATTTGCTTATCGAATTACGAAAGATTGTTTGCAATTAGGTGAAAGTTATGAAATATTGTTTAATTTATGAAAGTAATAGGAAATTTGTTAGATCAATTAGTCAAAATATTGTATTCTTTAAATGTATTCTTGTTTGTGAGAACCAAGCTAGATAGGCTTGTGAATGGAAAGTTACCTTTCAGGATGGGTGTCGAATATGGAATCTTAGAGAGAATAGTTGCTTTTTTCAAACTATTTATTTTTGCTATGCATGGCATTATACTCGACCGAGTAATGAATTGAATTATCCATTGAAATAGATGGAATTCCTTATTTTATGCTCTCTACCATATCCTTGAATGATGATGCTTGTTTCTTAAAAGAATTAGAAAAATGAAAATGCATGTATCATCTAGGCACACACCAAATTCCCTCGTATTTTTTGAATTCTTTGGTTAAAACAATTCTTGCAGGGTCGGGTATTCTTGATTGACCAATAATTCCGGGAAAGCGTAAGCTTCAAGGTTGGGCGGAAAAAGCACCTGAATCTTGTTCTCGTCTTCATTCGATGGACTAAAAGGAATCGACTCGGATTGGAGATCGACAGATGTATCTCATTTTCTTTATGTTTGTATAATACTTAAGGCAATTAGAAAGCCTAAGTATGGTATAATGAGATGTAATGAGAAATTTGTACCTTCCATTGTATATGAAAATTTTATTTAACTCTTTGATATCTATGATGGTTTTATCAATTTATTAAACTTGTTTTATATTATGTATGAAATAGACTTATTAATTGACCTATGAGTGTATTGATGATTAAAGAGTAGATTATGTCTTATAGATTAATTTGTGTCTTTACAATGCAGGAATATTTAATGATGAAGATGGATCTGTAGTAGAGGTTTTTCGTTTGTAGTTTGATGTATGACTCCATGCCCTTGGATAAGGCACTAATCTTGTAGATTCTGGGGATTCTCAGAGATTTTTAAAATCAAATATCCATTTACTTTTATGTTTGTAGTTTTAGTTTGTTCCACCTATCTCATGCTTCAACTTAGTTGAGATGTCAATGTAGATCTAGCCCATCTGCAGTAACCTCCTAGTTGTTTAAGCCTTATGAGATCTATCTGCTTTTATTGATGCTATCATATGTGTGTAATGGATCTGAGTCAATGCATCAAAGGTACACCCAGCTAGGTTTTGCAGAGCCCGAAGAGTAGAAGGATTCAAATCATTGTTATGTTGTCCAAGTCCTAAAGTTCTTCATTGTATGAAGTTGGCTATTTCATAGATAGATTGCAGGTGAACTTGGTTTGCTCATTTTCGAGACCAAAAAAAATGGCGACTCTGTTGGGGACTGAATGAACTGTTGAGAATCTCTGGTTAAGAAAATTTTGTTTAATATATAGTTGAGATTATCCCATCCGAGTGACCAACAAAAATGGTGACTCTGCTAGGGAGAATGATGTAAAAATTATGTCAAGTCAAATCCATGAGTCTAGCCAAAGTCATTTGGGGAAGAGTCTCAGAAGTTTAGAAATCTGAAAGTTACTTTCAGATTTGAAAGTGTATACCCTGGAAGGTTTTGTTGTTGAGAAATTTTATAAAAATATCATGTGACTCTGCTATGTGAGACCCAGAAATCTGAAAGTGTTTCAGAGTGAAGATCAATGGCTATATTTTATTCCTCTTCAGGGAGGTGGCGACTCTGTAAGAATGAACCTGAGATTTGGAGGAGATCTCCAAATTTTCAGTTAGAAGTGAAGTGAACAACAACAACAATTTTACTCCAGGTATTCCTCAAAGTATTCATGAAATAGTTATTTGTTTCTTATAAGGTGAAACAGTCACCATAGAAAGGAAAAGAAATATGCACTTCACATACTTCCTGTTTTGAAAAGTTTCAGTTAGAAATATTGTGAGAAGTGTGTCAGGTTTTGAAGTTAATTACTGCATGTGTTTTGCAAAGTGTTTGTAAAATAGTAAGATGCATTGTCCAAGTAATGGTTCAGTTGATTTCTCAAATTTGATGGATCTAGATGTGGTTCCTAGATCTGAAAACCCTTTGTCAAATCTAAAAGAAATTGATAGGGAGATTGAAATATATCTTCAAATAATCCAAGATAAGTTCATCTTGTTTCTAAGAAAGATAGTAGAGAAGAGAAAGGAAGAGTCATCATATGTATTTTATGAAAGATTTATTGTTGCATTAAATGAGCTCCCAGTTGATGTTAGACCCCATGAGTCTACTTAGATTCAATTATTCTTAGAGCTTGATGATCTTGACTCAGTCAATTGGTCTTCAACCTTGAGGGAAGAAAGTGTTGCACATATTAAAGAGTGGATAGATGAGATTGAAATGAATAAATCTGAAAATGCACATAATATTGAATACAGTGATGGAGATGAATCTGTGAGTGGAGATGTCTCATATGATGTTGAAGATGACTCTTGTTCTTAGCATCACAGTGCAGATGTGTATTCAGAGCAAGAAGAAAATTGTGAGAACATAAGTTATTGTTCAAATAATCGTGAGCCTGTTGAGGTTTCATATTTGAATAATGTAGATCATCTTGTTGTTAAGTTCAATCCACAAAGTGTTTGCAACCAGGGTTATGAAACCATGTTGCAACATATAGCAACACTTTATGATCAACATGATAAAGGTAATGATGCAGATGCAAGTTGTTGTAATGACAAAATAAATGTGCACAAAGACATGAGCACAAAAGATTTAATGTCTACATCAGATTAGGAAAATGTTTACAACACAGAAGGTAAAGCCAAGGAAAATGAAAATGAAGGAGAAGGTTCACTAAGTAGTCAAAAAATCTTAGCTACTAATCTTAAGAGGTATGCATCCAGAAGTGTCCCCAATCTCTCATACCCAACCAGTATATGTTTTGATACTGATGATATTTTTGAGGGTGTGAGGTATGATACATATGATATTGATTCTTTCCCTACAGTTGATTTGAATAGTAGACCAGGTGAAAATGCATATAAGATTGATAGATGTAATGATGTGGAGTCATATGCTGATATGAATTCAAAATTTAAATCTTATGTTGATCTTGGTGTTAAAGAGAAAGACAAATCTGTAGTTGTTTTCCCAGATTTGCAATTGGTTAATGAACCATTAATTGATGATGTATTTTAATATGTGCAAATGTGCTGATAGAAATTGTGATCAGCAAGATCAATTGCAGTCATTATATGAGGAAATATTCCTCTCTAGTTTGCAAGACAATATTAAGGATGGGTTTTTTCCTTTTGTGCAAACTAGTGGTCAGCATGTGCCTGATGTTCCCAGCTTTCAGAGGGAGTTGGGTTACTTTTCTTTTCACCTGGAAAATAATTGTAAAGGGTATGACATTCCTATGTCATATAGTGATCAACACTCTCAAAATTTGTTTGATTTCCAACTATTTGGTGATTACCAGTATGCTGATTTTTCTTTGTATGATAAGCTGATGAGAAGAGACAGTGTTTGTAATCAGGCAGATGACAGTGAAAATTCCAGCTTACCCTTGATTCATGGATATGAGAATCGTGTATTTGATAAAGGTAAGCATTAAATTCAACTTTGATGGCCCAGGGCCATATGTAAATAAATGGTCTTTGTACAGTTGCTTTGTTTTTTGTTGTGTGGTTTTTAATAAGGAACCCCTGTTTTGAGAAGAAGAGAAGTGTCCCATTGTTTTTTGGGGTGGTCTTCTTTACCTGAGATTTTGAATTCTTGTGTTGATCTTGCAATTAACCATCCCCAGTCAAAGCCATTGTTGGGTACTATAAGATTTTGTTAGTTTGAGAGGCCCATTTCAAAATTTTGCTCTACACTTTCAGTATGCCACCTAATGAATCATCCTAAATAGCCTAGTTTGAAGGCATGAAAAATGCAACCATCATCTTCTCCTCGTGTGCCTGTGAAAAGTAAAGGCATTTCAAATTTTCAACCAAATGCAATGGTAGGTAGAAAGTCTTTTTTCCCCCCAATTTGGTGTTTGAGCAAACAATTAAAACTTCCAGGCAAATGCATCTTGGTGGGCGTAAAGGTTTTAGAACTTTCCAAGCAGTTTTAGTCGCCAGGCATGAAGAACCATTTATCCCACATTGGTGGTGGGGAGGAGAGTTTTAATATTTAAATACAAAGCCCCACACATATCAAGTGTCAAATCTTAAAGTCTTTTGACAAGGCTAGCTCAGTGTTGGTGGGCCCTCGCGTGCGCGCGCATCTCAAAGTGCCTAAATTTTGCAGCAGAAGGGCAAATTAACCATCGAGCAAGTCGGGCAGATCAGACGATGATCACAAATGATCTTATGGTGGTTGCTATACCACGATAGAAAGATGTCTGCCGAATACTCACCGCGACTTGGCGACAAGGCACGTGTCAAAAAGGGGCGAGTTAAAGATCGAGCAAATCACTGAGATCCAACGAAAGATCCGAGGAAGATCAATGGTGGAGTGAAATTTCGGGGCTATCCATGATTGTCATTGTACTGCGGTTGTGAAGTACCTGAAATGGATACCCTCATGACATAGCAACTGGCAAGGTGGCAGATAGGTGGTGCCCAGATGGATGCATAGACAAATCAAAGGGTGATTTATCGAATAGACCGTGGCTTCGATGGATCTCTAAAAGGACTCATCGAAGGCATTAGTTCCATCGACACAAAGTACATCAAAGAAATCAGAACTGGTCCCACCAATAAAATAACAATATCGATGAAACTACATTATCGATGAGACATGTGAACAGCGCCCCGAGGGAGGAAGTTTGGCCGAAAGAATAATATCAAACAAGCCAACATAACCAAAGACACATGGCGGTTTGGGGGTGGCACCTAGATGGATCCAAAGGCGAACCAGTGGATGACACATGGTGACACGCGACAGAAGGGAGCAAATCAGCCAAGGTAAAGGTCGGGCAGATCAAGGAAGATCAGACGGTGATGCAAAAAATCCAATGGTGGTCGCTAGACCACGATGGAAAGAAGCTCGATGGCTAATTGGTGTGACTTGGCGACCAAGCACGTGCAGAAAAGGTGAGTGGTTCAGGTGTTAAGGATCGAGCAGATTTGAGCCAATCTAAGGGTTATTGCTATACCACGAGATGAAGGCACTCACTGGTTATCCCCCGCGACATAGCGACTAGCGAGGTGGTAGGTCCAAGTGGCGAGTAGGTGGATCCAAAGGCGAATCATAGGGTGACATGTGGTTGGCTCGCTAGAAGAGAGAGTAGCCCGGGCAAATTAACAGGTGGGTAAGTTAAGGAAGATATGATGGTCGGATGGATGATCCAATGGTGGTCACTATGTCGCAATGGAAAGTAGCTCAATGGCTAATCGACACAACTTGGCAACCAAGTGGTGGGACCTGGTAGGAGAGCAATTCATAAAAGAAGACAAGGAAGAGATAAGGAAGTGGTGGGTCCGGTCGTGCTTAGGTGGTAGAACAGGTGGAGTCCAGAGGGACTCATGAGCCAATCCAGAGGATGACATATGGCAGAGATCTGTGTAGGAAATTCAAAGTTAAAAATATAGTTTCAGACTATAGTGAAAATAGAGAAATTAATGTCTGACCTGCAAAGAGATTGATGACTGAGGGATTATCTTTTGCCTGAATATATAAGTATTATATATCATTGGAAAGCTCTAAAAACAAGGAATCCATTTCTGCAGTCAAGTATAACCCATGACAAATATTTTTGAGGCAGTTGCCTCGGGATCTCAGAATGTATTTTTTCAGTCAGAAAGAGAAGATTTTTTGCAGGCCAAGTGTGTGAGTAGTTAATGCAGAAAGACTTGGGACAGTGGTCATTGTTAGAGATGAAATCCAAAATTCTTCTCTCTTCCTTCTTATTTTGAGGTCTTCTCATTTTGTAGGTGTTCCAAGTTTTTATGAGCAAGGCTCCTTAATCTTGGTTTCCAATTCTGAGTTTTCCCAAGCTTGTAATATAATGTCTTTTTTCAAGTAATGGAGTATATCTCCTTGTTGTAGGTGTTTTTGTTGCAGGTTCTTATGTATGTAAGGCATACATAAATTCACACAAAATTGTCTCTAGATATATATTTCTTTGTTACAAATTAAATCCTCAAGGATGCTAGAATTTGTCTTCTCAAGGAGATTGTTGTGATTGTTTGTGGGTATTCTTCAAGGAAGAATTTAAATTCTGTAATCAATCATAAATAATGGAATATATTTTCAAGATGTGATGATTTTGTGAATGAGTTGAGTAATGTATTTATGCAAGGCATTAATGCGGGAATATTTAATGATGAATATGGATTTGCAGTAGAGGTTTTTTGTTTGCAGTTTGATGTTTGACTCTATGCCCTTGGATAAGGTAGCGATCTTGCAGATTCTGGGGATTTTTAAAATTAAATATCCATTTACTTTTATGTTAGTAGTTTTAGTTTGTTCCACCTATCTCATGCTTCAATTTAGTTGAGGTGTCAATGTAGATCTAGCCCATTTGTAGTAACCTCCTAGTTGTTTAAGCCTTATGAGATCTATCTGCTTTTATTGATGCTATCATATGTGTGTAATGGGTATGAGTTAATGCATAAAAGGTACACCCACCTAGGTTTTGCAGAGCCTGAAGAGTAGAAGGATTCAAATCCTTGTTATGTTGTCCAAGTCCTAAAGTTCTTCATTGTATTAAGTTGGCTATTTCATAGATAGATTGCAGGTGAACTTGGTTTGCTCATTTTCAAGACCAACACGTTGGTCTCTGGGTGATAAGCTAAACTGAAGTTCAAGTGGGTCTCCAAAGAATACTAAATTTAGGTCCACAATGCTAAAGTAAAGACAAGATCTCTATCTGAAATGATTTGCCTAGGAATCCCATGCAACCTCACCACCTCTTCCAAGAAAACTTGTGTCACCACTATTGTTGTATAAGAAGATCGAATAGGAACAAAATGAGCAACTTTGGTCAATCTATCAACAATGACCATGATGCCATCATGACGATGCGAAGAAATAGGCAACCCCACTATGAAATCCATGGAAATGATATCCCATTTCCAATCCAATACCAAATTAGGCTGTAAAAGCCCTGCAGGGTGCTGATGCCCCGCCTTCACCCGCTGACATTCTAAACACTTCGACACAAAATCAACAATGTCACATTTCATACCAGCCCAATGATATATTTATCTAAGATCTGTGTGAATCTTCTTGACACTAGGGTGTGTCAAATAAGGTGCATTATGTGCATCAGTCATGATCAAAATGCGAAGACCCTCCAAAGGAGGTACATAGATCTATCCAAGATGTCAAAGAAGACCATCTGCCTCAAGGTTATATCTAGAATATCTACCCTCTAATGGTCTTCTGGAATCCTTCACGAATCTAACATCCTGATACCAGGTGTATTGAGGAAGAATCCCAAGAATTATCTCTCTGAAGTCCACTCCAAGGGACAATGTTGCAACCTCATGTCGCCTACGACTCAAAGCATCTGTCACTACATTCTCTTTCCCCTAAATATATCAAACCTCAAAATCATACTCACAGAGTAATTCCATCCATCTTCGTTGTCAAGCATTCAAGTTCGGCTGCATGAAAATGTATTGTAAACTACGGTGATCACTATGCAGCTCAAATCGACGCCCCAATAGAAAATAACACCATCTAACCAACACATGCACTACAACTGCCAACTCCAAGTCATGAACTGGATAGTTCAACTCTTGGTCCTTGAGTTTGCAAGACTCATAGGCAACCACATGACCATCCTGCATAAGCATTGCTTCTATACCTTCTAAAGAGGCATCTATGAATACCATAAAATCTCTGGATGGATTAGGAACTACCAAAATCAGAGCACTAACAAGGAGTTCCTTCAAGGTATGAAAAGTTGACTCGCACTGCTTTGACCAAACAAACTTCTTCCCTTTCTTCTGAAGAGAAGTGACCAGGTGACCTATCTAGGAAAAACTTTGAAAAAAGCGATGATAATATCTAGCCAAACCCATAAAACTTTGAACCTCAGAAACATTGGTTGGCGCTGGCCAATCTACAATGGCTTGGATCTTAGAAGAATCCACAGATACACCTTCTCCTGAAACTACATGACCAAGATAGTTCACCTCTGACTGGAAGAAATCACACTTCGCTAAGTTGGCATAAAGTTGATTCTCCCTCAAGCACTGCAATACCTGTCGCAAGTGACCCTCATGCTCTTCCATCGATCTAGAATAAATCAATATATCATCCAAGAACACAAGGACAAAATAATCAAGGTAGGTGCGGAAAACCCCATTCATGAGGCTCATGAAAAATGAGGGCGCATTCGTCAAGCCAAATGGCACCACTGTGAACTTATAGTGACCATAACGAGTGTGAAACGTCGTTCTATGAATGTCTACATCATGAATGCGCAACTGATGATACCCAGATTTTAGATCAATCTCAGAGAACACCTTGGCTCCCTTTACCTGATCAAAATATCATATATTCGAGGCAATGGATATCGATTCCTGATGGTTACCTTATTCAATTGTCGGTAATCAATGCATAACTGAAGAGAACCATGCTTCTTCTTAACAAAGATAACAGGTGCACCCCAAGGAGAAACACTAGGATGAATGAACCCCTTGGCCATCAATTCCTCCATCTGCAACTTCAACTCACTCAACTCCTGAGGAGTCATCCGTAATGGAGCTCTCGAAATAGGTTCCACACTAGGAACCAATTCAATGCGAAAGTCTATGTCTCGCTTCAGAGAAATACTGCGAATATCCAAAGGAAACGCATCAACATACTCTTGAAGAATAGGGTGACCATCAAGAGCAATTTCTTGATTCTCTTCTTCATCAATGACACCCTTGACACATACACCATTTAAGTTGCATAGCGAAAATCATACGTAAGGATATCAATCTCTGAACTCCCACTATCCCTCTTTCCTACCATGATCATCTAAACACTCCATTGTCTTCTGATGATAATCCACATGAGCGCTCTGAGATGATAGCCAATCCATCACCAACAGAACTCCATAAGACCCCAAAGGAATGACTCGAAGGTCAACTGAAGTAACAAAGGGTATATCTACGCACACACACAAATTGGTAGCCAACTCTACTTGCCACCTATCCGCTTGCTTAGCAGACGCGAGTCCGTACCGCTCCACAATGGATGAAGAAAGAAAGAATCAGAAGGACCAGAGTCAAAAAGTACAGAGATAGGAATACCACCCAACACACATGCAGTCTCGATCATTGTACCCTGGTGCTCAGTCTGGCGGTCATCAACTACTGCAAAAACTCTATGGGATCTACCTGCATCCCCCATTGTCAGCTTTGATGTTGTTGGCCTTTGACTACCTATCTGATGAGAATGATGAGGGCACTAAGTGGCTATGTAGGCAAACTGACCACAGGAGAAGCAAGCTCCCCTACCATGTCCTCTACCTCGAGATGACCCACTGGACTCCTGGAAACCACCCCTACTAAGGGCCTGAGATGCTCCCTGAGAGGACTGCCTTGAGAAATTATGCCTACTCCTCTGCCAGTTCCTATTCTTATGTTGAGAGTTGCCACCCTACTGGCCTTGAAACTATTTCGGCCTCGGCTTAAAATTCTGTTGTTGTTGCCCACCCTTAGCAGGTTTCTAAGAACCCCTATAGGGTGCAATATTCTGGGACTGATTCCCTCTAACTCTGGACCCACTTAAAGGCACACTCCTTATCCACACTCCATACTGACCACCATGAGGATGGCTAAGATTATGCTCCACCAGCTTGGCTTTCACCATGACTATCTCTACTGAAACAGGCTCAAACACTCTCACTCCTCCACTGATGCGGTCATTTAGACACCTTAAGAAGTGTTGAACTAGCATCACCTCATCATTTCCAATATCAAAATATTGTTTGAGCTCATAAAACCTATGCTCAAACTGATCTACAGACATGCCAAACTAGCGCAAAGCATAAAACTCATCTGCCCGAGACTGTCTCCACTGAGGTGAGAGAAATCGTGCCTGGAATCTCTCCAGGAAAATCTCCCAAGACACAGTGCTAATGCTCAAACCGATCATCTCCTCCTCTAACCACCACCAGATAGAAGAAAAACTCTCGAGATGCATGATGGCGCATCTGGCCTTGGTGTTATTTCCATATGGATGCATAACAAAACACTGATCTAAACTAATCAGTCAAGTGTCTTCCTCAAGACCGGTACCCATACCATCAAAGGAAGGAGGATGGGATCTCATCAAGTCTCTCATGTGCCCCATGGTAACTGAGTCCTAGTCCATTGGGACCTCTCTCCTCCTGGGAGATCTCTCTCTCTTTCTCTCTCCCTCTCCTCCAGATTCTGCTGATGTGACTCTCCCACCTGAGCATGAATAGACTGTTCGACCTCCAGTCTGGGGCCTAGTTTGGCTAGCACCTCCTGAAACATCTACCTCAACTCTTCCCTTTTGGGAACCTGCTCTGTTGCATGCTACTCATTTCGATGAACAAACTAATCTAGCTCCACACTCACATGAGTGGGTGGTGGTAGGACTATGATGGCCTGAACCACGACCATGTCCCCCACCTCTGCCTCTATTGCGGCCATCGACATGACCATCACCTTTGGGGTAAAAGTACAAAGCCATGTCACACTTTTATAAAGGAAATGGCCAATGCTGATTCAACTTTTTAAATTAAATCAATAGAAAGTGAAATATATGTTTTCAATTTTGAAATGATGTAAACTAATCAAATTTATATTCTTATGTCTATTTTAAGTTTGTAATTTTAACAAAAATTTAAAAAATTATTTGAATATAGTTTTTTATAAAGTAAACACTATAATTTAGTTGTTGAAAAAATGCTAAAATTGAAGTTACACAAGCCACCACACTTTATTTAGTAAAATTTACTTCTTTTTTCTTGATTTTTTTTTGTATATTGATAACTTAAAACTTTAGTGCATGGATATATTGTTTACTATTTTTTATAATTAAATATTTTTCAATAAATTTGAAAAGTTGTGTGTGCTGAAATAAATTGTTTCCAATTCCCACCACCTTTTTTCTTAATTATTTATCCAAATCATAAAATAATTATATCATCTTGACATAGATTCTTTTCTCTGCTGCATCATATTTTTTTAAAAAAAAATTTAATAAATTTTTGTATTTTTCCTTGACAAGATAATCAACTTATATTTTAGTGTTGATGACCTACTTTCAATAAAAATAGAATAGAAAACATAAAAACTAATTAAAATATTAAAAGATATATATTTTGGAAAATTCACTTATAGATCTATAAAAGGGTATTTTTACATTTCAAAAAATATATTATTTATAAGAGTAGGAGTTGTTGAAACATTAAGTTTTTTTTTTTGTAATTAGACCAAAAGTAGTATAAAATATACATTTAGCAGACAATTCCAATTGGAAAAGTTGTGGCCTATATATAACTTAGCTATAATGAATCTATATAGACCATATGTTTGACAAAAATTAATTTTTAGTTAGAATTACTTAAATTCACTTGTGTTGATAAGTTAGCCTGAAACATGACACAATTTTGTGCTTTTACCCTTTGGCCTTCCTAGCCATGACCTAACACTACACAAGATAAAAAGGTTTAGATCTACATCAAAGATATTGACAAGGAAACACAAACACTAAGACCTAATCAAAAGGTCAAGCTGAATGAGCTCAATTTAAAACCAGAGTACCTAGTGTTGAAACATGGGCTCTGATACCAAATGTAATGCCTAGCCAGGAACCCCAAAGGAATAACCACACAACTAAGCAACTAAGGGGGAATTTAAAAAAAAAAAAAAACTATAAATCACATTAAGTGTTTTAATTACTACATTGCACATATTTACGCAAGCGAAAGTCCAACACAAGAATTCCTAAAGGGTTACAAATAAAGAATTAAATGAAAAGTTAAATTCCATAATTAAGATTAATTCAATTAACCATCAATTACTTATTGAACATAATAAATCATATTCACATAAAAAATTACACCATTTAAAGATTGAAAGTATTATAATATAAATTTCTCTTCAATAATGCATTTGTACAAAGCATAAGGATAACTGATAAAATAACATCCAATAACTTAAGATTACATTGTTCATCAAATACATGCTTCCAATAATACATATAAAATTTACATCCTACCAAATACAAGTTTACATAAATCTATTGTTACAAATGACCACATAGGTCTCAAAAGTACAATAATCTCCAACATGAGATGATACACGAATCATGAACCACGGGAATATCTACAAAGCCAATCCTCGCATGAAGACATGAACATAAACATCCGATGGGAAGTGGCACTACCACCCGACCATGTGATCCCAAAATGGAATCACCCCACCGTGCTAGGAGATAGCAGAAGACCCTCAAGCAAGCATAAGCAAACCATTCATGACAATACAAGAGCGACTCCACAATACTCCAGGTGAACTCAACATCACAACACACTAGTGACCCTCAAGAGAGAGTGTCATCACATAGCTTATGATGGTTACCCTAGGTAGGTCTCCATAGGTCCTGACCCCCATCCTGGGTTATCTTGGTAACCTTTCCCAAACTCCCGATTTCATCTAAGTCTCATGCAAACCCTACCAACCCTTTGTGAAGACAAGGTAGTCGATTTTCCATTCTAGGCCTTCCCACTACATCTTGAGCCTATACGAGCACTCAACCATGCACACGGTACAATATCTTAATTAATGTTATAACTACCCACCCCTAATCAATTATTAGGTTATCACTTATTATCTCACTTTCGAGGGGTTATCCTACCAACCACTTTAGGTGCGACCCCCACTTGAAAGCCACTCTCCCATAGGGCACTAACAAACATGGTCACTCTACGAGGACCCTATGGTGAAACAAACAATCATAACACCACTACACAAATACAGGTGACCAAAAATAGTCTTACTAACCCTTGGTTAACCATAAGGAATATGCACAATATGGTTAAAACAACAAGGTCACAATACAACACCTGATCAAGAGGTACAATGAACACCACAACAGGACGACTAAACATAGCCAAATTTTTTTAACAAAATAAGCCCCTTGCAAGAAACGCTAAATTCACTAAGACCAAACTCAAACAATCTTTGAAAATAACAACATCATATACACTTGCAAATTCATCGATTAAAATTTAATAAAACACCACCATAATGATTAAGATAAATTCAAGTCATCGTTGAACTAATAAGACTATAAATCTAACTAATCATAAATAATCAATTTACCTCTTTTCAATTTGAACAAGCAACAGTCATAATCATTTTAATGAATAAAACACCCCACATTAAATAATAAATCTTTCCATATACATCATTCAATTTTTATATTCCAATACAACACTCCTAATAAAATAATAAAAATTCATATTAAATATATATAAAAATAAAACATATGAATTATATTAAAATATTTAATCTACTTCCAGAATAAATCTAATTTACTAAATTGATCATATAAAACTAATGCCTTGACACACACACACACACACATATTCGAACCAATTTTAACATCAAACCTATTTATACAATGCTGAAGAAAAGGTTTTGCGGATAGTGGTTGCTACCCTTGGTAGTGCCGCTACCAAGCGATAGCGCTACTACCCTATGGTAGTAGATGCTACCATCCCACGTGGTGGCCTATACCTTGCCATGTGGGGGGAGGTATATATATATATATATTTATTTATTTTTATTTTTATTTTTAAATTTTTTTTTTTAAAATTAACAAAATAAAAATTCCCTATTCTGCAACCATATCACTGGTAAAAAAATTAACAATGAACATAATTTTTTTTCTTTTAATGAAATTTTCAATAAGTATTTATGTTTATAAAATAAAGCATAAAAGACCCAAATCTAAAGATCTTGGGCAAAAATTCAAAAGAATTTTAAGCAAATAGAGGGGATTTGATTCATTTCTTCACACATAGGAAAAATCTTTGAATCACACAAAGAGGGCAAATTGACAAAATTTTGCCAGCATATCCCTCTAATTTTAGACAAATAAAAACTTGTAATCATTCAGAAAACAAAATCTATTTCTTACTACTCAAATTGAGAAAAAAATCAAAAACGAATTTTTTCAAAAACTTGAAAGCACACAACCAACAAGATAATGGACAATCTCTTCAACAAAAAACACATTGATTTGGGATTAGATTAAATTCAAGAGCAAACTACTCTATTTCCAAACCAAACTTTCAATCAAGAATTTCCAATAAGATTTAACAATTTTCAATCACACACACAAGAAGAATCTCAAAACATTTAAAATTTTATTGCAACAAAAGAGTAAAATCTATCCAACTTGAAAAGCAATCCAGGAAGAAAATTGTAGAAGAGCTTCAATCTTGCACACCAAATCTAAAATCCATATTTCTCCTTCCAAATGGTTTCCAAGTTTTGGTTTTCAAAAATGCCTTCTTCACTTCCCGTGAACTCACAGGTAATGTAGGAAAAATGTTTTTAACCTAAACTTTTAGGTTAAAAGTTTTTCCTCCACCAATAGGAGTATAATATTTAAAAAGTAAAAAATCTAATTTCCCCTTTTTCATGACACAATTCTTTTAAACAAAAATAAAAATCTAAAAGCTAACTAAAAGGTCAGTGGAAATGCTTTTTATTTTTAATTTTTTCCCCATAAGAATTTAACTCAACATTTGCACTAAAATTCAAATAGCATAGCATTTAACTTATTTCCTTTTCAAATAATTTAATACAACTATTTTCACAATATAACATGCAATTTAACCATTTAATTTAACAACTCCATTATTTAATTAAATCAATAAACTCAAGTGCATATTAATTAAATTAATTATGCCAACACAAAATAACAAAATTCACTCAATCAAATCTTTTCAAATAACTGGAAGCACGCAAAATGAGAAATGACCATACGATGACTCACAAAATGAAAATACCAAAGCACTATGACTCGCATATCAGTCAAATGGGAAAAAATGACTGACTGACAACACTCACATGAGTGTAACTGTGGGTCAATTTAAGGTCTAACAACTATCTCCTTCACTCCCATCAGACAAATAAGGTACTCTCAGACCTTTGAAACTAGGTGGAGTCGATACCCCGTACCTACCCGGTACTTATACCTACAATGTCTTGCATCAAAGAACCACACGTGCATATAGACAAATATATAAACAGACACGACACACACACCGATGAAGGAGAATTGTGATGTTCCCTGTCTCACTAAAGTGAGGGAAGGAAAATCACCGCCTCGCACCCCATACACTTGCAAACACAAAACATGTATATAATGCATCACACATATAAAGTAAATGTGTCAATTCATGTCAGTAATCCATAAAAGTCACATTTAACACAAATAAGGAAATACTGCATGAAAGCATATATTACAAGTCAAATTAAAGCATGTGATAACATCACATAAAGTCTGAATAAAATATATCAATAATGTATCCACTGAAGAGTCAATTGAAGTCAAACATGAGTCTAAAAATTCTGATCAATAAGGGATACTACAGTATTGGTCGACTTGATTGGTAGCTTCCTGATTCCAGACATGAAGGTCTTATGGCTTAGCAGTTGGATGGGGCCGAGTTCTATGACAGATGGTGCAGTCACGCATAGGATATGAGTGGGAGATATGCTTACTCTCCCACCTATATCATGAGATCCATCAGGTGGTCTATGATGATGCAACCAGTCTAGCTTTCAGGTGCACTCTTCTATAGATTTGGGCATGGGAGCACATAACAGTGACCCGTCCACTTGGAGAGAGATTCAAATCAGTAGGGGCACCTTTTGTGATGATGTATAGCTAGGTCGCTTCCCAACCGATGGTTGAGAAGTTAGAGTATTGGAGGCGGGCTTTGGATGACATGGATTCAATGGTGTGGAGGCCATATCAGCCATGTGAGCCTTGGCCTGAGGATGGTTTTGAGGTACCATATTTATTTTTTAGAAGATTTCTTTTAGGTCGGACCCCCTATGTGGTAGAGCATTTTGTTCTTCCTTAGGTTTACCAATAGTTTGGTCGCATGTAGCCTATGTCGCAGGGGATGAATGTATACGCTAGGGTACACAAGGAGAGAACAGATTGGGGGACCACATTGGATTTTTCTACAGCCCAGGCCGAGTTCAACTCTTTGCCTTTTTGTGTATGGAACATGTTGGAGGATGTAGCTCATGCTGGGATGACTGTAGAGCATACACAATATTTTCTTACACATAGGTTCCCACGACTGATAGGGCAAAGAGAGCCTATTTCTGCACTGGAGGAGGTCAATGATGATGATGACCAGGGCAAAGGGGGAGGTCACTGAGGTGGTAGGAGAGCACAAGGAGGGGCAAGAGGGGTGGGAGAGTTGCTAGAGGTGGTGCGATTGGGCATGGCCGGGGAGAAGGTGGTGGAGGAGGAGATGAGGGAGGAAAAGGGAGGGGTGGTGGGTAGGGTGTGAGGGGGAGAGGAGGTGGGTGGAGAGGGTAGGTGGGACAAGAAGATCTAGTATAGGCCGAGGATGTTGCAACAGTGGAGGCCAAGGAGAGCTCAGGTGATGATAGATTTGAGGGGGAGACTGATGATTCTTCCAATGAGGAGATTGATTCTAAGGAGGTAGGAGGAGGAGGAGGTTTAATCGGATGGGGCGGGATGGCACTGGAGGAGGAGTCAGAGGAGGAGGATGTGCAGACACTGGTCTGATGGAGGAGGATTGATATGCCCCTTCCCGCCCCTTGACGAATTGATTTTCAAGAATCGTAGCCTTCACAAGCACAAGGTTTACAAATTAGAGTGCCTCCTCATCATCAATAGGCACATATTACTACATTACAGGCCCTGCTATAGATATTATAGGGTCAACTTACTCAGGCTCAGGCATAGGTTGTACAGATGTAGAGATAGGTGGTGACAATGTCACTAGAGCGGGATACCACTCGGGCCGAGAGGGACACAACACAATGGGAACTATAGGTTGCCCAGGCACAGATTATGCTGGTGACAACAAAGCAAGACACTAAGATAGAGCATTGGGGCCAAGCCAAGGTGATGGTTCAGACTCTATAGTAGGTAGCCACGTAGGGGGTGACAGGTGAGACCATCTAGACTCTTGTCTACCAGTCCGAGCAGGCCACCTATTATAGGAATTTGTACTATGTCATGGTACCAACAACTCAACAGGCTCCTAGTTATGTAGCTAGCTTACAACAGGTGGATTGCGCAGGCATGGAGGTAGTGAGGTAGTTATGGGACCTAGGAGGGATGCTCCTAGTTTTAGTACAGGTGCAAGTAGCTTGATTTCCCAATCGATAGGTTCTAGAGGTGGTCACGATGATTTCCCGACCGATAGGTTCTAGATGTGGTCAGATGTTGTATTTTATACCCCATTGTACTTTATTGATATATACACACATCTTTGTATTTTGATGGCCACTTGATATGATACATTATTGAACTTTTATCTCATTGATATGATACTCATTGATGTTCTGATATGATACTCTAATGATCTCATTGATTATTGATGTCCATTGATTTTATTGATGCTGATGTTGTTTGATTTGATGGACATTGTTATTGATAGATATCCAGGGACTTTGGATATTTATTGTTTCACTGATGATTGGCTCTGAATTGTATCATTGATTTTCCTTTGGATCAACATGTGGTCACACATATATATGATGATATGCTATGGATGCAGTTACTTTGATTTTGATGAGCTATATGGTATGCTTTTGATCTATATGACTTTTGCAGATGATGATGCAGATGATGTGATGTGTGTGTTTTTCTATTTTTATGATCTACATGCTTTTGTAATGTATGTTTAATGGATACTATATGTTTGGAAGGTGACATGCCTATGATGGTTGGATTTGATGATTATGATTATACAAATGTTTCTAACATGTTTTTAGTGCTTTGGATAATGCGATCTAGAATGCCAAATGTTCCTTATATGATATGCATTATGATAGTGATGTAAAATGTGACAATTATTTGAAACATGAAATGTATCTTGAAAATGAGATGCACTTACAATGATATGGAAATGATTATGATATGGTATGAAAATGCAACTTTAATGTGATATGAAAATGATAATGTGATCTAATGCGATCTCATCAAGATATGGTATGATCTTATTATGATAATGATAGTGATGTGCAACCTAATGCAATTCTAATATGACAATGATAATTAAGTGATACTATTGCAAGATTAAAATGATATGCAATCTAAGATTAAGATGATAATGATAATGATAATGATAATGATAATGATAATGATAATGATAATGATAATGATACTAATTTAAAATGATATGCAACCTAATGTAAGTTTAAGATGATATGTAATCTAAGATTAAGATTATAATGATAATGATATGATACTAATGCATTCTCGTTCCCAAATATTTCCATCTTGATCAAAGTGCCATTGCTTCCTTTGTTTTCATCATCGGGCCTTGATTTGTTGAAAGTTGATACAAGCATCATGGTATAATTAAACCATAATGACCTAGGTATAAATTACATGGGTTTTGATATTGCAAGATGACACAACTGTCGAGGTCTAATTGAACCAAGATGATCTGAGTGTTGCTTGCGTAAAATAAACAAGAGTTAACCTTTGTCCTATACAAATACCAAATTTCTTCAGTGATATGTTGCCTAATCATGTCATAAGATAAATTGGTATAGTAGAAGGCTTCACTCCCAAACAACAGACAAAGAAAATATCACATTCCCTCCTTGCTTCTTTAGTCTTGGAGATATCCTTGAGTTGCTTAGGAGATATGATAAGAAAAAAAAAAAAATCATAAGTAAGCATACATGCCATCTGAAAAGTATTCTTATCAAATAAAACATCTTGCAAATAGATCTTTTGTTCAATTCAAATCAGTTCAATTCCTTGATGTCTAGCCTTCTTGCATTGTCGTTGTCATTGTTGATTGTTCTAATCTTTGTTGTCTTGCTACGTGTTTGGTCTGATGTTTAAAACCCTCAAGGCGAAATGCCCCTAGTGAGGTTAGGATTTTGCCCCTCCCTGTTGATACTACTTCGATATGGATATTTACACTGATCACTGAGCTATGGCGGGATATGATTCAGATAACTGATTTAGATAATCACAGACAGTGACTACGCTAAGTATGTCCATGATAACATTGCATGTATAAGTGTTATGTGGTGGCTATGGGCTCAGATCAGATGGATATGATATGAGTATTGATCGATAGAGGAGTTGCCCTCTCACAAGTGGTGCCTATTGCCAAGTTTTTGCCACTTGTTTTTATTGTACTTTTTTTAATTTGTTTTTCATTTTTTTTTGTATTTTTCTTATTTTTTTATTTTTTTTGTATCACAAGGTGCCTGTTTACCAAGTTTTCATTCTAGTGACGATTTTTGATTTTTTTATCTTTTTTGCTTGATCCGTGCATTAGATGAATCAAGTGTAGAATTTCTTTAGATGGATTTTATGTTGGCATATGTGTAAGAGTATGATGACATGATGATATTGTATGTTGTCATTGATGTCAATATGTTGAGAAGTGAACCGATATATTGAAGCTAAGGAACTAGCGAAGATAACCGATATGGTGTTGTGAAGCGGTATGGCAATATGCTGAGGAGTGAACCGGTATATTGAAATTAAGCAACTGGCAAAGAGAACCGATATGGTGTTGTAAATCGGTATATGTGCAATAGGTGAAGCGATATGTTTGTTCAAGTGAACTGGTATGTTGAAATGTGAACCGGTACATGGAATGCGGTAGGACTACCGGTTGGTAGTCTTAGCTTCAGGGTTTCCGGTTGAAGTGTTCCAAGCCTGTGTGATTCAACCGATGACATCATGTGATGAGTTAGCATTGTAATGAAGATCATATCGTGTTGCCACATCAGCCTTGTGCGCGTGAAGGATCTTGCATGAAAGCGATTGATCCTATCTACCTTGGGAATGTGCGAAGTCCCTGTAAATGGTGGAGAACGCTTGATGGGTTATCACCTCCATGAAGCGGTGAAGAACGAATGATGGATAATGTCTTGAGATCTGTTTAAGACAGTTGTATTCAAATGCAAAGTGCTCAATGGTTAGGATTGAACCGATCAATTGCTTAACCTAAATGTTTAGGGTTTAGGGTTTATGCTACTGACCTATTAGTGTTCTATAAGGTCGATGTTGTGTTTCATGTTGAGGTTGTTGGCAAATGTTGTGTGTGTATCTAAGTGCAAAGATACGTGATTCTTGCCAGACCAGATAAGAGGATTGATACCTGCATAGTGTGTGTGCAGAAGGAAGGAACTAAAGCGAATCTGCATTGGCATTGAGTGCTATTACCAGATCATTGTAATACCTGTTGATCTTTAACTACTTCAACAATTGGAAAATCCCTTAACTGGGTAGCTTTAACTAGCTTGTTGTAAATCCTTTATCAGGGTGACTCAAATCCATTGAGTTCATAAAATCCTCTAACAAGGTAACCTCTAATAGGGTTTAACCCTTAACTGGGTATTCTAGCCATCCCTTAATCAGGTGATCCCTAATAGGATTGGTTCCTAACAGAACCTGTTGTAACAGTCTTTAACTGGACTAGGCTTCTAACAGAGCGAACTTCTAAAGAGTTAAAAAATAGCTTGTGGGTATTCATCCCCACTGTGGTTTTTCCCAGTTGGGTTTCCACGTGAAAAATATGTGTGTCATGTGTGATGCCTCTTTCATGTGATGCTTTGTTATTTTTTGTCAAGTGGTGAATCATGTTATGCTAATAAATTATTGTATCTCTGATGATAGATTATCTGTTTATGCATAAGGATAAAGTGGAAATGAGGGAGTAGGTTGTATGGAAAGCTAGGTGTTGCCAGTTTATGTATTTCCCAGTAGCATTGTGTTTAACCGGTAGTAATCTGGTTCAGATTGGTGTTAGTGATTGCCAGCCAAGTTCATTGTTTGCAGTCAAACCGGTTTGGGAAAAGTTTTTGTACCTGTACTGATTCACCCCCCCCTCTCAGTATCGGTTTGGTACTCACCGTTCATCATTGAGTTATCATTTTATTGGTTGATTCATCAAGTACGTCCCCTTCTGAAGTTGATAACTGATATGCTTCTAATCTATAAGCTGATATGATAACAAAGAGTCCTAACTAGTTAAATTCAAATTTCCCCTTCTTTTCCCGATCTTGTTGATTTCTAGGATTTTCTTTTAGGACTACATCACCAATTTTGAATGCCCTTGGTATGGCCTTGTGATTGTAACTTTGGCACATTCGTTGCTGATATGCCTTGAGATGATCAAAGGCATGTTGTCGATGTTCATCTAACAGCTCTAGCTCTTGTAGCCTATTGACTTGATACTTGTCATCTGGAATGAGGCCTTTCAATGATACCCAGAGTGATGGAATCTCTACCTCAATAGGTAGGATAGATTCTAATCCATACACCAATGAGTATGGTGTAGCTCATGTAGGTGTGCAGATACTTGCTCTATAGGCCCAAAGTGTAGGATTAAGCTGGACATGCCATTCTTTACCAACATCATTCACTGTCTTCTTGAGGATTTTTAAGATAGTTTTATTTGAGGCCTCTGCTTGGCCATTCCCTTGTGGATAATAAGGTGTTGAAAAGTGATGGAAGATATGGAATCTCTCACAAAGCTCTTGTACATCCATATTCTTGAAAGGTACTCCATTATCTGTGATAATAAAATTAGGAATGCCATACTGACAGATGAGATAGTTTAAGATGAAGGACAATATCTGCTTGCGATAACTGTAGTCAATGCGATTGCCTCAATCCACTTTGTGAAGTACTCAGTGGTGGTGATGATAAACTTGCGTCCATTTGATGAGGAATGATGAATCTTTCCTACTAGATTGAGTCCCCATTGACAAAAAGGCCATGATGTAGTGAATGGTTGCAACTCCTGTGCTGGTGCATGTATGAGATTGCCATGAATTTGGAACTTAGGATATTTCCTAGAAAATTAATAGGACTCTTTCTCCATTATCGGCCAGTAATATACCATCCTTAGAAGTTTCTTGGCCAGAGTAGGACCACTTGAATGCATACCACAAATACCTTCGTGAAGCTCATGTAAGGCAGAGTCAGATTCATTACAATCGAGGCATCAAAGAAGACTACCATCAAGATCTCGATGATAAAGTGTATTAGCAGTTAAGGTATAGGAGGCGGCTTGTTGTATAAAGCTTCATTTTTGGTTACAGGATAGGTTTGGTGGGAGGGTATTTTCTTTGAGATAGGCATAGATCTTCCTATATAGGGGCGAGTCAGAGCCGTTCAGGGTACATATGACTTGGGATTCCGAATAATCATAGGTTGGGCAATACAATTGCTCCACTAGGAATTCATAATGATTATGTGTATCTAGAATTCATAGGAGCGAGGCAATGATGGTCATTACATTAGCAACTCTATTGTCTAGCCTTGGAATTTGTTCAAATGTGATATGTACAAAGTACTTCTTAAAATCATCCACCATACATTTGTAGGGCATTGACTTATCATCTTTCGTCTAATAGTCATCATTGGTCTCATTGATAACTATTTGAGAGTCCCCATAGACTTTTAACTCTTGATTTTCCACTCCATGATAGCCTTGATACCTATCACTAGAGCTTCATACTCAACAATGTTATTGGTACATGGAAACATCAACCTATAGGATCTCTAAATTGTGTGTCCTTTTGGAGTGATGAAGAGGATGTCGACACCTGATCCATGTTGTGTGTAGGATCTATCAAAGTATAGGATCCATTTCTTTGGTGCAATAGCGAGCACATCCGTATATGAGAAATCCACCTATAGTGGGTGTTTGTCTAGTAGTGGTGCTTCTGCCAGTTGATCTACAATTGCTTGTCCTTTGATAGCCCTCCATTTTGTATACTGAATGTTGAACTCACTTAGGATCATGACCCATTTAGCTAACCTTCCTGTGAGAGTGGCTTTTCTAACTAGATACTTTAGAGGGTCGATCCTTGCTACTAGCTTGATTGTGTGGGCTAGCATGTAGTGTCAAAACTTTTGAGAAGCAAACACCATAGCCAAACAAGCCTTTTCAATGAAATTGTAATTGAGTTCATAGCGATTAAGGGTCTTGCTAATGTAAAAAATGGCTCTTTCCTTTCCTAGTAGATCTTCTTGTGCTAGTAATGCCCCCAATGACACTTCGATTGCTGATATGTAGAGAATAAGTGGCTTTCCTACTATTGGTGGTACCAAAATAGGTGGATTCATGAGATATTGCTTTAATTGATGGAATGATTCTGTACACTTGTCCTCCCATCTGAAAGGTACATTTTTATGAAGTAGATGGTTGAATGGAAGACACTTGTCTTCCAATCAAGAAATGAATCTTCTTATGGATTGTAACCTTCCTTGAAGAGAACGTAGATGACTAATGTTCTTGGGAGGTGGAATTTCCATGATATCCTAAACCTTTACTAGATCCACCTTGATGCCTTTTTCTAATACAAAGTAGCCCAATATTTTCTGGATGTGACCCTGAAAACATAATTTTTAGGGTTCAATCTGACAGTGAATTTCTCTAGTCATTGAAAGATTTTATCAAGAATGTTTAGGTGTTATGCTCTTGTGAATGATTTGGCTAGTCAGTCATCTACATAATCCTCCATGAAAGTATGCATTATGTCATGGAAGATTTTTGTCATTTCTCTCTGATAGGTTGCACCAACATTTTTCAAGCCAAAAGGCATGACGTTCCAGCAGTATGTACCCATTATGTTGGTATTTTGAGTTTGTTGGCATTTTGCATAGAGATTGCATTAATGATATGTTTTCATTGATGTCAATTGAACTGGTAATGGTATTCATGCTATTGTTGATATTGTTATTTTTGATATTGGCTAGTAATTGGTAAGAAGAGCTTTGTGGAAGACGTTGTAAACCGGTATGTAAAGTTTGTGAGTTGAACCGGTTAACCGGTGTAAAGGGTTAAACCTTTCTATGTAATGTAACCGGTAAAACCTATCAGCTGTTAAACCCTAACCGATCAAGTTTGATGGTTTATTATCTGATAAGTGGTAATGATGGAGACACGTGTGATCATTGAATGAGGATATGTTCAAATTGTTTTGGTGTGTTTGTTTTTTGTCTAGGGAAGGAGCAAAGTGGATTGCATCTAATGCACAATGCGTGATGAGTTACAAAGTCCAATGGAGTGGTGATCATGGAGCGGTTGGAATTTTCTTGAAGAATGTGAAGAGATTGTCCTAATTTCTAACGGTCAAGCTTGTATCGACTTGTTTGTAATCTCGATGATGAGAATTAGGTTTTTGTTGTGTTACCGACCTAATTGATTTGTATTTAAGGTCGATGAGTTTGTTTGTAAACATTGTTGGGAAGATTGGCAGAAAGCTATTGAGTGTGTAGTTGCCTAACTAGTGGATGGATTTGTACTTTGAGTGAAGATAGATTGAAGCTTAGAAGGATCTGATCAAGAAAATGTAGTGCTAGTTAGACAGATCAATAAAACTTGTTGTTTTCTAACAATTAGAACAAAAGTGAAATCCCTTAACCGGGTAAGCTCTAACAAGCTTGGTTACTCATTAAATCCTCTAACAAGGTGGTCCATTAGCTTGGATTCTTAAATCCTCCAGCGAGGTTACTCCTAACAGGGTGTTGTTCTTTTCATCAAGGCATATTTGTAAATCCCTTAATCGGGTGACTCCTAACCGGAATTAGTTCTTAACATGACTTATTGTAAAGCTTTAACAGGCTTGGCTCCTAACAGGGCGGATTTCAGAAGAGTTCAGATAGCTATCCTTGTGAGTCTCATCTCACTGTGGTTTTTACCTATTTGGGTTTTCCACGTATTGTAGCATCATAAATTGTACGCACTTGCTAGGGTGGTACAATTTCACACCTAGTTTAGCACCCGCCTTGACGCATTTTGCATCTTGCATTGCATTTCCCCTTTAGCACTTAATTAATTAAATTAATTAGGTCTAAGGTTCTATTTTATCATCTCCCATATCATAAAGTTGGGCCCTTTCATTAAAGTGTGCCCCTTTCAATTTATTCCTCCAATACATCATTTAATCAAAAACCCTAATTAGGTCCTATTTTGAACTTGGGGGCTTGATTTCGGGGGTCAAAACATCTCGAAATCACCTATAACTTCGAGATTCTCTCTAAAATCATCATATCCGACGGCCCTGAAAATTTGGTGAAAAGTTGTCGGGACCATGGCGCCCGGAGTGCACATGGTCCCGGACATTTTTCCCGAAATTTTAGGAGTGCGATCCAATCATAAAATAAAGCTTAACCCCAATAAATTGGCGGGAGATTCAATCTGTAGGCCGGCCAAAAGTTGAAATTAAGACCTAGGGTTTCATATATAAGAGCTCTCTTTCTTCATTTGAAAGGATCCGATGTTGGTTTCAAGGGACCTTCTATGCAGCGAAAGAGCAGATCTTTGAAGACTTCAACAACATTCAACATCCATCCATCAAGAATTCATCAATTTCATTCATTCATTTAGGTCTTTGAAGACATTGAAGAGCAATAGGGGATTACCGACTGAAGATTGGCTTGTACCCCTCCCTTGGGGTTGGGTATGATTTCATGTTGTTTTCATGTCTTTGCATAAGCCTCATTATATCATTTGTATCCATGCTTTAGATCACTTTGCATCTTGATTTGGAGCATTTACATTATCATTTACAAGCAATTAGGGTTTACTTTCTAGGTTGCTCTAGTTTGCTTACTTGCATTTTAGGATCTTGCACACACACAAGGTCTGCACACACACTACTTTTACAATACAACTTGGCTATTCGTGGAGGTGGAAATCACCAAAGCGGGGGTTTGACTAAGACGAAACCCTATATAGCCGCCCACCATACCCTTTTCAGATATAAGTGCAGGTTTCGGGACTCGGACGACGCCGCAGGTTGCAGATCCGGGAGAAGCAGACTGAGACCAAACTTCACACCAAGTTTCAGAGCAGAAGATCAGGACAGGGGCGTGGGGCGCCCTGGTCCTCCTGACAGACAGCAGTTTTCAGCATTTTTGACAGCTTTCCAGGTTGCAAAACAGCAGTTTCCGGAGCAATTTCAGGGGCAGAATCAGGACAGTGGCACCCGCGCCCCCGTCCCAAACATTTTCATTCATATTTTAACACCGGGTATGCATTTACATTCTTATCTTGTCCTTGTGTTTACAACTTTCCATTGTTTAAGTTCAATTCTGCAATCTTGTTATTAGTTCATACTTGCACTTTGGGGTTAGGGATTGAACTTGCATCATTTTATCTTTCAATTGCAACAAAGGAATAGAAATCCTAATAGGTAGCCCGTGGCTCTCTCTTCCACAAAAAGAAGTAGCCAATTGTGTGATACCTCTAGGCTCTTTCGTATTCCACAAGTGTGTGGTTGAAAGTGAGATTAGGGCATGTTTTCTTAGTGTCACTTTTTCTCCTACACACGTATAAACATTTGTATCAAGTGGTGAATGCTTTTGTGGTTGTGATCTTATTTGTTGTTTTGGTTAACTTCTAATAAGGCATGTTAAGTAGAAGCATTGAGAGATGAATATGTTGAGTTATGATTAAGCATTGTCAATGTTTACAAGATTGAAGATTGTTTACTGTTACAGTTGTCATAATAGTTAAACTTGTTAATGTCAAGTATTTTTATGAATATTGATCTTGACTGAGATATGTTTACTTTGTTTGACTGAGTTTGAGTTTGGGAACTTTGTATTAGTTTTTCAATATACTAACTCACCCCCACTCTTAGTATTCTACCAGATACTTATTCTTTCATCATACCATCAATTGGTATCAGAGCATCTCAGGTCCTCTTAATATAAAAGCCTAACAACTTGAGGAAAAGATATTGTAGATTATGATGAAGAAATAAGGTCTGAAGTTCAACGAAGATAACTATAGAATATGGAGGGACAAAATGAAGATTTACATTAAGAGTCTTGGTAGTCAGTATTGGGATCATATAGGAACTAAGTATATTACATCTACTGGAATCCTGACTGATGATCAGAAGAAATAACAACAAGAAGATCACCAAGCATTAGAGGATATTATCAATTCACTGTCTGATGTTGAATATGTAGATGTTCATGGTCTTGAAACTGCAAATGAAGTATGGAAAAAACTTGAAGATATTTATAGCGGTGATGAACATGTTAAGATTGCCAAAGAGGAGAGTTTAAGAGGAAAATTTGATGACATGAGAATGTTTGACGGTGAGAATATCTAGCAGTATGGTCAAAGGAATAAAGAGATATTTAGTGAGATAAAGAGTGCAGGAGGGAAAGTGGAAGATGCCACAGTAATCAGTAAGGTACTGAGAACCCTAATACCGGTCTATGCTATCTGAGTTACAGCTATATAGGAGCTGAAATCCATTGACAAGACAAAGGTAACTCTTGACTCTATTATTGGCAAACCTACTGCTTTTCAACTAAATGGATATGATGGTAGTGTACAGAAATCAGAATCTGCATTCAGAGCTTCTATCTCTAACCCATCTGTGAGAAGAAGTAGAGATACCGGCCATAGCTATGAATCTAGATCTAGCAGAGATGTTGAAGATGAAGACAACTTAGTGGAACTTGAAGCATTGTTGACAAAACGATTGCCTAGAGGCACTGGTAAATATAGAGGTAAGCTACCTTTAAATTTTTTTGAATGCAACAAGATTGGTCATATAGCAACAAATTACCCTAATGGTGAAAATGAATACAAGAGAGATAAATTTAAGAAGTACAAGGGTAAAGGCAAGAGAGATTGTCTTGTAGCTATTGACAGTGGTATTACTGATGAAGAATTTGATGATGATGTTAGTGAAGATATTGTGTTTGTAGCTATTAAGGAAGAAATATCAGATCAGAAGGCACTAGTATCCAGAATGGATAACTCTAATGATTGGATCATTGATAGTGGTTGTTCACATCACATGAACGATGATCAGAGCAAATTTCTTTCCCTGAAGGTAAGGGAGTTATTTCTCTTAATGGGAAGAAAAGTGATGATGATGTCTATTGGGTTGAAGGCCTAAAGAACAATCTTTTAAGTGTGGCACAACTTAATGACAGAGGATACCCACTGAAGTAGAAATGGAATGTGCAAAATCTTTAACAACAAAGGTGAATTGATTGCAATCGAGAAACAAACCAGAGGTAATCTATTTCATCTCAATCCTAAAGTTAGCAACTGTTTGATTACAAAAATAGATGATAGCTGGCTTTTGCATAGGAGATTTTGTCATATAAATTTTGACAATATTGTTAAAGTAAGCAAGTCTAAGATAGTAAGAGGTCTGCCTCAACTAGACAAACCAGTTAATGCTCTTTGTAAAGAAAGCTAGCTAGGAAAGATGACTTCTTCAACTTTAAAGAGCAAGTCCTTCTCAACAGAGCACTTGTTAGATTTGGTTCATACAAATTTATGTGGACCAATAAGAACAAGAAGCATTCAAGCTGACATATACTTCATGATCTTCACTGATGATTGTTCAAGGATGATGTGGGTCACATTCTTGAAGGATAAGAATGAAGCTTTTGGTAAATTCAAGGCATTCAGAGCCTTATCTGAGAAAGAGAGTGGCAAAAAGATAAAATGTCTAAGAACATATCAAGGCAGTGAATTCACTTCTATGGAGTTCACTAAGTATTGTGATGATAATGGTATCGAGTGGCAACTTTCTGCACCAAGGACACCACAACAAGATGGTATAACAGAGAGAAACAACTGGTCAGTGTTTGAAGCTACTAAGACTATGTTGATACAAGAAGGTGTAGCAAAAACATTTTGGAAAGATGTTGTAAGTACAATTGTCTACACAATGAACCAAGTTCTGGTGAAAAGAGGTAAGGACAAGACCCCATATGAGTATTGGTATGGGAGATCACCTGATGTTAGCTATTTTAAGATATTTGGAAGCAAATGTTTTAATAAAAGAGGTGACTACATAAACAAGTTTGAAGCTAAGAGTGATGAAGGAATATTTTTTGGCTATTCCACCAAGAGTAAGGCCTATAAATGCTTCAACAACCGGACATAGAGAATTGTTGAGAGTGCTGATGTAGATGAATGTCTTGAAGTTATAGAAGGAACCAGTTCAAATAAAAAGGATGAAGATCCTTGCATTTTTCTTTTGGAACCAAAAACTGTTAAATCAGAAACTGGTAAAGCAAATCCTGATGTACTTGTTCAACTGAAACAAATAAATTCAGAGGAAGATGATAATGAAGAAGCTAAACCTGAAGAGAATGATTATGTTATTCCTAGGTATGTGAGACTGAATCACAATCCTGAATAGATAATTGGGGATAAGGATGCCAGTGTAATAACTAGAAGGAGAATAAGAGATAACTCTTGCATGATCTCCACCTTTGAACCTAGAAGTGCTAAGGAGGCATTTTGTGATGATCATTGGGTGAAAGTTATGGAGGAGGAGTTGGATCAAATTGAGAAGAACAACACTTGGACCTTGGTAACCCAATCGGTAAACAAGAATGTTATAGGTACTAAATGCTGTTCATAAACAAATTAAATGAAGATGGTGTTGTAGTTCACAATAAGGCAAGATTAGTATGCAAAGGTTATGCACAAGAAGAAGGAGAAGATTATGGAGAAAATTTTGCACCAGTAGCAAGACTGGAAGGTGTCAGAACATTACTTGCATTTGCAGCTCATAAGAAGTTCAATGTATACCAGATGGATGCTAAGTCTACATTCTTGAATGGGATATTGGAAGAAGAGGTTTATATAGAGCAACCTGATGGTTATGCATTGACAGATAAGGAAGACATAGTATGAAAATTGCATAAATATTTATATGAATTAAAGCAAGCACCCAGAGCATGGTATGAACGACTTCATACTCATCTGATGAAGATAGGATTTGCTAGAACTAGTGACGACAACAACATTTATCTCAAGTCTAAAGGAGATGAAATACTGGTAAGTGAAGTATTTGTAGATGATATTATATTTGGAGGTAATGATGACATGAGTAATTGTTTTGCAGATGAAATGAAGAATGAATTTAAGATGTCATTAGTAGGGGAAATAAAAAATTTCATAGGCTTACAGATACAACAAATGAAGAATGGTATTTTCATTACTCAATCCAAGTATGTGAAAGAGGTTTTGAAGACTTTCGGTATGAGTGACTGTAAACCAGTTGGAACCCCAATGGTTACAGGTTGTAAATTGTCCAAGGAAGATGCATCTAAGTCTGTAGATGAAAAGGAATATAGGTCAATGATTGGTAAATTACACTATGTTGTTCATAGTCGACCGGATATTGCCCATGTAGTTGTATTGTTGCTAGATTTTAGAAGAATCCAAAGGAGGCACATCTGATGGCAACCAAGAGAATTTTAAGATATCTAAAAGGCACTGTTGACTATGGGTTATGGTATCCATATGGTGGAAATTTTGATTTGAAGGCATACACAGATGCTAATTGGGTAGGAAATATTGATGACAGGAAGAGTACTATTGGTGGAGCATTCTTTCTAGGAGGAAGGCTAGTTTCATGGAGTAGTAAAAAGCAGAGTTGCACTTCACAATCTAATGCTGAAGCTGAGTATGTAGTAGCTTATATGAATTGCACACAAGCTATGTGGATGAGGCACATTCTGGAAGGTTTGAAGATGGAAATCTCAAAGCCAATAAAGATTTTGTGTGATAATACAAGTGCAATAAACATTTCTAAAAATCCTATTTTGCATGCAAGGACTAAGCAAATTGAATTGAAATATCACTTCTTGAGGGAAAAAGTTCAAAGTAAAGATGTTATCTTGGAGCATGTTCTACCAAGGAGCAGCTTGTAGATATCTTTACCAAACCTCTTCCTAAGACCGCTTTCGAGTATCTTAGAAGTCAATTGGGGGTTGTCCCTCTTCACGAAGTTAGTTGAGCATGATGTTGATTGCATCAGTCCCTGAACCACTTGCAGAATTTTATATGGATTGATAAAGAAGTGGATGTATTCCACAGGGGGAGCATCAAGTTGCAGAGCGATGTTGATGCACAATGAGAGCAGAATTACATGTTTTACTTTCACTTTGGCATTGTTTTCAAAGGGGGAGAAGAATTATGTGATTGAGGAGAAAAACTATGTGTCTGATTAGGTGAACTGATGGCAGGCTGAAGACAGACAGAGCAAGGAGAATACTTGGTAATGTAAATCAAGATTCCTATTCATTAATCTCCGCAACAATCAAAGGCGTTGATATTTGTATTGCCATTAATGCCAAAGGGGGAGATTGTTGGCATTTTGAGTTTGTTGGCATTTTACATTGAGATTACATTAATGGTATGTTGTCATTGATGTCAATTGAACCGGTAATGGTATTCATGCTATTGTTGATATTGTTGTTTTTGATATTGGCTAGTAATCGGTAAGAAGAGCTTTGTGGAAAACGTTGTAAACCGGTATGCAAAGTTTGTGAGTTGAACCGATGAACCGGTATAAATGGTTAAACCTTTCTATGTAATGTAACCCGTAAACCCTATTAGCTGTTAAACCCTAACCGATCAAGTTTGATGGTTTATTATCTGATAATCGGTAATGATGGAGACACATGTGATCATTGTACGAGGATATGTTTAAATTGTTTTGGCGCGTTTGTTTTTTTGTCTAGGGAAGGAGCAAAGTGGATTGCATCTAATGCACAACGCGTGATGAGTTACAAAGTTCAATGAAGTGGTGATCATGGAGCGGTTGGAATTTTCTTGAAGAATGTGAAGAGATTATCCTGATTTCTAACGGTCAAGATTGCATCAACTTGTTTGTAATCTCAATGATGAGAATTAGGTTTTTGTTGTGTTACTGACCTAATTGATTTGTATTTAAGGTCGATGAAGTTGTTTATAAAAGTTGTTGGCAAGATTGGAAAAAAACTATTGAGTGTGTAGTTGCCTAATCGGTGGACGGATTTGTACTTTGAGTGAAGACAAATTGAAGCTTAGAAGGATCTGACCAAGAAAATGTAGTGCTACTTAGACAGATCAAGAAAACTTGTTGTTTTCTAACAATTACAACAGAAGTGAAATCCCTTAAACGGGTAAGCTCTAACAAGCTTGGTTACTCATTAAATCCTCTAACAAGGTGGTCCATTAGCTTGGATTCTTAAATCCTCCAGCAAGGTTACTCCTAACAGGGTATTGTGCTTTTCATCAAGGCATATTTGTAAATCCCTTAACCGGGTGATTCCTAACTGGAATTAGTTCTTAACATGACTTATTGTAAAGCTTTAACGGGCTTGGTTCCTAACAGGGAAAACTTCAGAAGAGTTCAGATAACTATCCTTGTGAGTCTCATCTCACCGTGGTTTTTACCTATTTGGGTTTTCCACGTATAAAAATTTGTGTCAAGTGGTGAATTCTTTTGTGGTTGTGATCTTATTTGTTGATTTGGTTAACTTCTAATAAGGCATGTTAAGTAGAAGCATTGAGAGATGAATATGTTGAGTTATGATTAAGCATTGTTGATGTTTACAAGATTGAAGATTGTTTACTGTTAACGTTGTCATAACAGTTAAACTAGTTGATGTCAAGTATTCTTATGAATATTGATCTTGACTAAGATATGTTTACTTTGTTTGATTGAGTTTGAGTTTGGGAACTTTGTATCAGTTTTTCAATATACTGATTCACCCCCCCTCTCAGTATTCTATCGGATACTTATTCTTTCATCATACCATCACCTTGGACATGTGAATTCGATTTTAACTTGATCCTTTGGAGCTATCTTGATTTGGTTGTATCCTGAAAAACCATCTATGATTAAAATCATCATGTGCCCTGTCGCAAGATCCACAATTGTATCTGTAGTCACATAAATCTGTCCACTTAATTAAATGAATATTTAGTATTTATTTGATTATTTAACCGTCAATCAATAATTAATTAAATTAATATTTAATTAATTCATCTTAACCCTCTTCTCCTATTAATTAAATAAATTATTCAATTTATTTGATTTAATTCACTTAACCAAATTCATACCATTAATTAAATAAATAAATCATATTTATTTAATTAAATCTTCTCTCACATTTAAATAAATTAATATTTATTTAAATTCCCCCAAAATCCCACCAACTATTTTAAATAAATAATTTATTTAAATCACCTTTACCCTCCACCCACTTGCATTTTCCTACAAATGCAAGTTGCACAACTATTTTAAATAAATTATTTATTTAAAATCCTATTTATTCTCACCCACTTGAAACCTTTAATGGTTTCCCTTAAAGTCTTCAAACTTAATGGCTTCCTTCTAGAGTCTTCTCAAACCTTTAATGGTTTCCCTTAAAGTCTTCAAACTTAATGGCTTCCCTTGAAGTCTTCTTAAGACTTTAATGGTTTCCCTTAAAGTCTTCAAATTTAATGGCTTCCTTCTAGAGTCTTCTCAAACCTTTAATGGTTTCCCTTAAAGTCTTCAAGCATTTAATGCTTTATCTTCCTTTTTCTCATTTAAATAAATTAATATTTATTTGAATATTTACCCAAATGCAAATTACACCATTTAATTGAAATAAATGATTTTATTTTAATTGAAAATACCAAAATTCCTCCCACTTGGATTTTCCTACAAAATCCACTTGCATGCCTAAACCCCTTCTAGATTCTTCTAAACCCTTCCTAATTAACCTAACTCATCCCCTAAATATTGTCACATTCCTAAGCAAATTGGAGTCACTTCTCAAAGACTCCAAAGTCTTTGAAAAGCAATTAATGCTTTGTGTGTTCAACAAATTAACCTCTAAAGTCTTCCAAACCACTTATGGCTCTTACATGACCATTAATGGTTAATTTCACTTGTACCCATGGTTAAGGACTTTGACCCCTAACTTAACCCTCATGTAACCCATGTGTCTCTTCAAAGCATTTATTTATTTGACTAGGGTAACCATCATGTCCCCTCAAGCATTTAATGCTCCTTATCTCTCCTCTCAAGCCTCCTCATGGTGACACTTGTCAACATGGGATTGGGTTGAAAGTCTCACATGGATTGAATATCTTTCAATCCTAACCCTTGTTAAGATTACTCAATCTTAACCCTTCATTTCCCCATTTCTTCTATAAATAGAACCCTTCTCCTCAAGCAAAAAAAGAAGCATTAGAGTATTGTTGTTATACTGGTATTAGCATAGAGCTTTTTCATAGCATCACTATCTACACTTGCATAACATTTGTTTATCATATTCAACCATCTTGAATCTCCATATGACATCCATGGCTAGTGCTAAAAGCTAAGAGCTACACTCATTTGGGACTTGGAGAGGGGAGAAACAAGGGAGAAGCATCGAAAGATATCATGGAAGCATCTTAGGGAGGCTCTTCTCCTTTCCTTTATTTTGTTAAACTTCTTTCATGCTTTTTGAAATCTCTTTTGATATGTTTGGAATGGTTTTTAGTTCTTTGTTTTGTTTTTATGGTTGAAACTAACTTATTAACATTGAACTTTGTTGTTGCCTTGTCCCCATTTCCATGACATCATTTGGTGAACCCGACGTGAATCAAAGAGCAATCATTTTGAAGACTACTAACTTTTGAATGTTTTAATTGACACACAGGTCATTCTCTTGCGTTTTTGTTCTCAATTTAGCACCTTCGCAAATTGATACTTTAGCGCTATTGTCTATAATGTTGCTCTTTCATGTTAAATAGCACTTCTATTTTCACACAGAGTAGAGCTATTGTAACAAAGAGTTGTAAGAAAATTCCTTGTAACCAAAAACCAAAAATTTTAGGCTTGTAGAAGCCCACCAAAACATGCGGATTTTTCTAACTAATTATCTTTTGTGCAGGTTTTAACTAACCCCTACAATAGGATTTTTTAGCAATTTTATCTTAGGAAATAAATTTGTTCATATTTCTAACTTCGTCTTTCAAGTTAGGATAAAATAAATTCATTTTCCTTTTGGGTTAAAATCAACTACACATTCATTTGGAGTTTTAAAAAGAACCACATCTTTCATTTAGAGCTCTAAAAAGAATCACACTTGTTCAAAGTTAAAAAGAATCACAAAAACAAACATGCAAATTTATTTTTTTGCAAAGTTAGAAACAAATTCTTTTGGTGCTTAAAATCAACAAGGCAAATTTTATTTCTTGTATCAAGCTAAAAACTCACAATCCACACTTCCATTTTTGGTGCAAATAAAATTCACAATCAACTTGTCTCATTTTTAAAGCAATTTTACTTCATGCAAACGTGTTTTTCATTAAGTTGACCAGTATTTTCAAATTCTAGTTTACTCAAACAATTGCCTTTGAAAATTAAAAAGAACACCATGATTGTTGGAGCAACATCTCCAAATAAATAGAAAATCATTGCGATGACAAGTTAAAAGGAACAAGTGAATTTTGTGTTTGGCACACTTGTGCAAAAGAGTTGGTCGAGTGGTCCTACTTCTAACACACACTATCCTCTCCCTTGGCTCTCGTGGTCCTAGGTGCAAGAGAAAAGTGTTAGTAACACTCAAATTTTATCTTTTTAAGAGAGGCCTGCCAAGGGATCGATACTCTTGGGAACGACCTCGAGCGGTAAATCCTTCGAGCCGCTATAGAAATCAGGTGTGAGTGAAAGCTGTAGCCTTGGGTATAGCTGTTCCTACAGTGTAACTGGCCAAAAGGACAAATGGGCCCCACCACTAATTACAAGGCTCTTAAGTGAGTCACTGCAGAATGAACTTATGTCCAAAAACATCGAACATGACTAAACACCTTTAATTAGTAGCCCACCCATTCTATTGATTGAGGATATTTTCGATATAATTTAGTGCAAGAGCATAGATGGTTTTGCTCCCAAGATACTCACCATACATATTTCCTTGAGTAGAAACATAGCTTTTTGAAAAGTCACTTGTGGCTTGATAAAAGTGGTGACTCCCCCATCATAGGGATCATCTATTTGTTATGCTCGTGCAAGACTTAGTATATCACATCCTTACCTACCAAGGTGGGATTCATAAGGTATGTAGTACCAAAGTCGAAGAAATATCAAGATGTGGGCTAAATTTATCACAACTGGCCATTTGACGTTAGGGATAAAAAGTGTTTGAAGTGTGTTCGTTTTAGTCAAAGACAAAGTGCAAATTGAGCCAACTTTAGGCTTTGGAAATACACCTTAAAATACATCTAAAGGAAGGGTCATATAAAAGTCCAAGGATTGGGTTAATCTAGACCCATACTCATTTGTGCCTTTGAGGCAACATTCTTGTGTTTGTGTGCTTGCTTTGTTTTCTTGTCAAAGAAACATCCAAAGAAAATCACTTCCAAAAACAAAGTATTCATCCAACCAAACACATCAAAAACAAAGTGCAAACAACAAAAGTATCAAAACTTTATGACCATTCTTCACATCTTACGAAAGAAGAAGCTTCATCAGAATATCAACTTGAAAAGAAGACCATTAAGCTCAAAGGCTTTGATCAAAAGGAGGAAATTCTTCTATATAAATAGACAAATCTTTGTCTCACATAGAGTCTTTCTGCATCACATGAGTCTCTACCTTCAAGGCAAAACAAATGAATTTGATTCAGAATCATTGAACCACAGAGATTTTATGCAATATAGAGCTCTGAGTTATCACAAAAACCAAGGAGGTAAGATTAATCCCAACTTTTCCCCAAATGTCTGTATCACATACAACACAGCTCGAGAAATACCACCAACACTCGAAAGGGAAGAGGTAGAGTTTGTCCCATTTGTAACACAAAGTTTTTATTGAAGTTGAAAACATTTTTCATCCATTTTATCCATCATCACTTCATCATCAATCCATTCCAACTCTCAAAACATTAAGAGGTTCTTGTCCCAAGATCCCTTTTTAGATATTGCTTGAATCAAACACATCACATCACTTTTTAGATTGTTTCTACATCTAGGATAAGCTCATCCTAAGAGACACATCTACGCAGGTTAAAACTAGTTCATGAGTGAATCCTCTCATTACTAGGTAGTTCAATCTATAACACATCTCAGATTTCTCTACACCTTATCACATCAAATCTTATCAAACAAGCAAGCAATTCAAAGAAGGAATTTCGGTTACATCTACCTTAAAAGTGCTAGAGATCTACATGCAACACAATTCACCAACCATCAATATTTCATTTCATCAACAAATCATCATCATTTTCGCACAACTTCAATAAAAGCTTGTAAACAAAATGGCCCAAACCCGATCACAATCAAGGCAACGAGAAATAGAAATGGAAGAAGAAGAAGAGGAAAATCTCAATGAATTTCAAGAAGCACTTGGAGGAAATACAAATGACAAAAACCCAAGTACTCCTACTCCTGCAACAATAGAAAGGGCCCATCATAACCCTCTCTTTAACAGACTTTTTGACGAAATACTCAGGAGCAATGCAGATGCTCACTTCTTAAAGCTCGCTCAAGAAGGAGCAAAACTCCCCTCTGACTTTGATCTTGCCCAATTAAGACAGGCATCAGAAAGACAAATTTGCCATGAAGAGGAAAGAGGTAGAGATCCCATCAGATATAACATTCCTCAAGGTAACCCACCACCTCCTCCTCCAAATGAAATGGAGATGTTGCAGCAACAAGTCGAGAATCTCACCCAACAACTTCATAGTGGTGTCAAAACTAACCAATTCTCACTCAATGACATCTATCCCTATCCTTTTGATAGGAATCTTTATATGCCACCCTTTCCACGAGGATTCGAAACACCCAAATTCAAAAAATATAGAGGAAAGGGAGATCCTCGCGAACATGTCAGAGAATTTCATTCTGCTTGTCTCGAAGTGGCATATGAAGACACATACCTAATGCGCCTTTTTCCCCAAAGCTTGGGAGGAACAACCACATCATGGTTTTCCCGACTACCAGGTGGCATTAGAACATTTGAGGAACTCATCCAGAAGTTCCTAGCTCATTACTCTCATAACATTGAACGTGACATCACCATGGCTGATCTGTGCAACACTAAACAAAAACCAGGTGAACTATTCTCAGTATTCTTGCAACGATGGCATCAAATGTCTAGCAGACGTTCTCTTTAGTTACCTGAATGAGAACTAGTGGAAATATTCATTTCCAACTTAAACGAAGAAATGGAATTTCACCTGGATGTCAAAGACACAGACTCTTTTAATGATATGATCACCAAGGGTTTGAAGTGTGAAAGGGCACTCATCAAGAAAGGACTCATCAAAATCTATAATGAACCAAAGGATGGTCCTCGCCCACGCTTCAATAGTGATAAACCAAGCTTCTGGAAGAAAAACAAGAATATCGTCAACGATGGGGTTGTGGATGCCAGGACTATACAAAGTGCACAACCTGTGGTTTGGTTTGTAGGACAGAATCCTCCACCTCAGAATAACACAAATGTTCCTTCTAATCAAGGTCGCATCACATCTCACGATGAACCAAGACCTCGTTAGCAAAAATAGAAACGCACATACACTCCCTTAGGGGAACCCATTGAAACAGTATTGCGACAACTCATTTCTCAAAATTTGGTCACTCTACCAAAAACATCAAACTATGAGCCTTAGGTCAAACCGACATGGTGGAGGGATACTGAACACTATGATTTCCACCAAGGAAGAGGACATAAAACAAGTAATTGTCACCGATTAAAAGATCTTATTCAGGATCTTATTGACCGAGGAAAAATTGAAATTGAAGGACATGACCCAAAAATAACAAATAATGATCATCTGATGTTCAAAAATCCACTTCCATCACAAGATCAAAGGGGTCCTTCCACTTCTAGGCGAGGTACTGATACCACAGATTATACACAGGCTGCGTATAATTACACTGTAAATCATCTGTATGATGCCAGTGAACAAGTTGCAACTATAACCTTCAAAAATCCCATCTCAAATTGCAATGTTGTTACACGATGTTGCAAGGTTACCATAAAGGCAGCTCCATAAGGCACCACCTCCATACCAAAGCAGTACAATCTTGTGGAACAATTAGACAAAACGCCTGCACTTATATCCATTTTAGAACTATTGCGCCTATCGCCATCCCATAAAACTATCTTGGATCAAGCACTCCAAGAGGCATCAGTCCCTGCAAACCTAAATACAGACCAATTTCAAGCCATGGTTGGAAGTCTAAAGTCATCACCTTGTCTCACTTTTTCTGAAAGTGACAACTCTTCTTTCCAACAACCTCATAACACTTCACTACACATTGAAGGCTTTATCAACCAATATAGGATCAAGCGAGTCTTGATCGATAATGGAGCAGACCTGAATATTTGTACACTACAGTTGGTCACAGCATTGGGATATGTGGTAGAATCAGTGGATCCTCGTAAGAAGATCACAATCAAAGCCTATGACGATGCGGGGCGTTCATCCAAAGGAGTTGTGGTACTACCAATCCGAGTGGGCCCTATGGTAAAGCACATCATTTGTTAGGTTATGGACCTTCCTCTGCCATACAATCTATTGTTAGGGAGACCTTGGATACATGCCATGCAAGCCATTCCATCTACCTACCATCAATGTATCAAATTCCCACATAACGGTGTAGAGATCACAATCCTGGGTGATGCAAATCCCTTTGCGTATTGCCATAATATCAGCCATCAACCAGAGATTACCATTCCTAATAATAGAGAAGCCATTTCCTCCACATCATATATAAATCCCGCCTCTCTTGCCAGTTTGAACACCACTATACCAAAGCAAGAAAAGCTTAAGATGAAAGTAGCAGAGGAAGGTCCTGGGGAATACAACTTGAGTGAACTCTTTTGTGTGGGACAAATGCCCACTTCTCCTCGAACACATGGTAAACCACAACAGTTACTCCAACAACCACTAATCATGCCCACATGTGCTTTGATGCCTTTCATCCTTGGAAAGAGTCAAGAAGAAGAAACCCAAGATGAGGACTTAGCGAAATGGATCTATAAAGATCCCATCACCATTGATCTACCACAAGTTAAACTTCCTATGGCTCAGTATGGCAAAGGTCTCCTCATTATGCAAAGAATGGGGTATGATGGTCAGAGTGCTTTGGGATGTTGCAAACAAGGATGACATGAACCTCTACTGCCAGAATTAAAGCCCAAAGGTAATACAGGCCTAGGCTTTGAAAAAGAGATATTTCCTAAACTCAAATTCAAAGGAAAACCCAACAAACCATTATGTCAGCCTACTGCAAAAAGGACACCTTTCATTATCAAAGCAGCCTCGAGCACCATCACAACTGCCCCACCGAGGCTCAAAACCCTAACACAACCATCACCAATACCATTCATCCCACCAAGCGAACCAGTAGTCTCATCAGTGACACCATTAGCAACAACAACTGTATCAGAACCCACAACAACATCTATGGCACCAGCAGTTCCAGCAGAAGCCACTGAGTCAACACTGCCGATACTCCCTGTACCATATTCTTTTATCCCCATCGACCTTCCTACAACACCAATCACTACAAAGGTACATCAACCAATCACACCTGCAGTATTTAACTCAAAAGACATCCCAGTATGGTATAGTAATCGGATGTTGGAAAGTGACTCAGAGACTGACTCACATGAGTGGGAATTTGATTTTGTACAACTTAACACTTCAGATGAGGAAGATGCACCACTACCTCCGCCATGCAAAGACATCCCTGTTTATGGAGAAGCACAGATAAAGACCACTTGGGTTCCTGAACTGGAAACATCTTCCACAGACCCTACGTCTCATCCTATGCCTGATTCTGACAGGGAGAGTACCATTAACGACCTTCACCATAACATCTTAACCCTCACCGATACATCTAACACACTTAACCTAATCGATGAAGTAATGCCCATTATCCACCCTGAACTCATAGAATGGAACCAACCAAATCCCCCATGTCTTGACTTCTTCCAAAATGATGAGGCCATCATTGACTTTTTGGAATTAAGGGATAACCTACCAAGCGGGGATCACAAAGCTGGATTCGCCATTGAACTTAGTAGTGCAGCATACTTCGGGGCGGATGCCAAACCTTTCAGCTGCAAAAATATAACAATAAAACATAGATCTTCCAGTGAAAACCACACCGTGGCACTGTTTGATTCAACAAAAGTAAAAAGAAAGAGCGTATCCAATGGTGAAAACCTCTCTGAGGTGCCTGAGGATGAAGGGTTTGACATCCTCCCCGCTAGTACAAAACAGGAACGATCAATGATTCTCATTGAGGAAACCAAAGAATACAATGTGGGGACTCCTAAAAATCCTCATCTCATACATCTGGCATCTCTTCTCACTCCAGAGGAACAACCTAAATTTATAGAGTTCTTCCAGAAGCGTCAGATCAACTTTGCATGGTCATATGCAGACATGCCTGGGCTTGATTCTGATTTAGTCATGCATCACCTCACTATAGCAGAAGTAGCCAAACCTGTCAAGCAGAAGCTTCGCAAGATGCATCCTCAGATTGCAGTGCTAATCAAAACAGAACTCAAGAAACTCCTAGATGTTGGTTTCATTAGACCAATTGATTATGCAGATTGGATCTCCAACATTGTGCCTGTCGGCAAACCAAAAGGGGCATCTGCATTTGTACTGACTTCAGAGATCTGAATAAGGCATGTCCTAAGGATGACTTCCCCCTACCAAATATCGACATCATAGTAGACCTGACAGCAGGACATGCCATGCTTTCACTCATGGATGGCTTTTTAGGATACAATCAGATAAAGATCACACCAGAAGATCAACATAAGACAACCTTCACATGCCCATGGGGCACATATTGCTGGAATGTAATGCCTTTTGGTCTGAAGAATGCAGGAGTGACTTATCAAAGAGAAATGACCACCATCTTCCATGACATGATGCATACTATGATGGAAGATTATGTTGATGACTTACTAGCAAAATAACTCACCAGAGAAGGGCATCTCCACATCTTAGATAAAATCTTTGATAGACTGGAACAATACCATGTTTGACTCAACCCAAAGAAATGTGTCTTTGGAGTAACCTCTGGGAAGCTTCTAGGATACATTATCTCAAGCAAAGGTATTGAGGTCGACCCAGCAAAGGTAAAAGAAATCATGGACATGCCACCTCCAAAGAATATCAGTCAGCTAAGGACATTACAAGGATGACTTCAATCCATCCAAAGATTCATTGCACAATTGGCTGATAAGTGTCACCCATTCGCACAATTGCTACACAAGAACATCCGCTTTCAGTGGGATGCCCGATGCCAACAAGCATTTCAGATTCTTAAAGACTATCTCATGAATCCACCTTGCTGATCCCACCAGATCCAAGTAGACCGTTGTTACTCTATATCTCAGCAACAAGTACAGCATTGGGTGTACTACTGGCACAACATAATGCAGAAGGAAAAGAGTGTGTTGTTTACTACATCTTTCGCACACTGGTGGGCTATGAACTCAATTACATGCCTATTGAGCGAGCTTGCCTAGCAGTAATCTTAGTAGCCACTAAACTGAGGCACTATCTGTTAACACACAAAGTACAACTCATTGCAAAGATTGATCCACTCAAGTATTTACTCAGCAAAGCAGCATTGACAGGTCGCTTGGCCAAATGGGTGATGATTCTAAGTGAATTTGACATCGAGTATGTAGATTGTAAAGCTATCAAAGGTCAAGTTATTGTAGATCAGTTGGCCGATGCACTTCTCATTTCCAATTTTTCAGATGAAGAGATATTCATGATCACAACAACACAACCATGGAAACTATACTTTGATGGTTCATACACTAGGCACGGCTCAGGGGTAGGCATTCTGTTTATCACACCTCAAGGTGATAGCATCCCGAAGTCTTACAGGCTCACATTTCCATGCACCAACAACATCACATAGTATGAGGCCTTGATCACAGGACTCAGGCTAGCCGTACAATGGAAATTACAAGAGCTGCAAGTATATGGCGACTCACAGCTAGTCATTCGACAAGAAACAGATGAATATTAGACCAAGGATGATAAACTCATGCCATATAAGCAAATGGTGGACACTCTAAAGACATCATTTACTACTATCACTTTTGAGCAGATACCAAGAGATCAGAATCGAGCTGCTGACGCTATGGCTACTATCGCATCTCTCCTAGATCTTCCACAGAATTCAACATGCTACGAGTTCTTAGTCGAACAGCTTTGGATTCCCGCTTATGATATCCCCGAATTTGAAATGATATATCACCTTGTGAGTTCTGAATCCCCATGGTATGGTGAGTTCTACACCTATCTCCGCGATCACACCCTTCCTCCCAACCAATCGAATAACCAACGTAAAACCTTCATTCGCCAAACTGCTCGATATACCATTATTGCCGAGACCCTATACCGACGCAGTCTTGATGGTACTCTCCTTTGATGTCTGGAACAAGATGAGATAACAAAGGCCTTAGAAGAAGTAAATGAAGGAATTTGTGGAACTCATGCAAGCGGTCTGTCACTAGCCAAGAAACTCTTGTGCAATGGATACTATTGGCCATCTATGGAAAAAGATTCCTACTACTTTGTCAGAAAATGCAAAAAATGTCAAGTTCATGGCGACCTGATACATGCACCAGCCCAGGAACTACAACCAATCACAACACCATGGCCTTTTTGTCAATGGGGCCTTGACCTTGTGGGTAAGATTCATCCATCTTCATCCAATGGCCATAAATTCATTATTACCGCCACTGAATATTTCACAAAGTGGATCGAAGCTGTTCCACTTACCCAAGTCACCGGCAAGCAGATCGCCTCATTCATCCTCAACTACATCATCTGTTGGTATGGTGTACCCATGTCCATCATCATAGATAACGGTCTTCCTTTCAAAAATCAGGATGTCCATGAACTTTGTGAGAAATTTCATATCCAACATCTCTTTTCCACTCCCTACTACCCACAAGGCAATGGTCAGGCCGAAGCATCCAATAAAAACATATTGAGGATCCTAAAGAAGACAGTCAATGATGCCGGTCGTGATTGTCATGTTCAACTAAATCCAGTGCTATGGGCATATCAAACTAGCATTCGAACCCCTACAGGTGCAACTCCTTATTCATTGGTCTATGGTGCAGAAGCTATCTTGCCTATTGAGGTTGAGATACCATCATTACGGGTTTCCTTGCATAATCTGATAGATGACGAAGCATATAGAGTATCCCGTCTTCAGGACTTAGAGTTACTTGATGAGAAGCGACAAGTTGCATACAACCATCTCAAAGCCTATCATCAGCGCATGAGCAGAAGCTACAATCACCGAGTTAGACCTCGTACATTTGAGGTAGGTGATCTTGTTCTTTGAGAGAATCCTCGCAACCAACCAAACAGAGAACATCAGGGCAAGTTTGAATCAAACTGGCTGGGCCCATACGTTGTCACTGCTATATTTGGGTCTAGGGCATATCAGTTGGCTACTTCAGAAGGAGAACCGCTCGCAGATCCAATCAATAGCATGCACCTCAAACGGTTTTATACCTAAGTTGTACAGAGCATCAGGCTCCCTTGCATATCAGAAAATACCAAAAACATTCAGAAAAATGTCCTGAAGAAATACCAAAAAATAAAAAATAAAAAATCATGCATCCAAACGGTGAACAACCACTCCGGTGGCACCTTGGGTAAGTGCGATGGTGAAAACCTGACAAACAGGCGCCACTCGTAAAAGGCTATGGCTCCATTGTCTTTCAAACTTGTTGTGATCACATCTACTTCATACATACATCCATCCATCCATCAACCATGGCTTGTTATAAATCTACAAATCCAAGAAAGTACTACATGCATCCTGCATCCCACTTTTTTATAGTCATGTCTAAACTGGGGGCAATGCCTTTAACCTATTGATGGAAGTGGATTCTACATTGTCTTGTGATTCATTAAAGTTCTTCATTTAAAACTATCTCACCAAATCCAAAACCATTCAAAACAAATTCAAAATCCAAAAACATCCAAAACACTTCAAAATCCAAAACCATTCAAAACAAATTGAAAATCCAAAAACATCCAAAACACTTCAAAAACCAAAAACATTCAAAACACTTCAAAAACCAAAAAATTCAAAAACAATACAAAATCCAAAAAACAATGAAAAACCATCGAAAATCAAACAAAAACATGGCAACACATTGTACATACTCATCCGCGCAGATACCAAACAAACATTGTGATATACTCCACAAAATGACCACTTATCAATCGACCACACAATCAACATCAACACTCAAAACTGTCTTCAACAAGGATGCATCCTTCCTTACCAAAACAAATACAAGATGACATTTTCTTTGACAAGAAAATTCTGTTTATGCTATCAAATACTTGGTTGATTTATGGTCTAGTAATTTATATCAGGTTCCTACGACATTGTTTGTGTATCTTCGACGCATTATTCCGATGAAGTTCTGGGGCATGTACTAATGGTGTCTACGTGGGAAGTTCACTAAGCTACGTGATCATAGGCAAAAATACAGTCATAGATCACTACGGCTTGCTGACTATAGCGTATACCTTGATCATATGAGCATGAACCATTACCAAGGATCCATATTCTTTATTCTTTATGTATATACTGTTTGTTTGTAGGTACAATGCTCTTTCTTTGGTTCCTCCGACCTCATCCAAACTGGATAAAGGTTTTATCTCTTATTACAGTATGCACTTGTCTTAGGATATGATCAACCTAAGATCAAGGAGGACGTTCCAAGTCATGCATGAAAGGAGATAATCCTTATCTGTTCTGCAAGCAATACTCAGGTCAACTTGATCCATTATATCAAGTTGCTTGTATTAACTTGCTATATCAAAATCCATGTAAGGAATACTCAGGTCATCTTGAATCATTATGTCAAGTTGCTTGTATTTTCTTACAACATTTTAAAGCTCAATGATGAAAAATAAATCACCATGGATCGTCATTCCATCTCATCTGTATATATTGCATTTCGTTGCATTCCACCCATCCATACATTCATAATAGCTGCATATCATGCATACATAGTCATAATAATGCATACTCTATTTTACTCATCTTCTTCCATAGGACTCGGTCCTAGTCCTCCATATCTTCTATCTAACATCAAATCCCCCCTCACCCTCCCTATCTTGATCATCAACATCATCCTAATCCCTTCATCGCTTCCCATCCTCACTCATCCACAAAATTAAGCCCGTTACTCTGTCTACACAGATACATCGACTCCCACACACCTAGACTATCAATAGATACTCTGATCAAGTATCTTCGGGTCTCAACAGGTAATCGATCATGGTAATCCTAGACTACATCAAGCATTTATCATAATGACCTTGTCTCAACGGGGTTGCCATGATTCCCCACAACCATCCATCACACGCACACACTATCAATTGATCAACCAATCAAACACAATCCAACAGACAATTACATCAATTGTCTATGTCTCAACTTGTATTTTGCTTCATATACCTTGACTTCATCGAGCAATTACATCAATTGTCTAAGTCACATTAGGTCACTTTGATTCACTTACTCAGACTTTATCATGTCCAAGCGACCAACTGACATCAACTGTCATGCTTTGACTTGACCGGGGCAATTAAGCCGATTGCACCAGATTGTCCAACCAATTTTGAACAATTGTATAGCATCAATCCAAACCCCACACTACAACTGCTATGTATCTCTTGCATGACCTAAAGGTACTCACTGGCTTGTTGTTTCTCTGTATTCACTCTATTTTCTTCCATTCTTTCACCATTATTGCTAATTTCTTCTATTCTACTTCCCCTCCACTTTTCATTCTTTTTCGAGAGATCGCCCGATTTTTGAAAAAAATTCGGCCCATCTCTCGAAGGGGCATACCACCCATTAAATTTACATTTATGGGGCATATTTCTTCACACCTATTTTTCTTTCTTTGAAACGATGCGATAAAACCACACCGTCTCAAAGAGGGGCAAATGTAGTCACATAAATCCGTCCACTTAATTAAATGAATATTTAGTATTTATTTGATTATTTAACCGTCAATCAATAATTAATTAAATTAATATTTAATTAATTCATCTTAACCCTCTTATCCTATTAATTAAATAAATTATTCAATTTATTTGATTTAATTCACTTAACCAAATTCAGACCATTAATTAAATAAATAAATCATATTTATTTAATTAAATCTTCTCTCACATTTAAATAAATTAATATTTATTTAAATTCCCCCAAAATCCCACCAACTATTTTAAATAAATTATTTATTTAAATCACCTTTATCCTCCACCCACTTGCATTTTCCTACAAATGCAAGTTGCACAACTATTTTAAATAAATTATTTATTTAAAATCCTATTTATCCTCACCCACTTGAAACCTTTAATGGTTTCCCTTAAAGTCTTCAAACTTAATGGCTTCCTTCTAGAGTCTTCTCAAACCTTTAATGGTTTCCCTTAAAGTCTTCAAACTTAATGGCTTCCTTCTAGAGTCTTCTCAAACCTTTAATGGTTTCCCTTAAAGTCTTCAAACTTAATGGCTTTCCTTGAAGTCTTCTCAAAACTTTAATGGTTTCCCTTAAAGTCTTCAAATTTAATGGCTTCCTTCTAGAGTCTTCTCAAACCTTTAATGGTTTCCCTTAAAGTCTTCAAGCATTTAATGCTTTATCTTCCTTTTTCTCATTTAAATAAATTAATATTTATTTGAATATTTACCCAAATGCAAATTACACCATTTAATTGAAATAAATGATTTTATTTTAATTGATAATACCAAAATTCCTCCCACTTGCATTTTCCTACAAAATCCACTTGCATGCCTAAACCCCTTCTAGATTCTTCTAAACCCTTCCTAATTAACCTAATCCATCCCCTAAATATTGTCACATTCCTAAGCAAATTGGAGTCACCTCTCAAAGACTCCAAAGTCTTTGAAAAGCAATTAATGCTTTGTGTGTTCAACAAATTAACCTCTAAAGTCTTCCAAACCACTTATGGCTCTTACATGACCATTAATGGTTAATTCCACTTGTACCCATGGTTAAGGACTTTGACCCCTAACTTAACCCTCATGTAACCCATGTGTCTCTTCAAAGCATTTATTTCTTTGACTAGGGTAACCATCATGTCCCCTCAAGCATTTAATGCTCCTTATCTCTCCTCTCAAGCCTCCTCATGGTGACACTTGTCAACATGGGATTGGGTTGAAAGTCTCACATGGATTGAATATCTTTCAATCCTAACTCTTGTTAAGATTACTCAATCTTAACCCTTCATTTCCCCATTTCTTCTATAAATAGAACCCTTCTCCTCAAGCAAAAAAAGAAGCATTAGAGTATTGTTGTTATACTGGTATTAGCATAGAGCTTTTTCATCGCATCACTATCTACACTTACATAACATTTGCTTATCATATTCAACCATCTTGAATCTCCATATGGCATCCATGGCTAGTGCTAAAAGCTGAGAGCTACACTCATTTGGGATTTGGAGAGGGAAGAAACAAGGGAGAAGCATCAAAAGGCATCATGGAAGCATCTTAGGGAGGCTCTTCTCCTTTCCTTTATTTTGTTAAACTTCTTTCATGTTTTTTGAAATCTCTTTTGATATGTTTGGAATGGTTTTTAGTTCTTTGTTTTGTTTTTATGGTTGAAACTACCTTATTAACATTGAACTTTGTTGTTGCCTTGTCCCCATTTCCATGACATTAGTATCAATGCTTGGTAGAGGAAAATTATCCTTTGGACAAGCCTTGTTGAGATCCCTGAAGTCTGTACAGATCTTGATACTTTTATATGTGTTTCGACTTGACTTTCATCTTTAGAATACTACCTGCAACATATTAGTTCCACAAAATACAAAGGAAATGCTACAGGAAATCCAAACTCAACTAATGAAACTACATGAAATGAATATTAAAATAAAAACCATATTATTACCTTCATGATTTAAGTCTCATTGTGTCCTAACTCCACTGTTCCTGGTTGAAGATGATTTTCTCTCAGACAAGCACTGGTAGCTTCCAAGATGGCATATGAAGAATGGATTGATAACTGATAGTTAACTGATACTATGATATGCAATACAAATTATTTAAAGGTAAATGATTATGCTAAATGAGAAATGCTAAATTGCTAATTGTTTCAAGCTAAAAACTCACAGATGCATAAGTTTTACTTAAATTGTTAACTTGAAGATTAACTCTTTCTCAATTTAAACTCCTACTTTTATAGACTTTGAGAGGATAAGCTGATGTGTCTAAGATCAACGGTCATGATCAGATATGCAAATTTGGATGGTTGTGAGCAAAGGTGAGGGTTGAGAGAAAGGGGGAAGGAGAAGACAAGTGTCACTCATCTCACCTTGACTGGATTGTAGATTGAGGAAATCTAGGGATGGTTGGAGAAGTTTTAGGCATGAGAGGACAAGTGGACTCAAGTCCTTTCTAAGATATAGGGATGTTAGAGAGAATATAGAAGAAGGTTAAGAAATATGTATACGTATACAATATTTCATTTATTTTGGAAGTTGGAGGTAAGTGGCTAATAAATATTTTATTTCTTTAAATTTTGTTGAATTAATTTAGCCACATGATGGATGAGTTGACAAAGGAAAGATGAAGTGGAGATGGAAGGTGAGTTGGAAAAGAGATTAAATAATTAAGAAATTATTTAATATTTGAGACTGAGATAAAAGAATAACCATTAAATATTAGATATTTAATTGATTGATTAGAAGAATAATTAAATCTTATATATTTAATTAATTGATTAGAGGAATAATTAAATATTAGATATTTAATTAATTGATTAGAAGAAAAGGATAAATGAATTAATTAATAAAATATTTCTATTAAATTAATTAATAGAAAGACATGAAATGAATTAAATAAATTAATCTTTTCAAATTAACTATTTAATAGAAGAATAATTATTAAATAAATATAAAATATTTATTTAATTGCTCATAGCCATTTTTATGTGTATACATTTTGCCCCTATTTGAAATGATGTCGAGAAAATATTGTTTCAAAGATTAAATCAAGTCTTGATAATGCGCCTGATGGAGATAAAAATCCTCATTGTGTGCCTCCTCAAAAGATTGATTGTGAAATTATTGAAAAATTTGGATAAGCGATTGATCTCATGATAATTGATTGAAATTTCTACAATTTTGGTTAATGAAAATGTCCACTCTTTGACTACTTTGATGTTTTGCTTGATTTGATGATTGATAGAGTTTGATTGACCTCATGATCGATGAGGGTCAATGATATAAACTCGAAGTTTTAATGATTTGATAGGATATAGTTTGATTGACTTCATGATTGATGAACGTCAATGATGTAAACTCAAGATTGGATTGACTAGATGTGTAACCTCATGATGAATGAGCATCACTAATATGTGGTCAAAGAAATTGATAGAAATCTCAAGTGAGTGGATAGGATAGCTCATTGATTGGATCAAGAACTGGCATTTTGTTGATATCATGTTGCAAGAGGACACAGATGTATTGATTCATCCAGGGGGAGTAGAAGCGTCTGGAGGGTCTTCTTGCCCATAGCCACAGAGATGAACAAAGTCAGGTGGTAGTGGCATATTGACAACCTTGCCTTGATTTATATTGATGAGGCACTTGTATTTTTGATCCGTTATCATTGTATAATTGGAATTTTTATTGTTTTATGATGATCTATATGCAGACATGGACTCTATATGATGATCTTTGGTTTATTATGCATTTAATCTATATGATGATGATATATGCATTTATTCATATATGCAGTGATTAGATGGATGCAAAAACAATTTTTCTTTTATTTTCATGATGATGATGTTCTATATGATGATGCAATGAAAAATGCTTTTGATTTTTAATTTTGATGATCATGGATGCACATGAAAATGATTACTAACTTAAATGATATGTGGTACTTAAATGATGCAAATGCAATGATCTATATGGGAATGCAAAGGAATGTTGATTTTTGTATATTTTTTATGTGTATGCATATAATGATTTTGAAATGCAAATGATCGATATGAAATGTTTTTTATTCTTATATGTAATGCTTTATAATGATTAATGAATCTAAGTGCAAATATGCAACTAAATGACCTTAAGAACTACAATGATAATGATCCTAATGCAAATAATAATGATGATATACTACATGATTATGAAATGCACTTAATGGAATGAAAATTAATGCAATGATTGAAATGAAACTAAATGAAATGAATGATAATAATTTAAATGATTCTAAAGATGAATGAACCTACAATGATCAAATACAATTTTATTTTTTTTGTCCAAGTATACTCAATCTTTATTTATGACCGTTGATCTTTGAATGAAATGAAATGCTTATAATGCAATCGACAATGAATGCTTATAATACGAATGAATAATGAGCTAATCTAAAAAATGATCTAACAAAAATAATACTTCCATTCTTCATATGTTGTCTTTTAACAGTGCTTGATTTCATCATTGAGCGTTTGAAATGTTTTAAGAAAATACAAGCAACTTGACATAATGACTCAAGTTGACCAGAGTATTTCACATGGATTTTGATATAGCAAGTTTATACAAGCAACTTGATATCATGAATCAAGCTGACCTGAGAATTTCTTTTAGAACAGACAAGGATTATCCCCTTTCACGCATGAATTGGAATGTCCTCCTTGATCTTTTGCTGATCATATCCTTAGACAAGTACATACCTTAATAAGAGATAAACCACAAACAACAAACAACAAACAACAAACAACAAACAAAAAACAAAAAACAACAAACAACAAACAACAAACAAAGAAAATAATCATGCCCCATCATAGCTTCTCTAGTCATGGACATCCTCAAGTCGCATAGAGTACATGAATAGCAACAAAATCAAGATATAAATGTTGAATCTTGTATGTCATTCACATGTTCTCATGGTCATTAATTGATATAATCATCTTGATGAATGATAATTGATAATCCTTTACTAATTGCTGGTTTATTCCTTGTATCCTGAGTTTCACAATTCAGTTGTTACAAAATGCCTTGATCTTTGCTGCTTTGTTGCTCGTTATCTGCTTCAAAACCCTAGGTGTTTTTGTTTTTTCTAATTTTTTCGAATGTTTTGGATTTTCAAAGATTCAAAAGATCACCTTAGCAAAAGAAATTAAGATTTTACCCCCAACGGAAACAAAACTTTATTATGGATGTATAAATTGATAAAAATCCAAGCCCTGGTGGGATACAAATGCAGATTGATTGATTTTTGATAAAATCTAAGACGGTGACTACGACAAGTATGTCAAAGATTGATAATTATTGGTAAGTTGCATATTTCCTACTAAATGGTTCAAAGCAATGGATGTGAAAGATGAAATGGATGAGCTAAGATAGATGGAAGCGATAGATGTGATAGGGTGGATAGATAGGTGTGCAAAGCGATCTCATAGATGGAAGAAATCACTTTTAGATAGCACCTATTTATCGGGTTTTCACTATCTAAATTTATTGCATTTTTTCCATATTTTGATTTTTTTCTTCTTTTGTTTTCATTGTTTTATGCTTTTTAGGGATTTTTTACTTTTCTGATTTTTACTGATTTCTTCAGGACTTTATATGCTTTTTACTGATTTTTTCAAAACTTTATATCTCAAGCATAGAATTTCTTAAGATGGATGGAATTTATTGGTTCATAAAGCCAATCACCTTCAGGGGTAGACAAATTGTATGCTCCTGAGCCATATGTTGCTACTATGACAAAAGGACCTAACCAATTTGGTTCAAATTTATCCTTCTTTTCTCGGTCTTGCTAATTTATCAGATTCTACCTTAGAACTATATCTCCAATCTGAAAAAAGTGTGGCTTGACTCCATGATTATAACTTCTTTCCATTCTCCGTTGATATGATTTCAATGATCCGTTGCATTTTGACGATGTTCCTGGATCAGCTCAAGCTCTTGAAGTCTAGAGACTCACTCTTCTTCTTCAGGTATAAGACCTTTCAAGGATACTCATAGAGAGGGTATCTCTAATTCTACTGGTAATATGGCTTCCGATCCATAGACTAAGCAATATGGAGTTTCCCCCGTTGGTGTGCAGATGCTGGTTTGGTATGCCCAAAGAGAAGGATTTAACTGAATATGCCAGTCTTTTCCAACTTCATTGACTGTTTTCTTCAGGGTTTTCAAGATAGTCTTGTTTGATGCCTTGACTTGACCACTCCCCTATGGATAATATGATGTAGAAAACCTATGTTGGATATGGAATCACTCACATAGTTCCTTCACATCTTGATTCTTAAATGGTCATCCATTATCAATGATAAGGGTCATAGGGACTCCATAGCGACAAATTATATAATTCAAGATGAATGGTAATATTTTTTTTCCTGTCACTTTCATCAAAGGTATTGCTTCAATCCATTTAGTGAAAAATTTAGTAGCAGTCAAAATGAACTTATGTCCATTAAAGGATGAAGGATTTATCTTACCTACCAAATCAAGGCCCCATTGAGGAAATGACCATGATCCTGCCATAGGATGCGATTCTTGTGCTGGTGCATGGATGAGATTCTCATGGATTTGGCATTGTTTGTATTTCTTGGCATATGTGAATGAATCTCTCTCCATACTAGGCCAATAATAACCCATACATAGAAGTTTCTTAGTAGCTAGTGTTAATCCACTTGAGTGTGTGCCACAAATACCTGCCTGAACTTCGTTAAGAACTTTCTCAGATTCTTCTTGTTCGAGACATCTCAATAAAGTACTATCTAGACCTCACCTATATAAGGTATCAACAATAATAGTATAGCGGGATGATTGACGGATAAAATTTCTTCTCTGATTGCGAGATAGGTCAGGAGGAAGGATATTCTCTTTTAAGTATTGATAAGTTTGGCCGTATAAGGATTGATCAGTTCCAGATATATGGCAAATCATGTGGGTATGTTGGGATTCAATGGTAGGTTTTAAGATATCTTTCACCAGGAATTCATAACGTTGTTGATTCTCCCGATTATGCAATAGAGATGCTATTGTAGCCATTGCATCTGCTGCTTTATTCTCATTTCTTGGGATCTGAGTGAATGATACTTGTTAAAAGTGTTTTTTAAATTCTTCTACCAACTGTTTGTAGGGCATGAGCTTGTCATCCTTAGTTTGATAATCATTATTTATTTGGTTGATGATAAGCTGTGAATCATCATAGACATGTAATTCCTTGATATTCCATTTAATAGCCATTTTGAGCCCAATAGTCAATGCTTCATATTCTGTAGTATTGTTTGTGCATGGAAACCTTAGTCTATATGATTTTGGAATTGTGTGTCCCTGAGGTGTGATGAACAAAATTCCTGCGCCTGATCCATATTGTGTATAGGAACTATCAAAGTACAACTCCCAAAATTTTGTACTTATTGTTAGAATGTCTACATCAGGAAATTCAATGTGCAATGATATATCATCTTGTAAGGGTGCTTCAGCTAATTTATCAGAAATGACCTATCCTTTGATATATTTTCAATCAACATATTCTATATCAAACCCACTTAGTACCATAACCCATTTTGCCAATATGCCTGTCAAAGTTGACTTGTTCAGCAAATGCTTTAGTGGATCTATTTTTGCTATCAGTTTCATAGAATGAGTCAACATATAATGTCATAGTTTCTGAGTTGCAAAAACAACTGCTAGGCATGTCTTCTCTACTGATGTATAGTTTAATTCATAGCCCACAAGTGTTCTACTGATGTAATAGACTGCTCTTTCTTTACCTTCTTCATCATGTTGTGCTGAAAGAGCTCCTAATGATACATTTGTCGCTAAGATATAAAGCAACAATGGTCTCCCTTTGATTGGTGATACAAGTACTGGAGGATTCATCAGATACTCTTTAATTTCCATAAAAGCATCTTCACACTTCTGATCCCATTTGAATGGAACATTCTTATGTAAAAGACGACTGAATGGATGACATCTATCTGTTAATTGAGAGACAAACCTTCTAATTGATTACAATCTTCCTTGTAAAGAATGCAATTGACTTATGTTTCTAGGTGACTCCATTTCCATGATAGCTTTGACCTTTTCTGGATCTACTTCAATTCCACGATCTGATATAATGTACCCAAGAATTTTTCCAGAGGTTACTCCAAATGCACACTTCTTTGGATTCAATCTTAACTGATATTGTTCAAGCCTATCAAAGATATTGCACAAGATGTTCAAATGTTCTTTCCTTGTATGAGATTTGACAATTATATCATCTACATAATCTTCCATAAATGTATGCATCATATCATGAAAAAATGTCATCATAGCTCTTTGATAAGTTGCTCCTAGATTCTTAAGCCCAAATGGCATAACATTCCAACAGTAAGTACCCCATGCACAGGTGAATGTTGTCTTTTCTTGATCTTCAGGGAAAAATTTTATTTTATTGTATCCTAAGAATCCATCCATTAATGAAAACATCTCATGTCCTGCTGATAAGTCCACAATTATATCAATGTTGGGTAGTGGGAAATCTTCTTTGGGATAGGCCTTGTTCAAAGCTCTGAAATCAGTGCACTCTTATGCTTTTATCTGGCTTTGATACTGGCACAATGCTTGAAACCCATTCTAGATAGGAAACCGGTCTTATGAATCCCACATCCAATAGTTTCTTTAGCTCAACTTTTACAAGGAGAGCGATGTGTGGATGCATCTTCCTTAGCTTTTGTTTAGCTAGTTTTTCTTTTAGATCCACATTGAGATGATGCATGATAAGATCAGGATCAAGTGTTGGTATGTGTGCATAGGACCAAGCAAAATTTATCTGTCTTTGTTTGAATAATTCTATGTATTCTTTCTTCTCCTCATCTGATAATGATGCAGTTGGATGAAGTATCTTGGGATCCTTTAGTGTGCCAATGTTTATTGCTTCTATTGGCTCTATTAGAATAACAAATCTCTCTTGAAAAATATGCAGGGAGGATGTCAAAATTTCCATCTTCTGGCACCTCAAAGAGGTTTTCACCATCAAATACGTCCTTTATTTTTCCTCTTGATTGATCTAGTGTTGCCATGAAATGGTTTTCAACACTAGGTCTTTTTCTTTGTTTTATTTCAATTTTGCGACTAGAAACTTTGGCATTCTCCTGACTACAAGAAACATTACTTGATTCCACGATGGAAGATATCTTAGGTGTTATGGATTGGACAACATTAAGGTATACAGCTAAGTCATGGTCATTGGAAAATATATCCAATTCAAGGTTTTCTAGGTTATCCCAATCAATTAGTTCTGGATGAAGAAGGGGTAAGTCATAGTCATCATCATTGTTAGGTGCTTCAAGGTTCATGACATAATAGTCATAATTTGACGTAGAGTAGGTAATTTCATAGATAGAATGCTCTTGAGGATAGTTTCTCCCAAGTGTTCTCCAATCAATTCTAACAGAATTAATATTGGTATTTTGTGGTTCACACACAAGTGACTCTTCATCTGATGTTTGTGCCTCAAACGAATGGACTATATCAACACACACATCTCTAACATTGCAAGTTCTTTCTTGATTAATTTCAATAGATTCATTTTTATTTTGAAGTTGACATACTTGTGTACATGACATAGAGGATTCTTTTTCTATCTTTTGTCTTCTCTTGAACTCAACTTCTTCTGGACTAATAGTCAATCCTGCTTGACTATGTATTAATCTTCCATACCTTGGTACGTCGTGCTCATAATTTGATAGAAATATGATATTTCCTGATACTTGATCAATAATTTTTTGTGTTTCTTGTGGTGTTACTTCTTTCTCTTTTTCATCCTCTTTCTTTTGTTGTCTTGTATATGCCTCTTTTCTTCGAATTTTGAGTTCTTCTTGTCTTCTTTCTAACTCTATCTTTTGTTTTGTGAAAGACAAGTCTTCATTTGTAATAGTTGCTTGCTCTTCATTCTTTTATTCACTTGATACACTAAATGATAGATCTGGACCCCATTCATATTCATTTGAATATGTCTCTGAACCATTGTATAGGATTACACCACTATACCATACAAGAATATTGTATGGTGCAAATAGTTCTCTCATTTCAGCCATCTCTTCTTTCACTGCTTCTAGAATATCTTGCTCAGATTTAACACTTGTTCGTATTCCTTGAATTTGTTTACAAGATTCTTCTTCTCTTTTGATTGCAAGTTCTTCCTATTGTCTATCATATTCTTCTTGTTTTTGTTTATTGGCTACTATTTCCGCTGCTTGGTGTAGCTTTTCTTGCCATGGTTCTTCTTTAGGGACTGCTTTCTTTCTCCACTTTGGCTGTTGATAATTATGTTGCTTTTGATTTTATTTTGGATATCCAAGTCCTGATTTATCTTCTTTAGATTGCGAGTGAGGACAAATAGGTTCTGAAATACCTTCTTGTGGCTTACCAATTGGTCCTTTTCCTTCATATCCCATTTTTTTGCATGATCTTATAACCATTACCATATTGCTCTATGGGAATATTGACTTCTACAGTTGTTGCTATAGTTTCATTTTCATCTATGTACAACCAACCAAGAATGTCCTTGTCTTCAGTTTCTTCTACAAGTGTTCCAGCTCTAACAAATGCTCCATCAAACATTTATACTGATTTTTCTAAGATCTGTGGTTGAACATTTGTAGGATTTCGATATCATTTAGGTGAAAGTGGCAAGCTATGTAAAGAATATTTTTCCATTCCTTCATAATTTAATTTGAGATTTTTCTCAAAGGTTTCCCATAAATTTTCTTGATTTTCTTTGGTAGGATAGATTTATTGTCTGTTATGCGAAACTCTTGTATCTTGTGTTGGCTTTAGATTATTGTAATATTGACTGGAGTCTGCAATTATAGTGACTTCTTGTCCCTCATGAGGAAACTTTACACATTAGTGATATGTACAAGGAACTGCTTGTATGTTGTGAATCCATGGTCTTCCTAGAATAATGTTATAGGATAGATTCAAATCTAAAACTTGGCATAATGTACTTCTTTCCACAGGTCCTATTTTGATTGGTAACACCACAGTTCCTTTTGAAGAACGTTCTTCTTCATCATAAGCCTTAATGGTTATTTTCTTCTTTGGATCTACTGCATTGTTTGAATATCCCAAATCCTTTATTAAACTTAATGCACAAATGTTTAAGCCATCTCCACCATCTATGAGTACGCGTTTGACACAAGTTTTATGAATGGTGACTTCAACATGTAAGGGAGCATTGTGAGGATGTTGCAAGGATGTGTCATCATTTTTCAGAAAATGATAAGAAATGAGGGGCTATAAGATGTCCCACCATTTTTTGGAACTGATCTACATCCAGGTCTTTTGAAACTGTTGTTTATGTTAGAGATTTTTCCAAAATTTCCTTATGCATAGGTGAAACCTTCATAAGCTCTAAAATTGATATTTGAGTGGGTATTATTTGCAATTGTTCCACTAATTTATATTGTTGTGAAGTGGTTGATTCATTTGTTATACCCAAAAATGTAACCTTTGCTTTGCTTCTTGTAATGATGTTGATTGGTTCTGAAGGTATGTTCTCTTTAACGATGATGACATTTACCACATCATCATACACATAAGTGTAGTTCACTTTGTCTGTGCCTTTGTCATCTTTTGATTTAGATTGTTCACCTTTTTCATAATTTTGAAGTAGAGTCTTGAATGTTAGATGTGATTTGTTTGTGTTGTGACTATCCACTATGATAGTTCCATTATCGATTAAATCTTGGATAAGGTGCTTCAATCTTTGACAATCATTAGTTTGGTGTCCTTTATTTTGATGGTAATTGCAAAAATGATTGTCGTTCCACCAATTAGGTTTGGCTTGTGGTTCATAACTTCTTGCTTCTGGTAAAGTAATCAATTTATTTGCAAGCAGAGTTTTCAAAGCTGATTCCAAGGGTTCTCCAATGTTTGTGAATTTCCTACGAGGATTGGAGAAGAAAGACTTGGATTTATTTTTTTCTTGATTGTTATTGTTTGGAATTTGACTTGATAGATTAAAGATTGGTTGTTGTTTTATAGCATTATTATCATCATTTCCTCCATTGGTGTCATTCCTATTCTTTGACTAGAATTTAGGTTTGTCATTGTTATTGTTGTTGTTGTGATTGTTATTGTAGGAATTATTGTAAAGCTTTAGCTCTTCTTTCTTTACCATTGCGTCTTCTATTTTTAGACCATTTTCAATCATCTTGGCAAAAGAAGGAGGACATTGCATTTTTAAACGGTAACTCATTTCACTGATTAGGTTGTCGATGAATATGTCCATTTTTTCTTGATTAGGTACATCTCTTGGATACCTATTAAAAATTTGTTTCCATCGTTGTAAGATCATGAAAGATTCAACATTCTTTTGCTTAAAATTGCATAAATCCAACATTGTTATCTCATTTCTTACATTGTAGGAGTATTGTGAAATAAATCTATTCACAAGTTCTTCAAAAGATTTGATTCCAGATGGTAGTCTTGAGAACCATTCCATCGATTGTCCATTTAAACTCCTAGGGAATAGATGAATCAAGTAAGTTTTGTCGTGTGCAAATTCCATACTCATAGTACAAAATTCCCTAATGTGATCTTGAGGATCAGATTTCTCATCGTATTTATCATATTTAGGGATTTCGGAATGCTGTGGAAATGGTATCATATTTAGGATATAGGCAGATATCTTCCAATGAATACTTCTTGGAACTTGTTCCATTCTGTATATCTTGTATTTGTTGTTGTGGAGCTTGCATTTGTTGAATGAGATTTAACAAGGGATTATCCATACTATTTTTCCTTGTCTCTTCATAAGTTCTTCTATCACTATGCTCTCTTCTTGTGTCATCATATTCTTTCTTGTTTTATCTCCCCTTATTTCTTCATGGCTTTCTTTGTTTACATCCTCATTATTTGGATCACTTGTGTTTTGAGTGTTACTCATCTCTGCATCTTGTTTCAAGCCTTCTATGTTAAAGTCTTGTGGCAATTTAGCTCCCGATTTTGCCAACATTAAAAAATATTTTTCTTTTTGCTTCACTAATAATTTTCCCATTAGTCTATCAAATTTGAAATCTTGCTCAAGGTCTCTAATGGAGATATTGATGGCTTCTTCATCAACAACCGTATACCCAAAATTTTGGAACGTTGAATTATCTTCTTCTTCCATTTGTTTTTGTTGTTTTCTCAATTGTTCATATTGAGCTCTAGTCCAAATTGGCATGTGATTGCTTTGAAAAATTTATGAAGTTTTGACCTTCTAAAAACAACTCAATAGGTGATTATTGGTTTAGGAAGGTATACTTTGTTAATTTTACCACTGTTGTTGGTTTGTTGTGATAAAGTGTCTCTTTGTTGAAAAGCATGTCCTTGCAAAATTTCTCCATCAAATTTTGTCTCGCAACCACATAAATAGTGACGAAAATGGTGTAGGAATGTCCTATGTTTTAACAAATTCTTGCGATTGATATACAAGAATCTTATTCTCTTCTGAGTAGCTTTATAAGTGGGCTTTCTTTTCTTAAGGCGATATTTAAAAGTCATATAAGCATATGATGGTTTACAAGTTTGCTTGATTCCAATGTGAGTGCAATTTTGATTTTTGATATAACCTAGGTTCAAAATAGGAAAGATATATCCAAGATAATTAACAAAAGGTGGATTGATCAAGTTTCGCGATAGAGGATTTGATATATCCTGATGAGAAACTGATAATGATGTTGATTTTTTCACTTAAGATGTTTGAATCACTAGCTTGTTGAATGTTTTCTGCTTATGGAAACTGTAGTCACATAAATCTGTCCACTTAATTAAAATGAATATTTATTATTTATTTGATTATTTAACCACAATCAATAATTAATTAAATTAATATATTTTATTAATTCATCTTAACCCTCTTCTCCTATTAATTAAATAAATTATTCAATTTATTTGATTTAATTCACTTAACCAAATTCAGACCATTAATTAAATAAATAAATCATATTTATTTAATTAAATCTTCTCTCACATTTAAATAAATTAATATTTATTTAAATTCCCCCAAAATCCCACCTCTCACATTTAAATAAATTAACATTTATTTAAATCACCTTTATCCTCTACCCACTTGCATTTTCCTACAAATGCAAGTTGCACAACTATTTTAAATAAATCATTTATTTAAATCACCTTTATCCTCCACCCACTTGCATTTTCCTACAAATGCAAGTTGCACAACTATTTTAGATAAATTATTTATTTAAAATCCTATTTATCCTCACCCACTTGAAACCTTTAATGGTTTCCCTTAAAGTCTTCAAACTTAATGGCTTCCTTCTAGAGTCTTCTCAAACCTTTAATGGTTTCCCTTAAAGTCTTCAAAACTTAATGGCTTTAAAGTCTTCAAACTTGATGGCTTCCTTGTATAGTCTTCTTAAGCCTTTAATGGTTTCCCTTAAAGTCTTCAAACTTAATGGCTTCCCTTAAAGTCTTCTTAAGACTTTAATGGTTTCTCTTAAAGTCTTCAAATTTAATGGCTTCCTTCTAAAATCTTCTCAAACCTTTAATGGTTTCCCTCAAAGTCTTCAAGCATTTTAATGCTTTATCTTCCTTTTTCTCATTTAAATAAATTAATATTTATTTGAATATTTATCCAAATGCAAATTACACCATTTAATTGAAATAAATGATTTTATTTTAATTGAAAATAACAAATTCCTCCCACTTGCATGCCTAAACCCCTTCTAGATTCTTCTAAACCTTTCCTAATTAACCTAATCCATCCCCTAAATATTGTCACATTCTTAAGCAAATCGAAGTCACTTCTCAAAGACTCCAAAGTCTTTGAAAATCAATTAATGCTTTGTGTGTTCAACAAATTAACCTCTAAAGTCTTCCAAACCACTTATGGCTCTTACATGACCATTAATGGTTAATTCCACTTGCACCCATGGTTAAGGACTTTGACCCCTAAATTAACCCTCATGTAACCCATGGTTAAGGACTTTGACCCCTAACTTAACCCTCATGTAACCTAATCCATGTGAGACTTTCAACCCAATCCCATGTTGACAAGTGTCACCATGAGGAGGCTTGAGAGGAGAGATAAGGAGCATTAAATGCTTGAGGGGACATGATGGTTACCCTAGTCAAAGAAATAAATGCTTTGAAGAGACACATGGGTTACATGAGGGTTAAGTTAGGGGTCAAAGTCTTTAATCATGAAGGCAAGTGGAATTAACCATTAATGGTCATGTAAGAGCCATAAGTGGTTTGGAAGACTTTAGAGGTTAATTTGTTGAACACACAAAGCATTAATTGATTTTCAAAGACTTTGGAGTATTTGAGAAGTGACTTCAATTTGCTTAAGAATGTGACAATATTTAGGGGATGGATTAGGTTAATTAGGAAAGGTTTAGAAGAATCTAGAAGGGGTTTAGGCATGCAAGTGGATTTTGTAGGAAAATGCAAGTGAGAGGAATTTGATATTTTCAATTAAAATAAAATCATTTATTTCAATTAAATGGTGTAATTTGCATTTGGATAAATATTCAAATAAATATTAATTTATTTAAATGAGAAAAAGGAAGATAAAGCATTAAAATGTTTGAAGATTTTGAGGGAAACCATTAAAGGTTTGAGAAGATTTTAGAAGGAAGCCATTAAATTTGAAGACTTTAAGAGAAACCATTAAAGTCTTAAGGAGACTTTAAGGGAAACCATTAAAGGCTTAAGGAGACTATACAAGGAAGCCATCAAGTTTGAAGACTTTAAAGCCATTAAGTTTTGAAGACTTTAAAGGAAACCATTAAAGGTTTGAGAAGACTCTAGAAGGAAGCCATTAAGTTTGAAGACTTTAAGGGAAACCATTAAAGGTTTCAAGTGGGTGAGGATAAATAAGATTTTAAATAAATAATTTATTTAAAATAGTTGTGCAACTTGCATTTGTAGGAAAATGCAAGTGGGTAGAGGATAAAGGTGATTTAAATAAATGTTAATTTATTTAAATATGAGAGGTGGGATTTTGGGGGAATTTAAATAAATATTAATTTATTTAAATGTGAGAGAAGATTTAATTAAATAAATATGATTTATTTATTTAATTAATGGTCTGAATTTGGTTAAGTGAATTAAATCAAATAAATTGAATAATTTATTTAATTAATAAGAGAAGAGGGTTAAGATGAATTAATTAAATATATTAATTTAATTAATTATTGATTGATGGTTAAATAATCAAATAAATACTAAATATTCATTTTAATTAAGTGGACAGATTTATGTGACTACAGAAACCTTTTTGGAAATAGACTGTTGGATTGGTAACCCAGTTATCGAACTAGTTTGAAGATGTGTGATTGTTTAAAGACAACTCTACTCAAGAAGTGTTTTTGATACTGACTTTGAAATTCTGGTTTGATATGCTTTGTCTTAGATGTGAGCAAGCATTTGTGCTAACTTTTGGGTCAAAAGTGCTAAATTATGGGACAAATGCGCTACTTTGTTTCTTGAAAGCGCTACTTTGACTATGTTTCAAGGATTTTTCAAATTTTCCACCAAGTTGTTAGATTTTTGCTCATTTTTAGATGATGATTTTCTTCAATTTTTGACCTTTCTAAGCACATTATAGACATAGAAGGCACAATGTTTGAAAAGCAAAAACGCACAAGCAAGCACGAAATCCTATGGCAGGCTGAGACAATAATTGTTGAATCTCACATCGGGTTTCCCCTGAGGCTACGCTATTCAGAGCGGATATTTAGATGCTTGATCCCACTGGCTCCACCCTCAGAGCTCACTTCTCTGGGGCAACCAAGTACCAGTTTCCATGGAAACTCCCCATGGAAAAAATTATATATCTACTAAGAGTCGTATGTGTGTGAGCTGCTTTAGAGGTGAGACCTCCTGCGCTAACAATTAGAAGGATTTTGGCAACTAGTACAAGTGGTTTTTAGTAAAGGATTCTGATCATGTGGCCATACATGCGACACAATCAGCTCTGTAAATATAGAAGGTTCCCAGCCTATAGAGGTTACACTCCATAGGGTTTATGGGGAAACAATGTCGGTATGAACTTATCAACACATATTATTTATGAATTTTGTCGCAAACATGATTTATTTAGAGTGGATCAGAAGGACGTATTAGCCCATTTCCACTTTGGGTCATTCCCCTCTCACTGGCCCCCTCAAGGCAGCTCAGAAAGGTAGACCCCCTAAAGGTTACACATAAAAGAGAGTAGGTCTGGTTTTTTGATCACCATATGAGGGTGAGAGCATACTTACCTACTACTTCATCAAGCACAGAAAACACAAGTTTATTTTAGCCCTCTACAATCTATGTGCAACTACTTTAAAGAAGTCACTCAAAATGCAAGTTGCATGCTAACAATTTGTCCCCTTAGTTAAGATAAATGAGCAAAATATGATATGTTACTTTCCAAAATAAAACTCCTCATTAACTACATGAGGAAATGCATGAAATTTGCTTTAAAACAATCTTGCACATAGATATGTTAGTAGTTTGAAATTTCTCAGTTCTTAGACATTCGGATTTGCAGAAAAAGTTTGTTAGCTGCGAATAAAATTGCTATCCTAAAAAATACGTCGTCTTCCACCTCAAAAGCATTGACCTAGAGGACAAAAGGGTGAAGTTGCGATACAAAAGCACTGCTCTGCACGCTAAAATGCGAGAATTCACAGACAAAAGCGCTAACCTAAATGACACATGCGTTAATCTCATAGACAAAAGTGCTAATCTAAGGATTAAATGCATTGATTTGCAAACATAAGCGCTAACCTAAATGCCAAATACGCTAACCTGCGAGACAAAAGCGCTAATCTATTAAATGAAAGCACTGTTAGAACTCACACAAGCGTGAATTTGGATTACAAATGCATTAAACTTATGTTTGCAAGAATTAAACAGGATATTAGAAAGATATATGCAAGGCTCCAGCCCCACGGTGGGCACCAAAATGTGTCGACTTGAATTTCATCTTAAGAATACTACCTGCAACATATTAGTTTTACAAAATACAAAGGAAATGCTACAGGAAATCCAAACTCAACAAATGAAACTACAAGAAATGAATATTAAAATAAAAACCATATTATTACCTTCATGATTTAAGTCTCATTGTGTCCTAACTCCACTGTTCCTGGTTGCAAATGATTTGCTCTCAGACAAGCACTGGTAGCTTCCAAGATGAAATATGAAGAATGGATTGATAATTGATAGTTAACTGATACTATGATATGCAATGCAAATGATTATGCTAAATGAGAAATGCTAAATGTTGGAATTATGGATGAATTGATTATGTGTTGCATTGATGTTTTATTATTGATGTCAACACTAGCTGTTATGGTTGGTTATCGACAGACGGGTTTTGGTTACCGAAATATATGTTTTGGTTACCGGTAGAAGATCTAGTGTTACTAACAGAAGAGACTACCTGTTGGACACTTCTGGCATGTTTGGATCAATGGAGTATGTTTGATTTTAGGTGTTACATGCTTCTGGAGCATGTTTTGGTTAGTTGGTATTGACTTGGTAATTAGATGCTATCATACACTCTTGTAAACCCATACCGACATTGCTTTAAGGTTTAACCGATAGAGCTTTCACCGAGAAATCTTGATAGGATTCATAAGTGGTGTTGGTGCGACTTCTAGATGGGTTTCAAGATGTTGAAGATGTTCTTCGATCGTGCCTCAACTGAGTGAAGACATTGCTTTGAGATTAGGTTTGGTGCCTATCTAGGTTATGGACTGATATCATGTTAACGTGTTCTCTACATGTTACCAGGATGATTTATAGATTGGTTATTATTGTTTTGGTCTTAAGCCGACATGGCATATCATTGTACAATGGATGTATGTAATGATCTTATTGTAATATCTTTTAGGTGGCTGACCTAATTGGTTTAGGCCTTAGGGTTGGTATAAAATGATGTAAGATCTCATTATAGATTATGTGTCATGGTATTGGAATGAAATATCATATGTGAAGGAGATTTGGTTGATCATAGGTGATTGAATTGGGATTAAGGAAGAGGTCAAAGGCCTCCGGTATTGAGCTTAACTGAGACTGTAATTAGGAATGGCATATGCTATCTCTGGCAGTTCATTATTTTGGATTGTTGTCCATTTATCTTGAGGTGGTTATAACCTCTCTGTAGTCAGTGAGACTCTTTTGTAATGAGCAGTACACTCTAGGTAGTGTGCCTTCCTACATGTGTAATCCCTTCATTGTATCACATACTTTCTGCAGAAGTATCATTTGACTGTGGGTAGGCTTCCCATCGTGGCCTTTCCCTTTTTGGGTTTTCCATGTAGAAATCATGGTGTTATGTGGTATGGTTTCATTGTGTTGATTATCTATTTCATTATTAAGTTTTATTGCTTACCGGTATTTGTTTCTGATATTTTGGTACTTAATGTTTATGTGCCGGATTAAAGGTTATTAAGTGGATTAATTGATATAATCTATCAACAACTGATTCACCCCCCCTCTCAGTTGTTCACCAGTTATCCTAAAAATTGGTATTAGAGCTTTGGTCCTCTTTTGTAGAAGCTTAACCACTTGAGGTAGATCCTACGGCAGTTAACACTTCAAATCCACTGACAACTATTTTCAGAAGAGAAATCCCTAAGCTTGATGGAACAAATTATGGGATATGGAAAATCCGAATGGAGACTCATCTTAGATGTCTTGGAAAGGATATTTGGGAGCTCATTGAGAAAGGATATACACCTTATGATCCGGCATCTGCCAATCCTACTCCTGCAAACTGGGATAAGAACATTGAAAATGATTGCAGAGTTAGAGAAACTCTCTTGTGTGCACTTACTGATCAATAAATTATGGGATTGATTGATAAATCATTGGAAAAGGTTATGTGGGATAAATTAAAAACTCTGAATGAAGGTGATCCTACTGTCAAAATTGCTAAACTTGATGGTTACTGGGTAAGGTATGAAAACTTGAAGATGGAAGATAATGAAAGAATTGTTGTCTTTATGGAAAGAGTAAATGAGATTGTTATGAGAATTCAATGTTGTGGAGGATATTTGAGTGAAGATGAAATAGTTTCAAAAGTCTTGAGAGCCCTCCCATTGGCTTACAAGATGAAGGCAACTGCAATTAATGAGCTGAGAACAATGGCAAACACTTCATTTAACAAAGACATTCTGATTGGGAAATTATCTACTTTTGAGCTTGAAGAATTTGGATCTTCTGGAGCTGTAAAGTCTGAAACCTTCTTTTCATGTATCATCATCATCTACCGGAAAAGTGATTGGAAAGCCTTGTATGCAAAAGAATTGAAAGATATGAAGAAAGAAGATGAAGAATTTGAGCAAGTAAGTATGAAAGAAAAGAACCTTTTAAATATTTTGCATGTAATAAGATTGGTCATTTTGCATCTAGATGTCCTGAAAGGAATGCAAGATTTGAAGAGAGAGTTAAGAAATAGTTTAAGCCTAATCAGAACAGATATAGATTCAAGAAAAGTAAACAATGCTACATAGAAGATGAGGAAGGAGTAAGTGATGACTCTAAGGATGAACCAACAACAAACTCTACTAGTGGATCCGGCAATAGAAAGGAATGGGTGTTCTATTCTTTAAAGGAAGATGAACCAGAACCGGCTATCATGAATGAAGAAAAGGCTATGGAAACAAAAGATGAAGATAAGTGATGCACTCTAAAAAGGATGCAAGAAACATAAGATTCAAATATTAGTGTTGTTAGTAGCAATAAAAAATGAAAGAGAAATGAAACTACAATCCTAAACATACATACCAAGAGAGATATAAAATAGACTATGGAAAGCACACAAAAATGGAGGAAAGACACAAAACCCTCCAAGATGCCCTCGAATATGCTCATAGTTGCTCCTCCCTTGTTCCTTTCCTCTCCAAGTTCCACATGAGTGTAGTCCTCAACTTTTTGCACTATTATGGATGTCTTATGGAGATTCAAGATTATAAAAATGAAGATACAAGATTATGCAAATGAAAACAAGCTAAGTATGAGAAAGCACCTAATTATCATATGTTAATTTTATCCAAAATAACAAAGTAAAAATGCTCATAGAATGATCTCTTAAAATTGGTATAAATTTGATGCATAAATTTTTTTTGGATTTCTAGATTTCTGGATCTGGATGAAGGAATGGGCTCTATTTATAGGAAAAACAGGGCAATGGATGGTTGAGATTGAGTAATCTCAACAAGGGTCAGGATTGATGGGTTTATGATCCATGTGAGGGCTTTCAACCCAATCCCAGGATGAAAAATGTCAACATGAGATGGCTTGAAAGGAGAGGGAAGAAGCATTAAATGCTTGAAATGACTTGAAGGTTACCTTAGGAGGTGAGGTTAGGCTTGATTTAAATGAATAAAGCTTTTATCCAATGAATAATGCCTTTATCCAATGTACAAACTCTTGTGCAAGAGTTAGTGGGGATAACCATGGTCAAAGCAATAAATGTTTGAAAAGACCTATGAGTTAAATGAGGGTTGAGTTAGAGGGAAAGTCTCTAACCATGTGGGTGAGTTGAGTTTAACCATTAATGGTTATGTAAGAGCCATTAATGGTTTGGAGGACTTTAGGGGTTAACTTGTTGAAGACATGAAGCCTTTAATGCTTTTCAAAGACTTTGAGGCTTTGAGAAGTGACTTCAAGTTGCTTAGGAATGTGACAATAATTAGGGAGGGTGATTAGGCTAATTTAGAATGGTTTAGAAGAATCTAGAATGGGTTAGAAGAGTCTAGTGGGTTTGGTGGGTAAGAGAAAATAAGATTTTAATTAAAATAAAATTACTTTATTTCAACTAAATAGTGCAACTTACATTTGTAGGAGAATGCAAGTGGGGGAGTGGGGGGTGGGGCTAGTTTTAGGAATTTAAATAAATATTTATTTATTTATTTAAAAGAGGAAAGGGATTAAATTAAATAAATATGTTTTATTCATTTAATTGATTTAGAGTGCGGCTTAATTAATTAATTTAAATAAATTGAATAATTTATTTAATTAATAAGAAAAGAGGTTGAGGATGAAATTAATTATATATTAATTTAATTAACTGATTATTGATGGTTAATTAATTAAATAAATAGTAAATATTCATTTAATTAAGTGGATAGATTTATGTGACTACAATAAGGATGAATGGGTAATTGATAGTGGTTACTCACATCATATGACTGGAGATAAAATAAAATTTATGTCCCTGTAAGAATACAATGACGGTCAAGTCAGATTTGGAGATGACAAAGCATGTATGATCAAAGGTAGAGGTATTATTTCTTTGGATGGAAAACACAATACTGACAATGTCTATTATGTAGAAGGTTTAAAGCATAATCTTTTGACTATTGGTCAATTGGTGGACAAGGGTTTCCAACTTCAGTTTAAAGATAGAAAATGAAAAATCATTAACAAAATTGGTTGGGAGATTGCAATTGGTACTTAGACTGGAGGTAATATATTTTACTTGAACATTGGTAATAAGACATGTTTGATTGCTCATATTGATGAGAGTTGGTTATGGCATAAGAGGTTGTGTCATGTTAATTTTGATTGTATTGTTAAGATCAGTTCAACTAAGGCAGTTAGAGATATACCTAAGATTATGAAGCCTCATAATCCGGTATGTAAGGACTGTCAATTGGGAAAGCAAGTTATAACTTCTTTTAAGAGCATACATGATAGCAAATTATAACTTCTTTTAAGAGCATACATGATAAATCTAATGATGTACTTAATTTGATTCACACTGACTTATGTGGTCCAACAAGGACTAGAAGCTTTCAAGGTGATAGCTATTTCATGCTGATTATTAATGACTATTCTAGAATGATGTGGGTGACTTTTCTAAGGGAGAAGTCTGAAGCCTTTGAGAAATTAAAGATCCTTAAAGAAAATGTTGAAACAAAAATTGGATTGAAAATAAAATTTCTAAGATCACATCAAGGCGGTGAGTTCACTTCTCATGAATTTAACAGCTATTATGAGACAAATGGAATTAGGAGACAATTATCAGCACCTTGGACTCCTCAGCAGAATGGAGTAGTGGAAAGAAAGAACATAACCATTTTGGATGCAACAAGATCTATGATGATGGAAGCCAAATTGCCTCACATCTACTGGAGAGAAGCAATGAGTACAATAGTCCACACATTCAACAGAGTTCACATCAAAGGTGAAACCAGTAAGACCCCTTATGAATTATGGTTTGGACATACACCTACTATTAAATATTTTAGAATTTTTGGAAGTAAATGCTATATCAAAAGAGATGATTCAATTGTAAAGTTTGATCCTAGATGTGATGAAGGGATATTTCTTGGTTATTCAATTCAAAGCAAAGCATATAGATGTTATAAGAAAAGATTGCAGAAAATTGTGGAGAGCGCTACTGTGAAAGTGGATGAGTAGTATAGAAATCAATCTATATCATATGACAGGGAACCAACAATGAAAATGATTATAACTGAACTGGTAATGCCTCAACCGGTATAGGAAACTGAGATAGTTACACCGACACAATAAAAAAATTCAACTGTGACTGAAGATCAGAGTAGTGAACCTGAAGTTCAAAAGAGACCAAGGTATGCAAGATTAAATCATTTTGAAGATCAAATCATTGGAGATAGGAACAAGGGAGTTATGACAAGAAGAAGACTAGAAAATGAAGAGGTATGTCTTATTTCTCAAATTGAATCGACATTTGTTATTGAAGCCTATAAAGATAAACATTGGTTAAAAGCTATGGAAGATGAATTAGATCAGATAGAGAAGAATGAGACTTGGACCTTAGTTTCTTGGCCTAAAAAGAAGAATTTCATTGGAACTAAATGGGTTTGTAGGAATAAACTGAATGAGAATGGTCAATTTGTAAGAAGCAAGGCTAGATAGGTTTGTAAAGGATATTGTCAAATGGAAGGAATTGATTATGGTGAGACATTTGCACTTGTAGCTACAATTGAAGCTGTTAGACTATTTCTTTCCTATGCCTCTTATAAGAACTATAAGGTTTATCAAATGGATGTTAAATGTGCATTTTTGAATGGTGAACTTGAAGAAGAACTATACATTAAGAAACCTGATGGATTTTCACTAATAGATGATAAAGATATGGTTTGCAGATTGAAGAAAGCTTTATATGGATTGAAACAAGCTCCTAGAGCTTGGTATGCAAGGTTGGATAAATATCTTTTGAAGCTTGGTTTTATAAAGGCAGTGCTGATAGTAATTTATATTATAAGATCACTAATGATGATATTTTTATTATTGAAGTATTTGTTGATGATATCATTTTTGGAGGAGAAGATAAATTATGCATGGAATTCTCTAATAATATGAAGCATGAATTTAAAATGTCCATGATTGGTGAAATGAGATTTTTCTTAGGTTTGCAAATTACTCAAACTGACAAAGCCATTTTTATCTGTCAAACTAAGTATTTGAGGGAATTGTTGAAAAAGTTTGGTATGGATAATTCCAAAATGGTAAGTGTATACACCTAAAAATTGGCTATGAGCAATTAAATAAATATTTTATATTTATTTAATAATTATTCTTCTATTAAATAGTTAATTTGAAAAGATTAATTTATTTAATTTATTTTGTCTTTCTATTAATTAATATTTTATTAATTAATTCATCTATCTTAGTCCTCTAGTTAATTAAATATCTAATATTTAATTATTCCTCTAACCAAGTTAATTAAATATCTAATATTTAATTATCTTCTCCAATTAATTAAATATCCAATATTTAATAGTTATTCTCCTATCCTATAGTCTCAAATATTAAATAATTCTTAAATTATTTAATCCCTTTATCCAACTCACCCTCCATCTCCACTTCATCATCCCTTTGCCAACTCATCAAACATGTGGCTAAGGAAATTAATATTTCTTAAATATTAATTCATGATTTATCTCCAACTTCCAAACTTAATGAATATTGTGTACGTACACATATTTCATAACCATTTCCTATATTCTCTCCAACACCCCTAATCTTAGGAAGGACTTGAGTCCACTTGTCCTACCATGCCTAAATATTCTCCAACCATCCCTAGATTCTCTCAGTTAACAACCCAGTCAAGGTGAGATGAGTGACACTTGTCTTCTCCTTCCCCCTTTCTCTCAACCTTCACCTTTGCTCATAGCCATCCAAATCTGTAGATTTGATCATGACCATTGATCTGAGCCACATCATCTAATCCTCTCAAAGTTTATAAAATCCAGAGCTTTAGTTGAGAGAGTTAATCTTCAAGTTAGACTTCAAGAGACTGCAAGTGCATTTTGCAAGCTAATCATATGCATCCGTGAGTTTTTGAAGCAAATAGCAAATAGCAAATATCATATATCATTTAGCATAATCATTTTAGCATAATCATGTAGCATTTGCATATCATAATATCAGTTAACTACAAGTTATCAGTCCATTCTTCATATGCCATCTTGGAATCCATCAGTGCATTGTCTGAGAGCACACCATCTGCAACCAGGAATAGTGGAGTTAGGACACAATGAGACATAAGCCATGAAGGTAAAATAATGTTTTATTTTAATATGTATTTCATGTAGTTTCATTGGTTGAATTTAGATTTCCTATAGCATTTCCATTTGTATTTTGTGAAACTAACTTATTACAAGTAATATTCTAAGGATGAAATTCAAGCTCACACATTTTGGCGCCCACCGTGGGGCCGAACCTCACATATACCTTTAAAAATCTCACAAAAATAAAATTAATGTATTTGTAATGCAGATTCACGCATGTGTGAATTTTAACAACACTTTTGTTTGATATGTTAGCGCATTTGCATCATAGGTTAGCGCATATGTCATGTAGGTTAGCGCTTTTGTTTGTAAATCAACGCTTTTGCATCATAGGTTAGTGCATATGTCATGTAGGTTAGCGTTTTTGTCCCAAAATCAAAATTTTTGCATAATAGGTTAGCGCATATGTCATGTAGGTTAGCGTTTTTGTCTGAAAATCAGTGCTTTTGCATCGAAGGTTAGTGCTTTTCTGACGCAGGTTAGCGCTTTTGTAACAAGGACTAGCACATTTGGCAGATAGTTTAGCGCAATGAAAAATTTATAACTGTGATTTGAAATTAGGCTTGTGGAAGCCCATCTAAGGTTTTTCACTAACTTCCTTTTGTTATTATTGCAGGTTTCTAACAATTTCTTGCAGATTTGGAGGAGTTAGGTTAGGATTTAGTGATTTATTTTCTAGCTTTTTCAAAGTTTGTTAAAAAGAACTCATATTTCCTTTTGGGTAAAAATAAATTCATTTTTCAATTTGGTGTTCTAAAAAGTACCTCACTTGTTTTTGGGCTATAAAAATAATTAGATTTGCAAGGTAAAAAGAACAACAAATCAAACATTTACTTTCTTGCAAAGTTGGGATTCACACCTCAAATTTTGGGCTCTAAAAAGAACAACAATCTTTCATTTTCTTGCAAAGGTAAAAAGCACAATCAATCTTATATTTTGCAAGTTAAAAAGAACAATCAATTTGTCCATTCTTACAAAGCAAATTACTTTTTGCAACGATTTTCATTTTGTTGACCAGGATTTCTAATTCCTAGTTTATAAAATCATTTGCTATGAAGGGCTAAAATAAATACCATGCTTGTTGGAGCAACATCTCCAAATAGGACTTAGCCAACAAATTGCTTTGAAAGGATTAAAAAGAACATTTGTATTTCGTGTCTCGAAAGTGGTAGGTATATGCTCTCCCCTTAATTGGGTGATCAAAAAGCCAAACCCACTCTTTTTGCACTTTCTTTACTTTCAAGCAATTAATCCTTTAGAGGGCCTACCTTCCCAAGCTTCCTTGGGGGGGCCAGTGAGAGGGGAAAGACCTAAAGTGGAAACGGGCTAATACCGAGTCCTTCCAATCTACTATAAATAAATCGTGTTTGTGACGAAAGTTCAAACAACATGTGCTGATAAGTTCATACCGACACTATGTTTCCCCATAAACCCTATGGAGTGTAACCTCTATAGGCTGGGAACCTTCTGTATTTATAGAGTTGAAAGTGCCACATGTATGGCCACATGACCGGAAGCCTTTACTAAAAACCACTTGTACTAGTTGCCAAAACCTTCTAGTTGTTGGCGCAGGAGGTCGGACCTCTGAAGCGGCTCACATACATATGTTTCCTAGTAGAGATATAAAGTTTGCCATGGGGAGATTTCATGGAAACTGGTGCTTAGCTGCCCCGAAGAAGTGAGTGTCGAGGGTGGAGCCAGTGGGGTCAAACATCTAAATATCCACTTTGAATCGCATAGCCTTGGGGGAAACCCCATGTGAGATTCAACAACTATTGTCTCAGCCTGCCATAGGAATTTTACTTAATTGTACTTTTCATTTATTAAAAATTGTGTCTTCTATGTCTGTAACATGTTCCAAATTGTCAAAAATTGAAGAAAAATATCATCTACAAAAGATCAAAAATCATCAAGTTACTGAAAAAGTGTGATCAAAAGGGTAAAACAAAAAGCATTCCAACACTTGAAACATCTAATCAAAATCAAAGTATCAAACTATTAAAATATCAAATAATTCTTGAGGTAGGTTTGTCTCTAAACAATCACGTATTTTAAAACTAGCTCAAACAACTAGGTTGCTGATCCTACAGGTTATTCCCAAAAGGTTCTATAAACATCAACATTCAACAAGCTATTGATTCAAACATCTTAAGTGCAAAAATCAACATCCTTGTCAAGTCTCTCATTAGGATAATCAAATCCTCTATCACAAAGCTTGATCAATCTATACTAAGTTCCTACTCTTGGATATATCTTTCCTATTTTGAACTTAGGTTACATCAAAACCAAAATTGCACCAACATTGGAATCAAACTTGTAAACTGTCAAATGCTTATATGACTTTTAAGTATCACCTTAAGAAAAGAAAACCCGGTTATAAAGCTACTCAGAAAAGGATAAGATTCTTGTATATCAATCGCAAGATCTTATTAAAACATAGGACATTCCTACACCATTTTTGTCACTACTTACGTGGCTGTGGTACATAATTTGACGGTGAAACTTTACAAAGACGTGCTTTTCAACAAAGAGATGCTTTATCCCAACAAACAAACAATAGTGGTAAAATCAACAAGGCATATCTTCCTAAACCACTAATCACTTATTGACTTTGTCCATTGAAAATTTCAAACAACTTTGAAAAAAATCACATGCCAGTTTGGACTAGAGCCCAACACGAACAACTTAGAAAATGACAACAAATGGAGGAAGAAGATACTCCTGTATTCCACATTTTTGGATTTACCATTGTTGATGATGAAGCAGTCAATAGCACCATTAGAGACCCTGTACAAGATTTCAAATTTGATAGGCTAATGGAAAAATTGTTGGCAAAACAAAAAGAGAAATATCTCTTGATGTTGGCAAAATCTAGAGCTAAACTACCACAAGAATTTAACATAGAAAGCTTAAAACAAGATGCGGAAGCAAGTAACACCCAAAACACAGATGAGCCAAATAGCGAAGATACGAATAAAGAAAGCAATGAAGAAACAAGGAAAGAAAAGGATGGCAAAAGAAAAGAACGTAATGATAAAAGAAACAATGTGAATAATCCATTATCAAACCTTACTTAACAAATACAAACTCTTCAACAACAAATACAAGACATGAAAAATGGGACAAGCTCCAAGAAGTATTCATTAGAAGATATATGCCCATATCCTTTTGATAAAAATCTAAATATGATACCATTTCCGCAATATTGCGAGATTCCTAAATATGACAAATATGATGGAAAATTTGATCCTCAAGATCACATTAGGGAGTTTTGTACTATGAGCATGGAATTTGATCACGATGAAACTTACATTATGTGTCTTTTTCCTAGGAATTTAAATGGACAATCAATGGAGTGGTTTTCAAGATTACCATCCGGAATCAAATCCTTTGAAGAACTTGTGAATAGGTTTATTTCACAATATTCTTACAATATAAGGAATGAAATAACAATGCTAGATATTTGCAATGTTAAACAAAAGAATGGTGAATCTTTTATGATCTTCTTACAACGATGGAAATGAATGTTTAATAGATATCCCCGAGATGTACCTGATCAAGAAAAAATGGACATATTCATTGATAATCTTATCAGTGAAATGAGTTATCGACTAAGAATGCAATGTCCTCCCTCTTTTGCCAAAATGATTGAAAATGGTCTGAAAATATAGAACGCAATGGTAAAGAAAGGAGAACTAAAACTTTACAATAATTCATACAACAACAACAACAACAACAACAACAACAACAACAACAACAACAACAACAACAATGACAAACCCAAGTTCTCGTCAAAGAATAGGAATGTCAGCAATGAAGGAAATGATGATAACAATACTACAAAACAACAACCACCAATTTTCAATCTATCAAGTCAAATCCCAAGTAACAACAATCTAGGAAACAATAAAGCCAAGTCCTTTTTCTCTAATCCTCAGAGAAAATTCACAAATATTAGAGAATCTCTAGAATTAGCTATAAAAACTTTGCTTGCTAACAAATTGATTGTTTTACTAGAAGCAAAAATTTATGAACCACCAGTCAAGCCAAATTGGTAGAATGATAATCATTTTTGCAATTATCATCGGAATAAAAGACACCTAAGAAATGATTGTTAGAGATTGAAATACATTATCCAAGATCTAATTGATAATGGAACCATCACGGTGGGTAGCCATAAGATGAACAAATCACACTTGGCTTTTAAAACTCCGCTTCCAAACTATGATAAAGGTGAATCATCCCAATTGGAAACTGACAAAGGAAAAAACAAAGTAAATTACACTTATACATACAATGATGTAGTAAATGTGATCATTGTTAACGAAAATCAATCTTCAGAACCAATCAATGTTATCACAAGAAGCAAAGCAAAGGTTACCTTTCCAGGTATAGCAAAAGACTCAACATCCACATCACAACAATACAATTTAGTAGAGAAATTACAATGAATACTTGCTCAAATATCAATTTTGGAACTTCTCAAGATTTCACCTATGCATAAGGAAATTTTGGAGAAAGCTTTAGTGAAAACAACGGTTTCAAAAGATTTGGATATAGATTAGTTCCAAAACATGGTAGGACATCTTATAGCTCCTCATTGTTTATCATTTTCTAAAAATGATGACGCATCCTTACAACATCCTCACAATGCTCCTTTATATGTTGAAGTATCCATTAATAAAACTCATGTCAAACGTGTACTCATAGATGGAGGAGTTGGCTTAAATATTTGTGCATTAAGTTTGATAAAAGCTTTTGGATATTCAGAGAATGCAGTGGACCCGAAAAAGAAAATAACCATCAAGGCTTACGATGAAGCAGAACGTTCTTCTAAAGGAATTGTTGTGCTACCAATAAAGATAGGACCCGTGGAAAAGGATACATTGTGTCAAGTTTTAGACTTGAATCTCTCCTACAACATTCTTCTGGGAAGACCCTGGATTCACAAGATACAAGCAACTCCTTTACATATCATCAATGTGTAAAATTTCCTCACGAAGTGCAAGAGATCACTATAATTGCAAATTCTAGTCAATATTGCAATAATTTGAAGCCAACACAAGATACAAGAGTTCCACATAATAGAGAATTAGTATATCCTACTAAAGAAGTTCAAGAAAAGTTATGGAAAATTTTTGAAGAAAAGCTCAAGTTAAATGATGAAGGAATGGGAAAGTATTCTTTGAATAATTTTCCACTCTCCCCTAAGTCATATGGAAAACCTACAGATATTCAGTCACAGACATCAAGCAAATCAAAACATATGTTTAAAGGAACCTTTGTTAGTGCTGGAACCCTTGAAGAGGAAAATGAAGACAAAGACATTCTTGGTTGGTTATACAAAGATGAAGATAAAACTATAGCAACAACAACAAAAGTCAATGTTCCCATAAAACAATATGGAAAAGGATATGAAATCATGCAAAGATGGGATATGAAGGAAAAGGACCAATTGGTAAGCAACATCAGGGAATTTCAAAACCCATTTGTCCGCACTCACAATCCACAGAAGATAAATCCGGTTTGGGATACCTAAAGTCTAATCAGAAACAACACAATACTCAACAACAAAAATGGAGAAAGAAATCAGTCTCTAAAGGAGACAATTGGCAAGAAAAGCTACATCAAGCGGCCGAAACAGTAACCAGTAAGCAAAAGAAGCAAGAAGAACATGAAAAGAAAGAGGAGGAGATTATCATCCCAGCTAATGAAAAATCTTGTCAACAAGTTCTGAAAATACAAACAAAGGCAAAATTTGAACAAGATATTCCAAGGGCAATAAAAATAGAAATGGCAGAAATCAGAGAACTTTTTGCACCATACGACATTCCGGTATGGTATAGTGGAGTAATCATAGATCAGGATTCAGAGACAGATTCCAATGAGTATGAATGGGGACCAGATGTCTTATCTACTACATCAAGTAAAGAACACAATGAAGATCAAGCAACTATCACAAAAGAAGTCTTGTCTATTACAGAACAAAAGATAAAATTAGAAAGAAGACAAGAGAAACTCAGAATTCAGAGAAAAGAGGTGTATGCAAAAAGCAAAGAGAATGACAAAAATAGTGACACAATGCCACAACAAGTGCAAACAAGGATCAGATATGCAAGAACCATAGAAGAAATAAGAGATAGTCAAGTTGGATTAACTATTAGTCCAGAAGAAGCTAAGTTTGAAAGGAGACAAAAACTATTAAAAGAATCCTCTTTATCATGTACACAAGTATATCGACTCCAAAATGCAAATGAAGTCAATCAAGAAGAAATTTGCAGTATCAAAGACGTGTGTGTTGATATAATTCATTCATTTAAGGGACAAACGTCAATTGAAGAACCACTTGAGTGTGAACTACAAAATGCTAATATTAATCTTGTTAAGACTAATTTAGAAACACTTGAGAAAGACAATCCTCAAAAACATCTAATCTATGATAATACCTATTCTATGCTAAATTATGATCATTATGTCATGAACATTGAAACACCTAATGATGACAGTGATTATGATTTACCTCTTCTTCATCCTGAACTAATTGATTGGGATAATTTAGACAACCCTAAACTAAATGTCTTTTCCAATGATCATGACTTAGCTGTGTACCTTAACGTTGTTGAACCCATCCCACCTAAGATATCTTCCACTACAGAATCAAGTGATGTTTCTCATAGTCAGGAGAATGCCAAACTTTTCAGTCGCAAAAGTGAAATAAAATAAGGAAAGAAACCTATTGTTGAAAAAAATTTCATGGCAACATTAGACCAATCAAAAGAGAAAATAAAGGACATATCTGATGGTGAAAACCTTCTTGAAGCGCTAGAAGATGGAAAGTTTGACATTTTTCCTGCATATTTTCAAGAGAGATCTACTATCCTGATAGAACCAACAGAAGTAGTAAACATTGATACATCAAAGGATCCTAAAATACTTCATTTTGTTGCCTCATTATCAGAAAGAGAGAGGAAAGAATACATGGATAGTTTCTTTGGATACAATCAGATCAAAATAGCACTCGAAGATCAAGAAAAGAAAACTTTTACATGCCCATGGGGTACTTTCTGCTAGAACGTCATGCCTTTTGGATTAAAGAACGCAGGTGCTACATATCAAAGAGCTATGACAACTATATTTCATGACATGATGCATACATTCATGGAATATTATGTCGATGACATACTTGCAAAATCTCACACAAGAAAAGAACATTTGAACATTCTAAGCAAGATTTTTGACATGCTGGAAAGATATCAATTGGGATTAAATCCAAAGAAATGTGCATTCGGGGTAACCTCTGGAAAGCTCCTTAGGTACATTATATCAGCTTGTGGCATCGAAGTAGATCCTGGAAAATTTAAAGCTATCATGGAGATGGAATCACCTAAGAACATAAGTCAATTGCGATCTTTACAAGGAAGGTTGCAATCAATCAGGAGATTTGTGTCCCAATTGGCCGATAGATGTCTTCCATTTACCCATATTTTACATAAAAATGTTCCATTCAAATGGGATCTAACATGTGAAGAAGCTTTCTTGCAAATAAAAGAATATCTTATGAGTCCTCCAGTACTGATATCACCAACCAAAGGGAAACCATTGTTACTCTATGTCTCAACAACAAGTGTATCACTAGGTGCTCTCCTAGCTCAACATGATGATGAAGGAAAAGAAAGAGCAATTTATTATCTCAGCAGAACACTTGTTGGCTATGAATTAAATTATTCATCAATTGAAAAGATATGTCTAGCAGTTGTATTTGCAACTCAGAAGCTACGACATTATATGTTGATTCATTCTATAAAACTAATAGCAAAGATAGATCCTCTCAAATATTTGTTGAGCAAGTCAACATTAATGGGGAGACTGGCCAAATGGGTTATGATACTGAGTGAATTTGACATAGAATATGTTGACCGGAAAGCCATCAAGGGACAAGTCATTGCTGATCAATTGGCTAATGTACCTTTACAAAATGACATGCCTTTGCACATCGAATTTCCTAATGCAGATATCTTGACAGTAAGTACAAAATTTTGGGAATTGTACTTTTATAGTTCTTATACTCAACATGGATCAGGTGCAAGAATCTTTTTTATCACACCTCAAGGACATATAATTCTGAAATCATATAGATTGCGATTTCCATGCACCAATAATACTGTAGAGTATGAAGCATTGGTTATAGGGCTCAAAATGGCCATTGAATGGAATGTCAAAGAATTACATGTCTATGGTGATTCACAACTTATCATTAATCAAATAAATGATGAATATCAAACAAAGGATGATAAGCTTATGCCATATAAACAACTAGTGGAGGAATTTAAAGGACATTTTAAAGAAATCATATTCACCCAGTTTCCCAAAAATGAGAATAAAGCAGCAGATGCAATGGATACAATATCATCTCTCAATCTTAACCCCTACCATTCAATCCTAGCATACTTATCGAAATTGCCATATATCAGGAACTAGTCTATCCTTATACGGTCAAACCTACCAATATTTGAAAGATCATATCCTTCCTTTGGAATTATCTCATAATCAATGAAGAAACTTTATCTGTCAGTCCTCTCGCTATACCATTATTGCTGATATCCTATATAGGCATGGTCTAGATGGTACATTATTGAGATGTCTTGAAAAAGATGAATCTGAGAGAGTTCTTAATGACATTCATGTGGGTATTTGTGGTATACACTCAAGTGGTTTAACATTGGCTAAGAAACTTATTTGTATGGGTTACTTTTGGCCTACTATGGAAAGAGATTCATTCACCTATGCTAGAAAGTGTAAACACTGTTAGATTCATGGAAATCTAATTCATGCACCAGCACAAGAGTTATATCCTATGACAGGATCATGGCCATTTTCACAGTGGGGCCTGAATTTGGTAGGAAAGATCAATCCCTCATCTTCTAATGGACATAAGTTTATTCTGGTTGCTACTGAATATTTTACTAAGTGGATTGAAGCAGTGCCTTTAACAACAGTGACAGGAAAACAAATATCATCATTTATTTTGAATTACATAATCTGTCGCTATGGAGTTCTTATGACTATTATCACTAATAATGGAAGACCATTCAAAAATCAAGATGTAAAAGAGCTATGTGAACAGTTTCATATCCAACATAGGTTCTCTACTCCATATTATCCATAAGGTAATGGTCAAGTGGAGGCATCAAACAAAACTATTTTAAAAATCTTGAAGAAAACAGTCAATGAAGCTGGAAAAGACTGGCACATTCAGCTAAATCCTACTCTTTGGGCATATCGAACTAGTGTCCGCACTCCAATAGGGGCAACTCCATATTGTATGGTCTATGGATCAGAAGCTATATTACCTATAAAAGTAGAGATACCTTCTCTACGAGTATCCTTGCATGGTCTTATACTAGAAGAAGAACAAAGAGTCTCCTGACTCCAAGAACTAGAACTAATTCAGGAACGTCGCCAAAATGCAACAGATCATTTAAACGTATATCAACAAAGAATGGCAAGAAGCTATAACCACAAAGTCAAGCCACACATTTTTCAGATTGGAGACATAGTTCTAAGGGAAAATCAAAGAAATCAGCAAGATCGGGAAAAGAAGGGCAAATTTGAACCAAATTGGTTAGGACCTTTTGTCATAGTAGCAACATATGGATCAGGAGCATACAAGTTATCTAACCCTGACGCTGATTGGTTTGATGAACCTATCAATTCTATCCATCTCAAGAAATTCTATGCTTGAGATATAAAGTCCTAAAAAATCAAACAAAAAGAAAAGACCATAAAAAAGTGAAAATCGGGAAAGACAAAAAAATCAAAATATGAGAAAAATGCAATAAATTTAGATGGTGAAAACCTGGTAAATAGGCACTATCTAAAAAGTGAGTTCTTCCATCTATAAGATTGATTTGTGCACCTATCCACGTCATCATATCCAATCTATCGCTTCCATCATATCCTAGCTTATCTATTCCATCTTTCGCATCCATTGCTCTGAACCATTTAGTAAGAAATATGCAGCTTACCAACAATTATCAATCTTTGACATACTTGTCGTAGTCACTATCTTAAATTTTATCAGAATCTATAAATCTGCATTTGTATCCCGTCATGGTTTGGATCTTGATTAATTCATATATCCATAATAAATTTTTGTTTCCAATGGGGGCAAAATCCTAAATTCCTTTAGCTAAGGTGATCTTTTGAATATTTAGATATCCCAAAACATTCAAAAAACTTAGAAAATACCAAAAACATCTAGGGTTTTGAAACAGATAATAAGCGACAAAGCAACAAATCAATCAAGGCATCTCATTAACAATTGAATCATGCAACTCAGAAACTGAAGAATCAATCAACAAGCTATAAAGGATTATCAAAGATCGTTCATTAAGATGATAATATCAGTGAATGACCATTAGAACATGTGAATGACATACAAGATTCAATGATTATATCTTGATTTTATTGCTAATCATGTACTCTATGCGACTCAAGGGTGTCCATGACTAGAGAAGCTATGATGGGGCATGATTATTTTCTTTGATTGCTGTCTGTGGTTTATCTCTTACTATGGTATGAACTTATCTCAGGATATGATCAACAAAAGATCAAGGAGGATGTTCCAAGTCATGCATGAAAGGAGATAATCCTTGTCTATTTTGCAAGCAATACTCAAGTCAACTTGATCCATTATATCAAGTTGCTTGTATTAACTTGATATATCAAAATCCATGTAAGGAATACTCAGGTCATCTTGAATCATTATGTCAAGTTGCTTGTATTTTCTTACAACATTTAAAAAGCTCAATGATGAAATCAAGCACTGTTACAATATCACATATGAAGAATGGCAGTACAATTTTTAGTTAGATGATTTTAGATTAGCTCATTTTTCATCTGCATTATAAGCATTCATGACCAGTTGCATTATAAGCATTTCATTAACAGATCAATGGTCATAAATAAAGATTGAGTATACTTGGACAAACAAAAACAATTTGCATTTAATCATTGTAGGTACATTCATTTTTTCCTCATTATCCATTTCATTTAGTTGCATTTTATCATTGCATTAGTTTGCATTCAAGTAAGTGCATTTCTATTCATCATATAGTGTATCATCATTATTCCATTTATTATTTAGTTGCATGCATAAAATCCAAAAAGCATTTCATATAGATCATTTACATCATCATAAATCAAACGAAAATCAATCATTCATTTGCATTTCTCTATAGATCATTACATTCATATCATTTGAGTTAGAAATCATTTCCATTTGCATCCAAGATCATTAAAATAAAAAATCAAAAGCATTTATCATTTTGTAAGTCATTATCATCATATCATTAGTCATCTAATCATTGCATCCATAAAATCAAAACATATAAGCATATAGATCATCATAAAATAGAGTGACATGCATAATAAAAAGCATTATCATATAGAATCCATGTCTGCATATAGATCATCATAAAACAATAAAAGTCCAAGTATACAATGATATCAGATAAACAATACAAGTGCCTCAAATCAAGTCACGACTGTCCTGTACCACTACCACCTGACTCTATCCATCTCTATGGCTATGGGCGAGAAGATCCTCCAGATATCTATCTACCATGATCACCACTCCTCTGAGGAGGTCCCATGACCCCACCACTGCTAGTGTCCATCAACATGGTGGTCTGATAACTACCTGCTCTTTGGCTCTCTGCAACTACCTCCTCATATCATCGTTACCAGTAGGAAGTCTCCTTCTCGACCCGAAATAATTCTCTAATAGTATTAGCTAAGAGAGTACCTAAACCAACCTGTTGAATATGATCCAAAAGACCCTAAGTATCTTGCTATCTCCTAACAGTTGTGTCTCTCTTAGTCATAAGAGTCTGTATCTGTGCTCAAAGCTGATCAATCTGTGCTCTCAGACTATCAATAGTATCATGCCCTGGCACATCATGCTCTGGTATAACCACATCTGGCATATCCTGCACTGGTGCAACCTACTCTGGTAGATCCTACTATGGTATATGAACCCCAATCCCCTCACCACCAATCTATCCAACTGCTGGAATCTCAATACGAGTAACTCTCTGAACCCATCATCTAATTAGGGGAACATGATCCTCAGGATCCTCATCATCCCCACCAAGCGCTGCAATAACCCTAGGATCTGGCTGAATCTATCCAAAATCAATACCTCTCCCACAACCCCCATCCAATCCAGTCACCCTCCCTCCTGTCAATGACAATCCTCTAGGTGATCTCATTCCTACCCTGCCAGTATCCCTCCCAATCCATCCAACATCTCTCCCACCCATAGGACGAGGTCTCTCAATCCTGCCAGCTAGTCCAAATGGTCCTCCACAGACTCTCAATCGACGTCCTCTCCATCTAGGTCTACCACCACCACCACCTCCATCCCCACCATCATCTCCACCTCTCCCAGCCTCATGAGCAACTCTAAGCTGTCGTCTACGTCTCCGTCTCCTGATAATAGGATCATCTGAATCATCATCATCATCTCTTGAGCTAGGAGGAGGATCTGCTGGATCTGTAATCCGAGGAAATGGATGCGCTAATATACTGAGCATACTCTGTAGTAACCCCAAGATCAAGAATGTGTAATCTCATATCATATGCCACTCTCGGAGTAGTAATAAACTCTACATGAGCAATCTCAAATGACAAAGACGATCCCCAATCTTGCCTATCTCTGTATCATCGCGCATATATCGTCACACCAGTAGGCATAGGCTGAATGATACCAAACTATCTCAAAATCTGACCAATCAATTGTTGCTCAACAATGAAAGGTGTCCGACCAATAAGATATCTACTCTGCATGATACATGGTAATGTCTGTGCATCATCCATCCATGGCTCACAATCAACATATGGTCTCCAAGTAATGCTATCTAAAGAATCAAGCACCCAACGCCAATACTCCATTTTACCCAGCTTATGCTGAGTAAGGATACCTGCATAAAAATAAACATATGGCTGCCTCTCTCCATGAACTCTATGATGGAGAGGCCATGTAATAGCAATGTGCTCCCAGCACTAGATCTGCAATAAAGTGCAACCTGTAGATAAACTAGCACTCTCATCATACACAACCTGGTGAAGATCATGATATAAATGTGCCAACATGCAAACACCCCAAGCATATTGTGTATGATGCTGCATCATACTCAGAAGAACCTCACCCCATCCAACAGAAAAACCTCACAATCGTCTATCAAGACATATAAATCCTCCAATCAAACTAGCAAGAATAACAGGAAGAGTCTCGTAAAAAATCACCATAGCTACCCATTGGATCTCTCCTCTATTGATGCTCTCATAAGCAAACACGACTCTGCAAGACTCTGTCACAGCTAGATCCCGATAATCATACTGCACTAGCTCGCCAGTCACTAGGATGTGCAGAATCATGTAGACATCCTCAAGAGTCACACTAATCTCACCTGTCGGCAGGTGGAAAGTGTTATGCTCCCTGTGCCATCTCTTGGCTAATTTAGTCAACAATCCTCTATTATGTGTAATCTCAGGCATAAATAATAAATGGCGTAAACCACAGGCATCTATATGTCTAATCTCAGCCTGGGACAACTCTGGAACTAAATGACATATGGCCGGTAATTTCTCCCGACACTGGAGAACATCAAGTTTCTCCTATTTTTCAAGAGAAATCAATCAATCAAATCAAACTGAAGCAATCATTATCTATCTATCAATCAAATCAAACTGAAGCAATCATTATCTATCTATCAATCAAATCAAAGTGAAGCAATGATTATCAATCTATCTATCAAAATCAAATTGAATCAACTTAAGCTATCAAATCATTTTAAACCTATCAAACATAGTTTACTATCAATCACTGAGTTTAATCAAAAACTCTGCTAAGCTCTTGCATCAGAAACTAAATCGGTTTCTCAGAGCTACTCAATCATCAAATCTATCAATCAAGCTAATTAGAGCTACTCAATCATCAAATCTATCAATCAAGCTAATCAGAGCTACTCAATCATCAAATCTATCAATCACGCTAATCAGAGCTACTCAATCCAGTAATCATAGCTATCTATCCATCTATCGATCATACAATCACTCAATCATGACTCTATTTCATCATACATGCGTATCAAACATGTTAAAACTAATCATCAAAATGATTTTTAGCTTTTGTACCTATCAACAATCTCACATTTAGACAAAAGCGCTATCTTTTTTAGCATATGCCCTATCAATTATGCATATGTGCTACTTTAAACACAAGCGCTATCTTTTTGAGCATATGCACTAATCAACCATGCATATGCACTGCTTTATGGATTTGCGCTATCCTATTGAGCATAAGCGCTATCCTAAGCATTTGCGCTAACATTCTATGCAAATGCGCTAACATTCTATGCAAATGCACTAACATACAGAGCATATGCGCTAAAACATTCATTTGCACTAAACAAAATTGCATATGCGCTAACACAAATTGCAAAAGTACTAATCTAAAATCGAAAAAATTTCAAAATTTAAAAAACAAAAAAAAACAAAGCGCCTAAAACATGAAATTTGGAACGAAAACTTGAAAATACAGCTCGGGATAAGTTACATACCGGATAACCATACTCAGCAGGCCACTGATATCGCCGAACTCGCTCAAAACGATGACACTCCACTGGAATCACCATTTGGCCACCTCAGCAAGAATATTCTCTCCAAAAGCTGACAAGGATAACAATAAAGTTAAAATTAGCCTTGGTTAATTTTATATTTACTATTTGAAGAGTAATTAATTTCAACAATGGGGCAATTTAATTTGTTTTTTACAAATGAATTTAATTGACTGAATTTTTATCACATTATCACAAGATTAATCGTTCAAACTTAAATTTTCAACAATTTCACGATCAATCTTCTGAGGGGGCACACAATCAGGATTTTCAATTTCTATCAGGCATTATCGAGACTTGATTTAATCTTTGAAACAATGTTGTCTCGACATCATTTCAAAGAGGGGCAACATGTATACACCTAAAAATTGGCTATGAGCAATTAAATAAATATTTTATATTTATTTAATAATTATTCTTCTATTAAATAGTTAATTTGAAAAGATTAATTTATTTAATTCATTTTGTGTCTTTCTATTAATTAATATTTTATTAATTAATTCATCTATCTTATTCCTCTAGTTAATTAAATATCTAATATTTAATTATTCCTCTAACCAAGTTAATTAAATATCTAATATTTAATTATCTTCTCCAATTAATTAAATATCCAATGTTTAATAGTTATTCTCCTATCCTATAGTCTCAAATATTAAAACATTTTTAAATTATTTAATCCTTTTATCCAACTCACCCTCCATCTCCACTTCATCTTCCCTTTGCCAACTCATCAAACATGTGGCTAAGGAAATTAATATTTCTTAAATATTAATTCATGATTTATCTCCAACTTCCAAACTTAATGAATATTGTGTACGTACACATATTTCATAACCATTTCCTATATTCTCTCCAACACCCCTATATCTTAGGAAGGACTTGAGTCCACTTGTCCTACCATGCCTAAATATTCTCCAACCATCCCTAGATTCTCTCAGTCAACAACCCAGTCAAGGTGAGATGAGTGACACTTGTCTTCTCCTTCCCCCTTTCTCTCAACCTTCACCTTTGCTCATAGCCATCCAAATCTGAAGATTTGATCATGACCGTTGATCTGAGCCACATCATCTAATCCTCTCAAAGTCTATAAAATCCAAAGCTTCAGTTGAGAGATTTAATCTTCAAGTTAGACTTCAAGAGATTGCAAGTGCATTTTGCAAGCTAATCATATGCATCCGTGAGTTTTTGAAGCAAATAGAAAATAGAAAATATCATATATCATTTAGCATAATCATTTTAGCATAATCATGTAGCATTTGCATATCATAGTATCACTTAACTACAAGTTATCAGTCCATTCTTCATATGCCATCTTGGAAGCCATCAGTGCATTGTCTGAGAGCACACCATCTGGAACTAGGATCAGTGGAGTTAGGACATAATGAGACATAAGCCATGAAGGTAAAATAATGTTTTATTTTAATATGTATTTCATGCAGTTTCATTGGTTGAATTTGGATTTCCTGTAGCATTTCTATTTGTATTTTGTGAATCTAACTTATTACAGGTAATATTCTAAGGATGAAATTCAAGCTCACACAGTAAGTACTCCTATAGTGACAAGTGAGAAATTATCTATCAAGGATACTTCTACACCAGTAAATCCAACAAGGTATAAGTATATGATTGGTGGTTTCTTATATCTAACTCAGACTAGACCAGACATTATGAATGATGTAAGTATTGTTTCAAGATATGAAATTAATCCTAAAGAAAATCATGAATGTGTTGTAAAGAGGATATTTTAGTATTTGCAAGGAACAACAAAATATGGCTTATGGTATTCTAGAGATGATGATTTCACTTTATGTGTATATACTGATTCAGATTGGGTAGGAGATACTGATGACAAGAAGAGAACTTTTGGTGGAGCTTTCTTTCATGGATCAACAAAAAACAGTCATGCATTTCTTTATCTACTGCAGAAGTTGAGTATGTTGCAGCAACAACTAATTGCACTCAAGTCTTGTGGATGAAGTGAATGTTGAAGGATATCAAGGTGAATTGTAGTGAACTGGTAGTTATCTACTGTGATAACTCTGCAGCTATTGACATGTCTAAGAATCTGGTATTTCACTCTAAGACTAAGCATATATCAATAAATTATAACTTTCTGAAGGACAATGTAGAAGGAAAGGAAGTCAAATTGGTTTATGTGAACACTAAAGAACAGATTGCAGATATATTCACTAAACCACTGTCTAAGGAATTATTTGAGTATTTGAGAGACAGGTTAGGTGTTTCTACCCCTCCGACAGAGACTTGATTGATATAGTTTGTCATCAGTTTGACATGCATTATTAAAGATATTATTCATTTCGCCACTGATGAGTGGTGCCACTACTCAGGGGGAGTAGTCAACTTTGAGATTTAGAGGTTTATATTCTTGCTTTGATATTTTTGTCGCATTGATGTCAAAGGGGGAGAGATAGTGATGTGAAAAATAAATATAGAGATATCATTCACAGGGGGAGAGCTATTGATATTTAGGAGATTGTTGGTCGTCTTCCATAGGGGGAGACTTGTTTGACATTTCTTAGTACTTAGATGTTTTCACATCTAGTGTTGCCATCAATGCCAAAGGGGGAGATTGTTGGCATTATGGATGAATTGATTATGTGTTGCATTGATTTTTTGTCATTGATGTCAACACTAGCTGTTATTATTGGTTATCAACACACAGGTTTTGGTTACCGACATATAGGTTTTGGTTACCGATAGAAGATCTAGTGTTACTGACAGAAGAGATTGTGTTGGACACTTTCGACATGTTTGGATCAATGGAGTATGTTTGATTTTAGGTGTTATATGCTTATGGAGCATGTTTTGGTCAGTTGGTATTGAATTGGTAATCAGATGCCATAATACACTCTTGTAAACCCATATCGACATTGGTTTAAGGTTTAACCGACAGAGCTTTCACTGAGAAATCTTGATAGGATGCATAAGTGGTGTTGGTGTGGCTTCTAGATGGATTTTAGGATGCTGAAGATGTTCTTTGATTGTGCCTCAACTGAGTGAAGATATTTCTTTGGCGTGGTGAACCCAAATTAGGTCTGGTGCCTATCTAGGTTATGGACAAGTATCATGTTAACGCGTTCTCTACACGTTACCAAGATGATTTATGGATTGGTTATTATTGTTTTGGTCTTAAGTCGACATGGTATATCATTGTAAAATGGATGTATGTATGTTGGTATATGATGAACCGGTATGATGGTATGATGGTACGATGGTATATGATAATGTATGTTGTCATTGATGTCAATAAGTGCAGGTGAATTGGTATGAAGATTGGAAGAAGTTGTTATTGATGTTCAAGTTGGAGAACTGGTATGAAGAGATGAAGTGGACCACTGTCAGGGTTTCACTAAGTGTGACTACCAGTTGGTAGTCTCAGCTCTAGGGTTTTCGGTTTGACAATCTAGCTTGTGTGATGCAACCGGTGACATTCTATGATGTGTTAGCTAAGACATAAGGATTAGATCGAGATTCCATGTCGGTTTTGTGCACGTGAAGGATTTCCTTGAGGATATTGCATGTGAAGATCGATTGCATTAAATGTCTACCTCAGGAATGAACATTCTTCTTAGCGGTATGTGAAGAGAGCATGATGGGTTATTGATTTCCATATGCGGTGGAGGATGGATGATGCAGAATGACTTGTGATCTGTTTGAGATTGTTTCATTTTATGCAAAATGTTTTGAACGGTCAGGATCAGACCACCTGTAATTGTAAACTGAAAATGTTTAGGGTTTTGGGTTTATGCTACCAACCTAATTATTATCTATAAGGTAGATAATGTTTGTATTCGAGTGATGAGATACTTGCTAGACCAGTGAATGGAAAACTACAGAGTGTGATTGCAGAGTAAAGGAACTGAAAAGGATCTGCCTTAGCATGTAGTGTTGTTATCAGATTAGAGCTTTACCTGTTGTCTTATAACTATTTCAATAGTTGGAAAATCCCTTTACTAGGTAGCTTTAATGGGCTTATTGCAAATCCTCTAACCAGGTGACTCAAGATCATTGAGTTCTTCAAATCCTCTAGCAAGGTAACCTTTAACAGGGTATATAGTCATCCCTTAACCGGGTGATCTTTAATAGGATTGGTTCCTAACAGAACCTTATTGTAAATTCTTTAATCGAACTAGGGTCCTCATAGAGCGAACTTCAAAAGAGTTCAAAAACAAGCTTATGGGTATTCATCCCCACCGTGGTTTTTCCCATTTGGGTTTCCATGTGAAAAATCCGTGTGTCATGAGTTGTGCATTTTTCATGTGATGATTTAACAATATCTGTTTAGGTGAATATGCATGCAAAGTTAATGGTTATGGTATTAATGATACAACACATGCATGAGTATATTGGTGAAGTTGTTATCAAGTGTTAATTGTTATTTGAAGTATTCAGTTTTACTAGTTTAGCTGTCTGAAGTCTTACTGTGTTTAACCAGTATTGCCATGGGTAAGTTCAGTGATGAAGACAACCGGTTAGCATTGTTTTAACTTGATAAGTTGTTGAGAAGTTTTTGTATGTACTAATTCACCCCCCTCTCAATATCGATTAGGGTATTTGTTGTTCATCATTATTCATCAATGCAATGATCTTATTGTAATTGTATACGGGAAAATCAGTGCAATGAAATGGAAATTACAAAAAATATTCAAAGACTTGCCCACACACCAATGAGACTCTTGGTGAAAGTTATGGAGCTATGTGGAATAGCTCAACTTCCCAAGAGGTGTTCCATTGTTCTCTATCTCACAAGACCCCTCAAGCCAATTTCTTTGCTCTCAGATCACTGAGCAAAGTGACTTAGGGATGACAATTGTGATAATGAGGGATGCTTTTGATCAATCTTATTATGAATGCATCATATCTATGCATGATTTTAACAAATGAGCTAAACTAGTGATGATAAGATGACGAGATTAGTAAAATACTATCCTAACATGATATACTAGTTTATATGATTTAACTAAGATGATAGAAATGCTTCTAAAATGTTTATTAGATTTATTTCTATTCCAAAGAGAGATTTAAATGCTTTGCTAAAAATGAGTATAAGTATGATGCTAAAGACTTGGATTATGAGAATGAGGGATGAGGGCTCTATTTATAGGAGAAACAGGGCAATGGATGGTCAGGATTGGATGATCCTATCAAGGGTCAGGATTGAAAGTTATCAATGCATGTTTACAATTCTCACCATTGAAATGGTAGCAATTGTCAACATAAGACTGTTTGAGAGGGGATGTAAGAAACATTAAATGCTTGAGAAGACCTCATGGTTACCTTAGGAGGTAAGGGTTAAGGTTAGGTTAGGTTTATCCATTGGATAAAGCTTTTATCCAAAGGATAAACTCTTGTGCAAGGGTTAAAGGGATAACCATGGTCAAAGAAATGAATACTTGATGAGACCCCTGGGTTAGATGAGGGTTGAGTTTGGAAAAAAGTCTCTAACCATGCCACAAAGGGTTAGTTAACCCTTAATGGTTTAAAAGACTTTTGAGACAAATTTGTAAGAGTCCTTCCAAATCTGGGGCAACTCAACAAGTTAGCTTGTTGAAGACATAAAGGCTTTAATGCCTTCGGAAGACTTTACTCCAAATTTGAGAAGTGACCTCCTCAAATTTAGGGAAAGGGTATAATTGAAGGATTTAGACTAATTGATTAGGAGTAGATGGATTCTAGAAGAATTTAGGAAAGGGGGTTTAGGAGGCAAGTGGGAGATGTAGGAAAATGCAAGTGGGTGAGGGATAATAGAATTTAATCAAAATAAAATTTATTTGAATTGTGGTTGCAAGTGGAGGATTAAATAGATTAGATTTATTTATTTGGGGTGAACTATTTAATTAAATGTAAATTTAATTAAAAGTAGAGAGAAGGGATTTAATTAAATAAAATGATTTCTTCAAAAAAATGATGTGAAAGGCTTAAGTGAATTTAAATAAAAAATTGAATAATTTATTTAATCAAATAGAGGAATGTGGATGATTTAATTAAATTAGATTTAACTAAATAGAGGAATGCGAATAAAATAAACATTAAATATTCATTTAGGAATATGGTCATTTTTATACATCTACATTTTGCCCCTCTTTGAAGTGACGTGTGTGCACATGTTGATTCAAAGAAAATTGATGTGTCGTCAAAATTTGATCATGATTAGTATGATGTCGTGTATCAAGATGTTCATGTCGTGCCCCAGATTTGATAAATGATGTTGATAATGCCCCCTCGGGAGATGAATCAAAAAATGAAAATTTGATGTGATTTTGATAATTGTTGATAAATTTCATCGTATTTTAAAATTTTGTCTATGTTGAATGTGTTAATTTGATTCATCTCTCAATAATGATGTTTGTTAGGGTTAGAAGCGAGACCACGAGCAATTTACATGTTCCACCACCTAACCCTAATTTCCATTGACCCTATAAAAAGGTAAAAAGTGGTTTTATTTGTAACATTTGTGCTTGTTGATTTTGGAGAAAGTGATATTTGGAGAGAAAGACAAAATGTCGGTTCCCCATGCTTCTCATCGATTCGAGCATGTTCGTCAGTACCGGAGGCCCGCCACGTATGGTCCACTAGTAAGTCATTGATTTTTGCCCCTTTTTGCTTTTTGTTTTGTCATTTTTGGTCATGTTTTTCACTTTTTACCGCAGAGTTTAACGGGTTAGCGCATAGGGTATGTACCCTAGTGCATACGATAAAAATCGTTGTGCGTAGAGTGTTAAAAACTAGGGTAGTGTTGGAGTTAGGGTACGTAGCGCATAGACAGTTTATGATAGCACATCGAGTACTTTTAGCGCAGAGGGATAACAGGCTAGCGCTTAGGGGGGAAAGGGTAGCGCATAGGGTCAACAGGGTTGCGCATGGGTAGAATAAGATAGCGAGTAGGGTTAGGGTTGCAACACATGGGTGGATTAGAATAGCACGTAGGGGTTTTATAGTGCATAAGGTTAAAGGGGTGGCGCAAGGGTAGAACAGGGTAGCGCATAGGTGATTTTTAGCACATAGGGTAAAGTCGGCAATGCATGGCGACATTTGGTTAGCGCATAGGTAGCAAATTAGCGCATAGAAAAAAGTTCTTAGCGCATAGGTAGAAAATGTAGTGGAAATTAGGATTTATTGAGGGATTTTTGAGATGAATGAAGATAGGTTGGGGTAAGTAGGTGTCTGCCAATTTTTCCTGGATGGGTGCGATAGTCAATTTGCGTGCCTGCTGTGTGTTGTTTTAAAATTTTTTTGATGTCCGATATGAGTTTCGATATGGTTTTTGGTTATGGATTTTGATATGGATTTGATGTTGATATGGATTTTTTATTTGAATTTGAAACTTGATTAGATTTTCAGTGTTTCAATTTGATATGGAGTTGATGTGAAACTTGATTTGTTTTTCAATGTTTCAAGTTGATATGAATTTGATGTGAAACTTGATTAGATTTTCAATGTTTCAAGTTGATATGGAGTTGATGTGAAACTTGATTTATTTTTCAATGTTTCAAGTTGATATGAATTTGATGTGAAACTTGATTAGATTTTCAATGTTTTAAGTTGATATGAATTTGATGTGAAACTTGATTAGATTTTCAATGTTTCAAGTTGATATGAATTTTGATATTGATATGGATTTTGATATTGATAGGGATTTTTGATTTGATGGGGGAACTGATATTGGACATGTTTTATTGGTGACATGAGCGGCTTGGGTTTGTTCAGTCACGGGCATGATTTCCAAGGCCGTGGTCTTTGATTCCATGACTGACATAGGCAGACAAAGATATCATTGAGAGATGTGGATTATCATCTTTATTAGAGATGCCTCGGTATATCATTAATCGAGGTTTATTGACAGGTTTGGGAGAGAGGTGGCATAGCGACACCAACACATTTCATTTGGCTTCAGGTGAGATTACAGTGACACCAAAGGATTGCTATCGGATTTTGTAGATTCATGTGGTAGGTGCACTTTTCCCATATGAGTAGACTGAGGAGGGCGGGACAGAGGCTCTTCGCCGGATTCTGCAGGATGATATGATTTGTGGATATGAGATCCCTTGGCAGGAGTTTATTGATTTGGATTATGCCCCACTACCATCAATATTGACAGGTTTCATAGGTGGCTTCTTATGTCCTGACCATAGATCGAAGGGACTGGTAGTGGGATAGGGGTTCATCTTGGAGGACATGGTGACATAGGGTTGTTGATTTGCATGGGGGTCTGCTATGTTGGCCCACCTATACAGGGACTTGCATCAGGTTGTATACTTAGGGTATGGCAGTTTATCGGCGGGGGTTACTTTGCTACAGGTGTGGGCGTGGGAGCACATTCTCACAATGAGGCCACTTGCAGACAGGGATAGGCTAGTTGGACAGGCTTATGCATATGGATATACAGGGATAGTTGTCCTACGTAAGCTGGGCAAACTAGAGCATTGGAGGAGGGGCCTTGATGATATTAATATGGTCGTTTGGAGACCATATATAGATTGTGAGGTGTGGGCAGAGGATGGGATAGAGATGCCCTATGTGTACATGTCCCAGTTTTTGATAGGGTGGATGCCCTTTATGATCGAGAGATTCCTACATAGCCAAGTTCAACGACAGTATGGACGACAATAGGGGATACCATAGGGAGCATGCCTATATGCTCAACGGAGGTAGGATGTGCTAGAGTGGGGCCCAACCATTGATAGCGTTGTGGTGGTTGAGGAGTATATGCACCTAGCCAACCAGATATGGGACTATGCCTATGGGGTAGTGGATGCGGAGATGACTGAGGAGTTCTCAGCGCTTTTTGTGGCTCATGTTGTAGTCAGGATATCTGATCCAGTGGAGATGATTCCCACTTTTGATGATGATGAGGATGAGCAGCCCAAGAGGCTAGGGAGACAAAGAGAGGAGGGAGAGGAGTTTGATGAGGGAGGTGGGGATGGTGGAGGTGATGACGATGGAGATGGTGGAGGAGGTGGCTGAGGTTGGCATGAAGATAGAGCAGGGAGAGGAAATCGAGGGAGGAGAGGAGATAGAGGTGGAGTTGGTGGGGATAGAGGGATACGGGTTGAGAGAGTAGTGCGGTGGGCAGTGGAGGATAGAGGCAGAGGAGGTTTGGTGATTGAAGCTGGGGGTGGTGGGAAAGCAAGGGAGCTGATAATAACTATGGGTGGGACAAATGATTTTAGACGGCCTACCTAGAGGAGGAGGTCAGATGTGTTACCCTTACCAGTACCGAGGATAGGGAGAGGGATAGGGGATACCATGACACAGGTACCCCTCCAGATTCAGATTCCCACTCACCAAGAGGATGCTTAAATTAGATCCTTACAACTGTCAGTGTAGCATCTGCAGACATAGTTATTGGCACATCAGTGTCAGATTACACAACTGACCACAGAGCGTGATACAATGTTGGAGCGCTTGGGTCGAGCAGATAGTCTGGAGAGAGTGGTGGCTAGTGGCTCGATGAGAGACACTTTAAGGGAGATGCAGTATACAACCAAGGAGGCTGAGTACTACCGACAGCTATATGAGGAGTTTGTGCCTAGGGAGCACAGAGCTCCTAGTTTTACTGCGATGAGATTGAGTCGATCTAGGTAGACAGCTTCGAGGACAGAGAGCAGAGGTGTGACTGGGCCGACTCATCAAGATCCACCTAGAGATCCAGGTGCTAGGACATCTACCGCGAGACCATCACCCTCAAGAGATAGTCATACCTGAGAGACCTTGTCTCTATTGTATTATGATCATTTTGTTGTATTTGTGATAATGATATGATGTGTGATGTATCTTGAAAATGAGATGTATGATAATGATATGATGTGATATGTATCTTGAAAATGAGATGTATGATAATGATATGCAAATAATTTTAAAATGACATGCAACTAATTGTAAATGAGATGCAACTAATTGTAAAATGATATGTAACTAATTGATCATCCTCATTCTTTCATTTGTCATTCCTGTATAGTCACATGTTGTTGCTTTCTTTGTGTTTATCATCATTGAGCTGTTGGGATATGTTGAAAATTTATACAAGCATAATGATATAATTGAACCATAATGACCTGAGAAAAATTTGTTGGCATATGCACACTCCAATGAGACATTGTATGTGATTGAAGGTTTTTTCATTGATGGCAACCTTACAATCCTATGGCACCGGTAAGGCATTACACCGACAAGATAGTTCACTGGCATCAACAAATCACACTCTACACCAGCACCGACATGGAGAAAGGAAGCATACCGGCACAGAGGCCGACAAGATTTTTTTGTTATATTATATTTTGTTTATTATTGCAAAAACCTTGTAAGCCGACTTGGCAAGTTGTAAAATGACTCTTATATATAAAAGAGATCATTGTAGACATTTGAAAAAAGATAAAAAGCAAAAAAGGAAGATATTAGGTAGACCTATTATGCGAAATATAGGTTAAAGGTTTTATGTAAAGAACAGAGCAAAAACTGGTACTAGATCAGGCATTATAGATGCTATTGTAAAGCAGTACAAGATATTGGATTTGTATAATCCACATTGTAAGTTAGTGAGACTTCCCATTAAGCAGTGAGCTCTAGGCAGTTGGCCATCCTGCATGTGCAGGCCCCCTTTTGTAAGTAATATTCTCTTATTGGCCAGTAAGTGGTTATTGTGGGTCACAAATCCCATTGAGATTTTTCCCACACCGGGTTTCCTCGTTAAATCCTTGTGTCATGGTGTGCTTTTCATGTGAATGTTTTTAATTCTATTTATTTCATTATTTCTTGCATACCGGTACACTGTTATAATATGTTCTGCATGTTTTAAGTTGAGAAATTCTAATTATCGGTTAGATATTGATTCACCCCCCCTCTCAGTATCTATGAGTTTCCTAACAATTGGTATCAGAGCCTGGTCCTCTATTTTCAGAAGCCTAACAACTTGAGGAAGATCTTGACACTGGTAAAGATGAAAAATTTGATGAAGCAACTTGAAGCAGCTCTCTCAGACTATGATACAGAAAAATTGAAAAATATCAAACTAGAAGATGATCTAAAAGCAACTCAGTATATCATTCAGGCACTTGAAGAGAATCTTACTATTGCAAGAAATAAGAGAAGAGAACTTTGTGAAAAGATGCAAAATGAGAATGATGAAAAGGAATCACTTAATGATATGTTAAGTAAGCTGAAACTGGAGAACATAACTACAAAGAATGAGATGCAGGATATGACTATGAGATTTTGTAAAGAGATTGAAGATAGGAAGAAGAATGAAGAAGAATTGAATAAAAGACTAAGTGATGCAGCAAATGAGAACACAAGACTTAGCTATGAAAATGATTTATTAAAAACAGATCCGATGCACACTCATAATGACTCCAATGAACTGATGAGACATAAAGAAGTCTTAGAAAGAGAACTACAAACTGCAAATCAACATAAAGAAAAATTCAAGAAAAGCTCAGAGGAACTTGGTAACTTACTGAAGAATCAAAAACCTAAAGGTGACACTTTTGGAATTGGCTTTGAAGTTGGTGAAAGCTCCAGTACTACAAACACACAGGACCACAACAAACTGGTAAGGCAACCTAATGCTTATAAATTCAATGGAAAATGCTTTAACTATAATAAGTATGGTCATATAGCAAATGAATGTAGATCTATAAATTATCAGAATATCAACACACCCACCAGTCAATGTTCTAAATGCAACAAAGTTGGTCACAATTCTGAAAATTGCAGAATGAATGTAAGATGTTATGTTTGTGGAAGATTTGGACATTTATCTAATCAATGCAGAACACAAACCGGCATAGGTTATGGGAAAGCTATTCAGAAGAATAATGTGACTTGTTATGCATGTAACAAGATTGGGCATATTGCAAAATTTTGTAGAAGTAAAGGATCACCCACAGACAACAAAAGTTCTAGCTTGAAAGGTAAATAAAAAGTTGAAGAGGTTAAGCAAGAATTCTCAAAACAATGGATTAGAAAAGCTGATCTAAATATTGGGAATACTCCTCCACCGATAGAACCAGTCAATGCTTCACCGGTAGGACAGAGTGATGCTTCACCGATAGGATAGAGTGATGCTCCACTGGCAGGAAGTTCTTCATCAAATTGAAGAAAGTTTCCTTGAGGGTTTGGAAATCTAATGACACATGTGCTATTATTCCCTCAGTTAGAGATGAGATGTTGGAAATTACTTCACTACCGACAGACAATGTTAAGTGAATACTTAACCGACATGCATTTAATGTGGTAGATGGCAAATTAACACTATAAATTTGTGGTTTTGGCTCCATTTCATTTCACCATGATTTCAAACATTTGTAGAGCGCAAAATTTGCAGAGCTAAGGAACTTCAAGCAAAGAGGTGAAGCACTTCAAGCAATCAATCCATCCAAGACAGAAAAAGGTATTTATTATCATGGCATCCACCTCTGCGCTTGAATATATAGCAAACCCTACTGTAGTCGAGGTCATAAAATGCCCTAGGCCTATATTTCAACTAGTTCCCGAAGTAGCAAAGAAAGATGACAATATAGGTTCTTTCTCACAAATACCAAAAGGAGTTGTTTATGCTGAAGACCCTAAAATTTACATTCACTGCAACATAGAGGAATTGGGAGATGAAGAGATCAAAACTATGTATAAAATTGTCATATGTGTAAATTCCATAAATGTGAAACCGAAACATAAAATCATTTAAACCCTAGGATTTACTGAAATCCTCTGCATTCTTGAAGTTCCCAAGGATGTGATTAGGATAGTCTTAATCAGGGTACATGGTGAATTTTTTTGGTTAGATGCAATTCACAAAATCACCAAGGAAGCTGTGAAAGTTGTCACAGGGTTACCGACCACCAGTAAAAGGCCAGACAAAACTAAGAAGGTCTCCAATGACCTAGTTACTAAGCTAGCTGGTGCTACATCTGATTAAAGGTCTCTAAGAGTCAATGATGTAACCGACATCAATGTAAGATTTATCAGCATGATATTAGGGTATAAGGCAACTCATGCAAACAAACTCAATTCAGTTTCAAGTTTATGCATTAAAATTTCTTATGACATGATCACAGATAATGCAAAAATTGATATATGTGAGTGGTTGAAGGATGAGTTAATTGACAACCTAGGCAAGATTAAGAAGGATAAGAAAGGAACTTTTAGGTTTGGGAATCTCCTAGTATGTTTGATGCTACATATAACCAAACAAGTTCCCGGTATAGGTTACAAAGAACTTGGATTTGATATACCAATAGGTAAATAGCTAACCAAATTATTCAACAATATGGGAGAAGATAAGGAAAACAATATCCATGATTTATTTCAAGCACTTAAGGCCAAAATGAAGAAGAGAATCAGATTATCACAAAAGATTGTTGACAAATATAAGGATGAAATATGTTTTGTAATAAAAAAGGATGAAATCTAGATGGAAGCAGTCATCCCAAGAACAATCTGGGTAACAAAGATGGGCTATGAGACAGATGATCATATAATTGAGACTTATGCTAAAGAACTTCTGGAAGCACCAAATGAACCAAAGGAAGAAGTATTTGGTAGTGCTGAGACTATAGAAAAACAAATACAATCTAAGAAGAGAGTGAAAATGGTTGAGGCAGTTGTGAGAAGAGGCTCTAGATAGACAAAGGCTATTAAAGAAGACGTGTTAAAACAAACCGGTATCACTGAGGATGAGCTAGGAACTCTACAGCCTGAGACTCATCTATCACCGGTAGGCACTTCTTCGGAGAGTGACATGCTTGCAGCTTTCAAAAGAGTTGTAAAGAAAAGAGATCCCTCACCGGCAACCACACCCTCACCTAGGAGGACAAGACAAAAACAACAAGCAGTGAGATCACCGGTTAAGAAGACTACACCAAAGAAGAAACTGACACCCAAGAAGAAGAAGAGAACAAAACAAAACCTAGCTCCTCTTGATATACTATTGAATGAAATTACAAAGGAAGGGAAACTGAAGAATATAGAGAAATTGTATGACACTCTGACAGCAGATGAAAAAAAACAAGTAGAAAACAATGTTATATTGCATATGGACATGTATAAGAAATTTTTGATGGAAGTTGTAGATGAAGTACCAGATGAACTGTTCAAAAGACTGGAAGCAAGGAGACAAGCAGTAATAGAACTTGACAAGAAAATCAAGATAGAAAAGCTACTTGCTGTGTACCCAGTGAACTCACCTACAGAAATTGATGATTTAATTGCGGAAGCCAACCGGTCAGTATTCTCTACTGCACATCGGCACATTGCATTAAAGGTTGGAAGAGTCAATGAGGTGACTGAAGAAATAGAAAATGCATGGGATATATTCCTAGTTGAAAAAGAAAAATAGGAAGAATACCAGAACCCCAAACCAATAAAGGTATATCAGAAAGAAAGAGACAAAGGAAAAGGAAAGGTTGGTGGACCTCCAAGTATTAAAGTAAAAGACAACTTACCCCCACCTTCTTTTACATCATCGGTAACAACAACTATAGAAGATCAATCGATAGTTGAAAGTATGGATGAAGAGGATGTCAATCCTAATCCTTAAGTCTTATACATAGTAAATGTTGATACACAAAAGATCAACATTGTGGTAGACAAAGATACAACTGGTAAGACGGAAATGGCTAGTAAGCCACTGGTAGCTGAGAAAACTATTAAAACACAAGAGAAACTGGCAGATGACAAAGAACAATAGGCAGAAGCTTAGACTGAGACAGTGCAACAAGAAATGCAATAGAAACAGGAATAGGTTCATGAGGAAACAGTGCCATAGACAACTGGAGAAGTACACAAACCATTGCTTAAAGAAATACAAACACAAACAGACCTACTTACTTCTTCTACTGATGGAATTCATAATGTTGGTTCCTCCTCAGTAGGCCACAAACCAACAAATGTAACTAAAGTACTTTTGGATTCAATCAAAAGGATAACAGATTGTAGTTCACAGGCTTACAAAGCTATAGATGACACAATCCCAATTTTGAAGGTAATTGCTCCTAACTGTAATATAGACAATAAAGATTCTTTAGGACAACTTGATACTTCGTCTAAATATATCATAGAGAACATTGAGAAAATAAAGGAAGAGACATTGAAGGACAAAGTAGAAATTGAAAAGCAAAAATTCTTTGAAGATCAGATAAAGAAGTGTACTAGAGATTTTGACACACTTCTACTGGAATTGTGTAACTTATTGAAAGAGTACAAAACTTTGTACAAAGACACCTGTAAGACAAACTTTTTAATAGTAGACATAGATAAGAAAATAAGCAAGGTATGGGATGAAATCAATAAACTTGCTGATAATTTTGTTAACTCACCTGTTACATTATCAGTTTTTGAGCAAAGGATAACAAATTTTGAGGAAGTGTTACTTAAATTAGAAAGAGAAAAGGAGAGAATAGTGAATAAGGAAAAACATCTGAGATTAAAATTGAGTCCAAGATTGGACTATCTAGCATCATTGGGGAAGAAAATATCTGAGGCACTGATACAAGGATAGAAAACACCGGCAGAGCATTTGCAGCATCTCACCGGTACAGTTAAAAGAACCCAGACAACAATAAGAGACAGTAAAAAGTTTATGGAGAGTATAAACTTGATTTTGGCAGATCTATTTCAAATCGTAGCTACCCAGTTACAAGGTTGAAACTACAAACTCTATTGACATCTTGACAACCTTTGTCGTTGATGCCAAAGGGGGAGTAGTGGTATGAGAAAATTCAATATCATAGGAATCATATGCTCAGGGGGAGCACACATTTTTGGTAACATTTTTGGACTTCACATTTTTGGATACACTTTTGAAATTTCTCATGAGTGTTGCCATCAATGCTAAAGGGGGAGATTGTTGGCATATGCACACTCCAATGAGACATTGTATGTGATTGAAGGTTTTGTCATTGATGGAAACCTTACAATCCTATGGCACTAGTAAGGCATTACACCGACAAGGCATTACACCGGGAAGATTGTTCACCGACATCAACAGATCACACTCTACACCGACACCGACACAGAGAAAGGAAGCATACCGGCACAGAGAAAGGAAGCATACCGGCACAGAGGCCGACAAGATTTTTTTGTTATATTATATTTTGTTTATTATTGCAAAAACCTTGTAAGCCGACTTGGAAAGTTGTAAAATGACTCTTATATATAAAAGAGATCATTGTAGACATTTGAAAAAGGATAAAAAGCGAAAAAGGAAGATATTAGGCAGACCTAATATGCGAAATATAGGTTAAAGGTTTTATGTAAAGAATAGAGCAGAAATCGATACTAGATCAGGCGTTATAGATGCTATTGTAAAGCAGTACAAGATATTGGATTTGTATAATCCACATTGTAAGTCAGTGAGACTTCCCATTGACCATTGAGCTCTAGGTAGTTGGCCTTCCTGCATGTGCAGGCCCCCTTTTGTAAGTAATACTCTCTTATTGGCCAGTAAGTGGATATTGTGGGTCACGAATCCCACTGAGGTTTTTCCCACACCAGGTTTCCTCGTTAAATCCTTGTGTCATGGTGTTCTTTTCATGTGGATGTTTTTAATTCTGTTTATTTCATTATTTCTTGCATACCGGTACACTGTTATAATATGTTCTGCATGTTTTAAGTTGAGAAATTCTAATTACCAGTTAGATACTGATTCACCCCCCCTTCTCAGTATCTGTGAGTTTCCTACCAAAATTTACATGATTTTTGATTTTGCAAGATGGCACAAACATCGAGGTATAATTGAACCAAGACAACTTGAGTGTGGCTTACGTATAAACAAACAAGATTAAATTTTTTGTATGCGCAAAGTGGAACCATGTCTTGAGTGATATGCTTGGAATCACATCGCGAGACAAGTATTCACACAGTACAAGTGATCGCTTCATAGACAAAAAACTAAAAAAAATATTGGAGTCCTAATTACTTTCTCTAGCTTGATGCATTGTTGAGAAAATTTAGAGGATCCAATAGTTCAAAAAAAGTTCAAGTGCAAAAATAGTCAAAAATTCATGCAAGATGCAAACATTTTATACTTCAGAAAATCATCCATCATGTGTTGTGAATCTGTTAAGTGATAAATGTTTTGTTCTCTTGATTGTTGATTTGTTTGCTGGACATGATGCTCTTAGTCTGCTGCAACTTTTGCCTTAGGACAGAATGTTGATCAATGTTACCCCTAGCTAATTTTACCTCCTGGCGTGGATATGTATAGTGATTACCAAGCCATGGGAGGATATGATGAAATGATATTCAGATAAACAAGGACAATGACTATGCTAAGTATGTCCTAGATAATGCTACTTTGATAAAGTATTGGGCGATGGCTGGTAGTGCTTGATTGTGGATATAAAAGTTCGAGAGTATAGATAGATAGAGGAGCTGTCCTCTCACAATAGCGCCTATTGCTAGGTTTTCACCAGTTGGTTTTATTGCACCTTGCTTTTTCTAATTTTTTTTTGGAGTTTTTGATTTGTTGATGTTTTCCGTGCATTAGACTGCTCAAGTATAGTATTTCTTCAAATGGATGTTGTTGGTTTGTTCGTTGAGCACATCTCCTTCTGAAGTTGTTAGCTGATAAGTGCCTGACCCATAGGCTGATATGATGACATAGGGACCTAACCAGTTAGGTTCAAAATTCCCTTTCTAGTCTCGATCCTATTGATTTTTGGGATTTTCTTTGAGTACGAGATCACCGATTTTAAAAATCCTAGGGATGACCTTGTGGTTGTAGCTTCGGCACATGCGTTGCTGATATGCTTTGAGGTGAGTATAGGCATGTTGTCACCTTTCATCTAGAAGTTCTAGCTCTTGCAGTCAGTTTACTCGATACTCTTCATCTGGAATGAGGCCTTTCAAAGATACTCTGAGAGATGGAATGTCTACCTCCAAGGGTAAAATTTCTTCTGATCCATACATCAATGAATATGGCGTAGCTCCTGTAGGTGTGCGGATGCTAGTTCCGTATGCCCAAAGTTAGGATTGAGTTGCACGTGCTAATCTTTTCCTACATCATTTACTATTTTCTTGAGGATTTTAAATATTATTTTGTTGGATGCCTCGGCTTGACCATTCCGCTATGGGTAGTAATGTGTAGAGAAATGATGTTGGATTTTGAATTGTTCGCATAGTTCTCGCACATCCTAGTTTTTGAATGGTCATCCATTATCTGTGATGATGGAACTTGGAATGCCATATCTGTAGATCAGATAATTAAGAATGAAAGAGGCAATTTGTTTTCCAGTCACTGTGGTCATGGGGACCCCTTCAATCCATTTAGTAAAATATTCTGTTGTAGAGATAATGAACTTGTGTCCATTTGAAGATGAAGAGTGTATTTTACCTACTAAGTCTAGTCCCCACTGGTAAAAAGGCCAAGATGTTGTGAATGGCTGCAATTCCTGTGCTGGTGCATGTATAAGATTGCCATGGATTTGGCATTTAGGACATTTCTTTGCAAAATGATAAGAATCCTTTTCCATTATCGGCCAGTAATATCCCATTCTTTGAAGTTTTTTAGCAAGAGTAGGACCACTTGAATGTGTACCATAGATACCTTCGTGAAGCTCTTGTAAAGCAGATTCAGATTCGTTACGATCAAGGCAACAAAGAAGAGTACCATCTAGACCTTGATAGTAAAGAGTATCAGCAGTCAGAGTGTAATGGGCGGCTTGCTAGATAAAGTTACATTTTTTATTTCGAGATAGGTCAATGGGTAGGGTATTGGTTTTGAGATAGTTGTATAACCATCAAAGTATAGGGTCCATTGCTTGGTGGTAATAGTAAGAACATCCCTATCTGGAAATTCAATCTCCATTGGTTGTTTATCTGGGAGTAATGCATCCGCTAATTGATCTGCAATTACTTGTCCTTTGATAGCTCGACGCTCTATGTAGTGGATATCAAATTCACTGAGAATTATTATCGATTTAGCTAATTTGCCTATGAGAGCCGCTTTGCTGAGTAAGTATTTCAAAGGGTCAATTTTTTCTACTAGCTTGATTGTGTGAGCTAGCATGTAGTGTCAGAACTTTTGAGAAACAAATACTACTATCAAACAAGCCTTCTCAATGAATGTATAATTGAGCTAATATCCATTGAAAGTTCTACTGATGTAATAGATAACTCTTTCTTTTCCTTCTTGATTTTATTGTGCTAATAGCGCCCCTAATGATATGTCTGTTGTTGATATGTAGAGAATAAGTGGCTTCCCTGCTATTGGTGGTACCAGAACTAGTGGGTTCACTAGATATTGCTTGATTTGATAGAATGATTTTGCACATTTGGCTTCCCATCTTAATGGTACATTCTTATGTAGCAAATGATTGAAAGGTAGGCTTTTATCTGCTAGTTGAGCGATGAATCACCTGATTGAATGGAGCTATCCTTGCAAGGATCTGAGTTGGCTGATGTTCTTAGGTGGTGGCATCTCCATGATGGCTTGTACTTTTGCCGGATCTACTTCAATGCCTTTTTCTGAGACAATGTAGCCTAACAACTTACCTGATGTTACCCCGAAGACACACTTCTTATGGTTGAGCCTGAGTTGAAATTTTTCCAACCTTTGAAAATTTTTTTCTAAGATGCCTAGATGTTCTGCTTGGGTAAATGACTTAGCTAGTAAATCATCCACATAGTCCTCCATGAAGGTATGCATCATGTCATGAAACATTGTTATCATTGCTCATTGATAAGTTGCCCCAACATTCTTTAAGCCAAAAGGCATTACATTCCAATAGTACGTTCCCCAAGGATAGGTAAACACTGTTTTATCTTGATCCTCTGGAGCTATCTTGATTTGATTATAGCCAAAAAAACCATCAATTAGTGATAGCATTGAATGGCCTACTGTGAGGTCTACAATTATGTCCATACTGGGCAAAGGAAAGTCATACTTTGGACAGGCTTTGTTGACATCTCTAAAATCGGTGCATATCCTGATACTGCCATCTAGTTTTGAAACTGGCACAATGTTGGAAATCCATTCAGTATAGTTGATAGGTCGAATAAATTCGACGTCCAATAGTTTCTTTAGCTCAACTTTGACCATGAGTGCTACATGTGGATTCATCTTTCTCAATTTTTGCTTAACTGGCTTGGCTCCCAGAGCAATAGATAAGTGATGCATGATTAGATGTGCAGATCAATCTTAGGCATATCTATGTATGACCAAGCAAAATTGATTTACTTTTCTTTAAAGAATTTGATAAACTCTTATTTTTCTGCCTCTGTCAGAGATTCTGCTAGGTGTATGTTTTTGGCTGCTTCTGTTGTACCAATGTTGATTGATTGAGTGGGCTCAATCAATATGGGTGATCGCTCCTAATAGTGTTCAGGAAGAGTGTCAAGTCTCTCATATTTAGGTGCCTCAAAAATGTTTTCACCTATAGATGCATCCTGCATTGACTGGTTTTCAGCAATAGATTCTTTATTTCTTTCATTTTTGTGACTGAGAGACTTGGCACTCCCCTGATTGCAGATGTCGTTACTTTGTTCACTGGTAGAGTCTGTTTCTGAGTTGATGACACATAAGTAATGGATAATGGAATCATCATTTGGTAAAATTGGTATTTCATGATTTTCAGGTTCATCCCAATCTATGAGGTCAGGATAGATGAGTGGTAAAGAGTCATTGGGTGGTCGAGTTCAACCACTGTAAGTGTTAGGATGGAGGTATCATCAAGGTTGGTTGGGTTATTAAATAAGTTAATGATTTTGTCGATGAATTCAATGGTATCCTCTTCCATGTAAACTTGCTCGTAATATTGCTGCGTTTTCCTTGGTTTCATAGATATTTTGTGGACCAAATTCAGGTAATCTAGGCTCCGTGCCTTGTTCTTCTTGAGAAAGGGGTGTATGACTAGAATTTTCAGCAATATCTTCAGTAATATTTGAATAATTGCCCCATTCATATTCATTTGAATCAGTCTTAGAGGTATTATCCCAGATTCTTTCAGTGCTGTGGACTGGTATGTTGTAGGGTGAAAACAGGTCTTTGATGATTGATACTATTTTGACAGTCTTCTTTGATTCCATATCAGATCCCGCTTCTACTCATTGCATCTGTTCATATACTATCTCTCCTCGGGGAGTAATGATGTTGTCTGGGGGTGATTCTTCTTTGTTTGAAATAGGTTCTTGAAAATGATGTACTTCTGCACAAGGTGCTTTTGCCTTTTGAATGACTGACTCCTCTTGTTGTTTCTCTTTTTCCTGGTATTCACATTCCTTTCGTATTGTTTCTGCTGATTCAAATAGTGCCTCCTACCATCAATCCTCATTGTATTTCTTCTTTTCCTTCCACTAAGGTTTTTGATATTTACTTGGTGTCTTTGTTGGGGGTAGAGTGTGTTCATAGCCCAATCATGTTTTATCTTTTGAAAACTATGAAGGAGGATCTAATGGTTCTGTGATGCCTTCTTGATGCTTGCCAATATGTCCTTTGCCATTGTATCCCATTTGTTGCATGATTAGGTAGCCTTTTCCATACAACTATGTTGGTATAACGACTTCCATAGTAGCTGCCCAAACTTCTCCTTCATCTTTGTATAGCCAACTAAGGATGTCCTTTTCTTCTGATTCATGTGCTAGTGTTCCTAGTTGAATAAACTTGCCATCAAACTTAGTGATGGGCTGTGTTGCTTGATGTGTTGATGTTGAAGGTAGCCCATGAGATTTAGGCAATGCTGGTAAGTTGATTAAACACAAGGGTTCCAAAGAGTACTCTCCCATGCCTTGTTCTTTGATTTTTATTTTCTATTTGAAATCCATAGAGAAAGATTTAGGCTTTTCTTGCTGAAAATTTGGTGTTGAGGAAATTTGTTTTTCTCTATTATGTGGAACCAAACTATCTTGGGCTGCCCCCATAGCATTACAATATTGAAAAGGGTTATGATCTGCTGAAATAGAAATCTCTTGTCCATTGTATGGGAAATTAACACACTGGTGATAAGTTGAAGGTAGTGCTTGCATTTCATGTATCCAAGGTCGACCTAATAAGATATTATATGTGAGGTCTATGTCTAAGACTTGGCACATAGTGTCCTTTTGTATTGGTCCTACTTGAATTAGCAAAATCATTGTTCCCTTGGATGATCTTTCTTCATCATCATATGTTTTGATAGTGATCTTTTTGCGTGGATCAATAGACTACTCAGAGAAGCCTAATGCACAGATAAGTTTTAAGGTACAAATATTGAGTCCAACTCCTCCATCTATTAATACTCTTTTGACTCGATGTTTGTAGACCAAGACTTCAATGTGGAGTGGAGTATTGTATGGATGGCTTAATGAAATATTATCATGCTCAGAAAAGGTGAGATTATGAGGCCCTGTCATGTGAGCCACCATGACTTGTAATTTGTCAGTATCTAGATCCTGAGGTACATTTGTTTCCAATAGTGCTTGTTCCGAGATGTCCTTCTGTTTTGGTGAAAGTTTCAATAATTCAAGTATAGATATTTGAGCGGGAGTTTTGTGACTGACCAGATCATATTGAATTTTGGGGATGGTGTTTGCTGCTGATGTATGTCCCTTCAAGACATATTTTTGAGCTCTGGTGGTTACATTGATTGATTCATGTTTGCGTTTGTCCTTGATTGTAATGATATTTACTTGATTGTCATCGGTTGATATATGATTGATGGTGTTATTGTATATGTGATTGATATGATCTCCACATGTATCGTTTGATGTTGAAGCTCCATCCTTATTGTAGTTAGGAAGAGGATTCTTAAAGATGTCATGGTCACCATTTGTCTTGAGACCATCGACTATTAAATCATGTCTATCAATCATGTCTTGAACAATGTTTTTCAGCCTCATGCAATCATTTGTTTGATGTTCTTTGTTTTGGTGAAAATCACAAAAGTGTGAGTCATTCCACCAAGGTGGTTTGACTTGTGGTTCAAAGTTGTTGATTGTTGGTAAGGAGATAATTTTGTTTGCCAAGAGCTCTCTGAATGCAGACTCCAATGATTGCCCTAATGGTGTGTAAATGTGTTTAGGAAAGTTGTTGGCGTTACCTCGTGAGTTTGTATTAGGTCCTCGATTGGTGTTATTGTTTTGGGCATTATTGGTGTTGTTTGTGTTGAGATGATCTTGATTGGTATTGGGTGTATAAGTGTTAGTACCTTGGTTATCACCCTTTTGATTCTCGGTAGCTTGAGGATTGCCTGATAAAGCTAATACTGGTTGTTTGGATTTTACATCATTAGCTTTGTTTCCTCCTTCATTTCTAGTATTTTTGTTTTTGGTCCAAAACCTGGATTTGTCTAAGCTATTGTTGTTGTTTTGGTTATTGTAATGAGAGTTGGATGAATTTGTTGCTTCTTTGAAGAATTTCAATGTTCCTTTCTTTACACATGCCTCCTCTACTTGGATGCCATTTTCAATCAATTTGGCAAAAGATGGTATGCATTGGAGCTCGAGTCTGTAACTGATCTCACTATTCAAATTATCAATGAAAATTTCCATCTTTTCCTTTTCAGGCACATCTCGAGGATATCTCGAAACCATTTGTCGCCAACATTGAAGGAACACTATGAATGTTTCGTTGTTATTTTGTTTGGTATTGCAAACATCTAGCATGGTGATGACATGTTGAATGTTGTAGGAATATTGAGTGATAAATTTGTTGACTAATTCATTAAAGGATCTGACAGGAGGTGTGATTTTGGATAACCATTCCATTGCTTGCCCTCCCAAGCTTCTTGGGAATAGTCTCATCAAATAGGTGTCATCATGGAAAAATTCCAATCTCATGGTACAAAATTCTTGGACATGATCACGTGGATCACTTTTCCCATCATATTTGTCAAATTTGGGAATATCTGAATTTGGGGGAAAAGGTACCATGTTTAACCTTCTGTCAAAAGGATAAGGAAAAATTTCATTCAAGGAATACCATATTGTTGATCCTTGTTGCATGTCTTGCATTTGCTTTTGCAACATTTGCTTTTGCTATGTGAGAGAAACCAAGGGTGCATTTGTTTGCCGAGGGAAGAGTTCTTCCTTCTCATTGTTTCTAGTTTGGAATGGCGTGGGTAGCGGTATGTTTTTCTTAAGGATGTTTTGCTCAGGTATGTTTTCCTCAGGGTCACATGTGTCCTCTTCTCTTTGTTGTTTTTGATAAGTATAGAGTCGAGACCTTGTTCTAAAAGTGTTTGTATCAAATTATTCTGGAATCCTAACTCCACAAGCCTTTGAAATGAGGCACTTTCTTGAAATTCTTGGAGATAGTTGAAGGGATTTGATAATCTTCGCCCCATACTAGACTCTGGTTGTGTTTTGCTTTGTTTGTCTCGTTGAGAGTGAGTGATAGCGGGCATCTAGTAGAAACTTTCTGTGATGAAGGGAAAAAATTCCTCTTCTATGTTTTGTTCAGGAGTTAGTGGCTCTACTAGAGGTACGTTGTAAGTAATGCAAACTTTTGGGAAGAAAGCTGGGTTGATTTTTCCTGTGTGATTCAAGCATTGGTTGAATGCCTCTTTTTGATAGAATGCTCTACTCCTCAATGGTTCCTTGTCAAATTAATTTTTTTTGTCTTGAAGATACAAGCGCATATGATGAAGGAATGTTCGATGAGATTTGAAGAGTCGGTGATTGATGTATAGAAACCTATTCTGTTTAGCAAGTTTTTGAGAACTAGGTTGTTGTTTCCTCAACTTAGTGTTGTGATAAATACTCTTTCTTCTTAGAATATGAGGAGTATTCATGCATAGGTGATCAATGGTTTCCTTTGATTTGTTTTAGATTCAAGATATCTTGTTTGGAAACTTAAGTCTATTTTTATCAAATGAAGGTTTAGATGCCCCCTCACGACAAAGTGCGTCAAATGTTATGGAATAAGAGCTTTCTCGATATGGAAACTCGATTTGACAACTTTAGTTTAAAACAAGTATGTTTTTGGGATAAAATCCATTTTATTGGAGGACCTTTTGATGTGTGTGATGATGTTACCTGATTCTGATAGGAAAAATGTATTTATCTTTTGACTAGTTTTTGGACTTGACAACTTCATTCCAAGAAAATCTTGTTTTTGGAATAGTTTTGATATTCTGATTTGAATTTCTGCCTGATGGAGTTTGAGTGAGGAAAAATGGCTTTCCAAACAGTTTTTAGAATTTTCAAAAAAAGTTTTAGTTTCTCTCTCTATTTTCTCAATTGCGGCTATGCGCTAAGCTAGAAACCCAATGCGCTACCAAATGTTGTCAATGCGCTAGAGAATGATCTCAACGCACTAAGCTTCCCTTTTGATGCACTAATTTAGACTGTTTGCTTTTGATTTAGTCTTGAAAGCTATGCGCTAAATGTTCTGCTGATGTGCTAACTTTTTACCTCAACACGCTAATGTTTGATCTCAACGCGCTAAGCTGTTGCTCTAAAGCGCTAGGTTGTTTTCAATAAGTGCTAAGGTTTGAATATTTGAATGCTTGGATTGTTTACATGCTAAAATTCAGAACTGATGTGCTATATTGAAGCTTGTACTCATTGAAAGATGGTTCCTAAGCACTAAGATGTTGCTCTTATGTGCTAAACTGTCCTGGTTGTTTTTGACTTGTTGGTTTTTCTGTGATTTTCAAATTTTTCCTCAACTATGAAGGATGATTTTTTGAAGTATAAAAATGAAAAAACAACATGAAAGAGATAACCATTTTTCTTTATCTAAAAAAATAGTGTATATTCCCCAAATCAGTGATTTTCTAATCTAGTGAAAAGAAACCTGGTCAGCAAAGCAAATAGTTCGACTTGGTCAACAAAATAAATTAATAAAGGGAAAGAATTTCCCTCTTTTACTTTGAATAAAATTTAACAAGTGAGGTTCTTTCACTTTGCAAAAATTAAAATTGATCCTTTTAAACACCAAAGGATGGTGAGGTTCTTTTTAAAGCTTTTTGCATAAATAAAAGTTGTTGATTCTTTTTAGATGCCCAAAATGAAAATTTTCTTCTAAGAAAGCAAGAAATGTTTTTGTTGTTGTTCTTTTTAGGTATCCAAAGTGAAATGTGAGTTCAATTTTAGTTTAACAAGAAATAAAAGAAATTTTAACTTAACTAACTTAACAAAGCTAGTAAAATTAAACTACTTCCATCCTTAAGTAAAATAAACTTCACAACCTGCAATCAAATTGTTAGTCACCTGCAGAAAACTAGTTAGCCAAAAAAATCTATTTCGTGGACTTCTACAAGTCTAATTTTTGAGGTCTTTGTTACAATTTATTTCCTACTTTTTGTCTATGATGTGCTACAGAATGCACTGGATGCACTACAGAAAACACACGATGCGCTATCAAAAAAACCCGACATGCTGAACTGTTTGCTAGATGCGCTGGGTTGTTAAATTCAGGCACTGAAAGCAACAGGAAATATTAAAAAGGCTATGCGCTAAAGATGGGTTCCTACACACTAAGAGATGAGTCCAATGTGCTAAACAATAGACCAGATGTGTTGAAGTATCGACCGGATGTGCTATGAAATGTTCTCTACATGCCGATTCTCGTTTCCCGCATACTTGCAAAGTTAGTCCTATTCAAAAAATGATTTGATAAATGGGGTTATGCCCCATGGTGGGTACCAAAAATGTATGCAGGAAAAGCGGTGCAATGAAATGAAAATTACAATAAATATTCAAAGACTTGCCCACACACCAATGGGACTCTTGGTGCAAGTTACGGAGCTATGTGGAATAGCTCAACTTCCCAAGGGGTGTTCCATTGTTCTCTATCTCACAAGACCCCTCAAGCCAATGCTTTTTCTCTTAGATCACCGAGTAAAGTGACTTAGGGATGACAATTGTGAGAATGAGGGATGCTTTTGATCAATCTTATTATGAATGCATCCTATCTATGCATGATTTTAACAAATGAGCTAAACTAGTGATGATAAGATGACAAGATTAGTAAAATACTATCCTAACATGATATAATAGTTTATATGATTTAACTAAGATGATAGAAATGCTTCTAAAATGATTATTAGATTTATTTCTATTCCAAAGAGATATTTAAATGCTTTGCTAAAAATGAGTATAAGTATGATGCTAAAGACTTAGATTCTGAGAATGAGGGACGAGGACTCTATTTATAGGAGAAATAGGGCAATGGATGGTCAAGATTGGATGATCCTATCAAGGGCTAGGATTGAAAGTTATCAATGCATGTTTACAATTCTCAAGAATGAAACGGTGACAATTGTCAACATAAGATTGCTTGAGAGGGGATGTAAAAAGCATTAAATTCTTGAGAACACCTCATGGTTACCTTAGGAGGTAAGGGTTAAGGTTAGGTTAGGGTTATCCATTGGATAAAGCTTTTATCCAAAGGATAAACTCTTGTGCAAGGGTTAAAGGGATGACCATGGTCAAAGCAATGAATGTTTGATGAGACCCTCGGGTTAGATGAGGGTTGAGATAGACAAAAAGTCTCTAACATTGCCACAAAGGGTTGATTAACCATTAATGGCTTAAAAGACTTTGGGGACAAAATTGTAAGAGTCCTTCCAAATTTGGGGGAACTCAACAAGTTATCTTGTTGAAGACATAAAAGATTTAATGCCTTTGGAAGACTTTACTCCAAATTTGAGAAGTGACCTCCTCAAATTTAGGGAACAGGGATAATTGAAGGTGTAGTCACATAAATCTGTCCAGCTTAATTAAATGAATATTTGCTATTTATTTGAGTAAAAATACACTAGCCATGAGTTAATTAAATTAACATTTAATTAATTCATCTTCAAAATATTCTCCTATTAATTAAATAAATTATTCAATTTATTTTAATTAATTCATTAAACCAAGTTCACAATCAATTAAATGAATAAATCCTATTTATTTCATTTAAACCCTTTTCCTCTTTTAAATAAATTAAATAAAACATTTATTTAAATCATTAAAACCCCCCCCCACTTGCATTCTCCTAAAAATGCAACTTGCACCTATTTGTTGAAATAAATGAATTTTATTTTAATAAAAATCCTATTTTCCCTCACCCACCAAACCCACTTGCAATTCTAATATCCTTCTAGATTCTTCTAACCCCTTCCTAATTAGCCTAATCCATTCCCTAATTATTATCACATTCCTAAGCAACTTGGAGTCACTTCTCAAAGACTTCAAAGTCTTTGAAAAGCATTTAATGCTTTGTGTGTTCAACAATTTAACCTCCAAAGTCTTCCAAAACCACTAATGGCTCTTACATGACCATTAATGGCTCTTACATAACCATTTATGGTTAATTCAACTTGTCTCCTCAAGCATTTATTTCTTTGACCATGTTTATCCCTTTTGCCTTTGCACAAGAGTTTATCCATTGGATAAAAGCTTTATTCTTTGAATAAAGAGTTTATTCATTCAACTAACCTTGACCTTAACTCCCAAGGTCATGTCAAGCATTTAATCCTTATTCTCTCTCCTCTTAACCTATCTCACATTGACACTTGTCAACCTGGGATTGGGTTGAAAGCCCTCACATGGATTGAAAATCATTCAATCCTGACCCTTGTTGAGATTGCTCAATCTCAACCATCCATTGCTCCATTTTTCCTATAAATAGAGCCCATTTCTTCATAATCCAGATCCTGAAAACTTGTATGCATTTAAGCTATAGTGAATTCTAGAGAGCATTTAGCATAAACCACTAATATCTTGTCATCTTGGATAAAATAAATCATTTTAGCATCAATAGCATTTAGTATTAACTTTTTTATTCACATTTAGAGCAAAATACTTCAATCTCAATCCTCCATAAGCATCCATAGTGCAAAAAGCTACTGAGAGCTACACTATTTTGGAACTTGGAGAGGAGAGGAACAAAGGAGAAGAAACCAAGAGCATGTTAGGAGGCATTTGGAGATGCCTCATCATATTTATCTTCTTAGTTAGATATTTTGTCATGCTTTTGATATCTCTTTTGATATGCCTATTTAGATTAGTTTTTGATTGATTAACACTAACGGTTTCTTGTGTGTTGTGTGTTATTTATCATTGACTAACCTTCCCTTTTTGCAGAGCATCATTTGGTGAACCTGACGTGAATCCAAACACCAAAAAAACTATTTATTTTTGACCAATAACATGTTTGAATGTTGAAATTGTCACACAGGTTGCGCTTTAGCGCTATTGATAACATTGTAGCGCTATTGAAACTTGTTGTTCTAGCGCTATTGTTCTTACAATAGCGCTATTGTATCAATTTTAGCACTATTGACATTGTTTGAGCACTTTTGACCTTGTTTTGGCGCTATTGATCATGTTTGAGCGCTTTTGCCTTCCCTATCATTTTTCTTCTTTTAGCGCGTTTTGTGTTAAATAACGCTTCTATTTTCACACAGACTAGCGCTATTGTAATAGAATGTTGTAAGGAAGGCCTTGTAATAAAAAATTTAAAATATTTTAGGCTTGTGGAAGCCCCCCTTAGGTATAGATTTTACTAACTGGTTATTGTTTGTGCAGGTTTAAAAACTCACCTCTTTAAAATCAAAAACTTTATTTTGGTGTTTTAAGAATTGAACAAACAAACTTTCCCTTGCTTTCCAGTTAGGATAACTTGTTTTTGGTGCCTTAAAACTGAACAAAACAAAATTTATTTTCTTGCAAGTTAGGAAACACACTTTATTTGGTGCTTAAAATCAAGAAGGCAAATTTCTTTCTTGCATCAAACTAAAGAATTTACAATCCACACTTCAATTTTTGGTGCAAATAAAATACACAATCAACTTGTTTAAAATTTTGCAAAGCGATTTTCCTTCATGCATACGTGCTTCAATTTCAGTTGACCAAGATTTTCAAAATTCTAGTTTACTCAAACCTATGCATTTGAAGTTAAAAAGAACACCATGAATGTTGGAACAACATCTCCAAATAGTTAGATCACATTGCAATGACAAGTTAAAAAGAACAAGTGTTTTCGTGCTTGGCACACTTGTGCAAAAAGTTGGTGGAGTAGTCCTACTTCTAACACACACTATCCTCTCCCTTGGCTTTTGTGGTCCTAGGTGCAAGAGAAAAGTGTTAGTAACACTCAAATTTTTTATCTTTTTAAGAGAGGCCTGCCAAGAGACACATCACTCTTGGGAACGACCTCGCACGGTAAATCCTTCGAGCCGCTATAGAAATCAGGTGAGAGCGAAAGCTGTAGCCTTAGGTATAGCTGTTCCTACAGTGTAACTGGCCGAAAGGACAAATGGGCCCCACCACTGGTTACAAGGCTCTTAAGTGAGTCACTGCAGAATGAACTTATGTCCAAAAACATTGAACATGACTAAACACCTTTAAGTAGTAGCCCACCCATTCTATTGATTGAGGATATTTGCGATATAATTTAGTGCAAGAGCATAGATGGTTTTGCTCCCAAGATACTCACCGTACATATTTCCTTGAGTAGAAACATAGCTTTTTGAAAAGTCACTTGTGGCTTGATAAAAGTGGTGACTCCCCATCATAGGGATCATCTATTTGTTATGCTCATGCAAGACTTAGTATATCACATCCTTACCTACCACGGTGGGATTCATAAGGTATGTAGTACCAAAGTCAAAGAAATATCAAGATGTGGGCTAAATTTATCACAACTAGCCATTTGACCTTAGGGATAAAAAGTGTTTGAAGTGTTTTCGTTTTAGTCAAGACCAAGTGCAAATTGAGCCGACTTTAGGCTTTGGAAATACACCTAAAAATACATTTAAAAGGAAGGTTCATAAAAAGTCCGAGGATTGGGTTGATCTAGACCCATACTTATTTGTGCCTTTTGAGGCAACATTCTCGTGTTTGTGTGCTTGCTTTGTTTTCTTGTCAAAGAAACATCATAAAAATCAAAAAATCAATTCCAAAACAAAGTATTCATCCAACCAAACATCTTTCAAAGCAACCACAAAAGATCAAAAACAAAGAGAAAACTATCAAACTTTATGACCATTCTTCACATCTTGCGAAAGAAGAAACGTCATCAGAATATCAACTTGAAAAGAAGACCATTGAGCTCAAAGGCTTTGATCAAAAGGAGGAAATTCTTCTATCTAAATAGAAAAATCTTTGTCTCCCATAGAGTTTTTCTATGTCACATGAGTCTCTACCTTCAAGGCAAAACAAATGAATTTGATTCAGAGTCATTGAACCGCAGAGCTTTTATGCAATATAGAGCTTTGAGTTATCACAAAAACCAAGGAGGTAAGATTAATCCCAACTTTTTCCCAAACATCTGTATCACATACAACATAGCTCAAGAAATACCACCAACACCTGAAAGGGAAGAGGTAGAGTTTATTCCATTTGTGACACAAAGCTTTTATTGAAGTTAAAACATTTTCATCCATTATCTCACTCATACATCATCACTTCATCATCAATCCGTTCCAACTCTCAATACATTAAGAGGTTCTTGTCCCAAGTTCTCTTTTTAGATATTGCTTGAAACAAACACATCACATCACTTTTTCGATTGTTTCTACATCTAGGATAAGCTCATCCTAAGAGACAAATCTACGCAGGTTAAAACTAGTTCATGAGTGAATCCTCTCATTACTAGGTAGTTAAATCTGTAACACATCTTAGATTTCTCTACACCTTATCACATCCAACCTTATAAAAAAAAAAAGCAATTCAAAGAAGGAATTTTGGTTACATCTACCTTAAAAGTGCTAGAGATCCACATGCAACACAATTCACCAAACATCAATCTTTCATTTCATCAACAACTCATCATCATTTTCACTCAACTTCAACAAAAACTGGTAAAAAAAATGGCTCACACTCGATCACACTCAAGGCAACGAGAAGCAAAAATTGAAGAAGAAGAGGAGGAAAATCTCAATGAATTCCAAGAAGCACTTGGAGGAAATGTGAATGACGAAAACCCAAGTACTCCCACTCCTGCAACAATAGAAAGGGCCCAACATAACCCTCTCTTTAATAGACTTTTTGACGAAATACTCAGGAGCAATGTGGATGCTCACTTTTTAAAGCTTGCTCAAGAAGGAGCAAAACTCCCCTCTGACTTTGATCTTGCCCAATTAAGACAAGCATCGGAATGAAAAAGTCGCCATGAAGAGGAAAGAGGTAGAGATCCCATCAGATATAACATTCCTCGAGGTAACCCACCACCTCCTCCTCCAAATGAAATGAGATGTTGCGGCAACAAGTCGAGCATCTCGCCCAACAACTTCATAGTGGTGTCAAAACTAACCAATTCTCACTCAATGACATCTGTCCCTATCCTTTTGATAGGAATCTTTATATGCCACCCTTTCCACGAGGATTTGAAACACCCAAATTCAAAAAATATAGAGGAAAGGGAGATCCTCGTGATCATGTCAGAGAATTTCATTCCGCTTGCCTTGAAGTGGCATATGAAGACACATACCTAATGCGCCTTTTTCCCCAAAGCTTGGGCGGAACAACCGCATCATGGTTTTCCCGACTACCAGGTGGCATTAGAACATTTGAGGAACTCATCCAGAAGTTCCTAGCTTATTACTCTCATAACATTGAACGCGACATCACCATGGCTGATCTGTGCAACACTAAACAAAAACCAGGTGAACTATTCTCAGTATTCCTGCAACGATGGCGTCAAATGTCTTGCAGACGTTCTCTTTAGTTACCTGAACGAGAACTAGTGGAAATATTCATTTCCAATTTAAACGAAGAAATGGAATTTCACCTGGATGTCAAAGACACAGACTCTTTTAATGATATGATCACCAAGGGTTTGAAGTGTGAAAGGGCACTCATCAAGAAAGGACTCATCAAAATCTATAATGAACCAAAGGATGGTCCTTTCCCATGCTTCAATAGTGATAAACCAAGCTTCTAGAAGAAAAACAAGAATATCGTCAACGATGGGGTTGTGGATGCCAGGACTATACAAAGTGCACAACCTGTGGTTCGGTTTGTAGGACAGAATCCTCCACCTCAGAATAACACAAATGTTCCTTCTAATCAAGGTCGCATCACATCTCACAATGAACCAAGACCTCGTTAGGAAAAATAGAAACGCACATACACTCCCTTAGGGGAACCCATTGAAACAGTATTGCGACAACTCATTTCTCAAAATTTGGTCACTCTACCAAAAACATCAAACTATGAGCCTTAGGTCAAACCGACATGGTGGAGGGATACTGAACACTATGATTTCCACCAAGGAAGAGGACATAAAACAAGTAATTGTCACCGATTAAAAGATCTTATTCAGGATCTTATTGACCGAGGAGAAATTGAAATTGAAGGACATGACCCAAAAATAACAAATAATGATCATCTGATGTTCAAAAATCCACTTCCATCACAAGATCAAAGGGGTCCTTCCACTTCTAGGCGAGGCACTGATACCACAGATTATACACAGGCTGCGTATAATTACACTGTAAATCATCTGTATGATGCCAGTGAACAAGTTGCAACTATAACCTTCAAAAATCCCATCTCAAATTGCAATGTTGTTACACGATGTTGCAAGGTTACCATAAAGGCAGCTCCATAAGGCACCACCTCCATACCAAAGCAGTACAATCTTGTGGAACAATTAGACAAAATGCCTGCACTTATATCCATTTTAGAGCTATTGCGCCTATCGCCATCTCTTAAAACAATCTTGGATGAAGCGCTCCAAGAGGCATGAGTCCTTGCAAACCTGAATACAGACCAATTTCAAGCCATTGTTGGAAGTCTAAAGTCATCACCTTGTCTCACTTTTTTTGAAAGTGACAACTCTTCCTTCCAGCAACCACATAATGCTTCACTACACATTGAAGGCTTTATCAACCAGCACAAGATCAAGCGAGTCTTGATCAATAATGGAGCAGGCTTAAATATTTGTACACTACAGTTGGTCATAGCATTGGGATATGCCATTGAATCTGTGGATCCTCGCAAGAAGATCACAATCAAAGCCTATGATGATGCAGACCGTTCCTCCAAAGGAGCTATGGTACTACCAATCCGAGTGGGCCCTGTGGTGAAACACATCATCTATCAGGTTCTAGACATTCCTCTGCTATACAATCTATTGTTAGGAAGACCTTGGATACATGCCATGCAAGCCGTTCCATCTACCTACCATCAATGTATCAAGTTCCCACATAACGGTGTAGAGATCACAATCCTGGGCGATGCAAATCCCTTTGCGTATTGCCATAATATCAACCATCAACCAGAGATTACCGTTCCTAATAATAGAGAATCCATTTCCTCCACATCATATATAAGTCTCGCCTCTCTTGCCAGTTCAAACACCACTATACCAAAGCAAGAAAAGCTTAAGATGAAAATAGCAGAGGAAGGTCTTGGGGAATACAACTTGAGTCAACTCTTTTGTGTGGGACAAATGCCCACTTCTCCTAGAACACATGGTAAACCACAACAGTTACTCCAACAACCACTAATCATGCCAGCATGTGCTTTGACGCCTTTCATCCTTGGAAAGAGTCAAGAAGAAGAAACCCAAGATGAGGACTTAGCAGAATGGATCTATAAAGATCCCATCACCACTGATATACTACAAGTTAAGCTTCCCACAGATCAATATGGCAAAGGTCTCCTCATTATGCAAAGAATGGGGTATGATGGTCAGAGTTCTTTGGGATATTGCAAACAAGGACGACATGAACCTCTGCTACCGAAATTAAAGCCCAAAGGTAATACAGGTCTAGGCTTTTGAAAAAGAGATCTTTCCTAAACTCAAATTCAAAGGAAAACCTAGCAAACCATTATGTCAGCCTATTGCAAAGAGGACACCTTTCATTATCAAAGCAACATCAAACACCATCACAACTGCCCCACCAAGGCTCAAAATCCCAGCACAACCATCTACGATGCCAACCATCCCACCAATCAAACCAGTAATCCCATTAGCAGCAGCCATAACATCAATAGCACCATTAACAGTAGCCATTGTATTAGAACCCATAGCAGTATCTACAACACCCGCAATTCCTGCAGAAATAGCTGAATCAACAACATCAATACTTCCTATGTTAGAGTCAGGAATCTCCATAAATCTTCCGGTAGCACCAATCACTACAAAAGTACATCAACTGATCACACCTGCAGTGTTCAACTCAAAGGATATTCCAGTATGGTACAGTAACCCGATCCTAGAAAGCAACTCAGAAACTAACTCACATGAGTGGGAATTTGATTCTGTTTAGCTTAATACTTCAGATGAGGAAGACACATCACTACCTCCACCCCGCAAAGACATCCCTGTTTATGGAGAAGCACAGATAAAGACTTCTTGGGTTCCTGAGCTAGAAAATTCTTACACAGACCCTACGTCACATCCTATGCCTAATTCTGACAGGGAGAGTACCATCAATGACCTTCACCACAATGTCTTAACCCCCTTTGATACATCTAACACACTTAACCTAATCGATGAAGTAATGCCTATTATCCACCTTGAACTCATCGAATGGAACCAACCAAAACCACCATGTCTTGACTTCTTCCAAAACGATGAGGCCATCATTGACTTTTTGGAATTAAGGGATAACCTACCAAGCGGGGATCTCAAAGATGGATTTGCCATAGAACTAAATAGCGCAACATACTTCGGGGCGGATGCCAAACCTTTCAGCTGCAAAAATATAATAATAAAACATGGATCTTCCAGTGAAAACCACACTGTGGCACTGTTTGATTCAACAAAAGTAAAAAGAAAGAGCGTATCCAATGGTGAAAACCTCTCTGAGGTGCCTAAGGATGAAGGGTTTGACATTCTCCCTGCTAGTACACAACAGGAATGATCAATGATTCTCATTGAGGAAACCAAAGAATACAATGTGGGGACTCCAGAAAATCCTCGCCTCATACATTTGGCATCTCTTCTCACTCCAGAGGAACAACCTAAATTTATAGAGTTCTTTCAAAAGCATTAGATCAACTTTGCATGGTCATATGCAGACATGCCTGGGCTTGATCTTGATTTAGTCATGCATCACCTCACTGTAGTAGAAAGAGCCAAACCTGTCAAGCAGAAGCTTCGTAAGATGCATCCTCAGATTGCAGTGCTAGTCAAAACAGAACTCAAGAAACTCCTAGATGTTGGTTTCATTAGACCAATTGATTATGCAGATTGGATCTCCAACATTATGCCTATCGACAAACCAAAAGGGGGCATCTGCATTTGTACTGACTTCAGAGATCTAAATAAGGCATGTCCTAAGGATGACTTCCTCCTACCAAATATCGACATCATAGTAGATCTGACAGCAGGACATGCCATGCTTTCACTCATGGATGGCTTTTCAGGATACAATCAGATAAAGATCACACTAGAGGATCAACATAAGACAACCTTCACATGTCCATGGGGCACATATTGCTAGAATGTAATGCCTTTCGGTCTAAAGAATGCAGGAGCGACCTATCAATAAGGAATGACCACCATCTTCCATGACATGATGCATACTATGATGGAAGCTTATGTTGATGACTTACTAGCAAAATCACTCACCAGAGAAGGGCATCTCAACATATTAGATAAAATCTTTGATAGACTGGAACAATACCATGTTCGACTCAACCCAAAGAAATGTGTCTTTGGAGTAACCTCTGGGAAGCTTCTAGGATACATTATCTCAAGCAAAGGTATTGAGGTCGACCCAACAAAGGTAAAAGCAATCATGGACATGCCACCACCAAAGAATATCAGTCAGCTAAGGACATTACAAGGGCAGCTTCAATCCATCTGAAGATTCATTGCACAATTGGCTGATAAGTGTCACCCATTCACACACCTGCTACACAAGAACATCCGCTTTCAATGGGATGCCAGATGCCAGCAAGAATTACAGATGCTTAAAGACTATCTCATGAATACACCATTGCTGATCCCACCAGATCCAAGTAGGCCTCTACTACTCTATATATCAGCAACAAGTACAACATTGGGGGTACTATTGGCACAACATAATACATAAGGCAAAGAATGTGCCATTTACTACATCTCTCGCACATTGGTTGGTTATGAACTCAATTACACACCTATTGAGCGAGCTTGCCTAGTGGTAATCTTAGCAGCCACTAAACTGAGGCATTATTTGTTAACACATAAGGTACAACTCATTGCAAAGATTGATCCACTCAAGTATTTACTCAGCAAAGCAGCATTGACAGGCCGCTTGGCCAAATGGGTGATGATTCTAAGTGAATTTGACATCGAGTATGTAGACTGTAAGGCTATCAAAGGGCAAGTTATTGCAGATCAGTTGACCGATGCACCTCTCATAGGCGATCATCCTCTCATTTCCAATTTTCCAAATGAAGAGATATTCATGATCACAACAACACAACCATGGAAACTATACTTTGATGGTTCATACACTAGGCATGGTTCAGGGGCAAGCATTTTGTTTATCACACCTCAAGGTAACAGCATCCCAAAGTCTTACAGGCTCACATTTGCATGCACTAACAACATAGCAAAGTATGAGGCCTTGATCACAGGACTCAGGCTAGCCGTACAATGGAAATTACAAGAACTACAAGTATATGGCGACTCACAACTGGTCATTCGACAAGCAACAGATGAATATCAAACCAAGGATGATAAACTCATGCCATACAAGCAAATGATGGACACTTTAAAAGCATCATTTCTTACTATCACCTTTAAGCAGATACCAAGAGATCAGAATCAAGCCACTGATGCTATGGCTACTATTGCATCTCTCCTAGATCTTCCACAAAATTCAACACGCTATGAGTTCTTGGTCGAACAACTTTGGATCCCTGCTTATGATATCCTTGAATCCGAGATGATATGTCATCTTGTCGGTTTTGAATCCCCATGGTACGGTGAGTTCTACACCTATCTCCAGATTCACACCCTTCCTCCTAACCAATCGAATAACCAACGTAAAACCTTCATTCACCAAACTGCTCGATATACCATTATTGCTGAAACCCTATACCGATGTAGTCTTGATGATACTCTTCTTCGATGTTTGGAACAAGATGAGATAACAAAGGCCTTGGAAGAGGTATATGAAGGAATTTGTGGGACTCACTCAAGTGGTCCATCACTAGCCAAGAAACTCCTGCCCAATGGATACTATTGGCCATGTATGGAAAAAGACTCCTACTACTTTGTCAGAAAATGCAAGAAATGTCAAGCTCATGGAGACTTGATACATGCACCGGCACAGGAATTGCAACCAATCATGACACCATGGTCTTTTTATCAATGGGGACTTGACCTTGTGGGTAAAATCCATCCGTCTTCATCCAACGGCCACAAATTCATTATTACCGCCACCGAATATTTCACAAAGTGGATCAAAGCTGTTCCACTTACCCAAGTCACCGGCAAGCAGATCGCCTCATTCATCCTCAATTACATCATCTACTGGTATGGTGTACCCATGTCCATCATCACAGATAACGGGCTTCCTTTCAAAAATCAAGATGTCTGTGAGCTCTGTGAGAAGTTTCACATCCAACACCGCTTTTCCACCCCCTATTACCCACAAGGCAATCGTCAAGCTGAAGCATCAAACAAAAACATATTGAGAATCCTAAAGAAGATAGTCAATGATGCCAGCCATGATTGGCATGTTCAACTGAATCCAGTACTATGGACATATCAAACTAGCATTCGAACCCCTACAGGCGCAACTCCTTACTCACTGGTCTATGGTGCGGAAGCTATCCTTCCTATTGAGGTCGAGATACCATCTCTATGGGTTTCCTTGCATAATCTTATAGATGACAAAGCCTATAGAGTATCCCATCTTCAGGACTTAGAGTTACTTGATGAGAAGCGACAAGCTGGATACAACCATCTTAAAGCCTATCAACAGCGCATGAGCAGAAGCTACAATCACCGAGTTAGACCTCGTACATTTGAGTTAGGTGATCTTGTTCTCTGAGAGAATCCTTGCAACCAACCAAACAGAGAAAATTAGGGAAAGTTTGAATCAAACTGGCTGGGTCCATATGTTATCACTACTATATTTGGGTCTGGGGCATATCAGTTGGCTACTTCAGAAGGAGAACCGCTCCCAGATCCAATCAATAGCATGTACCTCAAACAGTTTTATACCTAAGCTGTACAGAGCATCAGGCTCCCCTGCATACCAGAAAAACAATCCAAAAACATTCAGATAAAATTCCAGAAGAAAATATAAAAACATCAAAATAGTAAAGAAAAATCATGCATCCAAATGGTGAACAAACACTCCGGTGGCACCTTGGGTAAGTGCGATGGTGAAAACCTGGCAAACAGGCACCACTCATAAAGGCTATGGCTCCATTATCTTTCAGGCTCATTGAGATCACATTCATTACATACACACATCCATCCATCCAAACCATGGCTTGTTATTTGATTTGCAATAAGAGAAAGTACTTCATGCGTCTTGCATCCTGCTTTTTCATAGTCATGTCTAACTTGGGGGCAATGCCCTTAATCTAGTTGATGGAAGTGGATTTTACATTTCTTGTGATTCATTGGGTTCAACATTCAAAACTGTCTCACAAAATCCAAAAACATTCAAAACTATCTCACAAAATCCAAAAACATTCAAAACAATCACCAAAATACCAAAAACATTCAAAATCACAAAATCCAAAAACAATGGAAAACATCAAAAAACAAACAAAAACATGGCACCACATTGTACATACTCATCTGAGCAGATACCAAGCAAACATTGAACAAAATACTCGCACGATGATCCCTTCTCAATCAACCAAACAATCAACATAAACACTCAGACTGTCTTCAACAAGGATGCATCCTTCCTTATCTAAACAAAGACAAGATGACATTTTTTCTTTGACAAGAAAATTTTGTTTAAGCTATCAAATACTTGGTTGATTTGTGGGTTATTTATATAAGGTTCTTACAACATTGTTTGTATGTCTTCTATGTTTTTATTCCGATGAATTTCTGGGGCATGTCCTAATGGTGTCTACATGGGAAGTTCACTAAGCTATGTGATCTTATGCAAAATGCAGTCATAGATCATTACGACTTGCTAACTACAACGTATACCTCAACCATATGAGCATGAACCATTACCAAGGATCCATATTCTTTATTCTTTATGTATATACTGTTTGTTTTCAGGTACAATGCTCCTTCTTTGGTTCCTCCTACCTCATCCAAATTGGATAAAGGTTTTATCTCTTATTACGGTATGAACTTGTCTCAAGATATGATCAACCTAAGATCAAGGAGGACAATCCAAGTCATGCCTAAATGAAGATGATTCTTGTCTGTTCCACAAGCAATACACTGGTTAACTTGACCCATTATATCAAGTTACTTGTATTCACTTGCTATATCAAAATCCATGTAAGGAATACTCAGGTCATCTTGAATCATTATGTCAAGATGCTTGTATTCTCTTCCAACATTTTAAAGCTCAATTATGAAAATAGAGCACTGTGGATTGTCATTTCATCTCATTTATATATATATATATATTGCATTTCGTTGCATATCACCTATCCATTCACTCATTCATATATATAATTTGCATGCAAATATGAACAAGGTTAATATGAACAGTTATGTGAAAATTAAGCTGGTCTTGGATACAATCACGATTGAGTACTTTGATACATCATCCATGCATCATGAAAAGTCTCAAAAACCTTGCATTCCTCATGGTCATATCATCATTACATTTAGTTGCATTTTGGATTAAGTACATTCATGTCATTTTTAATTAAAATTGCATATAGTTCATTTAGTTTATTGACATTAGTCTTCATTAATCATTTGCATCATTGCATAAATCATGAAGGATTAGATTCATTCATATGATCAAATTGTCCTTGATTGTATTAACCATTTACTATGCATTCATTTAGTGTCAGGTGTCAATTAGCATTTTATCATTCTTTATCATCCTTTATCCTTTATCATTGCATACATTCACTTATCTATTCATTAATTAAAAGATGCATTCATTCATCCATTATTAAGTATCTTATTATGCTCATGTTAGGATTCATTTACATTGCATTCATTATCCTTTTTTAATTGCATTAAGGTGCAGTTATTAAACCATAAGTTGTAGAACCATCACATTATCATTTTTACTTAATCATATTTAAGCATTTAAAATCATAAAACCATTTATTTCCAAAAAAACATTGGTTCATATCATTTTATATGTCCATTATACATATGCATTCACCTAGACATTATCATATAAACATTTGAACTTTACATTTTGTTTATCCATATTACATTCATTTAAAAACATCTAGATGCATAACCATACATAACATCATTTATTCAAACATTGCATTAACATCATTGCATAATTATCTCATCATTATATCAAAATAGGAAACACCAAAATCTTGTTCATCAATCATCATTATGCATACATCCTCATCATGACATTACATACATACAAACAATGCATCAAACAAATCATACATATATAAAGCTGCATTCATATGTCAGTATCCAACATCATAAATCATCATAAAAACATGCATATAAGAATTATCTCATCAATGCATACATATCCATCTAAGCAATAAAAACATACAATCACCATCCTGCATAACATCCATACATATCAAATGCATATCATCAAAATATGGGATCTCCTCATATATATCATCTAATGTCTCAGAGTCCAATGAAGTCTACAAAATCGGCTACCAAGAGCCATCCAAGATACAGTCCAAAAATAAACAATGATAAAATACATATATGCAAAAATATTCTCTCAGATGCCACTCTGACCAGATGTTGTACCACCATCACCACCTGCTCCCCCACTGGTCCCCGCACCATCTGATCTATCTCTCCATGGAGGCCCAATCAAACCCCCACTCACTCCTGCATCCCCTGATCTATCCCTCCGTAGAGGACCCATCACACCCCCACTGCTCTGCATCCTCTGTGATCGCTCTGATCTGGCCTACCGCATCTGTAAATAGCTCAGTGCTCACTGACTAGCTGGCACCACTTGCTCATATAACCCCTGCCAGTAATCTATCTCAGCCTGTGCTTGCCGGATCTCCCTCATTATCTCCCCCATAGGCCCCTGTGCTCCTACTCCAACCCGAACTCTCTCCTGAAGCTCTGCTGATCTCTCCACTGCACTATCCCTCTCCTGTAACACTACAGTCAACTCTGACTCCCGTGCAAATAGATGCACATCTCTAGCTGCCACCTCCGCCTCTAAATCCTCTACACGGGTCTGCAAATGTACTATCATATGATCCCTAAGATCTCCAGTGGCTCCCTCCCCTGCATCCATAGCAACCTCACCTGTATCAACCTCTCCAGTGGCTCTCTCCCCTCTATCCATCGGGATCTCCCTCTCCATACCTCCACCACCCAATCTAACTCCTCCCTGCATCAACGGTCCCTACGATATCCGCAGTGGCAGTCCACCTCTCCCTCTCTTCTGAATCCAACTCCCCAACCCACCACCTCCTCCACCACCTCCTCCTCCACCACCTCCTCCTTCATCTCCACCATCTCCTCTCCCTTCTCCACCTGCCATCAGTCCTCAGCCTCCTACCCTCCTCCATCTTCGTCCCCTCTCATCCTCAAACTCGGGCACTGGCTCTGCTGGATCAGATATCCATAGAATCGGATGAGCCGCCCGGTACTGCGTGTACTCATCTGATACCCCTGCATCCACGACCCTCGGTCGTATGTCCCAAGGTCTCACCTACAGCATCTGAAACTCCGCCAGTGCCTGGTCATATGACAGCACTGGCCCCCATGCATATCTCTTCCGTATCACCCAAGCATACTCCCCTGATCCACTCGGTAACCCCTGTCGTTGCCCAAACTATCTCAGGACTCTCCCAGGCACTTGTCTCTCTACATGGTATGAAGTCCTCCCAATGAGGAATTGGGTCATGAACACATAGGGTAGTGCCTCCGCATCATCATCCCAAGGCTCGCACTCCAGGGACGGTCACCATATAACTGCATCCAAATCATCTAATGCCCGTCGCCACCACTCTAACTTCCCCAGGTGGAGCTGACTCATCATACCGCTATACATAAACATATACGGCTAATCCACTGCATGGAACTTAAGAATCACTGGTCGAGTCACTGGTAGGTGCTCCCATGCCCAAATATGTAGCAATGTCACTCCCACTGCTAAGGAACCCCTCCCACGGTATACCACCTCAAGCAACTCTTGATAAAGGTGCGCCAGCACACACAACCCCCAAGCAAATCGGGTCCCCTTGGTAATCATCATCTCGATCACCTGCCCCCAACCAATGGCCAACCCATGTGATCGCCTATCAGGACACAGTAGTCCTCCCACAATGCCGGACATGACTGCTAGTAAAGGCTCATATAAAGCAGCTATCTCCTCCCAAGCAATGAAGCCATCATCAATGAAAACATCCTCATCGAAGAACCTCTGAACCGCTAGAGTCCCCCATGATCTGTCATATGTGACCAACTCCCCCTGAATTAGAATACGCAGGATGCACCACACATCCTCCAGGGTCACTGTCATCTCCCCCTGTGCCAGATGAAAGGTGCATGTCTCGCTGTGCCAACGCTCTGCTAACGCAGTAATCAATCCATGATTCATCCGAATCACGGGCATGTGCATCACATAATATAACCTCATCGCGGCAATATAATCGATCTCCGCCTCTGTCAGTCGATCCCGCAACCCCTGTGTCGCTGGATGTCTCTCGCGTAACTGCAACACACATAGATCCTCCTGCACATGGGCATTAATCAATCATCATCAGTTGCTTTGTTTCAAACTTTCTTAAGTTTAAACCTAGACTATCAACCGATACTTTGATCAAGTATCTTCGGGTCTCAACACGTAAGCAATCATGGCAACCTAGACTTCAACAGGCATTTATCCTAAAAATGACCTAAGTCTCATCAGGCTGCTATGGTTCAAAACAACTCCCACTTCGCCTCCCTATCCGTCCATCTTTGACATTAGGAGATTATCACACAAACTGGGGCATCCCTTATCTTGCAAACAAAAGCGCTATTTTGTACACAAAAGTGCTACTTACCTACAATAGCGCTGAACTCCTAACACAAGCGCTCAATCAGCTATCCAACAACGCTCAAACTACAAAAGCGCTAGAACAACATCACAATAGCGCTGATTCATGACAAAAGCGCTCAATTAAGAACTCAATAGCGCTCATCCATCAACAGTGCCTAAATTAGCCTACAATAGCGCTACAATTTTCAAAAACGCTCAAACAACACCTCAATAGCGCCATTGCGACACAATAGTGCTAGTTAATTGGACAATAGCGCCAAAATGTAGTTTCAGCGCTATTGTTCCGACTCAACTTCGACACAGCAAAAAACATGACAAAAATGCATAAAAATAAAAAATTCACATTTGCGTACCGCTGGTCCGTAGTCATTTGGCCGCTGGAACCAACAAACTCGCTTGAAACGATGCTCTGCTACTGGTACCGACATCCTGACTGCTGCTCACTCCTCTCAAAAGTCACTGTCAGAGCTATAGTTTCACACTGGTCGCGGTAACAAATGATCCTGTTTTCACCTCTTTCTCCCCATTTAAACCCTTCGCAATCACCGTAATTTTCCCCCGCTCACCATCGTGGTCCCCGTGCACTTGCCAAGCCCCCCATTTCTCCATTTCCCCCTCCGATTTCTTCTATTTTTCATTAGTATTGCTAACTTCTTCTCTTCTAACACCTTGCCAATTTTCATTCTTTTTCAAGAGATCACTCGATTTTTCAAAAATTTTCGACCCATCTCTCGAGGGGGCATACCATCCATTAAATTTACATTTTATGGGGCATTTCTTCACACAAGTTTTTTTTTCTTTGAAACAACGTGATAAACTGTACCGTCTCAAAGATGGGCAAATGTAGTCACATAAATCTGTCCAGCTTAATTAAATGAATATTTACTATTTATTTGAGTAAAAATACACTAGCCATGAGTTAATTAAATTAACATTTAATTAATTCATCTTCAAAATATTCTCTTATTAATTAAATAAATTATTCAATTTATTTTAATTAATTCATTAAACCAAGTTCACAATCAATTAAATGAATAAATCCTATTTATTTCATTTAAACCCTTTTGATCTTTTAAATAAATTAAATAAAACATTTATTTAAATCATTAAACCCCCCCACTTGCATTCTCCTAAAAATGCAACTTGCACCTATTTGTTGAAATAAATGAATTTTATTTTAATAAAAATCCTATTTTCCTTCACCCACCAAACCCACTTGCAATTCTAATCTCCTTCTAGATTCTTCTAACCCCTTTCTAATTAGCCTAATCCATTCCCTAATTATTATCACATTCCTAAGCAACTTGGAGTCACTTCTCAAAGACTTCAAAGTCTTTGAAAAGCATTTAATGCTTTGTGTGCTCAACAATTTAACCTCCAAAGTCTTCCAAAACCACTAATGGCTCTTACATGACCATTAATGGCTCTTACATAACCATTTATGGTTAATTCAACTTGTCTCCTCAAGCATTTATTGCTTTGACCATGTTTATCCTTTTTGCCTTTGCACAAGAGTTTATCCATTAGATAAAAGCTTTATTCTTTGAATAAAGAGTTTATTCATTCAACTAACCTTGACCTTAACTCCCAAGGTCATGTCAAGCATTTAATGCTTATTCCCTCTCCTCTCAACCTATCTCACATTGACACTTGTCATCCTGAGATTGGATTGAAAGCCCTCACATGGATTGAAAAATCATTCAATCCTGACCCTTGTTGAGATTGCTCAATCTTAACCATCCATTGCTCCATTTTTCTTATAAATAGAGTCCATTTCTTCATAATCCAGATCCTGAAAACTTGTATGCATTTAAGCTATAGTGAATTCTAGAGGGCATTTAGCATAAACCACTAATATCTTGTCATTTTGGATAAAATAAATCATTTTAGCATCAATATCATTTAGTATTAGCTTTTTTATTCACATTTAGAGCAAAATACTTCAATCTCAATCCTCCATAAGCATCCATAGTGTAAAAAGCTGCTGAGAGCTACACTATTTTGGAACTTGGAGAGGAGAGGAACAAAAGAGAAGAAACCAAGAGCATGCTAGGAGGCATTTGGAGATGCCTCATCATATTCATCTTCTTAGTTAGATATTTTGTCATGCTTTTGATATCTCTTTTGATATGCCTGTTTAGATTAGTTTTTGATTGATTAACACTAACGGTTTCTTGTGTGTTGTGTGTTATTTATCATTGACTAACCTTCCCTTTTTGCAGAGCATCAGAAGGATTTAGACTAATTGATAAGGATTAGATGAATTCTAGAAGAATTTAGGAAGGGGGTTTAAGAGGCAAGTGAGAGATGTAGGAAAATGCAAGTGGGTGAGGGATAATAGAATTTAATTAAAATAAAATTTATTTCAATTGTGGTTGCAAGTGGAGGATTAAATAAATTAGATTTATTTATTTGGGGTGAACTATTTAATTAAATGTAAATTTAATTAAAAGTAGAGAGAAGGGATTTAATAAAATAAAATAATTTATTCAATTAAATGATGTGAAAGGCTTAAGTGAATTTAAATAAATAAATAAAATAATTTATTTAATCAAATAAAGGAATGTGGATGATTTAATTAAATTAGATTTAACTAAATAGAGGAATGCAAATAAAATAAACATTAAATATTCATTTAGGAATATGGTCATTTTTATACGTCTACAGTAATATCTTTTAGGTGGCCGACTTAATTGGTTTAGGCCTTAGGGTTGGTATAAAATGATGTAAGATCTCATTATAGATTATGTGTCGTGGTTTTGGAATGCATTATCATATGCGAAGGATATTTGGTCAATCATAGGTGATCGAATTGGGTTTAAGGAAGAGGTCAAAGGCCTTCGGTATTGAGCTTAACCGGGACTATAATCAGGCATGGTAGATGCTATCTCTAGAAGTTCATTATTTTGGATTGTTATCCATTTATCTTGAGGTGGTTATAACCTCTCTATAGTCAGTGAGACTCTTTTGTAATGAGCAATACACTCTAGACAACGTGCCTTCCTGCATGTGCAGACCCCTCATTGTATCACATACTTTCTGCAAAAGTATCATCTGACTGTGGGTAGGCTTCACCTCTGTGGTTTTTCCCTTTCCAGGTTTTCCACGTGCAAATCATGGTGTTATGTGGTATGGTTGCATTGTGTTGATTATCTGTTTCATTGTTAAGTTTTATTGCTTACTGATATCTGTTTATGATATTCTGGTACTTAATGTTTATGTGATCTGGTTAAAGGTTATTAAGTGGATTAATTGATATAATCTGTCAACAACTCATTCACCCCCCCTCTCAGTTGTTCACCGGTTATCCTAACAATAAATTGCTAATTACTTCAAGATAAAAACTCATGGATGCATAGGTTTTACTCAAATTGTTAACTTGAAGACTAACTCTTTCTCAACTCAAACTCCTACTTTTATAGACTTTAAGAGGATAAGATGATGTGTCTAAGATCATTAGTGATGACCAGATCTGCAAATTTGGATGGCTGTGAGCAAAAGTGAAGGTTGAGAGAAAGGGGGAAGGAGAAGACAAGTGTCACTCATCTCTCCTTGACTGGGTTGCTGACTAAGGGAAACTAGGGATGGTTGGAGAAGATTTAGGCATGAGAGGAAGAGTGGACTCAAGTCCTTCCTAAGATATAGGGATGTTAGAGAGAATATAGAAGAAGGTTAAGAAATATGTGTATGTACACAATATTTCATTTATTTTGGAAGTTGGAGATAAGTGACTAATACATGTTTTATTTATTTTTTATTTTTTGAATTAATTTAGCCACATGATGGATGAGTTAGCGAAGGAAATATGAAGTGGAGATGAAAGGTGAATTGGAAAAGAGATTAAATAATTAAGAAATTATTTAATATTTGAGACTATAGGATAAAAGAATAACCATTAAATATTAGATATTTAATTGATTGATTAGAAGAATAATTAAATATTAGATATTTAATTAATTTGTTAGAAAAATAATTAAATATTTGATATTTAATTAATTGATTAGAAGAAAAGGATAAATGAATTAATTAATAAAATATTTCAATTAAATTAATTCATAGAAAGACATAAAATGAATTAAACAAATTAATATTTTCAAATTAACTTTTTAATAGAAGAATAATTATTAAATAAATATAAAGTATTTATTTAATCGCTCATAGTCATTTTTATGTGTATACAATATGGTTTAGATATTGACACAATGTTGGAGATCCATTCGGCATAGTCGATGGGTCGGATGAATCTGACATCTAATAACTTCTTCAACTCTTCTTTGACCAATATGGTGACATGTGGGTTCATCTTCCTTAATTTTTGTTTGATAGTTTTAGCTCCAGGAGCGATGCATAAGTGATGTATGATTAGATCAGGATCTACCCCTGACATGTCAGCATAAGACCAAGCAAAATTGATTTTCTTTTCTTTGAAGAATTTGATAAAGTTAGGTTTTTCCTTTTCCGTTAGTGATTCCACCATATGTATGATTCTTGTTGCTAGTTTAGTGTCAATATTTATTGATTGAGTTGTCTCAATCAATATCGGTGATCTCTCTTGGTAATGTTCAGGAATAGTGTCAAGTCTCTCATCTTCAGGTGCCTCAAAGAGGTTTTCACCCTCAGATACGTCCTTTGTTTTTACTTTTTTGCTTTTGTGATCTAATACTCCCATTAAATGGTTTTCACCATTAGATCGATTTTTCATTTCACTCATTTTGTGACTGAGAGACTTGGAACTTCCTTGATTGTAGATATCATTATGTGGTTCGCTAGTGGAGCATGTTTCAGGGTTGATTGAGCAAAGGTATTGAACAATGACCTCATCATTTTGAAATATTGGTATACAATGGTGCTCGGGTTCTTCTAAGTCTATAAGGTCAGGATATATGTTAGATATGGAGTCATTTGGTGGGTCAAGGTCTGCCACTGTAAGAGTCATGATAGAGATATTGTCATAGTTGTTCATAGCAGGGGTGATGTCTATAACAGTCTCAAGGTTTTTGATGGTACTTGTAGACGTATAAAAATGACCATATTCCTAAATGAATATTTTATGTTCATTTCTCTATTTAATTAAATCCAATTTAATTAAATTACCCACATTCCTCTATTTAATTAGGTAAATAACTCAATTAAATTCACTATACCCATTTAATGAATAAATCATTTTATTCAATTAAATTCACTATACCCATTTAATGAATAAATCATTTTATTCAATTAAATCCCCCCCTATCCACTTTTAATTAAATTCAAATTTAATTAAATAGTTATCCTAAATTGAATAAATCTAATTTATTTAATCTCCCCAAATTGAAACCAAACTGAATTAAATTAACTTTATTTCAATTAAATCCTATTATCCCTCCATCCACTTGCATTTTCCTACATCTCCCACTTGCCTTCCTAAACCCCTTCCTAATTTCTTCTAGACTCTTCTAATCGTTTCTAATTAGCCTAACCCATCTTCTAAACTTTGTCACATCCCTCAGTAAGGGGAGGTCACTTCTCAAAACCTTAAAGTCTTTGATAACCATTAAAGGCTTCAAGTCTTCAACCACTTAATTTTCCAAAGTCTCCCAAACCATTAATGGTTAATTCAACCCTCTTACATGGTTAGAGACTTTTTGCCTAACTTAACCTTCATCCAACGCAAGGGTCTCATCAAGCCTTTAATGCTTTGACCATGATTATCTCTTAATCATTTGCACAAGGGTTTATCCTTGGATTAACTCTTAATCCATTAGGGTAAGCCTAACTTAAGCTTAACCCTTATCTCTAGATAACCATAAGGTCTTCTCAGGCATTTAATGCCTCCAACCCCTTCTCTCAACCCAACCCTATGTTGACACTTGTCACCATTTCATTGGTGCAAATTGCAAACATGGATCCCCAACTTTCAAACTCAACCCTTGATCAACTCTTTCAATCCTGGCCATCCATTGCCCTATTTTTGCTATAAATAGAGCTCTCATTCCTCCATTTTCAGAGATCATCCAAGTTTGTAGTATCATACTTATGCTCAAATACATTCAAGCTTTCATATGTCATTTTTATGCTCATCATTTTAGCCTCTCTTTTCAATAAGAAATAGTCTAAATATGCATGTTTAGAATACTTTCTTTATCATTTAGCTCAATCATAGACTAATATAGTATGTTAGGATAGTATTTATACTAACCTTGTCATCTTATAATCTAGTTTATTGCATTTTAAGATCATGCATAGCTTAGGATGCATTTCATTCTAAAATCTATCAAAAGTATCCCTCGTTCTTGCATTTGCCATCCCTAAACCATTTTGCTCAGTGATCTGAGAGCAAAAACATTGGTTTGAGGGATCGTGTAAGATAGAGAACCATGGGACCAACCTTCGGAAGCTGAGTGATACTTCATTACTCCATACCTTGCACCAAGAAGTCTTGTGGGTGTGTGAGCAAGGCTCCATAGAGCTCCGTTTTTCACATATTGAGTTCTATCGACCCGCTTTTCCTGCATACATTTCTGGCGCCCACCATGGGGCTAGACCCCATAGATCAAATCGGTTTTTGAATTTAACCACTTTTGCAGGTCTACGGGAAATAGGAATCAGTGCGTGGGAAACATTCCCTGGCGCATCTGGTTAACAGTCTAGTGCATCCTGCTTACTGTTTAGCATGTGGGGTCTATACTCTAGCGCGTGAAGTCCTTTCTTTAGCGCACGACTCCCACTAATCTTTTCCTGTAGGTATCAACATGGGAGAAAAACAAAGTAGCGCATCTGAAAAATAGTTTGGCGCGTGGGGTCTGTTAGATAGCGCATCCATCTCACTGTTTAGTGTGACATTTCCTTTTCTCTTTTCTCTTTCTTATACTTTAAGTTATATTCCATATATATTGTCAGGATTTTTGAGAGGGGTTTCGGACCTCTAGGAGTTATAATGCAAAATCTAGTTTTTGGAAGATCTTCCAAATTTCAGACTTAGTCAAATTTCAGGGCATTTCAGGATCAGAATTGTAAAATTTGTAACCAAGATCAGAATTTAGGCTTGTGTAAGCCCACACTAACATTTGATCACCTACTATGTGCAGGTTCTAATCTTTTTTGTGCAGGGGAAGGAGTTAGTTTAGAGGGTTTAAGTCTCTTTTTTTACTTTCTTTCAACAAAAGTTGGTTAAAAAGAACTCACTCTCATTTTTTGCACAAGTTAAAATAAACCTCATCATTTCATTTGGATGCATAAAATGAACTTCATGCCTTCCTTTTTGGTGTTTTAAAAGAAAATTCATCTTTCTTTATTGCATGGTAAAAAGAACAACAAAGCAAAACTTTCATTCCTGCAAGTTAGGAAAAACACTTCATTTTGGAAGCTCTAAAAAGAACAAGCAAATTTACTTTTAGCAAGGTTAAAACAAACTTCACCTTCCTTTGGTGCCTAAAAGGATCAATCTCAATAAATTGAAAAAGGAAAAAGAACCTCATCTTCATTTTGTGCAAAGCAAAGAGGGAAAACTTTCCCCTATCGACTTTAATTTTGTTGACCAAAATCACGATTTACTTTGTTGACCAGGCTTATTTTTCAAAAGTTTTGGAAATACACACTTTGCTATGAAGGGTTAAAAGGAACACCATGCTTATTGGAGCAACATCTCCAAGTAGAAGTTAGCAAATCATTGTCTTAAAGGGTAAAAAGAACCTTGTTTGCCTTGTCTTGAGAGTGGAAGGTATATGCTCTCCCCTTAACTGGGTGATCAAAAATCCAAACCACTCTTAAAGCTTTCTTTACTTCAAGCAATAAATCCTTTAGCAGGCCTGCCTTCCCGAGGGGTTGAAAAACTCTTAAAGCCATTCTTTGGCCGGTGTGAAGGGAACGACCTAAGTGGGAAATGACTTTGATGCCAAGTGTTCCAACCCACTATAATCAAAAGTGGAGGGTGACGAAAGTCCCTTTCAACGGTTACGCGCAGTGATTAGCCTTCCCCCAGTATCTTTACGATACGTAAAGCCTTTTTTCTAAAGGTTGGGAAGCCTCCTGAGGGAGTTTATCACTGACGGCCGAACAGGAAGCCTGATTACAAACCATAGAATTAGAAACTTTGAACCGAGTCAGTTACCAAACATTGGCAATATCATAGTGCAAGGGTGGGGAAGAATCCACCCCCAAGATCACTCACCATATATCTCCCAAGATAACTACTCAATTGTGAAGCAATTCACTTTGAGTTAATTTCTGGCAAAAGGCAAAAAAATGAGCGCCCTCTAGGGGGTGACAAGGCTGTTTGAGCTGACAAAGTATTGAGACTAGTCGGCTATGATATTGTCAATGACCTTTGAATAAAGAGTCTATCTGATGTGTCTTTTGTTGTAGATCAAACCAGTGATAACATCGGGGATTTGAACACATCCTCAAAAGAATATACACTCAATGTTTAGCATTAGGATGACCATTGTCTTCATGTGTGCTATGTATTCTAGTTATAAATGTTAAAATATCTTGCAAAGTATCCAACAATCAAACTCAAAAGTCAGTTCAAACAAGGAAGAATCATAAAGTGGAGAAGATTTCCAAATCCAACAAAGCATCTTTTGAGATGGTTATCAGCATTTCAACTATCTTTAGGAAAGACTTTCATCCAACAAGATTAGGGGAATATCAAACCAAGTGATCAAGAATTTATCTATTCAACTTAGTAAGCTTGAGTATCCAAAAAGAAATCATCCATCAAAATCACAAGTGTTAAAAATTCTAAAAATCATAGAAAAACAACCAAGTCAAAATATATCAGAGCAGTTTAGCGCGTGAGAGAAACTTCTTAGCGCGTGGGGACCATCTTTTAGAGCATTAGACCTTCACCTTAGCGCATTAAGTCTTAACATTAGCGCTTCATAGAAATCCAATTCTAGCAGTTTCAAGTAGCGCGTTTTGAAAACAGTTTAGCGTGTTGAAGCATCAACTTAGCGCGTGGAAGCCAAACTTTAGTGCGTAGGGTTTAACAGTTAGCGCATTGGTGGCCCATATTGGCGCATGACCTTTTTCAACCAAGACAAAAGGAAAATAAACCAGTTAGTGCATATCAGGGGGCAGCGTAGCGCGTGGAGTCTTTTCTCTAGCATGTTGAGAATTTTCTTTAGCGCATTTAGTCTCTAGCTTAGCGCATGGTAAAAATCAGAAAACTAGAGAGCAAAACAAGCCTTTCTAGAAAAAAATTTCAAACTTCTTGAGTATCCTTTTAGGTCCAATATCAAACGCGATCACAAGAAATCAAATCAAAACACAAGAGAAATCATTTCCAAATCAAACAAATCAATCTTAAAACAAAAGTTGTCAAATCCAAAACTAGCTAAAGATAAGACTTTATCCTATCAAAATCAGGTATTATCATCACCTTGAACAAAAGGTCCATCATCTAAAGGATTCTATCAAACAACATACCAAGTTTAAACCTTAAGTTGTCAAATCAAGTTTCCATATCGGGAGACTTTATCCATATCATTTGACACACTTTGTCGTGAGGGGGCATCTAAACATTCATTTGATAAAAATAGACTTAAGTTTCCAAATGAAGTATCTCAATCCAATCATTGAAGGAAACCATTGATCATTCGTGTATGACCACTCCTCATATTTTGAGACAAACAAGTCTTTATCAAAAAACTAAGTTAAAGAAGAGACAACCTAGTCCTAGGACCCTTATCAACAGGAGTAAATTTCTCTAAGTCAAACTATCAAAAACATCAACTTTGATCATTCATATGACCATTCATTATCAAACCAAAAAAAAATAAAAAGGAAACTCAGTCAAAGGAAATGAGTCCTAACATAAATCAAGATCATGATATCATGGCTCTCCAATCTAATCCCATTTTTGATCAAGATCCCACCTGTCAAGAATCTTATGATGATCCCCTAAAATTTTGGTATTCCATCCATGATGACCCTCTTTCATCTCAAGAGCAGAGTCCCATTCAACATCCATCTCTTAAGCAAAATCATGATATTCCTTCCATATCCTCCACTATTCTAATTCAAAATCAAGAGAAAAGCACAAACTCAAATGATCCTACTCCAAGTCAAGATCAAGATCAAGGAATCTCTTCATCCTCCAAATCTATCTTAGGTCCTTTCATTCTAAAGTCAATCTCTTCATCCTCCAAATCTATCTTAGGTCCTTTCATTCCAAACTCAATCTCTTCATCCTCCAAATCTTTCATTCCAAAGCCAATCTCTTCTTCCAAATCTAGCTTAGGCCCTTTCATTCCATAATCAAACTCTTCATCCCTTCCATCTATCTTGGGTCCTTACCTTCCTCAATCACTAATCGATCACCTCAAATGATCCACAAGCAAGATCAACAAAGGAACACATCTTTGAAATTCTTTCAACCCTCTATCTAAACATCTTTCCAAAACTATTCTTCTATTGTTTCCTCTATCTATTTTGGGTCCTTCTGTCCCAAAATTCAATTTTCCTCCATCTCTTCATCACTTCTCAAGTACCAACACTCATCCTGAAAACATTTCTATCTATCCTTGAACAAATATTCAAACATTCTATCTATTATCCAACACCTCTTTTCTATCCTTCCATCCCTTTCATTCAATCCTTCGCATAAAATCTTTCATCTGTGAGATAGGTGTTTGTGACATTTTGTCACATACTTGCCCATGCTCGAATCTAATGTTCAGTCCTTTTCCTATATATCTATTCATGAAATGCTTCAGAATCCGAGGTTGTTCCTCTTTAACATTTTCTTTTGGTTGGGATACACACTCAATGCAGAAAAGAACCACTTATGGTATCTTGGTACTGACATGTTTTGATTACTATATCTCATACACTTAATCGATTGCTCTAAATCATTGTGATCTCTTAAATTGAAGACATGGCAAGTGAAAAATCTAAAATCTTCCTTCAGTGCCATTGCAATTATCAGACCCATGTAAGTTTCATCACTTACAAGCCAATGCAAGAAAAATAAAGAGAAAAAAAGAGAAATATCAAAAGCATGAGCAAGAAAATGAATATCAAGAAAAGGAAAATGCAATGAAATCCAATATCATAATGATTGGCTATGGGAACATACAAGTAACTCCATCAGGGCTATGGATGCCTGGCTGGCACTAGAGCAATATTTGTGAGATTACATCGATAACCTCGTTGGGGCTATGGACGCTCGCAGGCAGCGAGGCTCTATCCAGGATGCTTTTGAAGTCAAGGTAACTCATGTAGCTCGCCATGCTGGATTCTGAAGATTACGATGATCATATGAGCTAGAATGAACCCACTTGCACACACATGGGTAATCAAAGACTAAGTACCTTGATCCAGTTTGGGATTCTTATTCCCTTTTGAGTCTGCTTCCTAGTTGCTAGAAATGTTCAGTTGAAATTTCCAGAGGTTCTAAGTGTGGGTTGGGTCTCTATCTTTGAAAAGTTTGAGAACACTTATTCAGATGATGCTAAATGTTGTGACAATCTTACATATCACCTCTTTGCAAATGGAAACCTCTATGCTTGGGGGGAAAAGTTCATCCACTCTATTCTTCCTACCATATCTCCCATGTCCTCTAATCCATATCCCTTATCTTATCTATTCATTTCTTCTATCATCCAATTCTTTCTACAATCTTGCTTCACTCTAATCCATATCCCTTATCCTATCTATTCATATCTTCTATCATCCAATTATTTCTACAATCTTGCTTCACTCTAATCCATATCCCTTATCCTATCTATTCATTTCTTCTATCATCCAATTCTTTCTACAATCTTGCTTCACTCTAATTCATATCTGTCTATCCTATCTATTCATTACTTCCATCATCCAGTGCTATCTATATCCTATCTCTATCCATATCCCCTTTTTCATCCTTGATCTTGATCAAAACTATGGACAACAAATCTATTTCCACCTCAATGGTTCAGTCATCCATTCATCCATTCCTTGTCTTGATATACATTGGGGCAACCAAATACATCTTTCTTCTAATCCAGAAAATCAAAAAAATCAAAAAATCCAAAAAATCCAAAAAATCAAAATATCCAAAAACTCAAAAAAATCAAAATATCCAAAAACTCAAAAAAAATCAAAATATCCAAAAACTAAAAATCAACAAAATAAAAAAAATCAAAGCATGAACACATGGACCATCCATCAAATCAGATCAACAATAGGAAAACCCTCAAAGTCTGCAATCAAACTTATCACATGTCTTGTTAATCAATTCATTACTCGAAATCAACATCAACATCAAACATGTCTTATACAGGGATAGGTACACTCGAAACCAGACAGATCGGTCTTATACAGGGTACTCACTCTTTGAAACTAGACATTCTTATCAATCATCAAGTCTTGATAATCAATCCATCTATCAACATCAACATCAACATGTCTCCTATCAATCATCAAGTCTTGATAATCAATCCATCTATCAACATCAACATCAACATGTCTTATACAAGGATAGGTACACTCAAAACTAGATAGATCGGTCTTATACGGGGTACTCACTCTTTGAAACCAGACATTCTTATCAATCAGTATGACTGCTGGATTTTATTATAGTAAGCCTTATCTTTATCAATTGATGGAAATACATGTTTCACAAATCATATTGTACATATCATATCCACCCATCTAAGGCATCACCAGAAATTCACAAATGCTTATCAATCTTGGACATACTTAGTGTAGTCACTGTCCTTGGTTTATCTGAAACAATTATCCAAATAATATCCCACCATGGCTTGGTGATCAGTGTACATATCATATCAAATTAGTATCAACAACAAGGGGAAAAATCCTGACCTCGCTAGGGGCATTTCGCCTTCAATATTTTCAACATCAGACCAAAAACATAGCAAGACAATAAGGATCAAAACAACTAACAAATGCCAAATGACAATGCGAGAAGGCTAAACATCACAGACTTGAACTAATTTCAACTAAACAAAGATCTATTTGCAAGATGTTTTAATTGACAAGAATACATTCCAAATAGCATGCATGCTTACTTATGGTTGTTAATTTTTTCTTATCATATCTCCTAAGTGACTCAAGGATGTCTTACGACTAGAGAAGCAAGGAAGGAATGTGATGTTTTATTTGTCTTCTATCTGTGAGTGAAGTCTTTTACCATGCAAATTTGTCCTATGAAGAAATCAGGTGGCATATCGCTGAGGACATTTCAAATTTGTATGGGACAAAGGTTAACTCTTGTATTTTTACGCAATCCACACTCAGGTCGTCCTGGTTCAATTATACCTTGACGCTTGTGCTATCTTGTAAAATCAAAAATCATGTAAATTTTTCTCAGGTCATTATGGTTCAATTATACCATTGTGCTTGTATAAATTTTCAACATATCCAAAAATCAATAAATGCTCAATGATGATATATACACAGAAAGCAAACAACATGTGGTTATACAGGGATGACAAATGCAGAATGAGGATGCTCAAAAACAAATAGTTACATATCATATTACAATTAGTTGCATATCATTTTACAATTAGTTGCATATCATATCATACATCTCATTTTCAAAATATCATTCATCATTCATCATTCATCATTGCATCCCTCGCATGCATATCTATCACATCATCATGAAATCTTTCTTCACTTTCATATCTCTATCATTCTTCCAACCTATCTTCTATCATTCTTCTAAACCATCTTCATCATTCTTCCAAACTATCTTCTATCATTCTTCTAAACTATCTTCATCATTCTTCCAAACTATCTTCTATCATTTTTCCAAACCATCTTCTATCATGTCTTATACAGGATGTATCTTTCTTGAAACCAGATGTTTTGATCAGCTCTTATACAGGATATATCATTCCTGAAACCAGATGTTTTGATCAGCTCTTATACATGATATATCATTCCTAAAACTAGATGTTTTGATCAGCTCTTATACAGGATATATCATTCTTGAAACTAGATGTTTTGATCAGCTCTTATACAGGATATATCGTTCTTGAAACCAAATGTTTTGATCAGCTCTTATATAGGATATATTGTTCCTGAAACTAGGCGTTTTGATCGGTCTTATACAGGATATATCATTCCTGAAACCAGACACTCGATCATCCATGTCTTATATAGGTAGTATCATTCTTGAAACCAGATGCTCAATCATCCATGTCTTATACAGGCGATATATCATTCCTGAAACCAGACACTCGATCATCCATGTCTTATACAGGAGGTGTCATACATGAAACTAGACTTGCTCTCATTCCAATCAATCTAATCAATCTTATCAAACCCATGCATGCCATCACTATCTACTCTTCTATCTTTCAAACAACATTCTTCTTCTTTCGAGAGATCATTCATGCTTTGTGTGCACGAACGATCTCCCGAGGGGGCATTATCATATCAAATCTCAACATCAATTTCATATCAGTTTCATATCAAATTTTCATATCAAATCAATTCTTCATATCTGGGGCATCATCAATATCATTCATCAAATCTGGGGCATCATATCAACTTTTCATATCAAATCAATTTTTCATATCCACAACATCATATCGATCAAATTTTGACAGCATATCCGACAAATTTTCTTTGAATCAACATGTGCACACACGTCACTTGAAAGAGGGGCAAAATGTAGACGTATAAAAATGACCATATTCCTAAATGAATATTTTATGTTCATTTCTCTATTTAATTAAATCCAATTTAATTAAATTACCCACATTCCTCTATTTAATTAGGTAAATTACTCAATTAAATTCACTATACCCATTTAATGAATAAATCATTTTATTCAATTAAATCCCCCCCTATCCACTTTTAATTAAATTCAAATTTAATTAAATAGTTATCCTAAATTGAATAAATCTAATTTATTTAATCTCCCCAAATTGAAACCAAATTGAATTAAATTAACTTTATTTCAATTAAATCCTATTATCCCTCCATCCACTTGCATTTTCCTACATCTCCCACTTGCCTTCCTAAACCCCTTCCTAATTTCTTCTAGACTCTTCTAATCATTTCTAATTAGCCTAACCCATCTTCTAAACTTTGTCACATCCCTAAGCAAGGGGAGGTCACTTCTCAAAACCTTAAAGTCTTTGATAACCATTAAAGGCTTCAAGTCTTCAACCACTTAATTTTCCAAAGTACCATAAGGTCTTCTCAGGCATTTAATGCCTCCAACCCCTTCTCTCAACCCAACCCTATGTTGACACTTGTCACCATTTCATTGGTGCAAATTGCAAACATGGATCCCCAACTTTCAAACTCAACCCTTGATCAACTCTTTCAATCCTGGCCATCCATTGCCCTATTTTTTCTATAAATAGAGCTCTCATTCCTCCATTTTCAGAGATCATCCAAGGTTGTAGTATCATACTTATGCTCAAATACATTCAAGCTTTCATATGTCATTTTTATGCTCATCATTTTAGCCTCTCTTTTCAATAAGAAATAGTCTAAATATGCATGTTTAGAATACTTTCTTTATCATTTAGCTCAATCATAGACTAATATAGTATGTTAGGATAGTATTTATACTAACCTTGTCATCTTATAATCTAGTTTATTGCATTTTAAGATCATGCATAGCTTAGGATGCATTTCATTCTAAAATCTATCAAAAGCATCCCTTGTTCTTGCATTTGCCATCCCTAAACCATTTTGCTCAGTGATCTGAGAGCAAAAACATTGGTTTGAGGGATCGTGCAAGATAGAGAACCATGGGACCAACCTTGGGAAGCTGAGTGATACTTCATTACTCCATACCTTGCACCAAGAAGTCCTGTGGGTGTGTGAGCAAGGCTCCATAGAGCTCCATTTTTCACATATTGAGTTCTATCGACCCGCTTTTCCCGCATACAGTACTCTCATCGATATTGCCTCTTTCGTATTGCCATTGCTCATTCTCACTAGCCTCATAGATATGTTGTGGTCCGAATTCAAATGATCTAGATCTAGAGCCTTGTCTCCAGAAGGTATGGGTGTATAGGTGTAAATTGTATCCACCCCAATATCCCCAGTGATATTAGAACAAGTGTCCCATTCATACTCATTGGAATCTGTTTCAGAATTGTTGTCCATGGTTACCCCACTGATTCAGACAAGAATGTTGTATGGGGAAAAGAGCTCACTGATAATTGATACAAGTTTGGTAGCTTGGGATACTTCAAGATTTGTGCTTGTTTTTACTCTTTGGATTTTCTCATACATATTTTCCCTTCTTTGAGGAGAAATCTCCTCAAGTTGTGGCTCAACTTTAGTTTGATCAAGTTCTTGTACATGATGTACTTTCTTATAAGAAGGCCCCTCCCTTTGGACAACAAGTTCTTCTTGTCTCTTTTTATTTTCTTCATGCTCTTGTTCTCTTCTTGTCTTGTCAACTTCTTGGTGTAGCACCTCTTGCCATGAGTCTTTGTTATGTGTTACCTTTTCTCTCCATCAAGGGTTTTTATGGTGATCTTGCTTTTGCACAGGTGGAACATGCTGACCATACCCAAGTCCTATTTTGTCTTTTTCTAATTGTGAATAGGGTTGTATGGGTTCTATGATGCCCTCTTGATGCTTGCCAATAGGTCCCTTTCCATTGTATCCCATTCTTTGCATGATATTGAACCCATTTCCATACTGTTATGTGGGAACGACTACTTCTAGGGTAGAAACTCTTATTTCTTCCTCATCCTTGTATAGCCATCTAATGATATCCTTGTCTTCCAATTCTTCATCTATTGTGCTGATTTGGATAAATTTACCATCAAACTTCTTGATGGGTTGTGTCGCTTGATGTATTGATGTGGAAGGTTGCCCATGAGACCATGGTGATGTTGGCAACTTGGATGAAAATAGGGGTTCAAAAGAGTATTCCTCCATACCTTGGTCTTTTAACTTCATCTTTTTCTCAAAGTCTATTCACAATGAATATAGTTTTTCTTGATTGTTGGATGATGAGGAAGCTTGGGCCTCCTTGTTGTGTGGAACTAAGACATTTTGAGTTGCACCCATAGCATTGCAATATTGAAAGGGGTTAGTATATGTTGATATTGAAATCTCTTATCTGTTGTAGGGGAACTTGAGACATTGATGGTATGTGGAAGGTACTGCTTGCATTTTATTGATCCAAGGACAACCCAAGAGTATGTTATATGTCATGTCTATGTCTAAGACTTGGCATATGGTGTCTCTTTGTATAGGTCCTACCTGAATGGGTAGTACCACTGTTCCTTTGGATGACCTTTCTCCATCATCATAGGCTTTGATAGTGATCTTCTTCTTAGGGTCAATAGCTTGCTCTAAGAATCCCAATGCACAAATAAGCTTCAAGGTACATATATTGAGACCAACTCCTCCATCTATTAGCACTCTTTTCACTCGGTGTTTGTAGACTAGGAATTTGATATGGAGCGGGGTGTTGTGCAGATGACTCAAAGAGATGTCACCATGTTATGAGATGGATAAGTTATGTGGCACCATCATATGTGCCACCATGGCTTGGAACCAATTGATATCTAGATCATTCTACAAGAGCTTGCTCCAAGATATCCTTATGTTTTGGTGAAAGTTTGAGCAATTCTAGTATTGATATCTGAGTAGGTGTCCTTTGTAGTTGGTCGACCAAGTTATAATTAGTCTTAGGGATAGTTGTTTCTTTAGATGTGCTCCCCTTCAAGACATTTATGAGCCTTCATTTCCACATTTATAATGCATGTTCTTGTTTATCTTTTATCTTTATGACATTTACTTGATTATCGCATGCTGATATGTGATTTATGGTGTTTTCATATATGTGATTGATGTGGGCTCCCTTGTTGTTGTTTTACATTGATGCTCCTCCCTTATTGTAATTAGGAAGAGGATTTTTGAAAGCCTCATGATCACCATTGGTTTTATGTCCATTGACCGTTATGTCTCCCTTGTCTATCATATCTTGAACTAGGTTTTTCAACCTCATGCAATCATTTGTTCTATGTCCCTTGTTTCAATGATAATCACAAAAATGTGAGTCAGTCCACCATGGTGGTTTGACTTGGGGTTCAAAGTTGCTTATGACTGGCACTGTGATAATCTTGTTTGCCAATAGTTCTCGAAATGCAGATTCCAAGGTTTTTCCCAATGGTGTATAGGTTCTTCAATGCGGGGGAGGTGGAGCGTTAGCGTTGCCTCCTTGATTATTGTTGTTTCCCCAATTTTTAATGTTAATCCCTCGGTAGTTGTTTCATTAGTTGGTAGCGCATTGATAATTGTTAGTGCCTTTATTGGCACTTCTTTGATTATTGTTGGATGGTGTGTTACTAGATAAAGTCAACACTGGTTGCTTAGGCTTTACATTGTTGGCATCAAATATACAATCATTAACAACATTTTTGTTTCTAGTCCAAAACTTGGACTTGTCTGAATTGTTGTTATTATATTGATTGCTATATGTGTTATTGCTTGATGAACTAACACCTTCCTTGGAGAACTTCAAGGTCCCTTTATTGATGGAGGCTTCCTCTACTTGGATGCCATTTTCGACCAGCTTTGTAAAAGTAGATAGACATTATAGTTTGAGTTGATAACTCATTTCATTATTCAAATTTTCTATGAAGATTTCAATCTTTTCCTTTTTAGGTACATTGCATGGGTACCTTGAGTGATAACTCAATGATGAGCAAATAGTACCAAACCAGCACTGAGAGGGGGGGGGGTGAATTAGTATAGGCAAAAATACAGTTGTAAAGCGGAAAATCGAACCCTAGGTGTTCCCCCACTCCAAGGAGAGAGAAAGGAGGTCACTAGGATTGATAGTTTTCACTTAGGAGAGACTTTACATTCAAAAGAGGGGTTGAAACTCACAAGATCCAATCCCTCACAATGCAAGATTGAATTCTAAATGAGTTTCAAGGGTTGAGACAACAAGGATACCCTCTTTTGTAAAGAATGTAGATAGAAGGATTGAACTAGGAGTGTATGTGAAAGTAAGAAAGATTCTCTTGTAGACGGAGATAGGGACACGGGATGAAGCTGCGGACCTGAAATTAGTAGTAAAATGTCGAGATGATGCTGTCCTGCAAGTTTGAGCGAAAATTGACGGGACGATAGTGCCTGGAGTGCACACGGTCCTCCGAAAAATCTGCGAAACGAAGGGGGATCTGTTCGTCTTTGCACAAGGATTCTAGATCTTCAATTACAACCGTGTACCTGCAACCTACACATAGAAAAGAGAGGACGATTGGGGGGTTAGGGATTAGGGGTTTGCCTTTAGGTCAAACCCCGGTTTTGGAATTAACCAAGAAATGAGAATGCTGTAAATGTAAGTGTTTGTAATGTAATCAAGTATTGATACCTTGTTGTAAGAATGTTTGTATTCTTACATGCGAAGGTGTAATGATGTTGTATGTTGTATGTTGTAGGTGATCTCCTCTTCAATGGTTGAAACCTTGTCTTGAATGCAACACCTAGCCTTGAATGGAGACCTAGAATGCTCAATTGCTTGAAGGAATGTTTGAATGTTTGAATGTTTGCCTATCGCTTCCGCCTCTTGCACACATATTTTCCTCACCCCTCCTTCTGGGAGGGGAAATGTAGTTTATATACTTGTCAATTAGGGTTAGGAGACTGATTTTTCTGACATTAGGCCAACCTAGGAGCATTATTTTCCAAATTGCAAACTTGAAGACTCGATGCCCAACAAGAGATCGGGCCCAAAATAGGGCCAGGGACCAGGGCACTAGTTACCATGGTCCTGAGGGACCAGGGCACTAGGCGCCATGGTCTTGAAGGACCAGAGCGCTGGGCACCATGGTCCCACCTCCCGGGACAACAGGGTGCAAGGAGGATCAGGCCAAGGTGTAGAAAGATGTAGTTTTTGATGTCGTAAATAGGATTTGGGGTCTCCATTTAGGTTCAACGTTGTGCCACCATCGTGAAGACCCAAATGCAGTCGAAATTGCAAGTGTCACAATTTTACGATGCTACATTTAGCCCCCACTTTAGCAGGAGTATAAGCGTACGCCCATACTTCCGGTAAAGTACAAGGAAACAACATTGAAAGACTTTCACCACATCAAGGAGGCAAGATACACCAAGCCCCCAGTGGACTAAGGATCTTACGACTTTGATTGACAAAGTAAAAGGGAAGATCATGAGGGAGAACCATGACTGTCAGTACTAAGGTTCCCTCACTATGAGTCATGCAAGAAAAATACCAAAAATTTTCAAGGCAAAGCTAAATTCGCCAAGAAATTTTTAAGAATCTTGAAGAGATATGAATGGAGTGTATGCCCCCTATGTTAAAGCGATCGCACATGCCTCATCGGGGGTGATTGCTTTAAGGTAGTGATACACATAAGAAATGAGAAGGGAAAGGAGCATGTTATCACAAAGATTTAGCCCCCAAGTGTGAGATAAACCCAAGGATAATAGACACAAAACACAAATCATGAGGTGAATTCACTTTCCTTGGGGTCAATATGCTATATGATAATTCATGTATATCATATGTATGTATGCATAATTGTTCTTCATTCCCCAATCAAGGAAGGTCATCTAGAAGAAGGGAACACATGTGTCTTTTGAGTCAACATGAGAGAGACCAAAAGAGATCTCAATGCTTTGCATGGTCCTCAAGTAGACAACACTAAGGACAACAAATAGAAGAATGGGAATAACACGTAGAAGAAGTAACAAAAGAGATCAAGAGAGGAGGAGAAAGTCTGCTATGCTAATGAACTAGTCTAGTACGTCATCCACCCCCCGATCTTGCTGATCAATATTTCAGGAAGGCAGGAAACACACTAGAGGAGGAACATCCAACACAGCAGATGGAGCTATCACAAGATCCAAACAAGGGCTATGTTCATGTTCCAAGCCACGTTGTTCTTGTCTAGGAGCTAAGATAAGTGCTTTAGAAAATTCGTTAGATAAATGGTTATCAATATCAACATATTCATATTCACTATCAGAAGCAAGAGGAGTAACATTTTCATCATGAATAACATTTTCATCTATATCATCATCAAGATTTATAAAAATAGGATCTTTAACTCGCACAGGATCAAAACCATCATGCATCTTATGTTTAGGAGATTTTGACTCAATTTTCGGTTGAGGAGAAAATGGAATAATACTAGCTGAAGGTGTCTTTGGGGATTGCAAAGTTTGAGAAGCAGCTGCACGAGCTCTGAGATGACGCTTTCATCAGCGTTCACATGCAGAACAATTTCATCTAGTCTTAGTAGGAAGTTGAGAAGATTGAGGAGGAGGAATGTTCTCATCCTTATCACTTGGGTGTTTAGGTTGTGGTCTCTTAGGTTGGACAATAGGAGAAGAGGAAGGTCTCTTCTCTCTATAAGAGGAAGGAGGAGGAACTGCTCCATATAAAGAAGGAATATCTGGTTTAGGAAGGAGACCAAGTCCATCATGACGAGGAGGTATAGGTCTACCTTTAGGAAGTTTATTAGACATAGACATAGTCACATCCATAGGGATGGGTTGGGAATCTTCTTGAGGAAAGACATTAGTTTTATCTTTCAAAGAAAGAACTTCATTCTCAGGAATGATAGGAATATCAAGTTTGGGTGTTCTAGGTTCACTTAGAGATAGGATCATATCTTTTTTCCACTTTTGATAAGATTTGAAAAGATGATCACTTTGCGATGGAAGAGATTGAAATTGTTTAGGCCAAAAATAATCAATAGGAACGCTAGAAGTTCTTTCAGCTGGTTTAAAGAGACTATGATTAACAGTAACAACTTCACCATTATGGGGAAATTTCAAACACTTGTGAATAGGAGAAGCAATAGCTTTCATGGAAGATAGCCAAGGATAGCCTAGCTTCACATGAAATTGTTCGGATGATGGAATAATAGCAAAGCTCACATCAAGGAATTTGTTATGGACCTCAATAGGTAATGTAATAGAACCAATTGCAGGAGAAGAAAATGCATCAAATAATTTCACAACCACATTTGTTTTGTCATAGATCACTTGATTCAATTGCAAAGTAAAAAGAAATTCTTCAGTAATGACATTAACCATGCAAGAAGGATCAATAAGCACTCCATGGCAAGGTGTATTCTTGACTTTTTCAACTATATATAAAGGACCATCAGGTGCCCTGATAGTTTCACTGGAATCAAATGTGATGGAAGGCTCTTTAGGGATTTTCTGCTGCTCTACAAAGTTAACCACATTCGGAGTCATAGACACAAGACCATCAGGTGAGAAAGAGGAATCGTTAGTCTCAATCACATTAGAGGTATGAGAAGGTAATGGATCAGTAAAAATCTTAAGATTTTGGTTAGGAAGAGCTACAGATGTGTTGCATTTATCATTCACACTTGAAATAGAGATAGTATTGTTATCAATCAAATCTTGAATTTTACCCTTTAAAGCAAAACATTTTTCAGTATCATGCCCAAGTTGACGATGAAATTGACAAAAAGATTTGTTATCAAAATAGGGTGAATTCATCTTTGCAGGATCTATTTGCTTTATAGGAGGGAGAGTAAGCACATTTCGTTCCAATAACTTATTCATAATACTATGCAATGATTCATTCAAAGGAGTAAACTCTCTTTCTTTCTTGAAAAACTTAGAAATAGGAGGCACACCTGATGCTGCATTCACATTGTTGTTGGTGATGTTTTCATTGAACTTAATGAATCCTCTGTTCGGTTTAAACTTCCCAAATGGTTATTGACTACTATCACCCTTATCACTCAGAGCCATAGGATTTTCTTGTTCCATTTGACTCACAGTCAGTTGATAATTGTGAAGAGTTGCACACAACTATTGGAAAGAAGTAAACTCAGAAAACATAAGTTTTTCTCTAATATCTTTTTGTAAATTAGAAATAAAGACTCTTTGAATATCATTGTCAGGTACTAGAAAAGAAATTTGAGCACACAAATGCTTATATCTACCAATAAAATCAGTCACTTTTTCTTTAACACCTTGTTTACAATGCATTAAATCAATCAAACTAACTTTAGGACATCAAAAACTGCATCTTTCTGCACCTTGCCCTGATCCTCCTTGCACCCTGCTGTCCCAGGAGGTGGGACCATGGCGCCCAGTGCCCTGGTCCTTTAGGACCATGGCGCCTAGTGCCCTGGTCCCTCAGGACCATGGTGCCCAGTGCCCTGGTCCCTAGCCCTATTTTGGGCTCGGTCTCTTGTTGGGCATCGGGTCTGCAAGTTTGCAATTTGGAAAATAATGCTCCTAGGTCGGCCTAAGGTCAGAAAAATCAGTCTCCTAACCCTAATTGACAAGTATATAAACTAAATTTCCCCTCCCAGAAGGAGGGGTGAGAAACATATGTGTGCAAGAGGCAGAAGTGATAGGCAAACATTCAAACATTCCAGCATTCAAGCATTCCTTCAAGCAATTGAGCATTCTAGGTCTCCATTCAAGGCTAGGTGTTGCATTCAAGACAAGGATTCAACCATTGAAAAGGAGATCACCTACAACATACAACATACAACATCATTACACCTTTGCATGTAAGAATACAAACATTCTTACAACAAGGTATCAATACTTGATTACATTACAAACACTTACATTTACAACATTCTCATTTCTTGGTTAATTCCAAAACCGGGGTTTGACCTGAAGGTAAACACATAGAAGAAGTAACAAAAGAGATCAAGAGAGGAGGAGAGAGTCTTCTATGCTAATGAAATAGTCTAGCACGTCATCCACCCCTCGATCTTGCTGATCAATATTTCGGGAAGGTAGGAAACATGCTAGAGGAGGAACATCCAACACAGCAGATGGAGCTATCACAAGATCCAAACAAGGGCTATGTTCATGTTCCAAGCCACGTTGTTCTTGTCTGGGAGCTAGGATAAGTGCTTTAGAAAATTTGTTAGATAAATGGTTATCAATATCAACATATTCATATTCACTATCAGAAGCAAGAGGAGTAACATTTTCATCATGAATAACATTTTCATCTATATCATCATCAAGATTTATAAAAATAGGATCTTTAACTCGCACAGGATCAAAACCATCATGCATCTTATGTTTAGGAGATTTTGACTCAATTTTTGGCTGAGAAGAAAATGGAATAATACTAGCTGAAGGTGTCTTTGGGGGTTGCAAAGTTTGAGAAGCAGCTGCACGAGCTCTAAGACGACGCTTTCGTCGGCATTCACGCGCAGAACGATTTCGTCTAGTCTTAGTAGGAAGTTGAGAAGATTGAGGAGGAGGAATGTTCTCATCCTTATCACTTGGGTGTTTAGGTTGTGATCTCTTAGGTTAGACAATAGGAAGGCAATGAGCAATACCATTGTAGAGCCTTATCTCTTAATGTTCTAGTAAATAGTTTTGCAAGCAACCTTTGGTCATGAGCAAAATCGGTACATATTGTTTGAAAGGTCTTAACATGTGTTAAAGGATCACCTTTACCATTATAAAGCTCCAATTGCGGGATTTCAACATGCTTAGGGGGGATAGCCTGAACAATGTCAAGAGAAAGTGGGCTCGCAACATCAAATGTGGGTACACTAAACTTAGATTGATTCATAGAGGCAATTTGTTGCTATAAAGAAGAGATAGTTTGTGCAAGATTGTTAATGGTTGCTTCAGTCGAAGAGTTCATATTAGACATGTTAGATTGTGATAGAGGTATTATGTTATTGAAAGAAGGTATTGATTGAGAGTAAGGTGGTGGGACACTCTGATGGTTAGTCATAGGAGATGATTGGAAAGAAGGAACACTACAAGGAGGAATGGAATGGTTAAATGAATTTCCCCCTTGCGTCATGTTCATTTGTGGAGATGTAATAGGGACACTCATTGAAGGAATGAATGAAGAAGTTGGATTGAATGAAGGAAGAGGGTTGATTGAAGAAGAAGGATTGCCCCCATGACTGGTGATCATAGGTGAAATGTTTTGTATTGAAGTAGTCATTATGTTTGATGTAAAAGTAGGTATACTAGCAATAGAAGTTGTCAAAGGAATAGAATGATTGACTTGAGTAGGAGGTTGTGTATAACCTAAAGTTTTGGCACAACTCTTCATAGGCATCACATTCAAATCCATGATGTGTGCAATACTACGCAAAATATCAATTCCATTCTTATCACTTTGAACCATACATTTTAGACCCTCAATTAATGGAAGAGCTTCACTATCGGGGTATTCTTGAGACATCCATTGCTGAAAATCATCAAATTGGTTATCCAATTTCGAAAGTTGTTCTACAGAAACCTCATGGAGAGCTTCTTCATCATTAAGAGGATTAGAGGAATTACCCATGTCCTCGTTAAAAAGGCCATTCAAATTAGGTTCCATCTCCTCGGTAATTAAACCTTGGAAAGACTTAATTCTAAGGCTTCGTCTAACGGGAATAGTGTAAGTAGGGCTTATTGTTGTAAAACTCATGCACTAGAGAGAGAGAGAGAAGATTTTGAATTTTGAAAATAAAGTTGGCAAAATTGAACAATGAGATAATGATTATCCAATTTGAACTTTGAGAAAGAAGAGGGAAACACAACTTCCAAGAAAGGTAGGCACAATTGAAAATTAGGGCCAAGGGGGTAGCACTTAATTTTAATTGTTATCTTGAAAATTGAAATCTTGAATTTTGAATTTATTTTCAAATTTAGAGGTAGCAAATTTCAATAAAATTAGCCAATCTCCTAGATTTAAGCTGTTAAATGCAATCATGACAATCTCCCAAAATTTCAGAAAAAAATGTCGAGGACCGTGGCGAACGGAGTGCACACGGCCCTCGCAACTTTTTTCAAAATTTTCAGGGATGAAAGTTATGATGATTTTAAAGCTAATCTAAAAAAATTGAGTGATTTTACGATCTGTAGATAGGCCAAATTAAAGTTGCAATCTCAAAATTGAACCCTACCAAGATTGTTGAAAAATGCAAAATTTGAATTTTGAAAAAGAGAGGGAAACTGAAATTTTGAATTTTATGATTTTAGAGGGAATACTAAAAGCAATGCAAGCTTTGAAATTTAAAAGTTGACTCAATTTCATGCAAAATTCAATTTTGAAAGCGGAAATCAAAGTTGTTGCAATTAAACACTTAATTTCAAAAGTCACAAATTGCAAAAATTTGAATAAAGCACTGAAACTTCGAATGAATGCCAACACACTTTTCAGATTTAGGACAATAAGAAACACAATTTTAACACAAAATTTCAATTTCAACAATTTTTGAATGATTAAAAGCCTTAATCCAAGCAATCACTAGACCAACTTCGACTTTAATTTTGAAAGTGTTAGAATTGATGAAATCAGCCAAGATTCTGGATTCTAGCAGAAAAATACAGTAAGATCTAGCCCCCGAAATTTCAAAAAATATGTCGGGGAAAATGGCGCTCGGGGTGCACATGGTCCTCGCAACTTTTTCAAAATTTTCAGGGATGAGAGATATTATGATTTTGTTGCGGAATCCAAAGTTACAGCTGATTTGGAGGTGTTTTGATCAGTGAAATCATCGATCAAAGGTTGAATCAAGAGGGTTTTAAAAATTAGGGTTTTGACACTTAACCACTTAATTTTTAGAATTAAAGCACAAATATGAATTGACAATTTGCAATAGAAGGGTAGATCTGAAACAAGCATTAACAATTAAACATTTCACAAGCTCAATTACTAAAAAGAAAATTTAGGGTTTTTATGCAATTAACCTCTAAAATTTGCAAAAGATCAAACATGGAAATGTAATTAAGGAAGCAAATTTTTTCAGATCTAACCATGAATAATCAGAATTAGGATGTTTCATGTCGGGTTCACCAAAATGTAAAGCGGAAAATCGAACCCTAGGTGTTTCCCCACTCTAAGGAGAGAGAAAGGAGGTCACTAGGATTGACGGTTTTCACTTAGGAGAGACTTTACATTCAAAAGAGGGGTTGAAACTCACAAGATCCAATCCCACACAATGCAAGATTGAATTCTAAATGAGTTTCAAGGGTTGAGACAGCAAGGATACCCTCTTTTGTAAAGAATGTAGATAGAAGGATTGAACTAGGAGTGTATGTGAAAGTAAGAAAGATTCGCTTGTAGACGAAGATAGGGACATGGGATGAAGCTGTGGACCTGAAATTAGCAGTAAAATGTCGAGATGATGCTATCCTACAAGTTTGAGTGAAAGTTGACGGGACGATGGCACCCGGAGTGCACACGGTCCTCCGAAAAATCCGCGAAACGAAGGGGGATCTGTTTGTCTCTGCACAAGGATTCCAGTTCTTCAATTACAGCCATGTACTTGCAACCTACACACAGAAAAGAGAGGATGATTGGGGGGTTAGGGATTAGGGGTTTGCCTTCAGGTCAAACCCCGGTTTTGGAATTAACCAAGAAATGAGAATGCTGTAAATGTAAGTGTTTGTAATGTAATCAAGTATTGATACCTTGTTGTAAGAATGTTTGTATTCTTACATGCAAAGGTGTAATGATGTTGTATGTTGTATGTTGTAGGTGATCTCCTCTTCAATGGTTGAATCCTTGTCTTGAATGCAACACCTAGCCTTGAATGGAGACCTAGAATGCTCAATTGCTTGAAGGAATGCTTGAATGCTTGAATGCTTGAATGTTGGAATGTTTGCCTATCGCTTCCGCCTCTTGCACACATGTGTTTCTCACCCCTCCTTCTAGGAGGGGAAATGTAGTTTATATACTTGTCAATTAGGGTTAGGAGACTGATTTTTCCGACCTTAGGCCGACCTAGGAGCATTATTTTCCAAATTGCAAATTTGAAGACCCGATGCCCAACAAGAGACCGGGCCCAAAATAGGGCCAGGGACCAGGGCGCTGGGCGCCATGGTCCTGAGGGACCAGGGCGCTAGGCACCATGGTCCTGAAGGACCAGGGCACTGGGCGCCATGGTCCCACCTCCCGAGATAGTAGGGTGCAAGGAGGATTAGGCCAAGGTGCAGTTTTTGATGTCATAAACAGGATTTGGGGTGTCCATTCAAGTTCAACGTTGCACCGCCATCGTGAAGACCCAAATGCAGTCGAAATTGCAAGTGTCACAATTTTACGACGCTACAACAGTCTTAAACTAGTTTCAAAGAAAACACTTCAAAAGACTGGGAGACAGAGATACTGGTTTGAAATAGAGTGCAACCGGTAAAGCTAAGAATGTCTGAGACAAGCATTAACCAGTTACTCACTTAGCCTTTGACTCAACTTGAGACTACACTACCATTTCACCCTTATGCATAAACATGTGATCTATCATCAGATCATAATAACAACTAGTTCAACATGTTTTATTGATAGGCATAAAACACAGAACCATCATATGCTTGACAAACAATAGCAAAGCATCACAAGATAAAAGCATCACACATGACACACATATTTTTCACATGGAAACCCAACTAGGAAAAAGCACGGTGGGGATGAATACCCACAAGCTATTTTTGAACTCTTTGGAAGTCCACTCTGTTAGAAGCCTTGTCCAGTTAGAGACATTACAATAGGTTCTGCTAGGAACCGATCTTGTTAGAGATCACCCGGTTAAGGGATGGCTACAATACCTGATTAAGGGTTAAACCCTGTTAAAGGTTACCTTGTTAGAGGATTTCAAGAACTCAATAGCTAAAGGAATTCGAACTCAGTAGCTTAGAGTTACCCTGTTAAAGGATTTACAGCAAGCCGGTTAAGGCTACCCCGTTAAGGGATTTTCCAACTGTTGAGGTGGTTAGAGATCAATAGGTATTACAATGATTTGGTAACAACACTCAATGCCAATGCAGATCCACTTAAGCTCCTCTTTTCCTTCTGCACTTACACTCTACAGGTATCACTTCTCTCCTTTTGGTCTAGCAAGAATCACGTATCCCTTCTCTTGGATACTCACACACAACTTTTGCCAACAACCCTAGAAAAAGTCACAACATCGACCTTATAAAAAACAATTAGGTCGGTAGCATAAACCCTAAACCCTAAACCTAATAGGTTAAGGAATTCAAACGGTTCAATCCTGACTGTTGAGCATACTGCATTAATCTCCATTGTTCATTTTCCACCGTTTTCATGGTGGCTGATAACCCATCACAGGTTATCACCATTTTACAGTCTTCTCATATTCCCGAGGTAGATAGGCAAGATCTTCTTCATGCACAATCCTTCATGCACACAAGGCTTACGTGGCAACATGATCTTGTTCTTTGTTATCATGCTAACTCATTGCACAAAGTCACCGGTTGAGCCACACAGGCTTGAAGCACTTCAACTGAAAACCCTAAAGTTGAGACTACCAACCGGTAGTCATACAACACTTCCATGTGCCAGTTCACCTTGAACAAGCACACCGCTTCACTTTGGCACAAATGTCGGTTCATAGCTTTGCAACATTTTGACATCAATGACAACATACAATGTCATTATGTCCTCATATTGGTTCACATAATGCCAACATTGAGACCATAGGTCCCCATCGTTCTAAGAATGCCATGAATGTTTCATTGTTATTTTGCTTTATATTGCACGTGTCAAGCATAGTGATCTCATTTTGGATATTGTAGGAGTATTTTGTAATGAATTTATTCACCAACTCATCGAATGATTTGATGGGAGGTGTGAGTTTTGACAACCACTCCATTGTTTTCCCTCCCAAACATCTTGTGAATAGCCTCATCATGTATGTATCATTATGAGAAAGCTCTAAGCTCATAGTACATAATTCCTTGACGTGATCATGGGGATCACTCTTACCATCATATTTATCATACTTTGGTATATTTAAATTTCATGGGAAAAGTATCATGTTTAGCCTCCTATTAAAAGGGTAAGGACAAATGTCCTCCAAAGAATACCTCATTGTACACCCTTGTTGCATATCTTGCATTTTTTATTGGAGTGCTTGGAGTTGTTAGGTAATAAGAGCTAGGGCCACATTTCCTTCATTGGACCTTCAATGACTGGAATCCCCTTGTTCACTAATGTCATCATGATCATGGGTATAATCTTGGTTGCATGTGTTGTCTTGATCATGGGTGCGATCTTGGGTATCATCTCCTCTTAGGTTCTCTTGATTCTGGGTATTGTATGTATAGATCCTTGCCCTGGTTCATGAGATTCCTTCATTAGTATTCCTTAAATATCATATGTCAAAACCTTCAGGAATCCTGAGTCCTTTACTAGTTAGCATGAGGAGATATTTTTGTTTAGTCTATAAGCCTTTTTGTGAGTTTTTGGAAAGCAAAATTCTCTTGACATTGTTGGACAAGCTCCTCAGTGATCTCCTCCTCTCCTATATTCGTATATTCATTAAAAGTATTGGAATCCATTCGACTCCTACTTGATTCTGGTTGTGCATCATTTCCTTTGTTTTTCTGAGATCGAGTGACAATGGCCATCAATATACCTCCAATGTAGTGAATTCCTCTTCTCTTAGCAGGGTTCTTGGTGGAGTTGGTGGTTCAGTTTGAGCCTTATTATAGGTGATGCAAATTCTTGGAAAGAAAGTGAGATTGATCTTTCTGCCTTTATTGAAATGTTGATTGAATGCAGTCTTTTGACTATAAGCCCTACTTCTCAAAGGTTCTTTATCAAATTCATTAGATTTTAGTTGAAGGTATAATCACACATGACATAAGAAGATATAGTGTGACACAAAGAGTTGACGATTGATGTAGAGAAACTTTGTCTCTTTAAAAACTCCTTAGGACTAGTTTGTCTCTTCTTCAACTTAGTTTTTTAACGAAGATTTCTCCTCAAAATACAGGGAGTTGTCATACAAATGATCTAAGAGTGTCGATGTTTTTGGTTGATATGAATAATTCACTCAAGCTTACTAAGTTGAATAGAGGGTTTGTTTGATAGGACCCTATGACAAAGTGCATCAAATGATATGGATAAAGTCTCGCGATATGGAAACTTGATTTGATTAAATTGATCACCTAGCTAGGTATTGTTGTTTGAGATAGTTGGATTATAATTCTTGATCACTTGGTTTTGATATTCCTCTAAATTGGTTGGATGAAAATATTTCCTAAAGATAGTTGAAATGTTGATAACCACCTCCAAAGGTGCTTGGTTGGATTTGAAAATTTTCTTCACTTATGATCCCTCCTTGTTTTGAACTGATTTTTGGTTTGATTCTAGGATATTTTTGCAAGATATTTTAACATTTATGACAAGAATACATGACACTCATGAAAACAATGGCCATCTTAATGCTAAAAATTTAGTGTATGTTATTTTGAGGATGTGTTCAAATCCCTAATATTTTCATAGGTTTGGATACAATAAAAGACACATTAGATAGACACCTTATTCAAGGGTCATCAACAATATCATAGCCCACTAGTCTCGATACTCCGTCAGCTCAAACAACCTTGTCACCCCCTAGAGGGCGCCCATTTTTTGCCTTTTTCCAGAAATTAACCCAAAGTGAATTGCTTCACAATTGTGTAGTTATCTTGGAAGATATATGGTGAGTAATCTTGGGGGTGCATTCTTACCCACCCTTGCACTATGATATTACCAATATTTGGCAACTAACTCGGCTCAAAGTCCCTATCACTATGGCTTTTAGTAAAGGCTTATGTTTGAAGATACCCTTTGAAGTCATGCAAGCATGATTAAGGCCTATAGCCCAACAAAGTACCAAACAAGATGTAGTCACACAAGCGTGGATGATGTTAGAGTAAAGTAATTAATTAACTTTGCTCTCCTCTTAAGATTTCTCTTTATGCATACATTAGTCATTTAATAATTAATATTTAATTATTAAATGCTCACACCTTAGGGTTAGGTTTTCCTTTTGGTGTTGATCTCCTTTATAAGGATTGATCTCTTGTATTATTCATATTCTTGATTCATTTTTTTTCTAATAATACATCTTTTCTCTTTGTCAGAGCCAAAACCCTTGTATTCGTTCTCTCTCTTTCTCTGTGACAGGTTTCTTGCATGCAGGTTTCTTTTGGGTTCTGTGGATTTGTATTTCTCAAATCCTACATGGTATCAGAGCCAGATCTGCTGCAGCTTGTTCAGACTTTTGAAGGATTTTGAGATCCAGGTTTTGGTTGCATCAGATCTGTGTTTGTCTTCTGTTTTTTATTTTGGAATAGGGGGTATTTTTTTTAGAGCACTTTGAGCCCAAACGGACCTCACCGTTGAGCTCGTAGCGCCCCAAAACCCCTATTTCCATATAAAATTCGTCCAATTTGGACACAGTTGCTCCAGGAGGCAAAAAATTTTTGGCCCCAAGGCCGTACGACCCTAGGGCACGAAAACCGAGGTGAAAAATATAAAAATCGCCGGTTTTAGTTTTCTGGCAGGTGCAGCCAGTGTTATGGCCAGCGCCGCCCCCACCCAGCCCGGCGGCCACCGCTCGGCCACCGCAGCCGGCGGTAACCTCCGCGCCGCCGCCCAGCGCAGACCGCCGCCCGCCCGCTGCTCAGGTGCCGCCTGCGCGCTGCGTGCCACCCGCGCGCCACCCGCCGCCACTGTGCCGCCTCTGCACCGCCGCCGCCGCCGCCACCAAATAGCGCTAGCCCCTGGTCGCCCAGCGGACTAGGGGCTTCTCTTTTTTAGCCCTTGAGGGCTGAAAGCGCCTATCAGGGCCTTTTGAAGCTGTTTTTACAAAATCGGGCATAAGTTGGGCGCCCGATCTTCATTTTTCGAAAACAAATAGGCGTTGGAAAGCTGGTTCCGAGCCGGATCTAATTAATGTAGGACTTTTTTTCTGATTTTGCCGTTTTGTAGTGTTTTTTGCCAGTCAAAGTCAGAACAAGTATTTTGCACTCCAGGAGCCATATCTTTTGCATACGGACTCCGTTTTTCGAAAGCGAATAGGCGTCGGAAAGGTGGTTCTATGATTTTTCCAGCTCTATAGTCTATTTCATCAGAAAAATCTTCAGGTGCTCCAAATTTTGTCTCAACCCATTATTGCTTTCTATCATTTTCTGGCTTTCAGTTTGTACTGGGGATTAGTTTTTTGCATTGTGGGGGGGTGTTTTCTCTTGCTTTTTGTTATTTACATCAGAAAACTAGAATTTACAAACACCAATACAAAAAAAAATCAAACCCCCTTCTGCATCTTCTGTCTAGTTCTGAAAGACCACTTAATAATAATTAAAAATTCAGAGCAGTTGAGGCACAGTTCACAGGATGGCAGACAGACCTATTGAATCTCTCACACCGCATAATTACCACACTTGGAAGGGTCGCATGATGACTCTTCTCCAGTCAAAAGGGTTATGGTCTTGTTTGGATGAGGTTCAGCCTCAGTTGACACGTCCTTTTGAGATTATGCAGCACATGAACAATATGGATCAGGCTATGGGATTGATGGCTTTACACATTTCCGACAGTCTCCAGTTTCATCTTGAAGGTTGTATCACTCCTCGAGCCATTTGGACCAAGTTTGAGGGACTTTTTGGTACTGTCAACGAGTTCAGAGCTTTGCAACTTGAGGCAGAGTTAACTTCCTTGGTACCTGATTCATTTCCTTCTATTGAGGACTTTCTGATGAAGTTCAAACAGCAAAGATCTATCTTGCAGGGTTGTGGTAAGACTAAGACTGATACAGAGTGCATTTTCCTAATTCTCTCCAAGCTTCGGGGTCCATTTCAGATCTTCTCTTCGACCTTCTATTCCACCATGGATGCCTTGGGTGCTCGACATGTCATGCCTTCTTTTGAGGTCTTTTGTGATCGTCTGACTCGTGAGCAAGCTAAGCTTAAGCAGTTGGATTCACTTTCAGGTTCACAGAGCCAAGCATTGGTAGCCCAGTCCTCCAAAGGAAAACAGAAGCAGAAACTGAAGCCTAAGAAAGATTCAGAGGCTAGTGAGAATCCCTCCAAGCCACCACCTAAGTCTGATTCAAAACCACAATTCAATTCTAAACAGGGCAAATCTTCAAAGTCTGGTGAGTCTTCCTCCAAGACTAAGAAGAAATCAGGTGATCCTTGCAGTTTTTGTGGCAAGGAAGGACATCCCGTTTCCAGGTGTTGGAAACGTTTAGAGGCTTTGGAGGAAGCCATGCAGCAGCATAATATCAGTGCACCACAGCCTCCTTCACAGCCCACAGGGAAAGGTCATGCTCTTTCTGCACGAGCATTGTCCTTAGCGTCCACATGGATTCTAGATTCTGGTGCCTCTCACCATATGACACACACACAGGATTTGGTCACCGCTCTTGCTCCTATAGGCACTCGACATATTGCAGTTGGTGACTCAGCACAACTTTCTGTTCAGGGTTCTGGTACTGTTTCATTGGATGGTGGTTGTCTTCAGGATGTGCTTTTGGTTCCTGAAATTTCGACAAACCTTCTATCTGTTTATCAGATTTGCCACTCTGGCTCTGGTAAGACAGTTGAGTTCTCTCCACATGATGTGGTTATTCGAGATCTTCATGATCCTGACTTGGTTGTGGCTACTGGGAGTGTGGATTCTGCATCTCACTTATATAGTTTTGATGGCTTTGAGAGTTCAGACACTGTTGGTTCCTCTCTTATAGCACATGCAGATTCAGTGAGCAGGCTTTGGCATGAGCGTTTTGGTCATGTCAATTACAGATATCTACAGCAGATGAGTACACAGGCACTTGTGATTGGGCTTCCACAGATTTCTTGTACAGATGGTGTATGTCATGGTTGTGTCCTTGGCAAACATCATCGAGATCCTTTTCCTAAGGGTCGAGCCTCTCGTGCTAGGGCAGCCCTAGAGTTGGTACACAGTGATCTTATGTCCTTTCCGACTCCTTCTTTTTCAGGGGCCCGTTATGTACTCACTTTTATTGATGACTTCTCCAGACGTACATGGGTGTACTTTCTTAAGTACAAGTCTGATGTCTTTGACTCTTTCAGGAAGTTTAAGACATTTGTGGAGAAGCAATCTGGACTTTCTATCAAGAGGATACGCACAGATAATGGGGGGGAGTATGTAAATCAGGCTTTCAGAGATTTTTGCACCGAGCATGGTTTACAGCATCAGTTTATAGTTCCTTATACCCCTCAGCAGAATGGTGTTGCTGAGAGAAAGAATAGAACCTTACGGGAGATGGCAAATTGTATGATACAGTCTCAAGCTATGAGTTCTTCATTTTGGGCTAAGGTAGTCAATTGTGCCAATTATATTCAGAACCGGATGCCCCATAAGGCATTACGACATATAACTCCTGAGGAGGCTTGGACCCATGTCAAGCCTGATGTTTCTACATTCCGAGTTTTTGGTAGTGAGGCTTGGGCATTTATTCCTGATGCTCAGCGGATAGCCATGGAGAGGAAGAGCCGACCACTCATATTTGTTGGCTACTGTGAGGATGTTAAGGCATACAGGTTGTTTGATCCTGATTCTAGAGAGGTCTTGTTTCGGCGGGATGTCCAGTTTGATGAGTGCTATCCTCAGATGGATTCTCCATCACCAGCTTCTCCCTCATTGCCTACTCCTTCCTCTTCATCTCTTGAGGATTACTTATCTCTTGAGGATGATGTAGATCATGATCCACCATCTCCACCACCACCAGTTGCTCCGTCTTTGCCGAAGTGGGCCCGTGATACTGTTGAAGCAGCTGGTTCTTTGGCAGGTGATCCTTCAGATACTCGTCGCACTCATGCTCAGACATCTGGTTCTAGTCTTTTGAGTCATACCCTTTCAGATGATCCTCAAAAGTTTTCAGAGGCGACAGGACACCCAGAGTGGGATAGGGCCATGGATGAGGAGTATTCTTCTTTGATGAAGAATCATACTTGGGATCTTTGTCCTCTTCCTAAGGGAAGAAAGTTGGTTCGGTGCAAGTGGGTGTATCGTACCAAGTATGCTGCAGATGGTTCTATTGATAAGTATAAGGCCCGTCTTGTTGTGAAGGGGTTTTCTCAGGTAGAGGGTATTGACTACTCTGAGACCTTTGGTCCTGTCGCCAAGATGAATTCTATACGCCTGGTACTTTCACTTGCAGCTTCACAGGGATGGACAGTGTTTCAGATGGATGTGAAGAGTGCCTTCTTGCATGGAGACCTACATGAGGAGATCTATATGGAGCAGCCTCAGGGTTTTGTGCAGGACACTTCTTTGGTTTGCAGACTTCGACGTTCATTATATGGTCTCAAACAAGCCCCCAGGGCTTGGTATGAGAAGATGGACTCCTTCTTGCTTTCCTCGCACTTCACACGCTGTCATTCCGATCACACAGTCTATATTCAACGTCAGGAGGGTGATCTTTTGATTCTAGTGCTATATGTAGATGATCTCATCATTACAGGTAGCTCATCCTCCATGATTCAGAGTGTTCAGAGAGCTTTGATGGAGCAGTTTGAGATGACCGATCTTGGTCTCTTGCACTTCTTTCTGGGTCTTCAGGTTATTCAGTCTTCGGATGGGATTTCCATTTTTCAGGAGAAGTATGCTCTTGATATGCTTCAGCGATTTGGCATGCTTGATTGCAAGTCTGCCCCCACTCCATTTCAGTCAGGTGTTGTTTTGTCTTCCACTTGCTCTACTCCTTCAGTAGACCCCACTTTATACAGGCAGTTGGTTGGCAGTCTGTTGTACCTGACACATTCTCATCTTGATCTTTCCTTTGCGGTTGGCCTTGTCTCTCGGTTCTCCCATGATCCTCATGAGAGCCATTGGCAAGCAGCCAAACATATTTTGAGATATATTCGGGGCACCACACATTATGGCATTCACTACTCTTCAGGATCCCCTCATATCATTGGCTTCACTGACTCCGATTGGGCTGGTGATGTCAATGATCGGAAGTCTACTTCTGGCTTCGTTTTTTGCCTTGGTTCTGGTCCTATCACATGGTCTTGCAAGAAGCAATCTGCTATTGCATTATCATCTACAGAGGCTGAGTACCGTGCAGTAGTGTTAGCCAGTCAGGAGGTTTTATGGCTTCGGCAGTCGATGACAGAGTTTGGGTTTCCTCCAGATTTTCCCACTATTCTTTGGTGTGACAACCAGAGTGCCATTCACATTTCTCGCAACCCAGTGGACCATCAGCGGACAAAGCACATTGAAATCCACATGCACTTCATCAGATAGTTGATTCAGGATGGTTCTCTCATCTTGGAGTATATTCCTACAGAGGAGCAGGTTGCTGACATCTTCACTAAACCTTTGGCATCTCCGCGCTATCTTCAGTTGCGCTCAATGCTTGGGGTGAAAGAAGTTGTCCTTGGGGGGTCTCAGTGAGGCCTTCCTTCCTTCATGTTTTCTTTTCAGCATGATTCTTTATCTCTTTTTGGAGAGGAGTTTTTTCCCACTGGGTTTTCTCCTTTACTCCACTTTATAGAGATTTTCTTGTATTTGGGTACCTCATCAGGCCTTGTTGCCGGGACCCTCTTTTGCATTGTAGTTCCTTTGCTTTCTTCTGCATTGTTTGTAGCTGCATTGTAGCTCATCTTAAGGGGGGGTGTTAGAGTAAAGTAATTAATTAACTTTGCTCTCCTCTTAAGATTTCTCTTTATGCATACATTAGTCATTTAATAATTAATATTTAATTATTAAATGCTCACACCTTAGGGTTAGGTTTTCCTTTTGGTGTTGATCTCCTTTATAAGGATTGATCTCTTATATTATTCATATTCTTGATTCATTTTTTCTCTGATAATACATCTTTTCTCTTTGTCAGAGCCAAAACCCTTGTATTCGTTCTCTCTCTTTCTCTGTGACAGGTTTCTTGCATGCAGGTTTCTTTTGGGTTCTGTGGATTTGTATTTCTCAAATCCTACAGATGAGACATAAAGGCCCTACAAAGTACTTGATATGAGATAACTCAAAAGAGATAACTCAAATATGCTCTGTCTCTCTCGATTTTCATCTAAAAAGGTGATTTGATTATAGTGAGTTAGAATACTTGGCTTTAGCCATACTCACTTGGGTCATTCTCTTCTCACTAGCCCCCTCAAGGCATTCAGGAAGATAGACCCTCTAAAGGATTTAATTTCGTGGAAGCAAAGAAAGCATAAAAGAGTGGGTTTGGATTTTTGGTCACCCAATTAAGGGGAGATCATATGCCTACCACTTTCGAGATAGAGAATACAAGTTCTCTTTTTATCCTTTCATAGCAATGTTTTTCTATCCTCTATTCAACAAGCATGGTGTTTATTTTAGTCCCTCATAGAAATTGATTTGTTAACTAGGAAATGGAAATCCTGGTCAACAAAATGAAAGCATGTTTGCTTGAAAGTAAATTGCTTTTCAAGTTGAAAAATTTATTTTTTTTACCTTTGCAATAAGGTTATTTTTAAGCCCAAAATGAAAGATGGGATGCTTTTTACCAAAGAAAGTGAGTTCTTTTTAAGCTAACTTTGAAAGAAAGCAAAAAAGGAAAAAAAAACCTATTCTAACTCCTCCAAATCTGCAAGAAACTATTAGGAAAACTTGTAAAAACTAGAGTTAGTGAAAAATAAAATCCCTTGGTGGGCTTACACAAGCCTAATTTCAAACTCGGGTTACAATTTTCTCTCTTTGTCTCGGATGCATGAAAACAAAGATCATATGCACTAAAAGAATAGTCATATGCATGAAAAGTGTAGCGTCATAAATTGTACGCACTTGGTAAAGTAGTACAATTTCACACCTAGTTTAGCACCCGCCTTGGCGCATTTTGCATTTTGCATTGCATTTCCCCTTTAGCACTTAATTAATTAAATTAATTAGGTCTAGGGTTCTATTTTATCATCTCCCATATCATAAAGTTGGGCCCTTTTCATTAAAGTGTGCCCCTTTCATTTTATTCTTCCAATACATCATTTAATCTAAAACCCTAATTAGGTCCTATTTTGAACTTGGGGGCTTGATTTCGGGGGTCAAAACATCTCGAAATCACCTGTAACTTCGGGATTTGCTCTAAAATCATCGTATCCGACGGCCCTGAAAATTTGGTGAAAAGTTGTCGGGACCATGGCGCCCGGAGTGCACATGGTCCCAGACATTTTCCCCAAAATTTTAGGAGCGCGATCAAATCATAAAATAAAGCTTAACCCCAAGAAATTGGCGGGATATTCAATCTCTAGGTCGGCCAAAAGTCGAAATTAAGACCTAGGGTTTCATATATAAGAGCTCTCTTTCTTCATTTGAAAGGATCCGAATTTTGGTTTGAAGGACCTTCAATGCAGTGAAAGAGCAGATCTTTGAAGACTTCAATAATATTCAACATCCATCCATCAAGCATTCATCAATTTCATTCATTTGGGGCTTGGGAGACATTGAAGAACAATAGGAGATTACCGACTGAAGATTGGCTTGTACTCCTCCCTTAAGGGTTGGGTATGATTTCATGTTGTTTTCATGTCTTTGCATAAGCTTCAATATATCCTTTATTCATGCTTTAGATCAATTTGCATCTTGATTTAGAGCATTTACATTATCATTTACAAGCAATTAGGGTTTACTTTCTAGGTTGCTCTAGTTTGCTTTCTTACATTTAAGGACCTTGCACACACACTAGGTCTGCACACACAATACATTTTACAATACAACTTGGCTATTCGTGGAGGTGGAAATCACCGAAGCGGGGGTTTGACTAAGGCAAAACCCTATATAGCCGCCCATACCCTTTTCAGATATAAGTGCAGGTTTCGGGACTCGGACGACGCCGCAGGTGACAGATCCGGGAAAAGCAGGTCAAGATAGCACTCCAGACCAAATTTCAGAGCAAAAGACCAGGACAGGGGCATGGGGTGCCCTGGTCCTGCCAGGACAAGGGCGCTGGGCACCCTGGTCCCTGGGACAGGGGCGCTGGGCGCCCTGGTCCTCCTGACAGACAACATTTTCAGCATTTTTGACAGCTTTTCCAGAGTGCAAAAATAGCAGTTTTCGGAGCAGTTTCAGGGGCAGAATCAGGACAGTGGCACCCGCGCCCCCGTCCCGAACATTTTCACTCAGATTTTAACTCTGGGTACGCATTTGCATTCTTGTCTTATCCTTGTATTTACAGCTTTCCATTGTTTAAGTTCAATTCTGCAATCTTGTCATTAGTTCATACTTGCATTTTGGATTTAGGAATTGAACTTGCATCATTTTATCTTTCAATTACAACAAAGGAATAGAAATCCTAATAGGTAGCCTATGGCTCTCTCTTTCACAAGAAGAAGTAGCCAATTGTGTGATACCTCTAGGCTCTTTCGTATTCCACAAGTGTGTGGTTGAAAGTGGGATTAGGGCATGTTGACCTAGTCTCGCTTTTTCTCCCACACATTTTGGTGAACCCGACGTGAATCTATCATTGCTTCCTCTTGCATTGCATTTGTTAGATCTAGATCTAGATTTAGTGTGTTTTCATTTCATTTTCATTAAAAAGAAAAAAAAAAAAAAAAGTGTTTTTCTTTGCATTGTGTGTTTAAAATTTTATGCAATTTCAAAATGTCAGATTTTTATTTGCAAGATGTTCATATTTGTGATGATTATGAGTTAGATGAAGCTTTAGATGAATTTTTGAAACCTAAATATACCAAACCTTCATTTTACCAAAAACTCATAAACATTGTTACTATGCCATTTCGTTGTGATGAGAAAGATAAGTCGAATGATTCCTCTCAAGGGTACATTCCTATCAGCTCTTCCATTAAATCTAGTAACATGGTTGTTTTCAATGATCCCCTCTATGAAGAGATATCTCCTTTTGAATCGAAAGATAAACCTTTTAATAGATATGATCATGCTTTGTTGAATGATGCCCTTGATGCCTTTGTGTCCCCTAAAAAACACTCCCTTCATGAGGATCCTTTTGTGCAAGAAGATGACATTATCCCTACATTTCATAGTGATGGCCTTTCCTTTTCCAACAAAATTCCCACTAGAGATGATGAATTAATGGTAAATGCTTACCCTTCTCCTAAAGTTGGTCTTACCCATAAGCATCACTTAGAGAAAGAAGATGAAATAATAAGCAATTTCCTTAATTCTCTCTCCCCTATTGAACATATTTTGAGGAAAGAGGATGAGTTTAACACATCTATTGATGCTCTCCCTCCTAAGGATGAGTAATTAATAAACAATGTTATCTCCTCTCCCGAAATTGACAACACTTCAAACATTCCTTTCAAGAACCTCACTATTTGGGATGAACCATTAGAAGAAGGTATAGATTATTCTCTACCCCTAGCCAAAGGGGATGAAATCAAGATTGGAAACTCCCTTGATAGTTTCTCTCCTTCCTTGAATCTCAATTATTCTCCCTCTAAAAATAAAGCATCTCCCTCTCCTCAACTTGGTTCTACTCATAAGGAAACCCTAGTTCAAAGCAAGATGGTTAACATTTCTTTCAAAGATCTCCCTCTCAAAAGTGAGACTTTAGAGAGTAGTGTTGATCCTTCTCCTAGAGAGTTTATTCCCCATGTAGATCCTGTGATGATAAAGGATGATATGACCTTTCCTAGTATTACTCTTCCTACTAGAACATCAATGCCTATCCCTTGTCTCTCTCCTAAAATTGATTTGATCCGTGATAAGATTTTAGTGCAAGAGAAGACTATCAATAATTCTTCCAACACTTTTGTTCATTCCTCTAAACCATCCTCAATCAATTTGATACATGTGAATGAAACACCTAATAAACCTGTCTTCACTGTCCAAGGTGCTTGTCTTTCTTAAAATTCTCAACCTTGAAATAAGCCTATCTTAGTGGTTCAAGGTGGTTATGCTAATGATTCTTTTTGCACTCCTAAGAAACTGGTTATTACTGTGCAAGGAGGTTATTCCTCTAAGAGCCCTTATGAGTATGCTAAGCAATTGACTAGAGAGAGTTATCATGCGGTTGCCCATACTTATAATACTAGAAACAGTAGGCAACCTAATCCTCCTCCAGTTATCCCAACTTCACTTCCTCCTTCCCAACCTATTCTTCCCCAAGCTCCACGTATTTCACAAGTTCTTGGTAAGGAATATGATCTCATAGAACAACTTAAAGCTACCCCTGCTAAGATATCCCTTTGGGATTTGATCCAAATTTCTTTCGCTCATCATGGAATGTTACAAGATGCCTTGAAAGATTTGAATGTTCCTCCACCTAATACATCTAGTAATATAGTGTCTTTGGTTAACTCTATGATGAATCCTAAAGCTCAAATTGTGTTTACTCAAGATGAGTTGCCTACTAGTGAAATTCAACATCAATATGATCCCTTGATGATTGTGGTTATCATAAATGACACTGCTATAAGACGAACACTGGTAGATAATGGCTCTGGCCTTAATGTGTGTAGCATTAATCTATTGCATAAGATGAATGTGGATACATCCCTTATTGAGCCTGACTCTCATCCCATTCGAGGCTTTGATAATGTGGCTAAGTCTTCATTAGGTATTATCACCTTACCCATCACAGTGGGACTTGTTACTTTGCCTACTCCTATCCATGTTATGTCAGGAAATCTAACATACAACTTGTTATTAGGGAGACCTTGGATTCACGATATGCAAGCTGTCCCCTCTACATTGCATAGACAAGTTAAATTCATTTATAACAATAAGACATATACCTTGATAGGTGATACTAATTTTCAAGCTTGTTTGCAAACATCTAAGCCTTCCTCTTCTAGTAATGACTCTTTGAACAAGATACCTATGGATGAATCCTTACCCTCTGATAATCAAAATTCTTTGGATGAGTCTGAAGCTCCTGAAGAAGATCCTTCTCGACTTGAATATACGCATAAAAAGGCTTTTGATCCTGAGAAGGTTCTCGCAGAAGATGATTGGGGATCTCTTGATTTTAATCCCACCTTTGTAGGTGAGTATAGGGTTCCTCCTAGAGAGTTTAAAGTTAAAAAGAAGGAAGAAACTAGAGATCAATCAGTCTTACCTGAACCTATGAGTAATAATTTTGTGGCCGCTTCTCAAACTTCTTCTCCTCACACTTCTAATTCTGAAGAGTTTGATTCTTTGTCTTATGAAAAACCACCTTCTCTTCCTGAAATGGCTGATCGTTATGGTCGTGGTTTTCGCATTTTTGCTAAGCATGGGTATCATGGAAATGGTTGTGGCGCTCATGAACAAGGGATAAAAGTTCCTCTAGAGACTAATTTTCACAATTATGCCTTTGGACTCGGCTATAATCCTTGCAAACGTACCAAAGCATCTAAAAGACCATCTCTCAATGTGAATGCTATATTTAGTAGTGATGATGATCTCACTTCAACTAAATCATCTTCTACTTTTATCAACTCTCATTCCCCTCATAAGGAAATCTTGGCAATAAACAAATCTCTTTATGAATTCCCTCAAATTTCTAAATCCACTTATGAATCTTTATCTCCTATTCATAATAAAGTCCTTTCCTCCAGGGATAAGGCTCTAATAAATTACACTCATCCCTCTTCTAAGATTTCATGTGACTTTTCTTCTTCAATCTTTATCATTTTATACATGTTCTTGATCTCACTTATAGTTGAGCATTTAACATGTCATATTCAAATACCTCATTTAGTCTATCATGTCTTTAAATAACATTAATGGCTATTATGTTGCTCATCATTATGTGACATTGGTAGCTCATTTACTGGGGGCTCATTGTCATTCATGATGGTACAATTTCAAGTGCAATCATATTTTTTGAAGCAACATAATAGCCTAATTTTCTTGTTCCTATGGGGACAAGAATGATTTCATACATCTCTTCTTTTGCTTATGTCCAAATCTCTCCCTAGAAGATTGTGTAAGTCCTTCTCATTGTCCTTATCCTTGGGAGGCAATGATCTTTCCTTATTTTTATCTAAGGATCCACTTTTTCCTATTTTGTGGATGGTGTGGACTTTATTACTTGATGTTATGCCTTGTACGCATTTGTTGTTGTTTGTTCAAGGGTTCTCTCTTACAAGAGGTGTAAGTCCTTGACTACAACCTCTTTTGCACTTGGTAAAATACATCCATAGCGAATTCACTCTCCTAATTGGGTTAAAAAGAGTGTCATCCTTCATTAAGAATCACTTTCACCTCGCAAAAGAAGGAAGTATTGCATTCTTATTCTCTTCTTTGTCTTATTCTAGAAGATGTTATATTTGTCTAAGATAATTTCTCTCAGGGATAGGTGTCTTTTGTACAAATATCTCTTCTCCTCTAAGGATCTCCTTTACACATACTACAGGATATCCCTTCTCAACTATCTTATCCTTGCTTAAAGAGTGTAAAACTCTCTTTCTTGGATCTATGACATTGTTGCATTTTTGGGGTATCTTCTTTTGTGATGAAGGTAGGTATCCTTGTTCTACTTTGCTTATGACATAAACATTACACTTTTTGAGCAATGGGTCATTCTCGGAACCAGAGCATAGACTCTTAGAGTGAGATGTCTCCATTTTTATTTTATGCAAGGTGATTATTCTCGGAACCAGAGCATAGACTCTTAGAGCGAGATGTCACGCTTTTGTACTATACATATACAGGTTGTAGCATACTCGGGCATAGACTCCTATGAGGTGCTTCTAACCTCCCTTACACACACATGCACGAGGTTGAGTGGAACTAGCGGCATAAGGCTAGACTTTCTCACTCTCCTCCCTTACACGGATCACCTAGACAGACTCTAGGGGCTAGTTTTCCATGTCCTTTTTCACATGGATCACCTAGACAAGATCTAGGGGCGAGAAGTCCGTGTTTTTCTCTCTCACTATTCTTCTCATGGATCACCAATGTGTGTATTCATGCTTTTCTCCTTTCTTTTCTTCTCTTTGCATTTTGTTCCCATTTACATCCTTCATCTTGTGTTAGAGAACTCTCAAAACCTCACACTCTTTGTTGTGTTGGAATTGAGATTTAGTCCTCTTTCTTACCAAATGATTCTCCATTAGTTTTTGATCTCATATCAAATCTTCTTGTGAGCATTTGTCATCAATATTCTTTAACAATTCGAAGTGGTAAACATGATACCCTATTTCAACTCACTAAAATTAGCAAGCCAAAACAGGGGGGGGCATATAGCTACCCTCGAATTTTCATCACCTTCCTTAGTAAGCATTAGGTGATTTTGTGATCTAACGTGTGTTTTGTAGGGTGCGGTTCCTAACTGTGTACTGCAGATACCGCTGGGGGCTTCGTTCGACGGACTTATGGATATATCCTTTTTCAAATAATGTTTACTTTTCTGTACTTTAGCTTGCATATGCATGTAGTGTTCATATGACCGCTAAAGTGGGGGCTAAATGTAGCATCGTAAATTGTACACACTTGGTAAAGTAGTACAATTTCACACCTAGTTTAGCACCCGCCTTGGCGCATTTTGCATTTTGCATTGCATTTCCCCTTTAGCACTTAATTAATTAAATTAATTAGGTCTAGGGTTCTATTTTATCATCTCCCATATCATAAAGTTGGGCCCTTTTCATTAAAGTGTGCCCCTTTCGTTTTATTCTTCCAATACATCATTTAATCTAAAACCCTAATTAGGTCCTATTTTGAACTTGGGGGCTTGATTTCGGGGGTCAAAACATCTCGAAATCACCTGTAACTTCGGGATTCGCTCTAAAATCATCGTATCCGACGGCCCTGAAAATTTGGTGAAAAGTTGTCGGGACCATGGCGCCCGGAGTGCATATGGTCCCGGACATTTTTCCCGAAATTTTACGAGCACGATCCAATCATAAAATAAAGCTTAACCCCAAGAAATTGGCGGGATATTCAATCTCTAGGTCGGCCAAAAGTCAAAATTAAGACCTAGGGTTTCATATATAAGAGCTCTCTTTCTTCATTTGAAAGGATCCAAATTTTGGTTTGAAGGACCTTCTATGCAGTGAAAGAGCAGATCTTTGAAGACTTCAATAAAATTCAACATCAATCCATCAAGCATTCATCAATTTCATTCATTTGGGGCTTGGGAGACATTGAAGAACAATAGGAGATTACCGACTGAAGATTGGCTTGTACTCCTCCCTTAAGGGTTGGGTATGATTTCATGTTGTTTTCATGTCTTTGCATAAGCTTCAATATATCCTTTATTCATGCTTTAGATCACTTTGCATCTTGATTTAGAGCATTTACATTATCATTTACAAGCAATTAGGGTTTACTTTCTAGGTTGCTCTAGTTTGCTTTCTTGCATTTAAGGACCTTGCACACACACTAGGTCTGCACACACAATAGATTTTACAATACAACTTGGCTATTCGTGGAGGTGGAAATCACCGAAGCGGGGGTTTGACTAAGGCAAAACCCTATATAGTCGCCCATACCCTTTTCAGATATAAGTGCAGGTTTCGGGACTCGGACGACGCCGCAGGTGACAGATCCGAGAAAAGCAGGTCAAGATATCACTCCACACCAAATTTCAGAGCAAAAGACCAGGACAGGGGCATGGGGCGCCCTGGTCCTGCTAGGATAGGGGCGCTGGGCACCCTGGTCCCTGGGACAGGGGCGCTGGGTGCCTTGGTCCTCCTGACAGACAACATTTTCAGCATTTTTGACAGCTTTTCCAGAGTGCAAAAACAACAGTTTTCGGAGCAGTTTCAGGGGCAGAATCAGGACAGTGGCGCCCGCGCCCCCGTCCCGAACATTTTCACTTAGATTTTAACTCTGGGTACGCATTTGTATTCTTGTCTTATCATTGTATTTACAGCTTTCCATTGTTTAAGTTCAATTCTGCAATCTTGTCATTAGTTCATACTTGCATTTTGGGGTTAGGAATTGAACTTGCATCATTTTATCTTTCAATTACAACAAAGGAATAGAAATCATAATAGGTAGCCCATGGCTCTCTCTTTCACAAGAAGAAGTAGCCAATTGTGTGATACCTCTAGGCTCTTTCGTATTCCACAAGTGTGTGGTTGAAAGTGGGATTAGGGCATGTTGACCTAGTCTCGCTTTTTCTCCCACACAAAAAGATCAGTCAAATGTGCTATACGAATAATTAAATGTGCAAAAAGATCTATTATATATGCTAAGAGAAATGTTAAATGCACTAGAAGATCTGTTAGATGTGCGAAAAGATATGTCAAATACACGAAAAGATCTATCAAATGTGCTATAATAAAGGTTGTATGCGCTAAACTATGGTTGAAAACTTTGGGCATGAATCCTGTGGAAAAAAAATAGAAATATTGAATTTTCAAGGGCCTAGCCCCAAGATGGGCACCAAAGATGTGTGCTGGAAATGTGGGATCAACCTGTATTGCAAGGAAAACAACTGAAACACACACACAGAACATTTCATTAGATGTTATAAATGAACAAAATAAGTTAGTGAATCTAAACTCTTTAAAATCGTTCCATTCTCCTCTATCTCTAAAGATCCTCAAGATTCAAGGTGGCCCTCACTTGGAAGATAACTTGATCTCTTGGATGTCAACCTAGAGAACGATATTTAAATGATTGTAGGATCAAAATGGATGCAACTAAGATCCTAGTGAATGCTAAGATGATGGATGAGAGCTAGGATGCAAGATATAAGACTAAAATGCTCAAGATGACAAAGATATGAAACTAGGTTGATTCCAAATTGAAAATTAAATGATACTAGATGAGTTAATTAATCTACAAAAAGATATGAAATTAAGCTAGATGATGTCCTAAAACATGATGCAAATGCTAAATTCTATAATGCTAATGCTAATGCTCGAAGATGACTTGGATGAGCTCCTTAACCTGCAAAATGACTATAATTTACATGCACAAAAATATTGGATGAATTGAAGAAGGAATGGGCTCTATTTATAGGGAAAATAGAGAAATGGATGGTTGTGATTGAGTAATCTCAACAAGGGTTAGGATCAAAAGTTATCAATCCATGGGATAGATTCAATCCAATCACAAGTTGACAAATGTCACCTTGAGAGGGCTTGAGAGGATGCTAAACAAGAATTAGATGCTAATCAAGCAATCAGGGATAACCTCAAGGAGTGACATCATGGATAATGTCATTAACCAGGGAGACATGCTATTACCCAAGAGGTAAACTCTTGTGCAACATGGGTAAATGGTTAAGGGAAGACCATCATGGCTAAGGGTTGTAGGTTTGTAAGAGGCATTAAATGCCTTAGAAGACTTTTGGGGCTAATTTTTAAGGCTCTTACAAATTTGGGGAACTCAACAAGTTAGCTTGTTGAATAAGGTAGAGTCTTCAACATATTTTGAAGACTTTTCACAAATTTGAAGATGTGACTCCCCCAAATTTAGGGATGGGACATGATTAGGAGACTAGGACATGATTAGGATAGGATTAGAAGGCTTCTAGAAGAATGATTAGGGGAATGTAGGATTTTGCAAGTGGGTGAGGGAAAATAGGCAATTTTGGTTAATTAAAATGATTTAATTTAGCCAAAAAGGGGATGCAACTTGTTGTAGGATTTTGCAAGTGGGGGAACTATTCACAAATCAATATTGACTTATTTATTTACAAAGGGTATTTTCAATTAAATGTGAATTTAATCAAAAGGGGGAAAAGGGAATTTAATCAAATAAATAAGATTTATTTAATCAAATGGCTAAGGGTACTTAATCAAACCTTAGTTTAATTAATAGGTTGGTCTAGAAGAAGGAGATTTAATCAAATCTTTAATTTGATTAAAAGGTCAATTATAAGAATAGGGATATTAATTAAATCTTAATTTAATTAATTGGAAGAATTAGGGATTATTAAATGAATAAAAATTACTTAATTCATTGTGCAACTTTAAGGTGTCTACAATCTCCAATTGATTGGGTACCCCAGATTTTGTAGCACAACTCTGACAAAGAGTTCCTCAAACATGACATAATTGGAGTTGTTACAATGCATGTCCCATAAATACATCCATTCTTGGATAGGAAACCTCTAGTTTTGTTCATCTACATTTCTGAAATTCAGCTCTAGGCCCAAGGGCAAGGAGAAACATTGCTTTCACCATACAAAAGAATGTGACACAATAGAGAATACCACTTAAATTGAACAACAAGGCTACCCTTTTGGATATCCAAAAGGGCTTTGTGAATAACATTGGAAATGAACGAGGCAAAATCAAAGAAGGTGTTGCTATAAATGTGCTGGATTTCGACGACCAACATCATAAGATGCACAGGCATCTTGGACTTTACATCAATTCCCAACACTTGGAAAAGTGCAAAGTAAGTGTATATGAAATAATCCTCAAAAATTTCATAATCAAAGAGCTCAACATCTGTCTTCCAAAATGCAATAGGCTTCCCGTCCCCCTTCTTCCTTCTATGAAATGGAAGCCATTTAACCTTGAAGCTACCTTTGTCCCTGTCGTATTCCCCCCCTAGAGATAGAAAATCAATGGGCACCCACACTTGGGCATTAGAGTTAAACATAAATGTTTCAGAAATAGATTCCCTGTCTAACTTGGCCAACAAAACACCCTTCTCTGTCAAGACAGATTAGCTATCTGGATTATAGCTCTTTGCCACATCTGTTTAGGTCTACATTAGCTAAAAGATTTGGGATGACAAACCTTCTGAAATCTAATCTCCATGCATTATTCACTGGAATTGGGGCTCTACACATGTTGTAAAAAAATATGAACAAATCCAGTCTACTAATCAGCATGTAAGGATCCCCACACAATGCTGCCCTGTCCACAACTGTATTAGGTATAATATTCGTAATCTAGGCATGCCTTCCCCTTTTAAAAGAACCAGGCAATTGAGCATTAGTATCTTCATCCAGGACCCTCTTAGCATTAGTTAAACCTCTTCTTGAATTTCCACTCATCCTATTTAAGCTTATGGTATTTAAGAAATGTACAAACAATGCTTCCAAAATGAAATTGAGTATTCAAAATTTATGATCTCGCAAAATCACAATCTGAGTACTAATTTTCTAAAACTAATCCTAAAATAGTAAGAAAACCCTTTCGTAGATGGAAAAAATTAAACTGAACTACAAAATGCCAACTTACTTGTACTTGACGCTGCACTCAACAGTGTTGAATATCAAACCCTTGTAGTTTCGTTAGATGCTAATGGTTGGAGTTGTACTGTTGGACTGTCTGAATTACACAAATTCATCAACTACGACTCTTCATAAATATTGAATTATCTAAAATTGAATGCAATTATCAATTGAACAGGCATGTTCGAGGGGAACCAGCAAAAACTGCCCACTAAATAGTAGCATAAAACAAACCCTACCCCATAGTTTTGAACTTGAGTCGTTGATCTTAATAGGTCAAGAAGATCGTCGTTAGTAGTAAATCGATTATTTCACATCTATTTCTAATAAAAGGGGACACCTGGCATAATTTCACATAATCACATATCGGTGGTAGGACCCATCATTTAAAGAATGAATAATAATTTATTTGTTAATTGATTATAAGAAGGTGCCATGAAGATGTATGGTAAGTTGTGGCTTCATTGCACTATGGTGGTAGGCCCATCTTGAACAAAATGTGATAGAACTAACCACTCATATAGTACCAAACCCATGTGGCACTATTTCACGTCATCACATATTGTTAGTAGGACTAGGACCCACCACTTGAAGACAAAATTAATAGTTTAAAGCTAATTCATGCCATAAAAATATTAAAACAATTTGATAAGTTATTTTTTAATTGTTTATAAGAAGGTCTCGAAGATCTGTGCCATGTGACAAGTTATGGCCTCATCGCACTATGGTGGTAGGCCCATCTTGAATAACACGTGATAGAAGTAATCAATCATATAGTAGCAAACCCACGTGGCATTATTTCGCATCATCGCATATTGTTAGTAGGACCCAAAGACTTAAAAAATTAATAGTTTAAAAGTAAATCACAACTTAAAAAATATTAAAACGATTAGAAAATTTATTTGATAATTGTTTATAAGACAGTCCCACGAAAGTCTGTGGAAAGCAAATTTGATAAACAGAAATTGGAAATCTAATAAATCCAAATTGAAGACAATGTTTACAAAGATTATACAACAAAACATGCAACACAGTAAAGGTACTCAACATTGCAGCAAATTAAGATATAATTTATAAATGAAAAATTAAAAAGTGTACGTGGATTTACACTGGTATAAAGAAATCAATTTGGATTTTGCAATACCATTCAAGATTCATGAATTACAGTAAATAATATAAATACCTAGTAATAGTCAGAGTCTCGACAGTTTCCTACAAAATGCTAAATCTCATTGACTGACAGTTGACTTGTCATGACTAACCCAAATCCAATTGCCAATTCATCTAGTCAAACTGTACTTCACTTTCTCTTTCATTCTCTCCTTCATTTTTCTCATTTGCATTATTCTCAGCATGGCTACTAGAACTTGATGAGCTCTATGGTTTAGCACTATCATTGCTAGTCAAAATGTTGCCCAACCCTCTCCTTTCAGTTGTGGATGTCCAGTGTGCGAGTGCCCTCTCATAAGGAATTTCTTTGACATTATACCGACTGGTAGAAATCCTCAAAAAAACTTCTAGGTTCTTGCCGAGTTTGTTTCTTGTCTTTGATTTTTAGAATCTCAATGCACTGAAAACTCTCTCATCCTCAACAAAACCCAAACCATCATTTGACACAAGTCAACTGGTTTGAAATATTCTGAGATTTCTTCATGCAACATTGAGCTCTGACTTGTTTTTCCCCAAAGTTGTGTTATTGATCCTAGTAGGTATGGACTATCCAAATCCTTAACCTATTCATGCATTGTTGCTACAAAATGGGCAGGTTGCTCTGCAATCTTAGTTCTACTTATGGCTCCTTCTACTTCCTTTCCATCAACATTAAAATTGGCACTCTTACCAAAATAATTCACCAATTCCAGTAGCCTCTTATAAAAATATTGTGGGTCAAGCATTCTCCAAAAATTAGGATAGACAATAGACATGGCTTCTAATAGTTCCTCCCGAGGGAATCACTTTAAAATCTACATTGAAACCACTTTTGCAATCTTTTGTAAATTGGTTTTCATAGAACTCATAATATCATTGAAATATTCCACTATAATAGGTCCATCCCTCTTTCTAGTAGACTGCATGCTGGAACACATGCCATAGTAGAACACTGGTATCTGCTTTCCATGAACAGGGACACCTAACTCACCACAATCATTACACTGTAAATAATTATCAGCACGGTCCAAATCTATAATCTGATTCCATTTACTAAATGCTTCATAATTGAATGGATAATCATTTAGATATTGATTATCGATGCCCATGACAGTCATTCTATGCAACATAGCATATTCTCAAACATACATAGTTCTCTCTTGGGCTTTCTTAATAAGCAGTTTTATTTGTTCCAATACGGGAGAATACTAACCAAGGTTAACAATGTCTCTTCATCAGTTAACATATGCAAAAGTGTAGCACATTGAGTGTCTTTCCTTTGTTCATACATTATACCAACTAGGGATCTCTATTCTAAGAAAACTCGAGTCCACAAATGGAGATCCATTTGGTCTCAACATCCTTAAGTAGCTTATTACCATCGGTTATTCCTTCAACAAATTTATGAAATTCTAAAAAACTGTTTGGGACTACGGTAGAAGTATACATAGAGATTGTGAATTAGCTCATCAACTCCAGCTACCTCTTCACGATTGTGCATAATTTTACATGCTAAATTAAGTCTATGTGCCATGTAGTGACTGGGAACCATATATGGCACAATTCTCATTTGTAGCTTTGCACATAGACCGTTCCTATGACCTTGCATCACTATAGCTTCATTTTCTCCTACACACACCAAATTTTTGGCAATTATAAATTCATCCATACCAACAATTTCATTTAAAGATTTCTTAGCTAATTCATACATACTTTGCGTGTTGGTGTTCTCCATCTTAACAACACAGAGTAGATGAGGGTGCTAGACATGGTTCTGGACAATATACACATGCATACAAATCCAACAACTATTGTCCACCACCGTAACTTCATCTAAAGATAATGTAATATAGATTGACTCCTTTACTTTTTCTCATAGACCAGTTATTTCCACTTGAGCTAGACAACTCACCAAATCCCATCCAATGTTTACTAACCAATGAGTTGCAGGATATCTTGGAACACTGAGAAATCTTAATAATCCAACAATATCAAAGTAGTCTATCATAGGACAACCTCTGCTCAAAATATTAAAAGGAGTAGCCAACTAAACAGTTTTGGACATATATGTTTCATCCATAACCTTTTGAAATTGAGCTTCAAGTGAACCCATGCGTTTTCCTTTCTCCTATAGATTTTCTTTATTCACATTACATTCCTTTGCATAACTAACACACTTACATTCTTCCTTGTTTTTTCATCTAACCACTGATAATTCCTTTCCATCTATGGTTTGTTTCTCATAAACTTTGCCGATGTGCTTTTCTATTGTATCTAATTTCCGCTGTAATTTTTTGTCCTGACCATGTTTCCAAGTATAGATTGTACACAAGCATTCTACTGGAGGTTTTCCTTTCTTTAGATTTGGCACTGACTCAATGAGTATGTACTTTGAACTCCAACTTATTTGAAATGACCTTGTCGCATCCCACCCCACTCCTGCCAAAGTTTTGTTTGCCGAATTTCTATTGTTGATTTTCGTCCCCTCTTCCGTGCACATCATAATTGGTATCATCAGTAGTAGCATTTGATAAATCAATGATGAATAGTGAGTACCAAACTGGTACTGAGAGGGGGGGGTGAATCAGTACAGGCACAAAATTTTTTCCTGAACCGGTTTGATTGCAGACTGTAAACTACTGGCAATCCCTAACACCAGTCCAAATCAGACTACTACCGGTTAAACACAGTGCAACTGTGAAAGACATGAACCGATCAATCTTCTTAAATTTTCATACAACCTACTCCCTCATTTCCACTTTGTTCTTATGCATAAACAAATAATCTATCATCAGAGATATAATAACTTGCTAGATCAACATGATTCACCGCTTGACAAAAAATAACAAAGCATCACATGAAAAGGACATGACACATGACACATGACACATATTTTTCACGTGGAAACCCAATTGGGAAAAACCATGGTGGGGATGAATAGCCACAAGCTATTTTGAACTCTTTAGAAGTCCGCTTTGTTAGAAGCCTAGTCCTATTAGGAACCGATCCTATTAGGGATCACCTGGTTAAGGGTTAAACCCTGTTAGAGGTTACCTTTATAAAGGATTTTATGAACTCAATGGCTTTGAGTCACCCTGTTAAATGATTTACAACAAGCTGGTTAAAGCTACCCTGTTAAGGGATTTTCCAACTGTAGAAGTGATTAGAGATCAACAGGTATTACAATGATCTGGTAATAGCACTTAATGCCAATGTAGATCCGCTTTAGTTCCTTCCTTCTGCACACACACTATGCAGGTATTAATCCTCTTAAATGGTCTAGAAAGAATCATGTATCTTTGCACATAGATACACACAAAACATTTGCCAACAACCTCAACATGAAACATCACATTGACCTTATAGGAAATAGATAGGTCGGTAGCATAAACCCTAAACCCTAAACACTTAGGTTGAGAAATTTAGTCGGTTCAATCCTGACCATTGAACACTATGCATTTGAATACAATGGTCTTGAACAGATCTCAAGACATTCTCCATCATTCGTTCTTCGCCGCTCCTTGGAGGTGATAACCCATCATGCATTCTCCACCGTTTGTAGAGACTTTGCACATTCCCGAGGTAGATAGGATCAATCTCCTTCATGCAAGATCCTTCACGTGCACAAGGCTGACGTGGCAACATGATCTGATCTCTATTAAAATTCTAACTCATCACACAATGCCATTGGTTGAAACACACAGGCTTGAAACACTTCAACCAGAAACCTTGAAGCTGAGACTACCAACCGGTAGTTATGCCATATGAACCCTAGATACAAAACATTCCATATACTGGTTCTCATATCGACATACTAGTTCCAGTTTACAACATCATATCAGTTCACTTGGACAAGCATACCGCTTCCCAGTTCACAACATCATATCGGGTCTCTTTGTCAGTTGCTTAACTTCAATAATCCTGTTCACTCATCATCATGTTACCGGTTCACTTTCAGCATATTGACATCAATGACAACACAATATCATCATGTCAACATATTCTGCACATATGCCAACAACATTACTACCATTGTTAGTAGCAACTTCACTGACATTATCAGCAATAGCATCACCACCATTTACACGAGCATTTGTGGCATTATCAACAACATCATCGACACTGCTAGCAGTAGCGACATTGTCAATAATAGCATCACCGATGTTATCAACCAAGTTGATTGTTTTAGTCTAGCTACTCTGGATACCCATTGGAATATTCTCTATGATAGAGAAAGAGGCATCAGGTGCAAGTGCTCATGTTGTAGCTCTTCTTAATTGAGTGCCAAAGTATGACCTTATATTATTATTTCTGCATTTGGATGGCCTCCCTTCGTCACTTTCAGGAGTTTTGTCGCTTGACATCTCTTACTAACAAAAAATGCAAGAAGGAATTTGATCCCTATAGGCTACACAATACTATAATAAATAAAAAGAGGAAAAAAAATAGATAAACTTTTTACCTTGTTGTAACAATGCATGCTATGTAAAGAATAACATATTAAAATGGAAAAAACTAAGCCATAACTGCTAAGCTACAAGGAAATTTTGAAATGAAAATGATAGACATAGAGACACTAACAACTCAAAATGGAAAAAACTAACATCAATCTTATATCCTTTGTCACTTACGATTAGTTTCACAGTGACAGGGTCGATCAACAACTCAACATCTAAAGAATTCCTCAGCAACTTGTGTTTAGAGAAGAGCATGTGGATTTTGGAAGTGCACACCAATCCGAACAAGGTGTAAACTGTAAAATGTCACCTTCTCATGTATTTATATGAAACAAAATTTGGTGATTGGGCACCATTCTACAATTGGGATGTATAAATTTGGTGAAATTAGGTTGGATTAAGGTGGTGCAATTTTAAATTTGAAGATGAATTATGGAGCTAGCATTAACGTTCAATATTAGTGGGGATGAATTGGGACTGGCCTCAAGAACAAAATAATTAATTTTATTGGTGATATGGCCTCTCAAAATTTAAAAATTCCTATGTTTATATTGGTGAATGCATGCCTATCCATCACTGGTTTCTTGCATTCGTCTGAAAACTTCGGGGTGAAATTATGACTAATAAATATTCAAGCCATGTATGATCTGGTGGCGAATAAACCATGTTTCAAAATAATGTCTAGCCAAAAGGTGGAAAAAAAAGGGCCATGGGATAGATTTTGCATGAATATGAGGTGATCCAACCACTTGTATAACAGTTTTATTCGCCAAATTCCTGACGAGATCAACCTACGCAATTCGCTGATTGGTGAATATTCGCCACTAAAAAAATCGCTGGTTATATTGTATCAAGTGTGGTTGTATTTTTGTAATTGTTTTATGAATGTTGAGCCGACCTTGAAAATATAAGTTGATGCCATGTATAAATAAATGTAATAATCTTGTGTGAGGTATGTAGAGTGAGCGAATAATGTATTGATCTTTCAAAAGCATATAAGTGTTGAGAAGAAAATGGAAGTTGTCATCTACTTAATTGGAACTATAACTAGGCATTAAGGAGATGCTATTTTCTAGTTCATTATTCTGGATGTGATCCGTGATTATTTATAAGGCAGTGATCCTTCCTTGGGTTGTAGCCCTTGTTGTTTTTTAGCAGCGAGCTCTAGGTAGTATGCCTGAATGCATGTGCATTTCCCATTGTAATAATTCTAATAGAGTATACTTATTTTGCGAATTCATCCCCACCATGGTTTTTCCCCTAACAGAGTTCCCACATCAAAATTTTTGGTATTACGTGTGTTTATGACATGTTTCTGATTTATGCTTTCATGTTTAATTATCAAATCTAATATTAAGTTCAAGTTGTGTAGGTTTTTGGAGACAACTAATTCACCCCCCCCCCCTCTTAGTTGTTTGCCCTATTAGAGCTATTTCATCAATTGGTATCAGAGTAGGTTCCTTTGAAGAAGCTTGACTGCTTGAGGTGATTTGAGATGGCAACCTACAAGAAGGATAATCCAAGATTTGATGGCACTAACTACTCTCTTTGGAAGAATCTCATGGAGTGTCACTTGAGATGCATTGGCAAATCTTACTGGACATTACCAAAGACAAGTATACCATTCCTCCAAATGGTCCTTTGAATCCAAATGAGATGAAGGAAGCTGAATACAATATTAGGGATAAGGAAGCATTGTTGAGTGCTCTGTCTGATTATGAGATGACAAATTTTATGAAACTGAAGAATTCTCATGAGATCTGGAAGAATTTGGGAACTTTGTATGAAGGTGACAGTTATGTGAAGATTGCCAAGTTATAGAGCCTTAAGGGTAAATATGAGATGGTGAAGATGAGAATATGACTTCCTTCATGCAGAAAGTAAATGAACTTGTGTGTAATATCATATGTGTTGGTGGAACATTGGAAGAATCAGAGATTGTGGCTAAAGTTCTCAAATCCTTACCTGCATCATACAAACACAAAGTTGTTTCTATTTAGGAGATCCAAACTGTGACTAATGTGACTAGGGATATGTTGATTGGTAATCTTTCAGCCTTTGAATTGAGTGAGTTTGGTGACTCTCTTCCTAAGACAAAATCTGCATTCAAGGCCAATGTTTTTGAAAAGGGTAAGCAAAGATGTGATTCGAGTGAAAGTTCTTCAAGAAGAATATCCATATATGAGAAAGAGATGAAGGAAATTGAAGAAGAAGAGTGAGAGCTTGAGGAGCTCGAAGCCCTTATTGTGAAGAGATTACCCAAAGGAGCCAGTAAGTATGAGGGAAAATTGACTCTTAAATGTTTTTCTTGCAATAAGATAGGTCATTTTGCCTCAAGGTGTCCAAAAAGAGTTCCTAGAAATCCTTACAAGCCTAAATTTTAGAAGAGATATTATTATGCTACTGATGAAGGTGTGACAGATGATGAATCTAATAAAGGAGGTTCAAGTGATAATGAATGGGTGTTTATTTCTATCAAAGAAGATGATCCAAAGCTTATTGATTCTGCTAGCTGCATGAATGTGGAAAGAGAATTAGTTGCACAAGTTGAAGAAAAATATGAATGGGTGATTAATAACGTATTCTCTCACCATATGACAGGTGATAAGAATAAGTTTGTAAGTCTAGAAAAGTATGAAGGTGGAGTTGTAAGACTTGGTGATGATAAAGCTGGAATAATCCAAGGATCCATTTCTCTTGAGGGTAAGAACAACACTGATGATGTCTTATATCTAGAAGGTCTAAAGAATAATTTTTTGAGTGTTGGACAGATGGTTGACAAGGGATATGCTCTTCAATTCAATAATGGCAAGTGTAAAATCTTGAGCAGTTCTAGGATTAAGATTGCATCAGGTACAAAGACAAAAGGTAATATCTTTCACTTTAATGCCACTGGTAAAAGTTGTTTGATTGCTAAGACTGATGAAAGTTAGTTGTGGCATAGAAGGATGTGTCATGCTAATTTTGATAACATTATAAAGATAAGTTCTACTCAGGTAGTTAGAAATCTTCCTAAGTTGATGAAACCTACTAACACTATATGAAAGGAATCTCAGTTAGGAAAATAAAACAGAGTTACTTTCAAGAGTAAGAAGGATTGTTCAAATGGATTGCTGGACCTTGTGCATACGGATTTATCTGGTCCTTCTAGTGTCATAAGTTTGCAAGGAGATAGACATTTCATCTTGTTGATTGATGATTATTCTAGGATGATATGGGTTACTTTCTTGAGGGAAAAGTCTAAAGCTCTAGATAAGTTCTAGATTCTCAAAGCTATGGTTGAGATAGAAATAGGTTTGAAGCTGAAGTATCTGAGATTTGACAGAGGTGGTGAATTCACTTCCGGTGAGTTTAATGAATTTTGTGAAGAGCATGGGGTAAAGAGATAGTTGTCTACTCCTAGAACTCCTCAGCAAAATGGATTTGTGGAGGGGAAGAACAAAACCATTCAAGAAGCTGCTAGAACCATGATGTTGGAGGGAAATGTTCTGCATGTCTACTGGAGAGAAGTTGTGAGGACTTCTATTTACACTCTTAACTGGGTACATAGTAGAGGTGATACTGGTAAGATTCCTTATGAACTATGGTTTGGTCATACTTTTACTGTTAAATATTTTAGAATTTTTGGAAGTAAATGTTATATCAAGAGGGATGGAGATCTAGGGAAGTTTGATGCTAGATGTGATGAAGGAATATTTCTTGGTTATTCTACCAGAAACAAGGCCTACTAGTTTTATAATAAGAGGCTAAAAAAGATAGTTGAGGGTGAAAATGTTAGGGTTTATGAAGGCAACGAAATACAACCCAAATCCTGTAGATATGATTCAGATGATCAGAATGACAACTTAGATAAAGGAAAACAAACTCAAACTCAGAACCAAGTGCAAATCATTTCAGGAGAAGGAAAAAGTGCAGTTGTTGAAGAAAGAACACAAGAAGCTGAAGTTCAAGAAAATCCTAAAACTCCCAGGTATGTAAGGTTGAATCATTCTAAAAATCAGATCATAGAAGATAGAAATAAAGATATTCAAACAAGAAGAGTTGAAGATCAAGTTGAGTATTGTTTGATTTCAAAGATTGAACCTAAGGATGTGAATTAAGCATGTAAAGATGAACATTGGGTAAAAGAAATGGAAGAGGAATTGTTGTAGATTGAAAATAATAATACATGGGATCTTGTTCCTAGACCTAAGGATAAAAATGTAATTGGAACAAGATGGGTCTTTTGAAACAAATTGAATGAGCAAGGTGAAGTTTTTAGAAACAAACCAAGACTTGTTTGTAAGGGATATTCACAAATAGAAGGAATTGATTTTGAAGAGACTTTTTCTCTTGTGGCAAGGATTAAAACTATAAAATTATTTCTTGCTTATGCTGCTTACAAATTTTTTAAAATATATCAGATGGATGTCAAGTCAACATTCGTAAATGGTGAATTGGAAGAAGAGATGTACATTGATCAACCAGATCTATTTCAGTTATCTGATCAAGGTGATATGGTTTGTCAATTGAAGAAAACATTGTATAGACTCAAGCAAGCCCTAAGAGCATGGCATGCCAGATTGGATAAGTATTTATTGAAGCTAGGATTGATTTAAGGTACTATTGATAGTAATCTATACTTTAAGATTGATAATGATACATCCTGATTGTTGAAGTTTTTGTTGATGATATTATTTTTGGAGGGAATGATAGTTTGTGCAAAAAGTTTATTGATGAGATGCAAAATAAATTTGAAATATCTATGATTGGAGAGATGAAATTATTTTTGGGATTGCAAATTGCTTAGCTACACAAAGGAATTTTTATATCTCAGTCCAAGTATGTGAAAGAGTTATTGAAATTTTTTGGTTTGGAAGATTTAAAACTGATTGGTACTTGATGCTCTGCAAAATGGACAAGGTTAGCAAATGACAAACAACACAAGACACACAAGAAAATTGTTAGCGTTAGTCAATCAAAAACTAATCTAAATAGGCATATCAAGAGAGACACTAAAATCATGCTAATATATTTAACAAATGAAACAAAGATAATGAGGCATCTCCAAATGCCTCTTATCATGCTCTTAGTTCCTTCTCCCTTGTTCCTCTCCTCTCCAAGTTCCAAAATAGTGTAGCTCTCAGTAGCTTTTTGCACTATGGATGCTTATGGAGGATTGAAATTGAAATATTGATCTAAATGTAAATAAAGAAGCAAAAATTAAGCTATTGATACTAAAATGATTTATTTTAACCAAAATGACAATATATGAGTTTGCTATGCTAAATGCTCTCTCAAAATGCCTATAGGTTAAATGCATACAAGTTTTCAGGATCTGGATTATGAAGAAATGGTTGAGATTGAGTAATCTCAACAAGGGTCAGGATTGAATGATTTCAAATCCATGTGAGGGATTTCAACCCAATCCTAGGATGACAAGTGTCAATGTGAGATAGGTTGAGAGGAGAGAGAATAAACATTAAATGCTTGATATGACTTTGGGAGTTAAAGTCAAGGTTGGTTGAATGAATAAACTCTTTATTCAAAGAATAAAGCTTTTATCCAATGGATAAACTCTTGTGCAAATGTGAAATGGATGAATATGGTCAAAACAATAAATGTTTGGGGGGACAAGTTTGAAATAACCATAAATGGTTATGTAAGAGCCATAAATGGTCATGTAAGAGCCATTAGTGGTCTTGGAAGACTTTGGGGGTTAATTTGTTGAACACACAAAGCATTAAATGCTTTTCAAAGACTTTGGAGTCTTTGAGAAGTGACTCCATTTTGCTTAGGAATGTGACAATAATTAGGGGATGGATTAGGCTAATTAGGAAGGGGTTAGAAGAATCTAGAAGGGGATTAGATTTTTGCAAGTGGATTTGGTGTGTGAGGGAAAATAGGATTTTATTAAAATAAAAATTCATTTATTTCAATAAATGTGTGCAAGTTGCATTTGTAGGAAAATGCAAGTGGGGTGGGGATAATGATTTAAATAAATGTTTTATTTAATTTATTTAAAAGAGGAAAAAGGGATTTTATTAAATAAATAGATTTTATTAATTTAATTGATTTGAATTTGATTTAATAAATTAATTAAAATAAATTGAACAATTTATTTAATTAATAGAAGAATGTTTGGGGATGAATTAATTAAATATTAATTTTATTAATTGGTGGCTAGTGTATTTTTAAGCAAATAAATATCAAATATTTATTTAATTAAGCTGGACAGATTTGTGTGACTACATTTGCCCCTCTTTGAGATGGTGCGGTTTATCGTGTTGTTTCAAAAAAAGAAAAACTGGTGTGAAGAAAATGCCCCATAAAATGTAAATTTAATGGGTGGTATGCCCCCTCAAGAGATGGGCCGAATTTTTTTGAAAAATCGGGCGATCTCTTGAAAAAGAATGAAAATTGGCAGGGTGGTAGAAGAGAAGGAGTTAGCCATACGGGTGAAAAATAGAAGAAATAGGGGGTAAATGGAGAAATGGGGGGCTTGGGAAGTTCACGGGGACCATGGCGGTGAGCGGGGGGAAGTTACGGTGACGGCGAAGGGTATAAATGGGGTGAAAGGGATGAAAAAAAGATCATTTGTGATCACGACCCGTGTGAAATCAGAGCTCTGATAGGGGCGTTTTTGGAGGAGTGAGCAGCCATCAGGATGCCGATACCGATTGCAGAGCACAGATTTGAGCGAATCCGACGGTTCCAGTGCCCAGACGACTACGGACCAGCGGTACGCAAATTCAAAATTTTAATTTGTATTTATTTTTGATACATTTTTAGCTGAGTCCAAGTCAAGTCGGAGCAAGAGCGCTAGAACTACAGTTTTAGTGCTTTTGCTCTATGAACTAGTGCTACTGCGCCGCAATGGCACTATTGCCCCGTTGTTTGAGCGCTTTTGTTTTTTTGTAGTGCTATTGTATGCAACTTTAAGTGCTGTTGATTAATAAGCGCTATTGAGGGCGTGTTTGAGCGCTATTGAGGGCGTGTTTGAGCGCTATTGAACTTTATTAGCGCTATTGTGTAGTTGTTTTAGTGCATTTGTAGTTTGAACACTTTTGGATAGCTGATTGAGCGCTTTTGTTAGGGTTGTAGCGCTATTGTTGGGAAACTAGCGTTTTTGTTGGTATAATAGCGCTTTTGGTTTAGGATAAAGAGATGCCCTAGTTTGGATGAAGAAAAATCTCCTGATGCCAATGATGGATGAATGGCGATGTGAAATGGGAGTTGTTTTGAACCATAGCAGCCTGATGAGACTTAGGTCATTTGTTAGGATAAATGCCCGTTGAAGTTTAGGTGGCCATGATTGCTTATCTGTTGAGACCAGAAGATACTTGATCAAAGTATCTGTTGATAGTCTAAGTTTAAACTTAAAAAAAGTTTGAAAATAAAACAACTGATGGTGATTGATGAATGTCCATGTGCAGAGGAGCTGGGCGTGTTGCAGTTATGCGAGCGACATCCTGCGACACAAGGGTTGCGGGATCGCTTGACAGAGGCAGAGATAGACTACATTGCTGCGACTGGACTATATGAGGTGATGCACATGCCCGTGATTCGTATGAATCATGGATTGATCACAGCATTAGCAGAGCGGTGGCATAGCGAGACGTGCACCTTCCATCTAGCATAGGGGGAGATGACAGTGACCCTAGAGGATGTGTGGCGCATCCTGCGGATTCCGATTCGGGGGGACCTAGTCACATATGACAGATCCTGGGGGACTCTTGCAGTGCAGAGGATTTTTGATGAGGACGTTTTCATTGATGATGGCTCCATTGCTTGGGAGGAGATAGCGGCATTATATGAGCCTCTACCAGTAGTTTTATCAGGAGATTACTGTGTCTTGATAGGCGTTCACATGGTTTGGCCATGGGGTGGGGACAGGCTATCGAGATGATGATGACCGAGGGGACCCGATTTGCATGGGGGTCGTGCGTGCTGGCGCACCTGTACCAGGAGCTCCATGAGGTGGTTTACTAGGAGAGGGGTTCCTTAGCAGTGGGCATGACACTGCTGCATATTTGGGCCTAGGAGTATCTACCAGTGACTCGACTAGGGAGTCTGAGATTTCAGGTAGTGGATCAGCCGTACATGTTTATGTATAGTGGCATGATGAGTCAGCCCCACCTGGGGAAGTTAGAGTGGTGGCGGTGAGCATTAGATGATCTGGATGTAGTTATATGGCGGCCATACTTGGAGTGTGAGCCATGGGATGATGATGCAGAGGCACTGCCTTACGTTTTTATGACCCGATTCCTTATTGGGAGGACCTTGTACCATGTGGAGAGAAAGGTGCCCGGGAGAGTGATGAGGTAGTTTCGACGGCAGTAGGGATTGCCCAGTGGATCAGGTGAGTATGCTCGAGTTATTCAGGAGAGGTACGCATGGGGGCTAGTGCTACCATATGATCAGGCATTGCAGAGTTTCGGACACTCCAGGTGAGACTGTGGGACATATGATCAAGGGTCGTGGATGCAGATGTTACAGATGAGTACATGCAGTACCGGGTAGTGCACCCGATCTTACAGATATCTGATCCAGCAGAGTCGATCCCAGATTTTGAGGATGAGAGGGGATGAAGATGGAGGAGGGCAGGAGGTCAAGGATCGAGGGCAGGTGGAGGAGATGGAGGAGGTGGAGGTGGAGGAGGTGGTGGGTTAGGGATGCGGAGTCAGTGGAGAGGGAGAGGTGGACTGCCACTATAGATATCACAGGGACCTTTGACATAGGGAGGAGTTCAGCTAAGTGGGAGGGGGATGGAGAGGGAGATCTCGATGGATAGAGGGGAGGGGACTACTGGAGAGGGTGGTGTAGGTGAGGCGGCTATGGATACTGGGGAGGGAGCCACTAGAGATCTGCGAGATCATATGATAGTACGTTTGCAGACCCGGATAGAAGATTTGGAGGCGGAGGTGGCAGCTAGAGATGTGCAGCTATTTGCACGGGAGTTAGAGCTGGCGGTGGTGCTGCGGGAGAGGGATAGTGCAGTGGAGAGATTGGCGGAGCTAGAGGAGAGAGTGCGGGTTGGAGTAGGAGCACAGGGGCCTACGGGGGAGGTGATGAGGGAGATGCGATGAGCACAGGCAAAGATAGACTACTGGCGGGGTTTATATGAGCAGGTGGTGCTAGTTAGTCAGCAAGCTCTTAGCTATTCTCAGATGCGGCAGGCTAGATCAGAGCGATCGCAGAGGGTGCAGAGCAGTGGGGGTGTGATGGGTCCTCTGCGGAGGGAGAGATCAGGGGATGCAAGAGGGAGTGGTGGTTCGATGAGGCCTCCATGGAGAGATGGATCAGGTGGTGCAGGCACCAGTGGTGGAGTAGGTGGAGGTGTTGGGACAACATTTGGCCATAGTGGCATTTGAGAGAGCATTTTTGCATATATGTATTGTATGATTGTTTATTTTTTGGACTGTATCTTGGATGGCTCTTGGTAGCCGATGTTTTGTAGACTTCATTGTACTCTGATGTATGAGATGATATATATGAGGAGATCCCATATTTTGATGATATGCAGTTGATATGTATGGATGTTTATGCAAGATGATGAGTTATTGCGTAGATGGATATGTGTACATGTATGCGTTTGATGAGATGGTTCTTATATGCATGTTTTTATGATGATTTATGATGTAGGATACTGACATATGAATGCAGGTTTATATATGTATGATTTGTTTTTGATGTAATGCTTTACGTATGTGATGCCATGATAATGATGTATGTTTATGATGATTTATGAACAGGATTTTGATGTTTCCTATTGCAATATAATGATGAGATGATTTATGCGATGATGTTAAATGAATGATGTTATGTATGGATATGCATCTAGATGTTTTTAGATGAATGTAATATGGATAAACAAAATGTAAAGTACAAATGTTTATATGATAATGTTTAAATGAATGCATATGTATAATGGATATAAAATGGTATGAACCAATGTTTGGAAACAAATGGATTTATGATTCTAAATGCTTAAATATGTTAAAAAAATGATAATGTGATGGTACTATAACTTATAGTTGTAATAACTGCACCTTAATGCAATAATAATAATTAAAAAAAGGATAATGAATGCAATGTGAATGAATCCTAAAATAAGTATAATAAGATACTTAATAATGAATGAATGAATGCACCTTTTAACTATAAATGAATGTATGGAATATTTAAATGATAAAGAATGATGAAATGATGATAGATAAATGATACTAAATAAATGTCTAGTAAATGATTTTAAAACAATCAAAGACAATTTGATCCCACGAATGAATCTAATTATTTATGATTGATGCAATGATGCAAAATGATTAATGAAAACTAATGTCAAAAAATGAACTATATGCAATGTTAAGTTTTTTTTTAAAATGACATGAATGTTCTTAATGCAAGATGCAACTAAATGCGATGATGAGATGACCATGAGGAATACAAGGTTTTTAAGACTTTGCATGATGTATTGATGATGTATCAGAGTACTCGGTTGTGATTGTATCCAAGACCAGCTTTAATGGTCACTTTTGTATATAAAGCCTACATATGAATGAATGGATGGATGGGTGATATGCAATGGAATGCAATATATAAATAGATGAGATGAAATGACGATCCATAGTGCTCTATTTTCATTATTGAGCTTTAAAATGTTGGAAGAAAATACAAGCATCTTGACATAATGATTCAAGATGACCTGAGTATTTCTTACATGGATTTTATATAGCAAGTTAATACAAACGACTTGATATAAGGGTCAAGTCGACTAGAGTATTGCTTGCAGAATAGACAAGGATTATCCCCGTTCATGCATGACTTGGATCGTCCTCCTTGATCTTAGGCTGATCATATCCTGAGACAAGTGCATATCGTACTTAAGAAATAAAACCTTTATCCAATTTGGATGAGGAGGAACCAAAGAATGAACATTGTACCTACAAACAAACAGTATATACATAAAGAATAAAGAATAAGGATCCTTGGTAATGGTTCATGCCCATATGGTCGAGGTATACGCTGTAGTCAGCAAGCTGTAATGATCTATAACTGCATTTTGCATAAGATCACATAGCTTGGTGAACTTCCCACGTAGACACCATTAGTACATGCCCCAGAACTTCATCGGAATGGCACCAAAGATACACAAACAATGCTGAAAGATCCTGATACAGATAAACGAATGATTGTACTCACAAATCAACCAAGTATTTGATAGCTTAACATAATTTTCTTGTCAAAGAAAACGTCACTTTTGTCTTTGTCTTTGGTAAGGAAGGATGCATCCTTGTTGAAGACAGTTTTTAGTGTTGATGTTGATTGTGTGGTTTGATTGGTAAATGGTCATTGTGTGATTATTATGTCAATGTTTATTTTGGTATCTGCATGGATGAGTATGTACAAGGTGTTGCCATTTTTTTTGTGTGATTTTCAATGGTTTTTCGATGTTTTTGGATTTTGAATTGTTTTGAATGTTTTTGGATTTTGAATTGTTTTGAATGTTTGTGGATTTTGTGAGATAGTTTTTGAATGTTTTTGGATTTTGTGAGTCATCAGTAATGTAGAATCCACTTCCATCATCTAGATTTTAAGGGTATTGCCCCCAAGTGTAGACATGACTATGATAGAGTGGGATGCAAGACGCATGAAGTACTTTCTCTTTGTTGTAGATCAAATAACAAGCCATGATTGATGGATGGATGGATGTATGTATGAAGTGATCGCAATGAGCCTGAAAGATACTGGAGCCATTGTCTTTACGAGTGGCACCTGTTTGCTAGGTTTTCACCATCGCACTTTACCCAAGGTGCCACCAGAGTGGTTGTTCACCGTTTGGATGCATGAATTTTCTTTTCTTTTTGAATGTTTTTGTATTTCTTTAGGACATTTTTCTGAATGTTTGGATATGCCACCACCAAAGAATATCAGTCAGCTAAGGACATTACAAGGGCGATTTCAATCCATCAGAAGATTCATTGCACAATTGGCTGATAAGTGTCACCCATTTCCACACCTGCTACACAAGAACATCTGCTTTCAGTGGGATGCTCGATGCCAGCAAGCATTTCAGACGCTTAAAGACTATCTCATGAATCTGCCATTGCTGATGCCACCAGATCCAAGTAGACCGTTGTTACTCTATATCTCAGCAACAAGTACAACATTGGGTGTACTACTAGCACAACATAATGCAGAAGGAAAAGAGTGTGCTATTTACTACATCTCTCGCACATTGGTGGGCTATGAACTCAATTACATGCCTATTGAGCGAGCTTGCCTAGCAGTAAGAATTTGATGGTGGTCTAGTTAGATTTGAAGATAACAAAGCATGCATGATCAGAGGAAGAGGAACTATATCATTGGATGGTAAGCATAACATTGATAATGTCTATTATGTTGAAGGTTTAAGGCATAATCTTTTGAGTGTAGGACAATTGGTGGATAAGAGATTTCAATTACAATTCAAGGATGGAAACTGCAAAATCATCAATAGATCTGGATTGGAGACTGCAACCGGTACTCAAACTAAAGGTAACATCTTTCATTTGAACTCCGACGAGAAGACTTGTTTGATTTCACATATTTATGAGAGTTGGCTATGGCATAAGAGGTTGTGTCATGTAAATTTTGATTGTATTGTAAATATCAATTCTATTAAGGCAGTTAGAGATATACCTAATATTGTGAAGCCTTATAAATCGGTATGTAAGGAATGTCAAATGGGTAAGCAAGTCAGAACTTCTTTAAAGAGTATACAAGACAAATCTAATGATATCCTAAATCTTATTCATACTAATTTGTGTGGTCTTGCTAGAATAAGAAGTCTTCAGGGTGATAAATATTTCATGCTAATCATTGATGACTATGTTGGCAATTTGGAGGAATTGATTATGATGTTTTGTCATTGATGTCAACACCAGTTGCCTTGGCTGTTTACTGGTATTCAGTTGGTCCCAGTAGGATGGTTGATTGTTAGATCATGTTGATCCAATATATTCTGGTATGCTTTGGTTTATGACTTAGATCTCTTATTCATGCTATTCAAATATATGTTCAGTCAGTTGGTATTGACTTGGTGACCAAATGCTATCTTTTATTCTAGTAAGTTTGGTTTCTTAATCTGGTAAGGGTTTCCCCATTAGAGATTTTTTAAAAATCTTTTGGTATAATGTATAAGTGGTGTTGGTGCAGCTTCTAGAAGGGATTCGGGATGCTAATGGTGATCGTGTTCATGCCTCGACTGATTGGAATAATTGCTTTAGCTTGTGTGGACTTAAATTAGGTCTGGTACTATCTACTAGGTTTTGGTCCGGCTTAATGAAATGTGTTGTTGGATCTCTTCAATGTGTTTTTGGGATGATTTATTGGTTGGATGATATTTTTTTGGCTCGAGGCCAACATGTTTTATGATTATGTAATAGGGTGGCCGACCTAATTGTTTAAGGTCTAGGGTTTGTATATATATGTAAGATCTCATTTTGATCATGGGTATGGATGCAAGTGAATAATGTAATAATCATTCATGCAGAGGATTTGGTCAATCATAGGTGATTGAGTTGGATTTATGAAAGAGGTTTAAATCCTCTGGTATTGAGCTTAACTGGAAGTGTACTCAGGCATAGTAGATTCTACTATTGCAGTTCATTCTTCCTTCTAGATTGTAGTCTGGATTTTTTATGTAGTCAGTGAGGCTTCTTTTGTGATGAGCAGTGTGCTCTAGGCTGTTGGCCTTCCTACAAGTGCAGGCTCCTCAATTTGTAATCACATACTTACTGTAGAAGTATTATCTAACTGTCTGTGGTTTTTCCCTTTACTGGTTTTTCCACATACAAATCTTGGTGTCATGTGTCAAGAATGGATGGTAACTATTATTTGATTGTTGCTTGTGCTTAATTATCATATCTGCTATTTTGATAATTGGTTTCTGCATTTCGATATTGTTCTTATATGTTTCGGTAATAAATTTTTCAATGCTTAAGGTTCTGGTAATTTGGTGATAACTGATTCACCCCCCTCTCAATTGTCCTTTGGTTATTTGAACTATCTAGTAATTGGTAGCAGAGCTCTGGTCCTCTCTATAGAAGCTTAAGTGCTTGGGGAAGATCCTATGGCATCTAATAGTTCAAGTTCATCTAGTTCATCTGCAACTGTCTTCTAGAGAGAAATTCCTAGTCTTGATGGAACAAATTACAGAGTATGGAAGATTCAGATTGAGACTCATTTGAGATGTCTTGGTAAGGAAATCTGGGAGATAAATGAGAATGGTGTAACCCCTTTTAATCTGACATTTGACAATCCTCCTTCGGAAAAATTGGATAAGGAACTTGAGAATGATTTTAGAGCTAGAGAAGCCCTCTTGTGTGCACTTTTTGATCAACAAATAATGGGATTAACTAACAAATCAACTACAAAGGCTATATGAGACAAGTTGGAGACTCTTAATGAAGGTGATCCTACTATTAAGATTACTAAACTTGATGATTACTAGGTGAGATATGAAAATTTGAAGATGGAAGAAGATGAAATGAATACTGTATTTATGGAAAGGGTAAATGAAATTGTCATGGGAATTCAATGTTGTGGTGGATCTTTGAGCGAAGATGAAATAGTATCTAAAGTTTTGAGAGCTTTACCACTGGCTTATAAGATGAAGGCTACTGCAATTAATGAGTTAAGAACAATGGCAAATACTTTTGTCAATAGAGATACTTTGGTTGGGAAATTATTTGCTTTTGAGCTTGAAGAATTTGTACCTTCTGGAACTGTGAAGTCTAAACCTGCTTTTCATGCATCTGCTTCGTCAACCAGTAAGAAAGATTTTAAAGATTTGTATGTAAAGGAATTGGAAGAAATGAATAGGGAAGATGAATAATTGGAGCAACTTGAAGGTCTATTTGCTAGAAGGGTACCTAAAGGACTGATAGGAAGTAAGTATGAAGGTAAATCACCCTTTAAATGTTTTACATGTAATAAGATAGGTCATTTTGCATCTAGATGTCTTGAAAGGAATTCCAGATTTGAAGAAAGAGCTAGAAGATCTTTTAAGCCTAACCCTGAATATCAAAACAAGCATAACTACAAGAGAAATAGAGACAAATCATGTTACTTTGTTGACGATGAAGGTGTGATTGATTCTGATGATGAACTGGCACAAGACTTTGCTAGTGGTTCTGGTAATGGAAAGGAATGGGTATTTCTGGCTATCAAGGAAGATGATCCAGACCTGAAGGGAATGTACCTAAAGAAAAGGCCCTTGCTGCTAAAATTGAAGATAAGTATGAATGGGTAATTGATAGTGGATGTTCACATCATATGATTGGAGATAAAAGGAATTTTCTATCTTTGCAAGAATTTGATGGCGGTTTGATTAGATTTGGAGATGACAAAGCATGCATGATCAAAGGAAGAGGGACTATATCATTGGATGGTAAGAACAACACTGATAATGCTTATTATGTTGAAGGTTTAAGGCATAATCTTTTGAGTGTAGGACAGTTGGTGGATAAGGGATTTCAATTACAACTCAAGGATGGAAAATGCAAGATCATTAATAGATTTGGATTAGAGATTGCTACCGTTACACATACAAAAGGTAATATCTTTCATTTCAATTCTGGTGAGAAGGCATTTTTGATTGCACAAATTGATGAGAGTTGGATTTGGCATAAGAGGCTATGTCATGTGAATTTTAATTGCATTGTAAAGATCAGTTCAACTAAGACAATTAGACATATATCTAAGATTGTGAAGCCCCATAATCTGGTATGTAAATAATATCAAATGGGAAAACAGGCCAGAACCTCTTTTAAGAGTATACAAGACAAATCTAATGATGTTCTTGATCTTATTGATATTGATTTGTGTGGTCCTTCTAGAATCAAAAGTTTTCAAGTTGTGATATTTTATGCTAATCATTGATGATTATTCTAGAATGACGTGGGTTACTTTTCTAAGGGAGACATCTGAGGCTTTTGAAAAGTTTAAAATATTTAAAGCTAAGGTTGAGATTGAGATAAAATTGAAGATTAAGTGCTTAAGGTCAGATCATGGTGGAGAATTCACTTCCAGTGAGTTTAATAAATTTTGTGAGAAGCACGACACAAGGAGACAATTTTCTACTCCCCGGACACCTCAACAGAATGGAGTTGTGGAAAGAAAGAACAAAACTATCTTGGATGCTGCTAGAACCATGATGATGGAAGCTAATCTACCTCATATCTACTGGAGAGAAGTAGTAAGCACACCAATTTATACATTCAACAGAGTTCATATCAAAGGAGAAACCGGTAAGACATCTTATGAGTTATGGTTTGGTAATACACCTATAGTTAAGTACTTCAGAATCTTTCGTAGTAAATGTTATATCAAAGGAAGTAATTTCATTGGAAATTTTGATCCTAGATGTGATAAAGGAATATTTCTTGGCTACTCAAATGAAAGCGAATCATATAGATGTTAAAACAAAAGATTGCAGAGAATTATGGAGAGCACTAATGTCAACATGGATGATAAGAGTATAAGTCAAATTAAAACTTATGAGCAAGAACTAGCAGTGGAAATGATCATAATTGAACTGATAACACCTATACTAGAACAAAATGTTGACCCAGTTACTCTAGCAGTATCAGAAAATTCAATAGTAACTGAAGATCAGGGAAGAGGAACAAAAAATTAGAAGACTCCTAGGTATGTAAGGAATCATTCAAAAGATCAGACCATTGGGGACAAGAACATAGTAATGACAAGAAGAAGATTGGCAGCTGATGAGGTATGTTTAATATCTCAAGTTGAACTAGTATTAGTAACCGAAGCATGTAAAGATGAATATTGGATGAAATATATGGAAGAAGAATTAGATCAGATAAAAAAGAATAACACATGGAATTTAGTTCCTCGGCCTAAAAATAAGAATGTTGTTGGAACTAAATGGGTTTTTAGGAATAAATTGAATGAAGTGGGACAAGTTGTGAGAAATAAATCTATATTAGTTTGTAAAGGATATTCTCAGAAGGAAGGAATTGATTATGATGAAAAATTTGCACCAGTAGCTAGGATTTAAGCTGTGAGATTATTTCTTGCCTATGTTGCACATAAAAACTACAAGGTTTATCAGATGGATGTTAAGTGTACTTTTCTGAATGGGGATCTTGATGAAGAATTTTATATTGAGCAACATGATGGCCTTTCACTTTTAGATGATAAAAACATGGTTTGCAGGTTAAAGAAAGCTTTATATGGACTACAACAAGCACCTAGAGCTTGGTATGCAAGGTTGGATAAATATCTTTTAAAACTTGGTTTCATTAAAGGTAATGATGACATTAAGCTATATTATAAAGTCACTGATGATGATATATTGATTATTGAGGTCTTTGTTGATGACATCATTTTTGGAGGTGAGGATAAGTTGTGCAAGGAATTTTCTAACAATATGAAGAATGAATTTGAGATGTCTATGATTGGGGAAATGAAATTTTTCTTAGGTTTGCAGATTACTCAGACTGATAAAGGTATTTTCATATGTCAAACTAAGTGTGTCCCTTGAATTTCATCTTCAAAATACTACCTGTAGTATATTAGTTTCACAAAATACAAAGGAAATGCTCCAAGAAATCCAAACTCAACCAATGAAACTACATGAAATTGTTATAAAATAAAAATACTATTATTACCTTCATGATTTATGTCTCATTGTGTCCTAACTCCACTGTTCCTAGTTGCAGATGATTTGCTCCCAGACAAGCACTGACAACTTCCAAGATGGCATATGAAGAATGGACTGATAACTGATAGTTAACTGATACTATGATATGCAATGCAAATGATTTAAAGATAAATGACTATGCTAAATAAGAAATGCTAAATTGCTAATTGTTTCAAGATAAAAACTCATGAATGCATAAGTTTACTCAAATTTTTAACTTGAAGACTAACTCTTTCTCAACTCAAACTCCTACTTTTATAGACTTTTGAGAGGATAAGATGATGTGTCCTAGATCAATGGTCATGATCAGATCTACAAATTTGGATGGCTGTGAGTAAAGGTGAAGGTTGAGAGAAAGGGGGAAGGAGAAGACAAGTGTCATTCAACTCACCTTGACTAGGTTGCTGACCGAGGGAATCTAGGGATGGTTGGAGAAGATTTAGGCATGAGAGGACAAGTGGACTCAAGTCCTTCCTAAGATGTAGGGACATTGGAGAGAATATAGAAGAAGGTTAGGAAATATGTGTACGTACACAATATTTCATTTATTTTGGAAGTTGAAGATAAGTGGCTAATAAATATTTTATTTATTTAAATTTTTTTGAATTAATTTAGCCACATGATGGATGAGTTGGCAAAGGAGAGATGAAGTGGAGATGGAAGGTGAATTGGAAATGAATTAAATAATTTAAGAAATCATTTAATAATTGAGACTATAGGATATAAGAATAACCATTAAATATTAGATATTTAATTGATTAGAGGAATAATTAAATATTAGATATTTAATTAATTGATTAGCAGAAAAGGATAAATGAATTAATTAATAAAATGTTTCAATTAAATTAATTAATAGAAGGATATGAAATGAATTAAATAAATTAATCTTTTCAAATTAACTATTTAATAGAAGAATAATTATTAAATAAATATAAAATATTTATTTAATCGCTCATAGCCATTTTTATGTGTATACACTAAGTATGCTAGGGAGTTGTTGAAGAAATTTGGTATTGAAAATTCTAAACCGGTTGGTACTCCTATGGTTACAAGTGAGAAATTGACAAAGAAAAATGAATCTGCATCAATAAATCCTACAAGATACAAATCTATGATTGGAGGTCTGCTATATTTGACTCAGACTAGACCATATATAATGAATGTAGTTTGCATTGCATCAAGATATCAAAGTGATCCTAGAGAAAATCATGAAAGCATGGTGAAAATAATTTTTTATTGCAAGGAACATCTTAATATGGTTTGTGGTATCCTAAAGATGATGACTTTACTTTATATGCATATACAGATGTTGATGACCAGAAGAGCACTTCCAGTGGAGATTTCTTTCTTGGAAAGAAACTTATTTCATGGATCAACAAGAAACATTCATGTACCTCCTTATCTACCATTGAAGCTGAGTATGTTGTTGCTGCTACTAACTGTACACAAGTTCTCTGGATGAAGAAAATGTTAAAGGACATAAAAGTGAATTGCAATGAAATAGTATTTATTCACTGTGATAACTCTGCTGCTATAAACATATCAAAGAATTTGGTGTTTCACTCTAAGACAAAGCACATATCTATCAAATACAACTTCTTGAAGGAAAAGGTGGAAGCAAATGAAGTTAGATCGGTTTATGTGAACACTAAAGAGAAGATTGCAGACATCTTCAATAAATCTTTGCCTAAAGAATCATTTGAGTACCTCAAAGATAGATTAGGGGTTTCTGCCCCTCCAGTAGAAACCTGATTGATGTGATTTGGCATCAGTACAGTATGCATTATCAAAGCTATTATTTATTTCGGATTGATGTTGTGGTTCTACTACTTAGGGGGAGTAGTTAGTCTTGTGATTCAGTGATTTATAATTTTACTTTGATATTTTTGGCATTGATGTCAAAGGGGGAGAGATATTCATGTGAAAAACTTAAGGAGTTATATAGATTAGGGGGAGAAATTTGTAGAGCTTAACTGAGATATCATTTACAGAGAGAGTATGAATTAGAACTTCACTGCTATATTCTTTTGTGGGAGATTTGTTTGGCATTTCTTGGCACTTGGATGTTTTTCACATTTAGTGTTGCCATCAATTCTAAAGGGGGAGATTGTTGGCAATTTGGAGGAAATGATTATGATGTTTTTTCATTGATGCCAAGACTAGTTGCCTTGGCTGTTTACCTGTATCTGGTTGGTCCCAGTAGGATGGATGGTTGTTAGATCATGTTGATCTAGTTGGTCATGGTATGCTTTGGTTTATGGCTTAGATATACTATTCATGCTATTTAGATATATGTTCAGTCAGTTGGTATTGACTTGGTGATCGGATGCTATCTTTTATTCTAGTAAGCTTGGTTTCTTAATCTGGTAAGGGTTTCACCGGTAGAGCTTTGTTGAAAATATTTTGGTATAATGCATAAGTGGTGTTGTTATGGCTTCTAGAAGAGATTCAGGATGCTAATGGTGATCATGTTCCTACCTTGACTTATTGGAATCATTGCTTTAGCTTGTGGGGACCTAAATTGAGTCTGGTACTATCTGGGTTTTGGTTCAACTTAATGAAATGTATTGTTGGATCTCTTTGATGTGTTTCCAGTATGATTTTGTAGCATCCTAAAATTGCGACACTTGCAATTTTGACTGCATTTGGGTCTTCACAATGGTGGCGCAACATTGAACCTGAATGGAGATCCTGAAACTTGTTTGCGACATCAAAAACTGTAATTTTCTGCACCTTGGCCTGATCATCCTTGCACCCTGTTGTCCCGGGAGGTGGGACCATGGTGCCCAGCACCCTGGTCCTTCAGGACCATGGCGCCTAGCGCCCTGGTCCCCCAGGACCATGGCGCCCAACACCCTGGTCCTTCAAGACCATGGCGCCTAGTGCCCTGGTCCCCCAGGACCATGGTGCCCAGTGCCCTGGTCCCTGGCCCTATTTTGGGCCCGGTCTCTTGTTGGGCATCGGGTCTTTAAGTTTGCAAATTGGAAAATAATTCTCTTAGGTCGGCCTAAGGTCAGAAAAATCAGTCTCTCAACCCTAATTGAAAGTATATAAACTACATTTCCTCTCCCAAAAGAGGGAGGAAAAACATATGTGTGCAAGAGGCGGAAGTGATATTCAAACATTCAAACATTCAAGCATTCAAACATTCCTTCAAGCAATTGAGCATTCTAAGTCTCCATTCAAGGCTAGGTGTTGCATTCAAGACAAGGATTCAACCATTGAAGAGGAGATCACCTATAACATACAAAATACAACATTCATTACACCTTTGTATGTAAGAATACAAACATTCTTGCAACAAGGTATCAGTACTTGTTTACATTACAAACATTTACATTTACAACATTCTCATTTCTTGGTTAATTCCAAAACTGGGGTTTGACCTAAAGGAAAACCCCTAATCCCTAACCCCCCAATCATCCTCTCTCTTTTGTGTGTAGGTTGCAGGTACACGGCTGTAACTGAAGATCTGGAATCCTTGTGCAGAGACGAACAGATCCCCTTCGTTTCGCGGATTTTTCGGAGGATTGTGTGCACTCCGAGCACCATCGTCCCGTCAACTTTCACTCAAATTTGCAAAACAACATCGGCTTGACATTTTACTGCTAATTTCAGGTCCGCAGCTTCATCTCGTATCCCTATCTCTGTTTATAAGCAAATCTTTCTTTCTTCACATGTACTCCTAGTTCAATCTTTCTATCTACATTCTTTACAAAAGAGGGTATCCTTGATGTCTCAACCCTTGAAACTCATTTAGAATTCAATCTTGCATTGTGTGGGATTGGATTTTGTGGGTTTAAACCCCTCTTTTGAATGTAAAGTCTCTCCTAAGTGAAAACCGTCAACCCTAGTGACCTTCTTTCTCTCTCCTTGAAGTGGGGGAACACCTAGGGTTCGATTTTCCGCTTTACAAATTTATTGGTTGGATGATATTTGTTTGGCCTCAGGCTGACATGTTTTATGATTATTTAATAGGTTTATTGATTATGTAATAGGGTGGCCGACCTAATTGTTTAAGGTCTAGGGTTTGTATATATATGTAAGATCTCATTTTGATCATGGGTATGGATGCAATCAAATAATGTAATAATTATTCATGCAGAGGATTTGGTCGATAATAGGTGATCGAGCTATGTTTATGTAAGAGGTTTAAATCCTTCGGTATTGAGCTTAACCAAAACTATACTCAGGCATAGGAGATGTTACTATTGCAGTTCATTCTTCCTTCTAGATTGTAGGGTGGATTTCTTATATAGTCAGTGAGGATTCTTTTGTGATGAGCAGTGTACTCTAGGATGTTGGCCTTCCTGCAAGTGTAGGCTCCTCAATTCATAATCACATACTTACTGCATAAGTATTATTTGACTGTGGGTAGGCTTCCCACCATGGTTTTTCCCTTTACCAGGTTTTCCACGTACAAATCTTGGTGTCATGTGTCATGAATGGACGGTAATTATTCTCTGATTGTTTCTTGTGCTTAATTGTCATATCTGCTATTCCAATAATTGGTTTATGCATTCCAGTATTGTTCTTATGTTATGGTAATAAAGTTTTGAATGTTTAAGGTTTTGGTAATCCTGCTGACAACTGATTCACCCCTCCTCTCAGTTGTCCTCTGGTTATTTGAATTGTCTAACAAACTATTCTAGAATGATGTGGGTTACTTTCTTAAGGGATAAATCTGAAGCCTTTGAAAAGTTTAAAATATTTAAAGCTAAAGTTAAGACAGAGACAAGGTTGAAGATTAAATGCTTAAGATCTAATCAGGTTGGTGAATTCAAATTCGATGAATTTAATAGTTATTGTGAGAAGCATGGTATAAGGAGAGAGTTGTCTGCACCCCGAACACCTTAGCAGAATGGAGTTAAGGAAAGAAACAACATAACTATCTTGGATGCGCCTAGAACTATGATGATGAAAGATAATTTTCCTCATATATATTGGAGAGAAGTTGTGAGCATGATAGTGTACACATTCAATAAAGTTCATAACAAAGGAGACACCGGTAAGACACCTTATGAGTTATGGTTTTTTCATACACCTATAGTTAAGTATTTCAGAATCTTTGGTAGTAAATGCTATATCAAAAGAGATGATTCCATTGGAAAGTTTGATCTTAGATGTGATGAAGGGATATTTCTTGGTTATTATAATGAAAGAAAAGCATATAGATGTTATAACAAGAGATTGCAGAGAATTGTGGAGAGTGCCAATGTCAAGGTGGATGATCAGTACAGAAGTTGAATTAAAGCTTATGAGAAAGAACCAGAAGTGGAAATGATCATAACTGAATTGATAGCACTTGTATTAGAACAAAATATTGAACCAGTTACCTTGACAATATAATTAAATACAACAATAATTGAAGATTAGAGCTAAGAAACAGAAAGTCAAAAGACTCCTAGGTATGTAAGGTTGAATCATACAGAAGATCAGATCATTGGAGATAAGAGAAAATGAGTGATGACAAGAAGAAGGTTGGTAGCTGAAGAGGTATGTTTAATTTATCAAGTTGAGATGACATCAGTAGTTGAAGCATGTAAGGATGAATGTTGGATGAAAGCCATGGAAGAGGAATTGGATTGGATAGAAAAGAACAACACATGGACTTTAGTTCCACGACCTAAAAATAAGAATGTTGTTGGAACTAAATGGGTTTATAGGAATAAATTTAATGAAGATGGAAAAGTTGTGAGGAACAAGGCTAGATTAGTTTACAAAAGATATTCTTAGAAGGAAGGAATTGATTATGATGAAACTTTTTCTTTGGTAGCTTGGATTGAAGTTGTGAGATTATTTATTGCTTATGTTGCACATAAAAACTATAAGGTTTATCAAATAGATGTTTAAGTGTGAATTTTTGAATGAAGATATTGAAGAGGAAGTTTATATTAAGAAACCTGATGGATTTTCACTTTCAGATGACAAAAACATGGTTTGTAGGTTGAGGAAAGATTTATATGGATTGAAGCAAGCCCCTAGAGCTTGGTATGCTAGATTGGACAAATATCTTTTGAAGCTTGGTTCCCCTAAAGGTAATGCTGATAGTAACTTGTATTATAAGATCACTAATGATGACATATTGATTGTTGAGGTCTTTGTGGATGATATCATTTTTGGAGGTGAGGATAAGTTATGTATGGAATTCTCTGGTAATATGAAGAATGAATTTGAGATGTCTATGATTGGAGAAATGATATTTTTCTTAGGTTTATAGATTAGTGAGACTGATAAAGGTATTTTAATCTGTCAAACTAAGTATGCTAGAGAGTTGTTGAAGAATTTTGGTATGGAAAATTCTAAACCGGTTGGTACTCCTATGGTTAAAAGTGAGAAATTAACAAAGAAAGATATATCAACTCTAGTAAATCCTATAAGATATAAATCTATGATTCGAGGTTTGTTATATTTGACTCAGACTAGACCAGATATAATGAATGCAGTTTGTATTGTATCAAGATATCAGAGTCATCCTAGAGAGAATCATGAGAGTGCAGTAAAAAGGATTTTCAAATATTTGCAAGGTGAAATTGAATTGATAGTTCTGATACTTAATGTAAGTATAGATCCAATAGCCAACAAGATGAGAGGGTGGGGGGGGGGGGGGGGTGAATCATACAAACTTAATCATCCATAAAATCATCATATTCAACCTCGGTAACATATATATCAGTAATATAACCAAAACTGATAAACATGCAAACTCAAAAGCATATAAACATCATAAGCCTCATAACACCAGATTTAACGTGGAAACCCAAATAGGGAAAAACCACTGTGGGATTTCAGACCCACTAAGAAATATTCTCTTCTAGAGTATGCTCGGTTAAAAGCAAATCCTGTTAAAGATTACAAACACATTGCTAGATGTGACCCGGTTAAGGGATTTCCCTCAGATCTATTAGGGTCTTCACCTTGTTAGAAGTGACCTTGTTAAAGGATTTCAAACACTCAATCAGAATGTCACCTTGCTAGAGGGTTTTACAAATAAGACTGTTAAGTCCACTCGGTTAAGAGATTTTCTATCACTTTCACAAAATAACAGTAATAAAAATCTATCTGCAACTTCACATCTAAAATGCTAAAGCAGATTCCTATTTGTTCAATACAATCTGGACATAGAACTAATCTTGTCTATTTGCTGGGCTTCTATACTCTGTTATTCTAACAGGTCTTCAAGCTTCTGTGCTCGGTAATCACTATGTAGCATCCCTGTGCATACACTTGCCCGCATACATTGTTTATCAACAGTTTCCTATTTATAAAACAATTAGGTAACCACTTAATCTCCTTGATCACATTTCCCATAATCAATCATAGCCATCAGATCTTCAATCTTGTCCAGGTTCAATGCATCTTTCGATCTAAAAACATTTTACCCCACCTTGGAACTTGCATACATTTCTTGGAACTTGTGCCAAGGTATTGCGGTTCAATCTGCACTGTAGATCTTCATGCCGACTTTCTATTGCCTTATATTCATTAACAAACTTCATCCACGGCTCACCAATCATTTAATTAGTTCCAGCTCATCAGCTTCCTTCATTAAATAATGCATGTAAATATTTAATGCATTTTGTTATAGCTCGGTTACAACTCGGTTATAACTCGGTGAATACTAAACTTCACTCGGTAGACATTCTGCCTTCATTAACCGATAGCGATAACCTTAGGGTTTACCGACTAGGTTCTTTGCTTGGTAACATAGTATAGTATTAACCTTTACAATTTACAACATATGTATGATGTTAAACAATCTAAACATCATGATCTCATCATTGTCTGACTCGGTAATAGTTGCCCATTGAATACCTTATACATCCTCTTATTCATCATAATCTTTCTTGTGTCATTTACTGACATCTTTATACTCTTCAAATCATACTTTTCAAGATATGGCAACATCATACTGAATTAGAAAATCAATTTCTTGACATCAATGACAAAATAATAATATCAAGACAGTAAACATCTTTAATCAGTTATATCCATAATCATCAACAACCTTCTCAATATCCTTATTGAAATGCCAACAATCTTCCATTGTTTGTTATAATGCTATATTGCCAACAATCTCCCCCTTTGGCATTGATGGCAAAACCAATTGATTTGACCTTAAAAAGATTTGGACTGCTGTGATTCTGAAACGCTAAAATGCTCTCCCCCAATCATTAGCCTTCTCCTCTTTCCTTCAGTCTTCTTTCCAATCTGTAGTCTGCTCAGTTTTTTTTTAGTCTTCTCCCCCGATATTAGTCTTCTCCCCCTTTGACAACAATGCCAAAAAGTAAAGAACTAAAACATAATTTCTTTCTGTATGAAGTGATTTCCTGCTGTTGTGTATCAACTGAGTCTCAGTCAGAGCATTTTGTCTTTAATTCCTATTCCCTGTAATATGTCATGTAATAATTCCTATACATCTTTAGAAAACATCCCAAAGTGTATAATGCAGCATCAGCTCCTAAAAGATATTCGATAGAGTCATCGGATTGATGCTTTCACCGAACTCAGTCAGTGAGTAGAAGATAGGGGTAGGACCCCTAACTTACTTTTGAGATATTCAAAAGTGTCCCTTGGTAGTGGCTTGGTGAAGATATCTACTATTTGTTCCTTTGTGCTAACATACTCCAACACCACTTTCTTCTCTTGAGCTTCTTCTCTAAGATAATGATATTTGATAGAGATGTGATTTGTCTTAGAGTGCATAATAGGATTTTTTGAAATATTAATGGCGCTAATATTGTCACAGAATATAGTTACTAGCTCGGTAACTTTCTCATTTATACCTCCCAACAGTTGTTTGATCCATGCAATGTTGGTACAATTCAATGCTGCAGCAACGTATTCAGCTTCTGTTGTTGACTGTGAAACACATCCTTGTTTCTTGCTAAGCCAACTCACTAGTCTTTCTCCTAAAAAGAAAGCTCCTCCACTTGTGCTTTTTCTGTCATCAATGTTGCCTACCCAATCAGCATCAGTATAAACTTTTAAATCAAAATCATTTCCTTTCTGATATACTAAGCCATAATCCTCAGTGCCTTTCAAGTATCTAATTTTTTTTTTATTGCTGTCATGTGTGTTTCCTTAGGATCTGCAGAGAATCTTGCAACAATACCTATTGCATGTGCTATATCTGGTCTGTTGTGAACAACATATTGTAGCTTTCCAATCATGGATCGGTAAAGTGTCTCATCAACAAATGCAAATTCATCATTCTTTGATAATTTACAGTTGGTAGTCATAAGAGTACTTACTGGTTTTGAATCCTCCATTCCAAATTTCTTCAAGATTTCCTTTATGTACTTGGATTGAGTAATGAAAATCTCATTTTTCATTTGCAGTATCTGTAAACCTATAAAATACTTTATCTCAACGATTAATGACATCTCAAATTCTTTGCTCATTTCATTTCCAAAGTTCTTGCATAAAGAGTCATTTCCACAAAATATAATATCATCAACAAATATGGCTGAGATCAGTATTCCATTTTCATCATTCTTCATGTACATATTGTTGTTCTCACTTGTCCTTATAAAACCAATCTTAATCAAATAAGAGTGCAATCTTTCATACCATGCTCTAGGTGCTTGTTTCAAACCATATAAAGCTTTGTTCAATTTACATACCTGATCTTTATTATTGTCTTCAACAAATCCTTCAGGTTGTTCAATAAAAACTTCTTCTTCTAATATTCCATTCAGAAATGCAGATTTGACATCCATTTGATATAACTTGAAGTTTTTGAAAGAAGTATAGGCCAACAATGTTTTTACTCCTTCAAGTCTAGCAACAAGTGCAAAAGTTTCACCATGATCAATTCCTTCTTCTTGAGCATAACCTTTGCAAACTAGTCTTGCTTTGTTTCAAATGACCTCTCCTTTTTCATTTAGTTTGTTTCTAAAAATCCACTTTGTACCGATTACATTTTTGTCCTTCGATCTTGGGATTAGTGTCCATGTGTCATTTTTCTTGATTTGATCAATCTCTTCTGTCATAGCATTTATCCAATCTTCACTATTAAATGCCTCTTTCGCTATTCTCGGTTCAAATTCAGATATCAAACATGTGTTCTATCTCAGTTTGTTCCTTGTCATCACTGGATCATCCTTATCTCCTATAATCTAACTTGGTGCATGATTTCTTCTGACATACTTGGCTAATACAGGATCGGTAGGCTCTGTATGATCTTCTTCATCACTCGATAACTGGATATTCTCTTCTTTTTCTTCAACAGTCTTCTCGGTAAGACTTCTCGGTTGAACATAGACAAATTCATCATAGTCTTCTAGTTCCTTGGAATTTCCTTCATCATTTCTTTCTGCAAATTCATCAATTTTCACATTTGCACTTTCTACTGTTTTGTTAGATGATCTGATTAGACATTTAAATGCTTTGCTTCTAGAAAAATAACCTAGAAATGTTCCTTCTTCACTCTTCTGATCAAACTTGCCATTTCTATCATCTTTGTGAACATAGTATCTACTTCCAAAGATTTTAAAATAACTAACATTAGGTTTCTTATCATACCAGATTTCATATGGTGTCTTCAAAGTACCTTTCTTCAATTGTAATCGGTTCAAGGTGTAAACTGCTATGCTTATTGCTTCTCTCCAAAATGTTTGTGGCACCTTCTTTTCAATCATCACTATTCTAGCACAATCCACATTAGATTTGTTTCTTCTCTTAGCTATTCCATTCTACTGTGGAGTTCTCGTTGCAGAGACTTGTCTTTTAATACCATGATCATTGCAGAATAATTTGAACTCATCAAATGTGAACTCTCCTCCTCTATCTGATCTAAGACATTTCAGTTGTCTTCCTGTTTCATTTTCAACTCTTGTCTTGTACCATTTAAACATTTGAAAAGCTTCTGATTTTTCTTTTAAAAACATTACTGACATCATTCTTGAATAGTCATCCACAAATAATGTAAAATATTTATCACCATAATAACTTTGAACTTTCATAGGACCACAAAGATCAGTGTGTACTAGTTCAGTGTGTACTAGATCTTCCCTTAGAAGTGTAAGACTTACTTGTAAAGCTTGATCTTGTCATCTTACCCATCTGGCATCCTTGGCACATAGCATTCTCAGGTTTTTCAAGACTTGGTAGACCTCTTACTCGGTGCTTCTTGCTTATTTTGATTAGATTATCAAAATTTACATGAAAAAACCTTTTATGCCATAACCAAGTATCATCTATCTTTGCATAAAAACACTTATTTCGAGTTGAGTCAAGGTGAAATGTGTTACCTTTTGTTTGTGTCCCGGTAGTAGCTAACTTTCCATTCTTGTCATGAACTTTGACAATTCCTTTCTGAAATTCTATTTGGTAACCTGTGTTGTTTAGCTGTGCTACACTCAACAAATTGTATTTCAAACCTTCAACCCAATAAACATCATTGCATCTTGCATTATCAAGAAGTGTTATAGATCCTTTGCCTTTCACCGGACATGGTGCATCATTACCAAATCTAACATAGGCTCCATCATAATCTTCTAATATAACAAACTTGTGTTTGTCTCCTATCATATGATGTGAGCATCCACTATCTATGATCCAAGAATCATTAGTGTTTATGTGAGATATTAGGGCTTTTTCTTCATACCTTTCTTCATTTGATCCATCTTTGATAGCCACATAAACTACTTCCTCTGTATCAGTCTCATTAGATTTATCATCATTGGATTCCTCATCAGCTATTAAGCATGTCTTTCTATCTCTTCTTCTGAAGTCTTGGTGTCCTCTGTAATGATTATCTTTCTGTCTGTCATCTCGGTAATCTCTCCTTTTAGTAGAATCTTTGTCAGGACAGTTAGAAGCCATATGTCCCATCTTATCACAATTGAAACATTTCAAAGGTAGTTTTCCTTTATACTTACCTTTGCCTCTTGGTAACCTTTTGGCTAGTAGTGCTTCAAACTCTTCTTGCTTTCTGATTTCCTCATACAGTTTGTGTACTTCTTCCATGTTCTTACGAAATCTTTCACTTGCTCCACTATGATCTCCTTCAGAGTACTTATACTTTCTTTCACTGTAATCATTAAATTCATCAAGATGAAAAGAATTGAATGCAGATTTAACTTTATTTACTAAAGATCCACTATTATCAAAATTACTTAACTCAAATGCATGTAGCTTACCAATAGTAGCATCTAAAGAAACTGGCATATTAGGTACAGACTTCAATTCATTGATTGCAGAGACTCGGATTGCATAAGCTGGTAGAAGGGTTCTTAACAACTTACTTGTTATATCCTTTTCTTCAATAGTTCCACCTACTCCTTTGATTTGATTGACAATCTCCTTTAGTCTTGTACTGTACTGAGTTATGTTCTCACCTTCATTCATCCTCATAGATTCAAGTTGTCCTCTTAGAATATCTACTTTTTCTCTTTGAACATGTTCATCTCCTCCATATACTGATATGAGCTTATCCCACATTACCTTTGCATCATTGCAGCCTTCTAGATCATTAAACTCTGAATCGATCAATGCTGATGTTATTTCAATCATTGCTTGAATATGTTCTTGCTTTGCCTTTATCTCTTCCATAGCCAATGGATAGGTGCTCGGTGTAACAAAATCATTCTCCAGATAGTATACAATATATTCTCCAACTCCGGATAGATGTAGCTTCATCCTTTTCTGCCATGTAGAGAAACTTGACTTGTTCAGCTTCGGTGCATCCCTCTTATACATCTTTGGATCTTTAACTCAAGTGCCTTTAAACTTTTCTTCTGAAGTCCAAGGCTCTAATATCAATTGATAGTTCTGACACTTAATGTAAGTATAGATCCAATAGCCAACAAGATGAGAGGGGGGGGGGGGTGAATCATACAAACTTAATCATCCATAAAAACATCAGATTCAACCTCAGTAACATATATATATCAGTAATATAACCAAAACTGATAAACATGCAAACTCAAAAGCATATAAACATCATAAACCTCATAACACCAGATTTAACATGGAAACCCAAATAGGGAAAAACCACTATGGGATTTCGGACCCACTAAGAAATATACTCTTCTAGAGTATGCTCGGTTAAAAGCAAATCCTGTTAAAGATTACAAACACATTTCTAGATGTGACCCGGTTAAGGGATTTCCCTCAAATCTATTAGGATCTTCACCTTGTTAGAAGTGACCTTGTTAAAGGATTTCAAACACTCAATCAGAATGTCACCTTGCTAGAGGGTTTTACAGATAAGACTGTTAAGTCCACTCAGTTAAGAGATTTTCTATCACTTTCACAAAATAACAGTAATAAAAATCTATCTACAACTTCACATCTAAAATGCGAAAGCAGATTCCTATTTGTTCAATACAATCTAGACATAGAACTAATCTTGTCTATCTACTGGGCTTCTATACTCTATTATTCTAATAGGTCTCCAAGCTTCTGTGCTCAGTAATCACTATGTAGCATCCCTGTGCATACACTTGCCCGCATACATTGTTTATCAACAGTTTCCTATTTATAAACAATTAGGTAACCACTTAATCTCCTTGATCACATTTCCCATGATCAATCATAGCCATCAAATCTTCAATCTTGTCCAGGTTCAATGCATCTTTCGATCTGAAAACATTTTATCCCACCTTGGAACTTGCATACATTTCTTGGAACTTGTGTCAGGGTATTGCGGTTCAATTTGCGCTGTAGATCTTCATGCCGACTTTCCATTGCCTTAGATTCATTAACAAACTTCATCCATGACTTACCAATCATTTAATCAGTTCCAGCTCATCAGCTTCCTTCATTAAATAACGCATGTAAACATTTAATGCATTTTGTTATAGCTCGGTTACAACTCAGTTATAACTCGATGAATACTAAACTTCACTCGGTAGACATTCCGCCTTCATTAACCGATAGCAATAACCTTAGGGTTTACCGACTAGGTTCTTTGCTTGGTAACATAGTATAGTATTAACCTTTACAATTTATAACATATGTATGATGTTAAAACAATCTAAACATCATGATCTCATCATTGTCTGACTCGGTAATAGTTGCCCATTGAATACCTTATTCATCCTCTTATTCATCATAATCTTTCCTGTGTCATTTACCGACATCTTTATACTCTTGAAATCATACTTCTCAAGATATGGCAACATCATACTGAATTAGAAAATCAATTTCTTGACATCAATGACAAAATAATAATAGCAAGACAGTAAACATCTTTAATCAGTTATATCCATAATCATCAACAACCTTCTCAATATCCTTATTGAAATGCCAACAATCTTCCATTGTTTGTTATAATGCTATATTGCCAACATGAATATGGTTTGTGGTGTCCTAAGGATGATGCCTTTACACTATGTGCATATACAGATGCAGATTGGGCTGGAGATATAGATGACCGAAAGAGCACATCCAGTGGAGATTTCTTTCTTGGAAAGAAGCTTTTTTCATGGATCAGCAAGAAATAGTCATGTACTTCTTTATCTACTTTTGAAGCTGAGTATGTTGTTGCTGCTAATAATTGTACACAAGTTCTATGGATGAAGAAAATGTTGAAGGATATAAGGGTAGATTGCAATGAACAGGTAGTTATTCACTATGATAACTCTACTGCTATTGACATATCAAAGAATATGATATTTCATTCAAAGACTAAGAACATTTCAATCAATTATAACTTTTTGAAGGAGAAGGTTGAAGCAAATGAAGTCAGATTAGTTTATGTGAACACTAAAGAGCATACAGACATCTTCACTAAACCTTTGCCCAAGGAATCATTTGAATATTTTAGAGACAGATTGGGGGTTTTTGCCCCTCTAGTAGAGACTTGAGTGATGCATATTGGCATCAGTCTGGTATACATTGTTAGAGCTATTATTCATTCTGGATTGATGTGGTTGAGCTACTACTCAGGGGGAGTAGTTAGCTATGTGGTTTAGAGGTTCTATGATTTTTCTTTGATGTTTATGTCAAATCTCTGGTATTGATGTCAAAGGGGGAGAGATATATATGAAAAACAAAGCTTAATGGAGATATCAATAATAGGGGGAGTTTTTCTTAGATCTATGGTTGGTTGGTTGGTTCAAAGTTTCATTGTTATATCATTTTGGGGAGATTGTTGATTGTCTTCCATTGGGGGAGACTTGTTTGACATTTCTTGGCACTTGGATGTTTTCACATCTAGTGTTTCCATCAATGCCAAAGGGGGAGACTGTTGGCAATTTGGAGGAATTGATTATGTGTTGCATTGATGTCAACACTAGCTATTTTGGTTGTCTACCGGGTTTCGGTAGAGTGGCTGGTTTGTATTGTTGATCTGGAGATTCTTCTCCGATATGCTCCAGTTTGTGGAATTGATTTGGTTTGGTCATTCATGTCATTCAGATGCATATCTCATTTAGTTGGTTCAGGATTTGATGATCTAAAAGCTATCATTTGTTCTAGTAAGCCTGTTGGTTACTGGTAAGGGTTTTACTGGTAGAGCTTTGTTGAAGATATTTTGATGGATTTGGAAAGTGGTGTTGGTGTAGCTTCTAGAAGGTTATCAGGATGCTGATGGTTATCTTATTCACGTTCTAGTTGATCGGTTGTGTTGCATTTTGCACTAGACCTAATACTATCTTGCTTAGGTTATTGACCGGTTTATGTAACGTATTTGTGGATGCTCCCGATGCGTTATCGGTTGGATTTATTGATTGGTTTATGTTGTTTTGGCCCCAGGCCGACTTGGATTACCTTTGGTTTGTAGGTTTATGTTACGGATTTATTGTATTATCTTTTAGGTGGCCAACCTAATTGTTTAGGTCCTGGGTTGGTATATATTTGATGTAAGATCTCATTGTAGATTATGATCATTGTATGGGTTATGAGATTATTTGTGTGTGAATAAAGTTGTAATCACATGCAAAGGTTTTGGTCTATCATAGGTGATCAAATTGGGTTTATGTAAAAGGTTTTAGACCACCGGTATTGATCTTAAAAAGAATTATACTTAGGCATAGGAGATGCTATTCTTGCAATTCATTATTCTTTCCGGATTGTAGTTCAAAAATATTTTGTAGTTAGTGAGACTCCTTTGTGATGAGAAGTGTGCTCTAGGAAGTGTTCCTTCCTGCATGTGCAAACCCCTTATTATATTCACATACTTACTGCAGAAGTATCATTTGACTATGGGTAGGATTCCCACCATGGTTTTTCCCTTTACCGGGTTTTCCACGTACAAATCTTGGTGTTATGTGTTGTGGATGGTTGGTAAATGTGTTATGGTTTATGTTTGTGCTTAATTGATAAATCTACTATTTTGATATTTGGTTTATCAATTCTGATAAAAGATTTTGTCTATTTAAAGATTCATAATCTGTTGACAACTAATTCATCCCCCCTCCCAATTGTTCACCGGTTATCCTAATAGAGGAGAGTATTCCAAAATACCGTATAATAAGTTTGAGATATGTTGTGTATCTTCCAAATGGGTATATAAAAATATCTCTCTCTTGTCTTTAACTCGTCCATACAACAAATTATGCTTAAATAATCATTTTTTGAAGGCTACTAGGAAGAGGCCCTAGTTGTGAAGGAACCACCAGTGGATAGCATTAGAAGGTCTATGCCAATGCATGGAGGAGTGTCATGATGCTCTTAGTCATTTTGGAAGCCCCCCCTTGAAGTATTAGTCCAATTTGGAAGCCTACTATAAGATTGTGTCAGACTGGCCTATGTATAAGAAACCTAGTGAGGAAGATAGGTGAGTTGGGAGAAAGATCTCAACTTTATCTTTTTTGTGAGTCCTCTTTAGTGATTGAATTATGTTGTTTGTGATCATATTGACCTGCTCTACATCAAGTGGTATCGAAGCATATGTATTAGATCTTTTGAGGGAGATTGGTTGGAGTTTGCATAGAGGAAGTGGTGTAGGAGCACCTAAGGGTTGAAATCCCTTAACCAATTTTGGCTTGTGAGACCTTCCAGTGGTCATGTAAATACATAAGGACTAGCTCTAGTCCATTTGTATGGTTGTTTAATTGAAGTTTTTAAATGTCTCTTGTTAGCAAGACCTACCCCGATCGACAAGTCTTACCCTGATGACCCGATAAGTCGTCAGTGCTCGGAGTATCATTATCAGGTAGCGGAAGGAGTAGTTTCAAGTTTCCCCGATGATTAACTTGACCTATATTCGGATGGTGATCGTGGTTGATCCTACGGTTGTCGCTATACCGTGATGGGACGATGATCACTAGATAATCCTCATGACTTGGTGACAAAGCACATGCAAAAAAAGAGGTGAGTTAATGACTGTGTAGGTTGAAGGTGGATCAATGGTAGTCGCTATACCACAATGGAGAGATGCATGAAAGTTATTCTCCATGACTTGGCGACCAAGTGGTGGGACCCGATAAGTTAGCATCTCAGGTGAGTTAATGAGTGAGCAAGTCCGGGATGATCAAATGATTGTCGCTATACCACTATGGCGAGATGCATGAAGGTTATCCTCCATGACTTGGTGACCAAGGTGGGGCCTGACAAGAGAGCTTCATTCCGGGCGATTAGTGAGTCATGCTAAGGTGGCAGGGCAGGGACCCTAGAGCCAATTAGGGGGTACCAAGTGGTGGAGCACATAAAGAGATCAAGGAAGATCGGACGGTTAAATTTCAAACTGTTGGTGCAGTTGCAAATGGAGACTGTTGGTAACGAGATTTATCTTGTCCAATAGGAGGAGTTCCAAAAATGGGATGTATGTATAAAAAGACCCAATAGACATCTGTAACGGGCTAATGGTTAATCGTGGATCTTTGATCATGGATCATTGATCGTTGTTTGCTGATTGCCTCAGAGAATACATTTTGTTTTTTTGAAATGCAATAGAGAAGTCCATTTTCTTGTTTTTAATTAGAGTTTCATTTCTGTTCGTTTCACGTATGCTTTTAATGTAATTGTTTCATTTCTCTATTTTGTGAGTTGTTGGTTTGAACTCGTAAATAAATTCAGGATTTGTAAATAAAGTTTTCCTTTTCAGTTTTTGTTCCCTATTTGCAATAATCAAATGGCTCTAACTTGAAACTCCACAAGCTCTTTGGAGATTGTCAAGCAGAGCCAGAAATGTACAGTAGGTTTTCATTTGAGAGAGACCAGGAAATGGCAATCACCATTTTTGCATATTGATCCTAGGCGAGGTTGGTGATAGTTTGGCTAGGTATCAGTAATTTGAAGGAGATAACTTACAGGGGAAGGAAACTGCTGAGAACTAGGAAAAGATCCATAAGGCTACAAGCTTGAAAATGAGACATTGTGTAACCATAGGGAAAAGTTTGCTAAACCAAACAAGATGGGTGGTTTTGCAAAAAGAGAGCGAATGTTTGTGTGTCCTAAACCCCTACAAGGATTTACTAAAAAAGATAACTTTGTGAGCTTGAGGAAGTTGAGATAAGCAAACAAATGGTAGGGAAGCCCTTAGAAGTCTAGAGGGGTAGACTTGGAACCCGGAAAGGGATAGAAGCAAACCATCAAAGAAACCAAATTGATGGAAAACTAGGTTACCTCCCTATCATATTGGTATCGGAGTGAGGTTAGACTTGGGAAGAAAGTAGTTGATGTCAGGCACTAAATCAGTAGGAGAAAATAGTTTGAGAATGGTGACCAATGCAGAGTTATCCAAGAAGGTAGAAGATTAGGAGGAAGAGAATAGACTCCTGAAAGAAAGATTGCTACAATTGGAGAGAAAACTAGACGCAATTGAGGATAAAAATGAGAATGTAACAATCCAGATCAGTGAAGGGAAGGGTAAAGAATCAGTGGAAGAGGATAAGATACCTCCCTCAGACCCTGTCCTACCTAAAGAACCTTTCCTTAAAGCAGTTAAAGCCTTAGGAGGAAAATCCCTAGAAGGAGTGCCACTTTTTATGGGAAAATGGAGCCTGAAGTAGTTATGGAATGGATTGAAGGATTGGAGAATCACTTTGAATGTGATGGAATTAGTGAAGCCCAAAAGTTGAAGGTAGCTAAGTGTAGATTGAGAGGAGAAACCTTGACTTGGTGGAAATTTATCCAAGAAGAAAGGCAAATAGAGGGTAAGAACCAAATAGCCAGTTGGATCAAAATGGTAGCAAGGTGAGGGAAGCCTATGTCCCTGAAGATTATCAAATTTAACTGCACAAAAGGAGACAAAACCTAAGACAAAGAGAATTGGATGTGAGCAACTACACTGAGGAATTTCAGAAGTTGTGTCCGAGATCCAAGGTGGCAGAGGATGAGAGCATCAAGGTAGCGAGATACTTGAATGGTTTGAGATGGAATATTCAAGAGGATTTGAGTTTGTTATGTCCTAACATTGTGCATAAGTGCTATCAATTGGCACTAAAGGTGGAGGAAAAGAGTAAAAAGAAGCAAGAACAAATCAACAGAGGAAGAGGCAGAGGAAAAGATGGTAGAGGCCAAAGAGGCAGTTTTGGTGGAAGAGGAATAGATCAAAGGTCCCAAGGAGAGTCCAAAATTATATATCAGAGTGAGGTATCACATAGCAAGAGTAGCTATAGAGGAAGGGGATCATCTAGCAACCCAGGAAGAGGTAGATATAGTGGACCAGGAAAAGGGTCCTACTTCTCCACCATGAAGTGTTACAATTGCCAAAAGTTGGGTCACCCTACCTATATATTTCTAAAGAAATCCTCTTCATCTCAAGGAAGTGAAGGAAGAGTGACATATGCACAAGAAGATGCAAAAAGAAGCAAGACACAAGCTGTGAGCTTAGCTCCTGAAGATGGAGAAAAATTGATGATGAGAAGAGCCTTGATTAAGGAACTAATCAAAGAAGAACCAACTCAAACAAGAGCTTTGTTTAGAATCAAATGCAAGGTCCTTGGTAAGGTTTGTAGAGTGGTGATAGACTTAGGGTCTACTAACAACATTATGTCAAAAGAAGCAATAAGTAAACTGAAGTTGAAAAGAATTCCACATAGTAATCCATATAGGGTCACTTGGCTCAACAAGGAGCAACATGTTGTAGTGAATGAAAAAACATGGGTTGAGTTCAACATAGGTAGTTATAAGGATAAAGTCTTGTGTGACATCCTGCCTATGGATGCTTGCCATCTACTTTTTGGTAGACCATGGCAGTTTGGAAGAAAGACCATTCACAATGGAGAGAAGAACTCTTATTCTTTTCAAAAGGATGGAGTTATATACCATATTCAGTCCCTAAGTGATGAAGAAGAGGGCAGAAAAACTAAAAGCCCAAATGCATTATGGTGAGTGAAAAATAGTTCATTAACACTCTCAAGGAATAAGAAGGAGTGGTGTTTGCTCTTATAGTGAAACCAAGGGAAGCAAAGCAAGAAAAGAAGGTTCAAATACTTCAAGAAGTGCAACAGATACTAGACAACTTCAAAATGATCATAAGTGATGGAGCACCAACAACCCTACCTCCTATTAGAGCCATAAGCCATCAGATAGATTTCATTCCAGGAGCAGCATTACCCAACAAACTAGCCTATAAGATGACCCCTGAACAGAACAAGGAAGTGGCTAGACAAGTCCAAGAATTGTTGGATGAAGGGTTGATAAAAAAAGAGCATAAGTCCTTGTGTCATACCTACAGGGTTTGTTGGCCATTTTGATGATTATGTTGTGATTTTCATTGATGGACACACACTTGCTATGAGATCACCTCTTGAATGTATGAATTATGCTCAACCAGTATTTGTTCCAAACCGGTATTATGTTGTAGTCTTTAGACTATCGGTGTTTTGTAGAAAGTGTTTACTGATCTCAAGTGGCATGAAGATCTCAAGCGGTATGAAGACCTCAAGCGGTTCGAGGATCTCAAGCGAAATGGAGCAAAGGAACTAGAAGCGGTAGTTATCATTTTCCCAGTCTTCATTTTTTGTCAAACCGGTAATCTGTTTAATAGTTAAACCAGTATTACTCTGAGTTACCAATCGGTAATCGGTAAAGTTGTATAAACCAATAATACTATGTGATGAGTTACCAACCGGTATATTTTTGGGATGAGTTACCATCCACCGACACTTTGACGGTGATTTTGTGTCATGTTACCAAGTGTGTCTAGATACAATGAACCTAGGAACTTGCAATGTAATCCTATTGGACCGACATGAAATTAGATTCCTTTTAAGGACATCATGTCTAGGGTTTTAGTGTGTATAGCTGTTAGCATTTTTGGTGGTTGATGAGTTCTTGTATGTGTAATCTTAATAGAGAAGATCAAGTCTATGTGCTGTAACAGAGTGTGGATTTACTGAAGACTGAAGTAATGCTGAAATGCATCAACAATGAGCTACCATAGATCTAATCAAGCAGACTGTGCCATTTGCTAGATCACTCACTTGTTGATTACTCACATCTTTGACAAGTCAGAAACCCTTAACCGAGTAGGCCCATAAAGCCTTTGTAAATCCTCTAACAAGGTGATTCACATCAGTGTGTCTGAAATCCTCTCACAAGGTAGTCTTTAATCAGACTTATCTCCTAACACAGATTGAGATTCCTAGCAAGATCTATTCTGGTAAAGAACATTGTATGACCTTAACCGGTCTAGTTACTATTCCGCAGATAGTTACTTGTGAGTTTCATCTCACCATGGTTTTTCCCATTTGGGTTTCTACGTAGAAATCTCTTATGTTATGGTGATTGTGCTTCTGTGGGTGAATGCCTTACTTGTTGTTTGGTTTGCATTTGTGTTAACCGGTTTGTTAGTTAAACTATTATACCGGTTTACTGCTAGACTGACAAAGTGTTTGAGTTCAGTATTTTCTGGTATACTAATTCACCCCCCCCCCCCACTCTTAGTATTCATCAATTGGTATCAGAGCCAACCTTTCTATAAGTCTAACCACTTGGAAAAAGATATGGAGGAATACACTGTGAGGGAACTTACTCATCGACTCACTCAGATTGAGCAAGCCTATGATGAACTCAAAGTCAAATATAAGGCCTCTCAGGCAAAAAGAAGAGAGCATGCTGAAAAACTAATGGAACTAACTGAAAATAGTTCTTCTGATGAAGCGGACATGGAAGCCCTAGTTCAAGAAGTTGAAAAACTGAATGAGTCCAATGCCAACCTAAGAAGGGAACTTGAAGGACTAACTATCAGAATGTGTCAAGAGCTTGAAAATCGGAGGAAAACTGAAGATCTGGTAAAAGACAAAGATCATGAGATCTCCAAGCTGAAGCAAGAGATTAGTGCACTTACCACTCATCTTCATGAAAATAAAATGGAAAAGGAAGAAATGCAAGGTGAACTACACATGGTTGTTTCTGAGAATGCAACCTTAAAGGAATCCAATGCTGCTATTACCAAAGAACTTACTGAGTCAAAGGAAATACTTGCCAAATTCAATAAGAGCACTGTCAAGCTAGAGCAGAAGCTTGAATTAGCTAAACTGGTAAAGAATACCAATGGACTTGGTTTCTCTGATTATGAGGAAGGTGAGACCTCTAGAACAAAAGATGGAGCATCAAAGAAATAACCGACACCAAAGGATAAAGGTAAGAAAAAGTTCAAACCTGTTTGCTTTAATTGTCTCAAGGAAGGACACACTGCTAATGTATGTATAAGTAAGGCTTACAATAAATTTCCTTATTTTCTAAACGATAAGCCTAGACCCAATAGATTCAATGGTAATTGTTATGCATGCAACAAGTTTGGGCATAGAGCATTTGAATGTAGGTCTATCATGCACAACACCAGAAGGTATCCTCAAAGGAGTCAAGGAGTTTTTTCTGAACCCTCTGGGAACTGGAACCCAAATTGGTTTAATACCTATAATCATCAGTCAGGAAGTAGTGGCTATCAAGAGGCAACCAGATGGAGAGCAACCTATTTGATCTATCATGGTAGTGGTCACACTGCTGCAACATGCAAAAGGAAGAATGGAAACATGAATAATGGACCTTGGAGATCACCTAGAATGATTTGCTATCATTGCAACAAACTGGGTCATACAACAAGATTCTGTAGAATGAGAAAGAATATATCAGATGATATACTGGTCACTCCGGAAGGAAAGATAGATGTTGAAACTGTTCAAGTAGATATGAAGAAAACCTGGAAGAAGAAGCCAGAAGAAGTGATTCAAGAAGAACCGGTTTCCACACCTAGTGTGGAAGACATTGAACCGACAAACTAAGCATCAGAAAAGCTTAGGGGGAGCAAACGGTGAAATGTTTTGAACCCCCGATTTACACCGGTAAAAGACCTTAATTGGTATGTGATACCTGTCAATTGGTAGAAGACCGAAAATAGTAAAAGGAAAATTAGGGTTTACGCCCTAATAGTGGAGCATTTATTATGGTAGGTGAAGAACTTGTTTAAAAGGATTTTCAAGTCATTTTTTAATTATCAGTTCTCGAGGGAAGAAGTTTTTAAGCACTGAGCGATGAAAAGTGATTTGGATTGCGATTCGAAGAATTTTTAAAACCTTGAAGAAGAATCAGAAGCTAATATCAATCGGTCAAGTGTAGAACACAAAGCAATATTTCAACAACCGAAGGAGTGTGTGGTGAAGTATAATTTGCAAGCCCTACATTTCGATTTACAAAGGTATTTTTCAAATTTCTCTATTTATCATGGCTTCCGAATCACACTCTAGCTCTAGTGCACCCGTTGATTCAGTAGACTTCATTCAACGGAAGGCAAAATACAATGCCCTATCTCAAATACCCGCTGGTGTTATAGTGGAGGAAGGCATTTCTGATTATATTGACTGTAAAATTGAAGACTTAGGATCTCTTTTAATCCATTCTCAGTTGAGTTTGTTTTGCAGGAAGGACAAGAAGATTAAACCGGAATTTAGCATCCTGGAAAAGAAGAAGCTTCACAATGCAGTCTATTTCCTTGAAGAGTTTTCAAATGATGACATCCACATCATTATGAGCAGAGTGCACAGTGATAAAATGTACTTAGAGAGGATGCATGAAATCATGCCGGAAGCAATTCATGTCATCACTGGTTTCTATAATGTTGGTGAAGTGCCAGCCCTAAGGAAGATCAGCAAGACGGAAATGACCAAGCTCACCGGTTCTGTGAGTGACCAATGGAGAATGACCATCAATCCCATCAAGGATGATCTAGTCAAATATGCCTGCATGGTAATAGGTTACCAGACATTTTATGCTAGCATGATCAACTCTATCTCTACTACAGCGGTAAATGCTACCTACAGGATGATCATGGAAGATGCATCATTTGACTTATGCACCTGTATGCAAAGGAAACTTCTGGAGAACCTGAAGTCGATTAAATAGGACAATGCCTTGAGATTTAAGTTTGCACAACTATTGGTTGGGTTGTTCTTCTACTTCCAAGGTTACTTCCCAGGAGTCAGAGATATTCAGTGGTCTGCTGACCAACCAGTTACAAAGCAAATCAAGGAAAGCCTTCAAGCGGTTGGAACCGGTTATACAAAAGTTCTGAACAAATACTTTGATGAGTTCAGATGCAAAAATGAGCCAAAGAGTGAGAATATCAGGTGATATTATCAATAAATATGAAGATGACATCTTCTTCACCATCAAAGTTGATGAGTGCATAATGGAGGCAGTTGATCCTAGACAGGAAGAAGTGGAACCCATGGGATATGAGGTAATGTATGACATGCTAGATGGGTATGCCTCTACCCTACTCGCCTCGCCCCTTGATCCAAAGGCAAAGAGAACCGACACCTATTTGGAAAGGGTTACACTGGTTGAAGAACCATCAGTAAAGAAGGGAAAGACAGTGCCTTCAGTATTGGCATCGGTTATCCCAGCAAGTCCCAAAGTGACCAAGCAGTCAGCAAAAAAGAAGAAACCAGAAGCTGCACCCGCCAAAGTCTTTGAGAGGAAGAAGAACAGAAAAGACAACACACCAGACTCAGATGACACTGTGTCTGAAGAACAACCTAAGAAGACTAACAACCTAAGAACACTAGGAAAATGAGGAAAAAGACAAAGAATGAACCGACAACATCTGCATTGGTAAATATTGATATTTCCTCCTACAAACCTTTGACACATTGTCAAAGAACTATTAAGAATATTAGAAGAAAAGTGCTTGGTGATTTGAAAGAGTGCTTTGATGATTTTAATGATGATGAAAAGGAAGAAGCTGAACAGGAAGTCATTAATTATTTATGTATTAATGACTGGTGGTCATCAGAAATTAAATCTAAGACACCTTATTCTTTATATAATTCTTTAGATAACAAATGGCGCATTGCCATAGAGAAGGAACATGAAATAAGAGAGGAAGTATTTGCACAATAATTTCCTGATGTGCCTAAAACATAACTTTATGAAGTGATGGAAAGATATAAGGGCCTCTTCTTCATGAGAAGAAGGAGACTCCTGTTGCTAGAAGGAAAAGTCCCGGAAGTGGTAAAAGATACCCACTCCCTTGCTCAATCCGCTCTAAAGTTGCACTAAGTGGCAAAAGCCAACAGAAAAGCTGAACAAGAACTAGAAATCAATCAACTGGATGAAGCGTATGACACTGAAGGAGTAGCGGTCACTGATCAAATGGAACCCATTGATGTTGATGCCTTGAACAGTGAAGATGTTACTCTAGGTACACCAACTGAAGCGACAAGACAGGAAAAATAGGCAAAGGAAGAGAAGAAGAAACAAGAAGAAGGAAAGAAGAAACAAGCAGATGAAGAGGAAAAGATAAAAGAAGAAGAAAAGAGGAAACAGGAAGAGGACAGGAGAAAAGAAGAGGAAAATAAGAGACAAGAGAAGGAAGCGAAAAAGAAATGGAAGGAAGAAGAAAAGAGACAAGAGGAAGAAAAGAAGAAGAAGGAAGCGGAGAAGGAAGAAGAAAAGAAACAGATAGAGGAGAAGAGGAAGAAGGAAGAGGAGAAGAGAAAAGAAGAGGACAAGAAGAAGATGGATGAGGACGAAGAGAAGTGGAAAGAAGAAGAAGAGAAAAGAAAAACAAAGGACGAGGAGAAAAAGAAGGCAGAAGAAGACAAGCTAAGAATGAAAGAGAAGGAGGAAGCAGCATAGAGAACTCAAGTGGAGACTCCAAAGGCAACTAGTACTCAAGCCCAACCAGTTGACATTACCAGTCCTATTGATCTCCAATTTGCAAACAAATCGGAGCTGTTGCAAAGCATTAAGCTTGCTCAAGAACACCTGGAGGTGATAAGGAGGAAGAAGGAGCAAGACATGATCCAAGCTGCGGTGGACACTCTTATTGGTTTGATACCCCATACCAACATCCCTAGTATCGATTCCTCTCTGGCTCAACTAAAACTCTTATGCATAGTTGTGGAGGACCAGGTGCAAAGCCTAGAAGAGGTTGCTGAAGTGAATGCCAAGAAGGAGCATCAAAAGGCTTTGAACACTGCCTTGGTGTAAAAGTTACATGAGCTCTGGTCCGATCTACAGAAGGCACAAAAGAACATCAAAGATGCAATGGATGAGGGGAAATTTCTGCTCAGTAAGATATGTCAACCCCATCTATTTTGTGATGATGTGTTTCCCCATGAAGACAAACTACAAACTGATTTGCAGACATTCATAAGCACCTTCAAGACACCATATGATTCCTTTACCAATTATGGGAAAATCATTCACCGGTTTCAACTTCAGGCTGTAAGAATTGATTTGGAGATCAGTAACTGGACCAAGGATTTGCAGGAACTACAACTGGTTCTACTACCAAGACTACAAATACTTCAGAAGTGCTATCTCAATCTGGATGCCTTGACGGTTACTCAAGAGATGATTACCTTGGACGCCATGGAGGAATAGGTATCCCAGATGCAAATGGAGAGTGAGATTGCTACCTCATTACTTGAGTCATGGTCCTTATCCATGAAGCAATTTATGCAGGACTTTAAATCTGTTTTTGACAATTTTCACTCTTTATTGTCATAAACATTTATTCAGCTAATAGAAACAAGGGATTATTTAGTTGTATGTTGCCATTGTTGGCAAAGGGGGAGAAGTATTTTGGTATTTAAAATTTTGATGCATGCTATGTATACTCTCATGTTTATCTCTGTAAGGAAGTAGTATACATTGTATTTTCTGCAAAGGTATTTTCTGCAAAGGGATAGTGTATATGCTTAGGGGGAGTATTTGTGATTATGGCATTTTTTTTGTAAAACACTTAGATGTCAAAATTTTTCCTAAGTGTTGCCATCAATGCCAAAGGGGGAGATTATTGGCATTTTTGATGATTATGTTGTGATTGTCATTGATAGACACACACTTGCTATGAGATCACCTCTTGAATGTATGAATTATGCTCAACTGGTATTATGTTGTAGTCTTTAGACTATTGGAGTTTTGCAGAAAGTGTTTACCGATCTCAAGCGGCATGACGATCTCAAGCAGTATGAAGACCTCAAGCGGTTTGAGGATCTCAAGCAAAACAGAGCAAAGGAACTAGAAGTGACAGTTATCATTTTCCCAGTCTTTATTTTTGTCAAACTGGTAATTTGTTTAATAGTTAAACCGGTATTACTCTGAGTTACCAACTGGTAATCAGTAAAGTTGTATAAACCAATAATACTCTGTGATGAGTTACCAACCAATATATTTTTGTGATGAGTTACCATCCATCGACACTTTGATGGTGATTTTGTGTCATGTTACCAAATGTGTCTAGATACAATGAACCTAGGAACTTGCAATGTAATCCTATTGGACCAACATGAAATCAAATTCATTTTAAAGACATCATGTCTAGGGTTTTAGTGTGTGTAGCTATTAGGGTTTTTGGTGGTTGACGAGTTCTTGTATGTGCGATCTTAATAGAGAAGATCAAGTCTATGTGCTGTAATAGAGTGTGGATTGACTGAAGACTAAAGTAATGCTGAAATACATCAGCAATGAGCTACCATGGATCTAATCAAGAAGACTGTGCCATTTGCTAGATCACTCACTTGTTGATTACTCACATCTTTGACAAGTCAGAAACCCTTAACCGAGTAGGCCCATAAAGCCTTTGTAAATCCTCTAACAAGGTGATTCACATCAGTGTGTCTGAAATCCTCTCACAAGGTAGTCTTTAATCAGACTTATCTCCTAACACAGATTGAGATTCCTAGCAAGATCTATTCTGGTAAAGAACATTGTATGACCTTAACCGGTCTAGTTACTATTCCGCAGATAGTTACTTGTGAGTTTCATTTCACCATGGTTTTTCCCATTTGGGTTTCTACGTAGAAATCTCTTGTGTTATGGTGATTGTGCTTCTGTGGGTGAATGCCTTACTTGTTGTTTGGTTTGCATTTGTGTTAACCGGTTTGTTAGTTAAACTATTATACCGATTTACTGCTAGACTGACAAAGTGTTTGAGTTCAGTATTTTCTGGTATACTAATTCACCCCCCCCCACTCTTAGTATTCATCAATTGGTATCAGAGCCAACCTTTTTATAAGTCTAACCACTTGGAAAAAGATATGGAGGAATACACTGTGAGGGAACTTACTCATTGACTCACTCAGATTGAGCAAGCCTATGATGAACTCAAAGTCAAATATAAGGCCTCTCAGGCAAAAAGAAGAGAGCATGCTGAAAAACTAATGGAACTAACTAAAAATAGTTCTTCTGATGAAGCAGACATGGAAGCCCTAGTTCAAGAAGTTGAAAAACTGAATGAGTCCAATGCCAACCTAAGAAGGGAACTTGAAGGACTAACTATCAGAATGTGTCAAGAGCTTGAAAATCGGAGGAAAACTGAAGATCTGGTAAAAGACAAAGATCATGAGATCTCCAAGCTGAAGCAAGAGATTAGTGCACTTACCACTCATCTTCATGAAAATAAAATGGAAAAGGAAGAAATGCAAGGTGAACTACACATGGCTGTTTCTGAGAATGCAACCTTAAAGGAATCCAATGCTGCTATTACCAAAGAACTTACTGAGTCAAAGGAAATACTTGCCAAATTCAATAAGAGCACTGTCAAGCTAGAGCAGAAGCTTGAATCAGCTAAACTGGTAAAGAATACCAATGGACTTGGTTTCTCTGATTATGAGGAAGGTGAGACCTCTAGAACAAAAGATGGAGCATCAAAGAAATAACCGGCACCGAAGGATAAAGGTAATCAGTAAAGTTGTATAAACCAGTAATACTCTGTGATGAGTTACCAACCAGTATATTTTTGTGATGAGTTACCATCCATCGACACTTTGATGGTGATTTTGTGTCATGTTACCAAATGTGTCTAGATACAATGAACCTAGGAACTTGCAATGTAATCCTATTGGACCAACATGAAATCAAATTCATTTTAAAGACATCATGTCTAGGGTTTTAGTGTGTGTAGCTATTAGGGTTTTTGGTGGTTGACGAGTTCTTGTATGTGCGATCTTAATAGAGAAGATCAAGTCTATGTGCTGTAATAGAGTGTGGATTGACTGAAGACTGAAGTAATGCTAAAATGCATCAGCAATGAGCTACCATGGATCTAATCAAGCAGACTGTGCCATTTGCTAGATCATTCACTTGTTGATTACTCATATCTTTGACAAGTCAGAAACCCTTAACCGGGTAGGCCCAGAAAAGACTTTGTAAATCCTCTAACAAGGTGATTCACATATGTGGGTCTGAAATCCTCTCACACGGTAGTCTTTAATCGAACTTATCTCCTAACAGAGATTGAGATTCCTAATAGGATCTTTTTTGGTAAAGAACATTGTATGACCTTAACCGGTCTGGTTACTATTCTACAGATAGTTACTTGTGAGTTTCATCTCACCATGGTTTTTCCCATTTGGGTTTCCACGTCAAAATCTCTTGTGTTATGGTGATTGTTCTTCTGTGGGTGAATGCCTTGCTTGCTATTTGGTTTGCATTTGTGTTAACCAGTTTGTTAGTTAAACTATTATACTGGTTTACTGCTAGACTGATAAAGTGTTTGAGTTTAGTATTTTTTGGTATACTAATTCACCCCCCCTCTTAGTATTCATCAGTGTTAGCACCCAAGAAAGGAGGAACATGGAGGCTATGCACAGATTCAAGAGCCATAAATAGAAGCACTGTCAGGTACAAATTTCCTATCCCAAGAATTGAAGACTTGATGGATTTCTTGGGAGGTGCAAAGTACTTCACTAAGATTGATCCCAAGAGTGGATACCACCAGATTAGGATAAAGGAAGGCGATGAATGGAAAATAGCCTTCAAAACCAATGTATGAGTGGCTTGTTATGCCATTTAGTCTTAGTAATGCTCCCTGTACATTCATGAGACTAATGAATGAAGTGTTGAAAGATTTTATTGGTAAATTTGTTGTTGTATACCTAGATGATATCTAGATTTTTAGTAGAATTAAAGAAGAACATCTAGAGCATCTTAGTATTGTATTGCAAAAATTGTATCATGAGCAACTAACAATAAACTTGGAGAAGTGTGAGTTTATGAAGCAGGAACTTGTCTATCTTGGATTTGTAGTTTTAGTAGGAGATTTGAAGATGGACACATCAAAGGTGGAAGCCATCACAAATTAGCCAACACCAAAGACAACAAGTGAAGTAATAATTTTTCATGGTTTAACACAGTTCTACGTGAAGTTTATTAGAGGGTTCAGTGAGATTTGTGCGCCCATGCTGGATAACATGAAAGGAGGAGTTAAGACTAAGTTTCAATGGACCAATGTAGCTAACAAAAGTTTTTAACTTTGGAAACAAAAGGTAGCTACACAACCAGTACTCCTTTTTCCTAGTTTTGATAAGTTGTTCACAATTGAATGTGATGCAAGTAATATAGCGTAGTGTTGTTTTGAGTCAAGAGAATAGACCTGTAGCTTTTTTTAGTGAGAAGCTCAATGATGCCAAGAATAAGTATTCGTCTTATGATCTCGAGCTGTATGCTCTTGTCCAAGCTCTTAGGAAGTGGAGGAACTACTTGTTACCTAAGGAGTTTGTTGTTTACACAGATAATCAAGCTTTAAGTTTTCGAATTCACAAGATAAGTTGAGTCATAGGCACATTAAATGGGTTGAGTATTTGCAGTCATATACTTTTTCTAATAAGCATAAGAAAGGATAGTGTAATAAAGTAGCAAATGCTTTGAGTAGAAGGCTACTAACAGTGCAAGAAGTGCAGATTCAGAGTATTGGAGTTGATTACTTCAAGGATTTGTACCCCAATGATGAAGATTTTGCAGCCATTTACAAGGTTTGTCAAGAATTTCATAAGTACTTTCATAGTGAATATGTTGACTTTACTTTGTAGAATGGTTTATTGTTTAAAGGTGGACAACTGTGTGCTCCCAAAGGAACAATGAGGGAAAATTTGATCCAAGAAAAGCACAATGGATGTTTGAGTGGTCATTTTGGCCTTAATAAGACATTGGAACTTGTGTAAAGGTTTTATTATTGTCCCAGAATGCAGAAGCATATCCAAAGATATGTTGAGCAATGTATGGTTTGTCAAAAAGCTAAAGGTACAACTACTAATGCTGGTCTTTATTAGCCATTACCTATTCCTACAAGGCCATGGGAATGTGTAAGTATGGATTTTGTGGTTGGATTACCCAAAACAAAGCTTGGTTGTGATAGCATTTTTGTTGTTGTTGACAGATTCAGTAAGATGACACATTTTATTCCTTGTAAAACTACCCATGATGCTAGTCACATTGCACACTTGTTTTTCAAAGAGGTTATAAGAATCCATGGTTTGTCGGTTAGTATTGTTTCAGATAGAGATGCTAAATTCCTTGGACATAATTGGAAAACTCTTTGGAAAAGACTGGGAACTAACTTGTCTTTTGGTTCATCCTATCATCCCCAAACAGATGGTCAAATAGAGGTGGTCAATAGGACACTTGGAAACCTTTTAAGGTGTTTGAAAAAAGAATATAGACAGAGTTGGGATCAGGTTCTTCACCAGACATAGTTTGCCTACCATGACAGTATCAACAGATCTACTGGGAAGAGTCCTTTTGAGACAGTGTATGGTATGCACCCACGAGGTGTTATGGAATTACGCGATCTTGGTAATCTATCACACAGAAGTGGTCAAGTTGATGATGTCACTCAATCTATGAAGGAGGTTCATGACCAAGTCAGGCGAGCTCTCCAAGATTCTTCACAAAAAGTTAAAGACCGAGTTGATACCACGTGATGAGATGTGCAATTTTCAGTTGGAGATTTGGTGATGGTACATTTGAACAAGGCTCAACTTTAGAAAGGGGTTCCCAGCAAGCTACAAATGTAGACACTAGGCCCATATAAAGTTTTAGCCAAGTATGGCTCTAATGCCTAGAAGATTGATTTTCCATCCGATATTGCTTTGTCTCCCATTTTCAATGTCGCAGATTTGGTTGTCTACAAGGGACAACTTTCCAAGGAGGATGCACGAGTTTCAGATGTTCAACAGTCACTTTTTGACCTTCCATTACTTTCTCCTTCCATGCCTTAGGCTGCGAAAGTGTTGGATTCCCGCGTTCTCAAGAAGACTAGACAACAGGTCTACATGGAACATTTGGCTAAGTGGATACATAAACCTGATTCTGAAGTGACCTGGGTCCTTGAATCAGACCTTGTTAAGTTGGGAATTGATCTTTCCTTGCTGTTGAGTGTAGTCACTTGACTTCTTTGTTTTTGGGGGAGTATGGTGCAGGAGCACCTAAGGGTTGAAATGCCCTTAAGCAATTTTGGCTTGTGAGACCTTCCAGTGGTGATGTAAATACATAAGGACTGGCTCTAGTCCATTTTTATGGTTGTTTAATTGAAGTTTTTAAATGTCTCTTATCGACAAGACCTACCCCGATCGGCAAGTCTTACCCCGATGACCTGATAAGTTGTCAGTGCTCGGAGTATTGTTATCGGGTATCAGAAAGAGTAGTTTCAAGTTTCTTCGATGATTAACTTGACCTATATTTGGATGGTGATCGCGGATGATCCTACAACTATCACTATACCATGATGGGAAGATGATTGCCAGATAATACTCATGACTTGGCGACAAAGAACATGCAAAATAAGAGACAAGTTAATGACCGTGCAGTTTGAAGGTGGAACAACGACGGTCGCTATGCTATAATGGAGAGATGCATGAAAGTTATTCCCCGCGACTTGGTGACCAAGTGGTGGGACCTGACAAGTTAGTAACTCAAGTGAGTTAGCAAGTGAGCAAGTTTAGGATGATCGAACGATTGTCGCTATACCACTATTGTGAGATGCATGAAGGTTATCCTTCGTGACTTGGTGACCAAGGTGGGGCCCGGCAAGAGAGCTTCATTCCGGGTGGTTAGTGAGGTCGTGCTAAGGTGGCAAGGCAAGGATCCCAAAGCCAATCAGGGGGTGCGATGTGGCGGAGCGTAGAAAGAGATCAAGGAAAATTAGACGGTTAAATTTCAAACCGGTAGTGGAGTTTCAAATGGAGACCGTTGGTAACTAGATTTATCTCATCCAATAGGAGATGTTCCAAATAGGGGATGTATGTATGAAAAGACCCAACGGGCATCTGTAAGGGGCTAATGCTTAATCATGGATCATTGATTGTTGTTTGCCGATTGCCTCGAAGAACACATTTTGTTTTTCTTAAATGCAATAGAGAAGTCCATTTTCTGGTTTTCAATTAGAGTTTCATTTCTGTTCATTTCATGTATGCTTTTAATGTAATTGTTTTATTTCTCTATTCTGTAAGTTGTTGGTTTGAACCCGTGAATAAATTCAAGATCTATAAATAAAGCTTTCCTTTTCATTTTTTGTTCCCTATTTGCAATAATCAAATGGCTCTAACTTGAAACTCCACAAGATATTTGGAGACTGTTAAGCAGAGCCAGAAATGTATAGTAGGTTTTCATTTGAGAGAGACTAGGAAATGGCAATCGCCATTTCTGCATACTGAGCCTAGGCAAGCTTGGTGATAGTTCGACTAGGTATCAGTAATTTGAAGGAGATAACTTGTAGGGGAAGGAAACTGCTGAGAACTGGGAAAAGATCCAGAAGGCTACAAGCCTGTAAACGAGAGATTGTGTAACCATAGGAAAAATTTTGCTAAACCAAACAAGATGGGTGGTTTTGCAAAAAGAGAGTGAATGTGTGTGTGTCCTAAACCCCTGCAAGGATTTAGTGAAAAAGCTTACTTTGTGAGCTTGAGGAAGGTGAGATAAGCAAACAAATGGTAGGGAAGCCCTTAAAAGTCTAGAGGGGTAGACTTGGAACCCGAAAAGGGATAGAAGCAAACCATCGAAGAAACCAAATTGATGGAAAACTAGGTTGCCTCCCTATTAGGAAGGTTGGAATTTGTAGAGTCAAGATGCCTCGTAAGAATAGTGGCATTGATAGAGAGTTGCAACCGTTAAAAGAGAGACATGCAAAGTTGTTGGAGTCCCATAATGATGTGTTAGAAAGACTTTTTGCCCCTGAGTCTAATCAAAGAAGAGGTGTGGTATTAGATGGTAGAAGTGAACTTGAGGAAGAAGGGGAAGGAGAGAATTAAGGAGAGGAAGAGAGATTGGATCTTGAGGAACGAAGGACACTTAGATTTCTAAGAGCAGTTAAAGGTCATAAACATAAGGTGAAAGTTGATTTGCCTATGTGTGGAGGGAATTTGAATGATGAAGAGATTCTAGATTGGATTGCAGCTATGGACAATCACTTTAAATGTGAGGTTTTTTCCAATGAGCAGAAGGTGAAGATAGCAAAGACAAAACTCAAGGGACATGCATTATTATGGTGGGACTATGAACAAGCTGAGAGGAAAAAGAAAGGTAAAACAATGATAGTTTTCTGGGACAAGATGAAATTGCCAAACTTAAAGGTAAGTTTCTTCCTAAAGAATATGAAGTTCAATTGTATAAGAAACTCCTAGGTCTGAAGCAAAAGGATTTAGATGTTAAGACTTATACTAATGAATTTTATAAATTGAGCATAAGATCAAGTAGGATGGAGGATAAGGTGGAAAAGGTTGCTAGGTATCTAGGTGGACTTAGATTTAACATTCAAGATGAACTAGTTGTGGCAAATTCAAGGACGTTGAAGAATTTTTTCAGTTGGCCATTAGATTGGAAGAGAAGATAAAAAGAAGGCAAGACATGTCCATTAGTAGGGGCAGTGTATTGTCCTTTAATTTCTAAGGAGGTTAGTGAGCAGTTGAGAATTGCTAGTATAGTAGTCTATGGGCCTAATAATATAGTGTAAGAGGCATCAATTAGAGAGGTAGAAGATCCTTCCCTACATCAAAATAGTTTTGTGAAGAACAAGAAGATGCAAGAAAGGGTAAAGAACAATACACTAATTCTAGAGGTGGTTTTAGAGGTTCTGGACGTAGATTTGGTGGACGTAGAAATTCACACTTTTTTAGAAAGAAGCTACAGTTGCAATCAATTTGGGCATCTAGCATGGAAGTGTCCAGAGAAGAAAGGTTCTCCTTCAAGCGTTGGTGACAAGAGGATTCAGTTGGCACAAGAGGAAGATGCTGAAAGTTCTCATTCCCCTAATCAAGTTGCTACTCTCGAGTTAGGTGAAGCATTGATGGTGAAGAAAACAATACTCAAGGTATCCAAGGATAAGGATATTACACAAAGGAGGACTCTATTCAAGACCACATGCAGGTGCAAAGACAAGGTACGTAAGGTTGTTATAGATTTAGGAAACACTGATAATATGGTGTCCAAGGATAAGGTAGACAAACTGAGTTTGAAGAGAATACCTAGTGAAACACCTTATAGAGTGTCCTGGTTGAATGATGAAGAATCCATCTTAGTGAATAAACAAACTTTAGTTGAGTTCAACATTGGTGGGTATAAGGACAAGGTTCTTTGTGATGTAGTGCCTATGAATTGTTGTCATTTATTACTTGGAAGACCATGACAGTTTGATACACATGCCATTTATGATGGAGGAGCTAATACATATCAGATTGAAAAGGATGAGATTACTTTCACACTAACCCCACTACAAGAAGATCCCAAGGAGCAGACCAAGGCAACTGAGGTAATCATGTTGGGTAAGAAAGAATTTGTCTAGATTGTGGGGGATAACTATGAAAAGTATGCAGTCATTTCAAGGCATGAAAATTCTAGGACAGTGAGTATGGTGAGTGATCCAATATTAGGGAGAAAATAATGTGAAGTGCTATCAAAACAAGGTAAAGAGAAGGTAAGAAATGAAGTGCAAGATTGGTTAGGAAAACATGACCAAATTTTAGTAGGGACAACACATTGTCCTTTAATTTCTAAGGAGGTTAGTGGGCAGTTGAGATCTACTAGTGTAGTAGTATATGGGCCTGATAATATAGTAGTTCATAAGTTTGATAAGGCAATAAACTTGAAGACAAAGATAAAGGTAAAATATGGAATAATTGAAGGTGAATGGCAAGGTGAGTTCAAGTGTTCATCAAGAGTGAAAAATAAGTCAGTACAAGAAAGGAATGACAAGGAATAGTTTCTAGGTGTCAAGGTCTCTTCTACATTTGTTTGTGACAAGACAAAGATGGGAAGAGGGTTAGCATGTCAATTTCTGGATAAGGGGTAATGTCTAGGTGACACCCGACTAAAGAGTGCAAGGAGTGCCAAAAAACTTCAACATCTAACCCAATGGAAATTTATACCAATTTGAGACAACATTTTGAGGCTAGATCATGATGACATCCAGAGTGGTTTGGTGCAACACAATCCTCAAGGGGAATTGAGTCAAAATTCTACACATGGTTTATGGTGTAGGGGCAACTAGCCTTGCTTAATAAATGTGGTCCAATGTAGAGTCTTAATATTTTGAGTCACTTTTGGTTGTAATAAGGTCATAAATATAGACCATTAATGATATAATAGGGGTCATTGGAGTTTATATTTTCATATTTTGTCATATTATGTAAAAGTTGCTAAGATGACAAAGTTGTCCAAATATGAGATGTGGAAGGCCAACAACCATATAGTTTAGAAGTTGGTTGAAATTAGTTATAATAGTTGAAAAAATATGTAAAAGGATTTATAAGGGCTGGTATGTTCAAACCAAGGGTTGGTCGTGGTTGTTGAAACATTTTGGAGTGAAACCAAACAAAAACAAACTTTATTTTTTGAGTTTTTCCTTGTTACAATATTTATTTTGTACTGGTACAGAAAGATTATGACTCAAGGCTGAATTTATTTGAAATATAATTGAAATAAATTTCATTTGGTACTAATTTTGTGAGGTTTCATTAAGTTTTGAGTGTTTTACAAGCAAATCTTTGAAAACTGCCCTAAAACTCTTGTTTTGAGGATTTGAAGCGAAGAAATGTGAATATCCCACCATTCAATAATTCAAAATTTTGCCAAAATATGTGGAATGGGTGGTCTAGGGGTGGTCCAGATGGGTTTTGAATTATTTTTTCAGAAGATGAATTTTAGGGTGTTTTTGAGCAAGCCCTGGTCTAATATCTCTATGTTAGACTTAGTGACCATAGGTAGAATAGGGAATCTTCAAGACAATCCAATATTGGTGATTGTGGATCATAAAACCTATTAAATTTTTCCTTTTTTTATGTCTCATCCTTTGGAGTGGTGGTTTCAAAGTTGGCACTTGAATTTCTTGTTCTTGCTTTGGAAAATAGGGCTAATTGGGCTTAGGAATTGGTTACCAATCCAAATTAGAGGAAAGTGTTACAAAAAACCATATAGTAAGTTTGATATGTGTTGTGTATATTCCAAATGGGTATCTAAAAATGTCTCTCTCTTGTTTTTAACTCATCCATGTAGCAAGTTATGCTTGAAGAATCAATTTTTGAGGGTTATTAGGAAGAGGACCTAGTTGCGAAGGAACCACTAGTGGATAGAATCAGAAGGTCTATGCAAATGCATGGAGTGTTGTGTCATGATGCCCCAAGATATTTTGGAAGCCTTCCCTTAAAGTATTAGTCCAAGTTGGAAGCCTACTACACGATTGTGTTAGACTGACCTATGTCTAAGAGACCTACTGAGGAAGATAGGTGAGTTGGGAGAAAGAACTCAACTTTGTCTTTTTTGTGAGTCCTCTTTGGTGATTGAATTGTGTTGTTTGTGATCTTATTGACCTACTCTGCATCAATACTTTATTACCTATCAAAAAATGTACTATGTATATATTAAAAAATATAATCCTAATTTAATTATAAAATCTAAATAATTATAATTATAATATTAAAATTAATTTTAAATTTAATTATTAATTATTAGTTTAAGATTATATATTATTTTAATTATATTTATGTAATATTAATTATAATTCATCTTAATAAAATGATAATTAATAATTATAAAATTCTATAATATAAATAATAAAGTAAAAATAGGTATTTTTTAATAACTAAATGAAAAATATTTAAATTTATGGTTAAATATTATAAAATTATATTGTATATATTAAAATGATTAAAAATAAAATTTTGATTTTCAAAAAGTATTAATAAAAAGTAGAATGATTTCCCAAAAAAAAAATACAAAACTATAATTATAAAATATAAATATATGGGTTTATTTTTATATATGTATATATATGTATGTATATGTATGTGCATATATATATATATATATATATATATATATATATATATATATATATATATATATATATATATATATATATATATATATATATATATATATATATATATATATATATATATATATATATATATATATATATTACACACACACACACACACACACACACATATATATATGTATATGTGTGTGTGTGTATATATATATATATATATATACACACACACACACATATACATATATGTGTGTGTGTGTGTGTGTGTGTGTGTGTGTGTGTATTTGTATGCATATATATGTATATATACATATAAATACATATGTATATATATGTATACATATACATATGTATATGTATATATATATATATATATATATATATATATATATACATATATATCTTATCAATACAAAATTGAAAAAGTTAGTTAAAATATTTCTTAAATATAAAGGAAATCTAAGGCATGTAGATGGTAGGATAGTGAGTGTGGTGAGTGATCCAATGTGGGAGATGAAAGAAGGTGAAGTGATGTCGAAACTAGGTAAAGAGAAGGTAAGAAATGAAGTGCAAGATTGGTTAGGAAAACATGATCGGATTTTAGTAGGGGCATTGTATTGTCCTTTAATTTCTAAGGAGGTTAGTGGGTGATTGAGATCTTCTATGTTGGAATCAATGAGCACTGAGAGGGGTCAATGAACACTGAGACAAGGGGGGGGGCTGAATTAATGTTTTGCAAGTTTCTAACTTATGTAGCTGATTCTTAATCCATCGGATGCATGCAAAAGAAAGCAAAGTGCAAAAACATAAAGTAAACAAGCCTAGAGCTCACTGCTCAAATACAAAAGGGATGCAACCCAGAGGAAGGCTCACTACCTTACAAGCTATTACAATTGATTAAAATGATGAATGGACTAGAGTAGCATCTAACTATGCCAAAATGCAGCTCTAGTTAGGCTCAATTGATATGTTATTCTTCTTTGTTCTTCTGCTTTGTCACACACCGAAGCACCAAAATATTCAATTGCATTCACAAATCACTCATACATACTTTCCTGACACATAACATCCACCTAAATTCTTATCCAAATTGATCTTATATATCCACACCAACAAAAAGGGATCATTTAACATGTCAGCTTCCAAAAACCACATAACACGCAACATAAAATGTGTATCACCAAGTCAGCTCAATCAGTCCACAAATCCAAATACAGATCAAAACAAGACGATAATAAACTTCCCATAAGTTGGCCCAATCACCTCAAACATGGAACTAATCACCGAAATCAACCCAACAAATCCGTAACACATGTGACACCAAAATAACTCTACTCTAACTGAATTATCAAGTACCAGATCTCTAAAATTGCTCATGAACCAATATTGGATATCAAGATCATGTAATAAGATGCCTCAAACTTTGAATCATCAGCCTTGATCACCACAACCAAAATCGCATCACCAAAATCAAGATGTACACAATGATCTCATGCTCTATGGGTTACTGAGTTCCACCTTTCAGACTTATGCCTTGTGAACAATATGACTTCTGGTAAACCAAATTTATGTACATTGGATGCGATTTTTGAATTGAGTTGCCATCAATGATAACCCCTAAACATCAATCATGCACCAATCTTCACCAAAACAATGTGTCTTGCCAACAATCTCCCCCTTTGGCATTGATGGCAACACTATGAAAAATGAACTGTACACTTAATATTGTAAAACTTCAAAATTTCAAATTCACCAAGAATCTACAAACTCCCCCTAAGAATTTACAACATTTTTCACTTTTCTCTCTCCCCCTTTGACAACAATGCCAAAGATAGCAATCCACCAAAACTTATATGCAAGGATATGTACAATTGCTCACAAAAACTTGAAGATGTCTACAAAAACTATTCTAAGGGACAACAAATGATAATCCCATGCCTTCTTTAAGCTCTCCAAAATGCTTATCATCCCATTGAAAAGGTAAGCATGCATCTCTGCTCCTCTCCTATCTACAGGAATAGGCTTATCCAGAGCATCCTTAGCATCCTACATGCTATTCATCAATGAATCTATCCAGGTAGTAATAAGACTCCTCACTTCTGACACTTTACCCAAAACTCTTTCCTTTTCCTAATTTAAACTCTCGAGCTTATTCAATACACTCAATAACTTGGGGTTCAAAATTGCTAGCCGGGTTTGATTGTGGTGTGTATGACTATGATATGCTCACTAGTTGGCCTTCACATTCCCTTATTTTCTTGTCAATGTCTATAGTGAACTTAGGCAAAATTAGGCATGAATTGTATATATTAACTCCTTCATCAAGTACATCATGAATACTTTTCAATGCAATAACTAAACTAACTCTATCATCCTCAATCATTTTCAAAAATTGTTTTAATCTCATAGCATTGAATTGATTCAAAAATTTAATATTTGTTGCCTTCTTCAAAGACTCAAAATGGGAACCAACAACATTTAGCAAACACTTGAGCTTACTGGAGGGATCAGATTATCCAGTTTGAAAAATGGCATAATTTCCTCCAACATGTCTTCTGCCAATGATATCAACTCTTTGTCAGCAGAATGAGACTTAAGTAAGTCCTCATTGGCTTTGGCTTGCATGAGAGTTGCAAATTTTAGTGCTTGAATAGGAGACAAAGAGCTCAGGTCAATCAGCTCTTGGCTAACATCATCTGAATCACTAGCAATTTGTTTCCTTTTGGCAAGTACAGTGTCTTTTACCATTATTACCAGAGCCTAATATTTTTCCTTATCTCCTTTTTCACCTGCCTCAACACTCTCATCTTTATCACCATCCTTGACCTTCTCCACTTCATTTGTCTCCTCGGCTTCTTTCTCTGACACAACTTCTATTACCGAAGGTTCTTGTTCAGCTTCACCAGAGATATCATTAGTACCATCAACATCAACATCATCAATTGTGGCCTAATCATTTTAATGTCCTTCTGGAATGGCCTTCTAAGGTGATTGATCCTTTTTCTTGTTGAGGAAAACTTTATGCACTTCCATAAGAGATGTGTCATGAGATTGTTCTACTGGACGAGTGTCATCATGCACCGGATTTATATCATATCTCTGATCTATAAAAAAATCGCAAAATTGTTTCACTCTCCTTAGTCACCTCATCTATCTTCTCGAGCATAAGCTTATTAGATCTCTTCTTGCTTCAGAATCTATCCTTTGGAAGATTCGATAATTTAATAACTTCATATTTGGAGATGACAGAGGATAGATTCACTAAAACATGCTCCTTTATTCTTTTATCTTCTAAACTACCCGTATGCCTCCTAGCGTCCAAAATGTCATACAAAACTTTTAGGGAATCATGGATGATAGTTCTATCAATGCCTTACTATAAACATTCATGTATTCAAGAACTGCTTCCTCAATTGTCCTTAGATCTTTATCATCAAAATTTTCATAAAATATAGGTACATTTTTCAAATTCCCATCCTTAATAATTTCATCAATTAGTTCTTTCAAGGTCAATGGGGGCACAACTTCATAAGTACCTTGTACTCTGCAAGATTTCAGAGCTTCATCTATCTTCGACTTCTTCTTCTTTCTTTCTCTACCTTCTACAGATGACTCATATTTGTTCTAGGCCTCTTTGATTACTGGGTACCACCAAGCTCAAGTTTCTTCACCACTCTAGCATAAGTGGTTGTCTTCTTTACTTATCTAGCCTCTCGTCCGATACAATCTCTTCCTCAACAATTACATATTTTGTTGTTAGCTTCTACTTCTTTCTCTTCTCTGCTCCATAGGTTGATGTTGTTTGTGACTTGGGTGGAGGGACAAGCTTTTTCATACTGGAGGTAGGTGCAGACTGAGACTATCTTGGCTATGATTACTTCGAAGGGGTGGAAATAGGTTTAAACTTCTTGGTCTTTTCCATGCCCTCCTCCTTCTATATATTTTATTCTCTTTCCCTTTACACAACCTCCTTAGATATCCCCATTTTCTTTGCTAGCTCCTCAACCTCCTTTCTTACTTTCCTCTTCCTTACCGGTCTGATAAATTTCTTATGGAAATCAAGATCTTTTTCCTTGCAGGTATTGAACCTTTCTTCTTTATCATCTACCAATTGACTCAATAAGTGTTGAGCATATATGTCAAGTGTGGATAGCATCCACCTCAAACCCCATGGGCATGAGCCAAACTGTTCTTGGCTAAACTACCTCCATGTGACATTGGTCCTTATCAACCATAAAGCAAATGGTTTTCTCATACTTCTCAATAATCTCTTTAGGGGATCCTCTCTTTTCTTTGCATCATGGCTTGAAAGGATTTGAAATATCTCCACAAAGTAGATTTATGTGCAACCATATCACCTAAACCCTACAATCCTTCCTTGATTTGAATGACGGTTTATCATAACCCCATTGAATCTTTCCAATATAGAGGATTTCATTCAAGAAGTACAGTGCTATGCAGACAATTAGGGAGCCAAATTTGTAAACAAGTTTCTTATCTTGTTTTATCTTCTTCAAATTTCTTAATAGCTCATTGAGAAGGACTGCACAAAGATCATACCTCTTGTCTTCCTTTAACATTTGATAGGCTACAAAATATAGTAGTGTCGGATAAAGAATTATGCCTGCTGGATTGCTATACCTTGTATACCTTCACCATCAAGCCAAATCTCACATCATGCTCTATGATGTCGCTAAT